>NW_026294617.1:134867591-135469258 GCF_007827085.1 Peromyscus californicus insignis | reverse complement strand
ACAGCAACCATTTTCTCAGCTCCTGTCCTGTGTGGCTGCTCAGTGCTGTGGAGTGCATTCCTTCCCTGAACTGTTTCCTTCTGAAATCATGGAATGACACATGACCAGAGAATGCACAAGCCAGATTAAGCTCCAGGAGATTAAGGAATCTTCAGCGCCACGAGTAGAGAGACTCTTCCAGATTAGGACATTAGGTTAACACGAAGCACAGATGTGCCTCCCAGTATCACACATGTAACATTTTAGGCTAGGTTAATGGAGGATTTATTGATACCACTTTGTAGTGGCTTTGTAAATTTGAAACTTCATTGGACAATTTTCTTTTGTCTGTGATGTTTATAGCTCAGATCTTACAGTCCTCTTAGGTCCTCTCCAGGCTGTGTGTCCCATTTTCATTTGTCTGAATGCTAGATTGTATCACCATTCTTAGTTGGTCAGAGACTATTAAAAATAACTTTCAATATTTTAATTTCAAAGATACCAAAAGGGTGGGAGAGATAGCTCAATTAGTGAAGTACTTGCAAGGACCCAAGTTAGATCCCCAAAACCATATAAAAAAAGCCAAGTGTGGCCAGCCTAGCCTGCTTGGTGGGTTCTAGCCAGTGAGAGGCCTACTATGGTAGTTTGAATGTAACTGGCCCCATAAACTCATAGAGAATGACGTATTGGTAACTATGGCTTTGTTGGAGTAGGTATGGCCTTGGAGGAAGTGTGCCACTGTGGATGCAGGCTTCGAGGTCTTATATATACTCAAGCCATGCCCAGTATCTCAGATCACTTCCTGTTACCTGCAGGATCAAGATGTAGCTCCTTCTCCAGCACCATGTCTGCCTGCAAGCTGTATGTCCTGCCATGATGATGGACTAAACCTCTGAAACTGTAAGCCACTCAATTAAATGTTTTCCTTTATAAGAGTTGCCGTGGTCATGGTGTTTCTTTAGAGCAATAGAAACCCTAACAAAGACAGAAGTTGGTATCAGGGACTGGGATATTGCTGTGATAGGCCTAACCATGATTTTCTTTGAAGGAATATGGACCTTGGGAAGGTCTGTAGATTAGAAAAGCAGTTGAATGCTTTAAGTGCTGCATAATGGGCCATGCTAGTAGGAGCATGGAAGACAGTGGTGCTGAGGGTGATTTGAACTGTGTGTGTGTGTGTGTGGGGGGGGGGTGTCTCGAGGTTTCAGAGGAGAAGAATATTAATATGTGGCCTAGAGATCATTCTTGTGATATTTTGGTGAAGAATGTGGCTGCTTTTTGCCCTTGTCTCAAGAGTCTACCTGAAGCCAAAGTGAAGAGTTTTGGATTGATTCTGTTGGCAGAGGAAATCTCAAAACATCCTAGTATAGACTCTGTCCTGTGGTTATAGTGGTAAGTCTAATGAAGATTTATAATGAAAAGGAGCAAGCTGAGCAAGAAAAAAAAATACAAGATGTAAAACAGTTGAGGAGAAAGGAGCACCAGGAAGTGGAATGGAGCTAAATCCTGTGTTCAAGGAGATAAACAGATTAAGAAATGGAATAAAGGGAGTGATAACCTTAGGGTAAGATTCCACCCAGCTAAGTTTCCAAATTGTGAAAAGGAATTAAAGAAAAACTTAGAGCTGAGTATGGTGGTGGATGCCTTTAATCCCAGCACTCAGAAGGCAGAGGGTGTTGGTTCTCTGAGTTTGAGGCCAGCCTGGTCCACAGAGCAAGTTCCAGAGCAGCCATACTTAGGCAGTAAAGGAAACCATGGAAAACAGAAAGCTGGTGAAGATGTAATTGAACAAGGGGGGCATGTTCCAGCCCCAGCAAGCAGCAGAACTTGGCAGCTTCAGCCATGTGGTTCTGGCTTTAGAGTCAGGAGAGATAAAAGGTGTTGTGAAATCTCTCTTTAGGACTAAGAAAAGTCACTGAGGTCAGGCATGTGTCAGGGGTGTCCCTGAATGGAGGCCTAGATAGGCTATTTCATGAAGCTGTGAAGGTGAAGCCTGGATTGCCTTGGAGACCCTAAGGTGTTGGAGATGCCAGAGCTGTGGGATACCTGCTGAGGAAACATACTAACAGGGAGTGGAACCAGCCCAACAGAAAGAAGTGTGTTGCAGTAAACAAAGCTGAAAGGAGTTGGAGATCTGAAAAGCTTTGACATCAGACATGAAGATGCAGCATTCAGAGTTTGCCCAGCTGATTTTCAGTCTTGCTTTGGTCCAGTATTTCCTCACTATGCTCGTTTCCCTACCTTTTGAAATGGTAATATATATTGAGTGCCAGTATATGCTGCAAGTATGTGGTCTGTTTTTTTATTTTGATTTTATTGGGGATTATAGTTAAGAGACTGTATGAATCTCAGAAGAGACTTTGAACTTTGGACTTTTAAACATTGTTGAGACTGTGATAGACTATGGGGAATTTTGAAGTTGGACTAAATATATTTTGCATTATGATATTGTTACAAGCTTATGGGTGCCAGGGAGTGGAATGTGGTTGTTTGAATGTAATTGGCCCCCATAAGATCATAGGAATGGCACTATTGGGAGGTGTGGCTTTACTGGAGTAGGTGTGGCCTTGTTGGAGGAAGTGTGTCACTGTGGATTCAGGATTTGAGGTCTTACATGTGCTCCAGCCACACCCTGTGTCACTTCCTGTTGCCTGCAGGGTCGGGATGTAGCTCCTTCTCCACTCTCAGCTTCTTCTCCAGCACCATGTCTGCCTGCATGCCGCCATGTTCCGCCATGATGATAATGTAAGCCACCCAATTAAATATTTTCCTTTATAAAGTTGTTGTCTTTATTTTTTCCTGTGAGGTAGACTTTACCTTTGTTTTACAAGGTCAGATTGAGCAGTGGCCTATAATTCAACCCCAGGTCCTTCTAATTTTACTCTGTGCAGAAGCAGGGCATGCATATAGGGCAAGGTAAATGGAGCTGTGCTTGATAGAGTTTTTCAAAGGGCTGCTTGCTCGCAGGCTTTGCTGGGACAGTTCAGATTCTTACCAGGTTTGTGCACTGTCCTCTCTACAAGGAAATTTATTCAGTTTAAAAATACCTTAAATGCAGGGTGCATGGTGGCTAATACATGTGATACCAGCCCTTGAGAAGCCAAGACAGGAGGATTACTCCAAGTTTGAGGCTAACCTGGGCTACACAGTAAGTTCCAAGGCAGCTGGGCTACAGCGTAAGACCTTATCTCTAAACAAAGTGTGTGTATGTGTGTGTGTGTGTGTGTGTGTGTGTGTGTGTGTGTGTGTGTATGTGTGTGTGTGTGTGTGTGTGTCCTCTGTCTTCTTTTTTCCCCTATGTGAATTTAAAAAAATATTTAGAATTTTTTTTTGTACTGAACCTTACGGATACTGTGTTAAATGAAATAAACTAGTCACAAAAAGACAAAAAAACAAAACAACAACAAAACAAAAAAATGAAGTTGCTGTGGTTGCTGTGTGGTGGTGGCACACGCCTTTAATCCCAGCACTCGGGAGGCAGAGCCAGGCAGATTTCTGTGAGTTCAAGGCCAGCCTGGTCTACAGAGTGAGATCCAGGACAGGCACCAAAACTGTATAGAGAAATCCTGTCTCGAAAAACCAAAAAAAAAAAAAAAAAGTTGCTGTGGTCATGGTGTCTCTTCACAGCAATAGAAACCCTAACTCAGACACCTAGGAACCTAAGAATGACACCAGAAGTGGTTCTCTGGTCTCCACAGTCATACTCACCCCCCACCATGTATGTATACCCACCCCACTGCCACATATACCTGCACACATGTACACGAACATATATGTGCACACAAACATCTGTAGAAGTCCCCTGCAGATTCAAACATTAGTTCCTATGAAAGATTTGGTTCCACCTGACACTGAAATGCAGATTATGACACATACAGAAGTCTGCAGCTGTTCCCAGGGAAGTCGACATGGTTTCAGCAAAACCCACTTCCTGAGAAAGCTGTAATTGAAAACCATAGTCCCAGGAAGTCAGTGGGAATATGAAAGTGAATCTAAGATTAAACTTCTCTCCACACAATAAGGCTGCTGCGTGCAGGTACAGTGAGAACTCATTTCTCAAAGGTATGGAGACCTCCAGGCACTCTTCTGATTAACATTTAATACCATAATTAGACTGACAGAAATTGGTTTGGTTTTAAAAAAGAATAGAGCTGGAAATAGAGAAAGGCTGCAGAGATATTTTAACCATTAGACACCAAGTACTATAAACAAACCAGTGTCAGAATATCAAATGATTGTTGTTAGATGTTTTATTAGAGCTGAATAGGAAAAAAATCAAACTTAGAAGGACACTATTGAATCACACCCTGACAACTGTATTTAAAATGCGTAGTAAGTCTTAGACTGATGGCAACCACGGCTGAATTGTCACCTGCTTTTCTTGTCTCCATCATCCACATGTCAGGAAAGTCTGTTATTTATTTGCTTATTCAAAGAAATTTTATTGAGCTGTTTGAATGATCAGAAATTATCTGAGGCACCACACATAAAGAGTATCATCATTTCTCATGTTTGCTCAACCTCCTGGGTATAAGGCCAAAAACCTCAGCCCTCACAGCAAATAAGATATGGGTTATACCAAATACATGTACAGGCTATGGTCACAATGTCAAGAAGGAACAGAGAGGAAAGGACCAAACTCATCCTAGCAGGGAGGCTTGGGAAGGGCGGAGCTCAGGGAAGCCTCCCTAGAACAGGCAGTGCTTCTGAATGCTGAGAGACAAACTATGGAGAAAAACAGAAAGGCTGTGCTCCACAGATGAGCTCACAACTCATGTTAGCCCTTCACACTGACCAGTAGTTCAGTATTAACAAGCAGACATTGTGGTAGGAAACACTGAGTGTGCTTGGGTGTTACTGTAACCCAACACTCAGCAGAGAGGCAGGAGGAAGGAGGATCAATGCAGCTTTGATGCCAGACTGGTCAGGCAGGTCTACAGTCTCTCTCTCTCTCTCTCTCTCTCCTCTCTCTCTCTCTCTCTCTCTCTCTCTCTCTCTCTCTCTCCCTCTGCCCCCCTCTCTCTCTCTGCCTGCTTGTCTCAAATATAATAAAATAATAATGGATCGAGATAATAATCTGGTGGGAATATAGTGAAAATTCAGAAGAGAGGAAATAGTATTTATTTCTGGAAATAGTTCATAAGAATTCACTTAGGAATTTAGCACATGACAAATGAAGTGTCACAATATGGGGTGACATAGATTATTAGATAAATTATGCTAGAAAACTGGTGTTTGAGAACAAGATTAGGTTCTCACTGTAACATGCTGAGATTAATTCTATATGAGTTAAACAATCTGATATAAAAGCAAAATAATTTAAAAATGAATGAGTTTTAGCTTGATATATTTAACTTGATAAAAAGGTATCTATCCATCCCTAGCTCAAGAGTTATTGGTGATTGATGACTGCTGGAGAGGGACAGTCAGTTTTCTTCAGGGATGTGGCCCCTGAGAGGTACCCATGCTCCAGTGGGTTAAAACACAGAGCACATGAAATTGGGAGGAAATTGTGGTGGTAACAGGGGAGGAACAGAAGGGGGTGGAGTGAGGTGGGCTTGACCAGTGTACATTTTATGCATGCATGAAAGTATCAAGCAATAAAAAATATATGTAATAAACATACTATTTGAAAACAGAAATTGAATGTGTTTTTTTTCATTGTGAGTAACACCTGCTTTGAGGGAGAAGGGTTCACTTTGGCTCCTAGCTTGAGAATGCAGTCTGTTATGGTGGTGAAAACATGAGTGCACATGTAAGGTGGGGGTCGCATTGCTTCACTCAGTGAGCAGAGATGGTGCTTGGAATTCACCTCACTATGTCCTTTCCCAGTTTATTCACTCAGATTTCAGCTCATGTGATGGAGAAACTATGAAATTAAAATGGTACTGTAGAAAATATCTACATAGTACAAAAGCAGTTAAAAGTAGAATGTGGTGATATTGTGTTCCCAATATATTGTGCACCTCAGTAAACTTATCTGGGGTCAGAGAACAGAACAGCCACTAGATATAGAGGCCAGAAAATGGTGGCACACACACCTTTAACTCTAGCATTCCGAAGGCAGAGATCTCTGTGAGTTCAAAGCTACACTGGAAATAGCCAGGCATGGTGACTCACGCCTTTAATCCCAAGAAGTGATGGCAGGAAGCAGAAAGGTATATAAGGCATGAGGACCAGGAACTAGAGTCTGGTTAAGCTTTTAGCAGCAGTTCAGCTGAGATCCATTCAGGTGAGGACACAGAGGCTTCCAGCTTGAGGAAATGAGATCAGCTGAGGAATTGGTGAGGTAAGGTTGGATGTGACTCGTTCTGTTTCTCTGATCTTCCAAGCATTTACCCCAATACCTGGCTCTGGGTTTGTTTTTATTAATAAGACCTTCTAACAATTTGTGTTACAGTGCAAGATTAAAGGAACAATAAGAATATAAAACACAGAAAATAAGCAGCAAAATGTCAGACATAAAATCCTCACATGCTGGGCTGGAGGCATGGCTCGGTGGTTGGGAGCAGTAGCTGCTCTTCTGGAAGACCGGGTTCAATTCCTAGCACCCACAGGGCAGCTCACTGCTGTCTGTGATTCCAGTTCCAGGGGACCTGGCACCCATGGCAAAAACACCAATGCACATAAAATAAAAATAAACAAATAAATAATTTTTTTTAAAAAGGGGCTGGAGAGATGGCTCAGACCTTAAGAGCACTGACTGCTTCTCCAGAGGTCCTGAGTTCAGTTCGCAACACCCACATGGTGGCTCACAACCATCTGTAATGAGATCTAGCACTCTATTCTGTATACATAATAAATAAATAAATCTTTAGAAAAAAAAAAAAGCGGGGCGGTAATGGTGCACACCCTTAATCCCAGCACTCGGGAGGAAGAGGCAGGTGGATCTCCGTGAGTTCGAGGCCAGCCTGGTCTACAAAGTGAGTTCCAGGAAAGGCGCAAAGCTACACAGAGAAACCTTGTCTCGAAAAACCAAAAAAAAAAAAAAAAAAAAAAAAAACACCTCACATGCCATCAAGCAGTGGTGGTGCATGCCTTCTTCAGTGGCAGTGCATGCCTTTAATCGCAACACTTGGAAGGCAGAGGCAGGCAGATCTTTGAGTTCAAGGCCAGCCTGTTCTACAGAGCTATTGTGGGATATTTGTAAACTGTGTGAAGATGCATTGCTGTGATTGGTGTAATAAAAAGCTGAATGGCCAATAGCTAGGCAGGAGAGGATAGGTAGGACTTCTGGGGAGAGAAAGGAGGAGGAGAAGGAATCTAGGCACACAGGATATGCCACCGAGACGCAGAGAGGAAACAGGAGGTACAAGATGGAAGTGAGGTAATACCACATGGCAGAATATAGATTAATGTAAGTGTTAATTTAAGTTATAAGAGCTAGTTGAGATATGCTTAAGCTAAGGGCCAAGCTTTCATAATTAGTAATAAATCTCTGTGCCATTATTTGTGAGCTAGTGGTCTCAACAAGAAAGTACTACAACACAGAGCAAGTTCTAGGACAGCCAGAGCTACACAGAGAAATCCTGTCTCAAAACACACCAAACAAACAAAACAAAAACAAAAACAAAAAAACCCTCACATATAATAATCACATACCAGTAATTAAATGTAGAGAAACTAAATGTCCCACTCAAAAGTAAAAATTGGCTAAATGAACTGAAAAGCCACAATCAGAAAAAACATAATCATACAGACCAACCTTCTGACAGAAATGGAAATGCATTAAAACATTTGCAACATAAATTCTACAATATTTGAACATGTGCTGCCCAATCAGCAAGAGACGAATTAGTGAAACCAGGGGCTCAGAGCTGCAGCAACTGTGAGACAAGAGCCCTTAAAGCTAAGGCAATCTACAAAAGATAAATAATAAAACTAAGCATTAATTTGTGATTCTTTTCATAGTTGGAACTAGAGAGAAGTGTTCTTTGAAAGGTTAAAAAAAACAAACCAATTGCATCATCTCTGCAGTTCTGCACACCTACTTCACACTTGCATGTATGAAGTACTTGTACCTGGTGCTGAAGATACAGAAGTGAAGATTATGAAGTCATTCTCAGCAAAAGCCTGACAGTGACTATTTAAACCCCTTCCAGTATTTGTTCATATTTCGAGGCCTCTCACTAAAGTTGGAAACAAAGATGCCAAGACCTGGTCTTCAAAGGATTATTATGTACAAGTACAAGAAAAAGGCTTGATTTGATTAAAGTGGCCCTAGATCCTTCCTCTCAGATTTATGTGGTACACAAATATAGCTTACATATGTTGTGGTTAACTTAATTGTCCACATCTTGGTACCGTTGTTCTCCTGCCACTGGGTTTAATTACATTACATTATGACTGTAATTAACAGAGCCAAACATCATTACATCATTAATTGGTTTTATGAGGTTTTGGAGCCTTTTGCTAAGAGCTCTTGTATTTAATACAAGCTCTCACCACTGTGAGCAGTTTTCCTAGATTTTTTTTCAGTCACTCTCTTGTTCGGTACATACTGGAAGACTGCTTGGAATGACAACTTTGAGCTTTGGATGACAGTGGCCTGTACCACTTCATGACACCATTTTCATTAGTCTTGTTTAATTGCTCTGTCTCAATGGGGAATCTTAAAGATTGAGGGCATCCCTGCCCAGTTCATTCCCACTGGTAATGCCTGTGTGTGACTAACACAGAAGCAATTGCCATTCATAAGTACCCTAGGGTTGCATTGAGTATTGACTCTGATGACAGAGGGATGAGAGTGGAAATACACTGATGGGAAGGTACTGTGGACAATAGCCTTGACCACAACCCAGCTCAGCACAGTTGGATAACAGTGCACATCTTTCAGCAAAGCACTTTTAGCGGTATTTTTGTATTTCTGGACAATGTTTTGCCTTCTCAATCTATGGTTATACTTAAAAGCTATGCTACTGTCAAATTCTGCAGTGTTTCAGAGGATGTACATGCAATATTTTGAATACTACTTCATTACAGGAACTGGTTTACTTCTGTGGTGTCATTTAAATGTCACAAGTTACGATGTCATACCTTGGATATCAGCTCCATGATGGTTAATATCGATTGTGAACTTGACAGGATCTAGAATCATAGGAGACAGCCCTGAAGATATTTGTCAGACAGTTCCTCAGTCAGGTTAATTGAGGTGAGACACACACCCTCAATGTGGGCAACACCACCTATGGGCCCACAATGAGTTGGGCACAAATATTTATATCTCTGTGCTTCCTGACTGTGGATAGAATGTAACCAACCTTCACACATCCTTAAGTTATTTTTGTAAGGTGCTTTGTCTCAGAAACAAGAAAAGCAATACAGTCTCCATCATCACAACTTTAGGTATAAAAACAATGATGTAAAATACTTTGCTTTGGAGAAGGTGTCTTGAAAAGGACACATCTAGTATTTAAATCTAGCTCGTCCTGATTTCAAGCTAAGAACATATTTTCCTGTTGTTATTGACTCTTGGGAGGTTGTTACTTGATCATTCTGTCTCATATACAAATATTGAGTTAATCTGTAATGCAGATCAGAGCTGTGTGTGTGTGTGTATATAGCAAAGGAACAGTTATGTGTCTGTACTTTGGAATTTGCAAAAGTGTAAGAAGTCAGTGGTAGCCAGTGAAGCAAGGTAACTAATGGGTTTGCTTCTTGTGAAATTTACTAAACTTCCATACAGCTTCACTGAGATGCTGTAGCACGAATCTTAAAGGTCTTATTAATAAAATCAAACCTGAGGCCAGTTATTGGGGCGAATGCTGGAAGATCAGAGAAGCAGAACAAGCCACAGCCACCTCACCTTGCCAATTCCTCAGGTGATCCTGTTTTTTCAGACTGGAAGCCTCTGAGTCCTCATCCAAATGGATCTCAGCTGAACTGTGCTACTCAAAAGCCTAACCAACCTAGTTCCTGGTTCTCATGCCTTATATACCTTTCTGCTTTCTGCCCTCACTTCCTTGGATTAAAGGCTCACTTCTAGGGATTAAAGGCATGAGTCACCATGCCTGGCTGTTTCCAGTGTGGCTTTAAACTCACAGAGATCCAAATGGATCTCTGCCTCCCAAGTGATAGGATTAAAGGCATGTGCACTACCATTTTCTGGCCTCTGTATCTAGTGGCTATTCTGTTCTCTGACCCCAGAGTTTATTAGGGTACATAATATTTTGGGGAACATAGTACCACCACATTTTCCTTTTTTTGTCTAAAATTAAAAGCATTTAACTAATACAGGAAAAACTGTCTAATAAGTATATACAATATATACAGTCAAGAATTACGTTAATGATGTTGAGTCCACTAACATTTGACAGATTCAGATGAAAACCTCCATTAATATATATTAACAATGTCCAGTCCAGTAGCATTTGATAAACTCAGATAAAAAATTTTCATTACTTATCCTATTTAAAACAAGTAGTTCCTTTTAAAAAGTAGATTCAATAATCTCCCTTTCTATCTTATTATATCCATATTCTCTCTTTTTTCTTTTCATAATAGATTCAGTAATCTACCTTTTGTCATTTTTATATCTTCCCCTTTTTCTTTTTAGAGTAGATTCAATGATCTACCCCTTTATCCTATTATTTCTTTATCTTTTTTCTCAGAGTAGATTTAATGATCTACCTCATATCTATATTCTCTTTTTTCTTTCTCTTTCTTTTTTCAAACAAAAACTCTGAATCTAATCTCCTTGTTCAGCTTTTTTCCTGACCACTAACAATTAACAACTTGTAACCAACCATCATAAATAATGACAATTTTCCATAAACCATTGAACGACCAAAACACACCCACCCCACCTCTTGGGAATATGGGCGTTGTTTTCTTAAAATTACTTCCTGCTTTCTGGGGGTGAAGACATCTGTAAGGAATCCTGAAAAGAAACTTTTTGAGTTAATTGTCAAGTCCTGTATCATTTGTCCAGTTGCTGCATAATGAGAAAATGCAGGGCTTGTTTCAAGTCCTTGTTCAAGTAGTCTGTCAGGCTGGATCATCTCAGCTAGCCATCTTGAAATTGCCCTGAGTAGTTTGTAGTTCAAAGTCGATCTTTCTGTAGTGTTAATCAGCTTATTGGCTTTACCACAGTCCATGTAGAATCATCTTTGTGGGGTCCCATCATCCTTTTGAAGATTCCAAAGTTGCTATTAGGCATGGTCATGGTTCCCTGAGGAAATTTTTTTTAAGCCTCTGTGGTTTGGAGCAATCACAACTGATAAATGTCTTGTCTCTCGGTACCATGAACATTCCTCCTTAGAAGAGAAAATCTTCCCAGCAATTTCTCCCCACCATTTGTCTTTCCAAACTTCTCCAAATTGACCTTTGCCAATGCTTTCTTGTAATGTGATGGTCCGGGCAATTCTTCTCTGAACAAGCAGCAGTAAACCCTTCATCCCAGATAGCAGCATCACCACAGTCACCAACATGATGAGGAGCCAGCAACTCTGAGCAGCAGCCGCTGCCTCCATGGTCCCACCGCCACCATTTGTGCCCTGGCCCCTGCTGAAGCTTCTCCTTAGCAAGCCTTCTAGGCCGGCCTCAAACTTGGGATCCTCCTGCCTCTGCCTCCTTCAGCAAATCCTACCAGTGTACCACTACAACTGGCAACATGTAGCTTGGGTCTGAGCTGGGACCAGCAAGGCCACAGGCAAGTAGCTTTTTCTCGAATTTGTACCAAGAACATTGGACGCCAGATGTAGCATGAATCTTAAAGGTCTTATTAATAAAATCAAACCTGAGGCCAGTTATTGGGGTGAATGCTGGAAGATCAGAGAAGCAGAACAAGCCACAGCCACCTCACCTTGCCAATTCCTCAGGTGATCCTGTATCCTCAGACTGGATACCCCTGAGTCCTCATCCAAATGGATCTCAGCTGAACTGTGCTGCTCAAAGCTGAAAAGCTTAACCAGCCTAGTTCCTGGTTCTCATGCCTTATATACCTTTCTGCTTTCTGCCCTCACTTCCTGGGATTAAAGGCTCACTTCTTGGGATTAAAGGCGTGAATCACCATGCCTGGCTGTTTCCAGTGTGGCTTTAAACTCACAGAGATCCAAATGGATCTCTGCCTCCCAAGTGATAGGATTAAAGGCGTGTGTGCCACCATTTTCTGGCCTCTCTATATAGTGGCTGTTCTGTTCTCTGACCCCAGATAAGTTTATTAGGGTACATAATATTTTGGGGAACACAATACCACCACAAGATGCTAATATCAGCTTTTTTCTGTTTGCTGTGAAGAGTACTGTTGTCAAGCTCACAGGATGATGTTAGAAAAGGAGTCCCAGATATCTCCCCAGGCTCACCTCACCTTATCCACCATTCTTTGGGCAAGTTTTGCCATGAATCTACTCCTAAAAGTCTCTTATGATTGTATTTTTTATTTTTCTTTTAGCTCGTTATTTTAGAGTATTTTTATGTTTACACAAGAGTTACTAATGCAGTGTAGGAGCTCCTTGTAAACCCTTCACCCACCATCCTCTAGCATTAGAGTCAATGTGATTATGGTGTGTTTATTGAAAGGAAGGGATTGGTATTGATAGAGTATGCAAGTATCAACTGACTCAAGATTTAATACAGATTGTGTTTGCTTTTCTATCTTTCTTCTTCTCTTCCAGGATTGGTTCAGGATTTTACATCATATTTAGCCAAAAAAAAAAAAAAAAGGCAGTTTTCAATGTTGAGTGGTAACCACTGAAAAAATGGTCAAGGATTGGAGAGATGATTCAGTGGTTAAGAGCACTATCTGTTCTTGCCTAGGACCTGGGTTTGATTCTCAGCACCCACAGGATGCCTCATAACCATCTGTAACTCCAGTTCCAGGGCATTCCATGCCCTCTTTTGTCCTTCTTGGGCGCTGCACACATGTGGTACAGACACGCATGCAAACAAAACACCCATACACATAATATAGCAATAAAAAAAGAGGCAGAAGAAATGGACAGACTTCATGTTATTTATTTGCAACGCTATTTGCCATGCAAGAGAAAACATGAGGTACAATGAAACCCACTACAAGAGTTTTATTAGGGAAGGGGAAGGGGGATGTGCTAAAATAGGCCTACTAGAAACAAACGGTGTGGAGAGAGTGGGAAAACTGGTGGAATCTGCTTTTATAGGTCTCCACCCCACCCCATGTGTGGTGAGAAAAGATAGTGGTGGGTGAACCAAAGGTTAGTTTCTTTGATTCACGAATAAGGAGCTCAGCAGCCACTAAAGCTTGTATGCAAGGTGCCCATTTCTGGGTGGGGAGGTCTAGTTTTTTGACAGTTATGATACAGGTGCAAAGGAGGGTCCCACCTGGTGCCCTAGGGTCCCAAGGGCACATCCCTCCTTTTCTGTTACATAGAGGGAGAAAGGATGAATTAGGTCTGGGAGGCGAAGTGCTGGGGCCTGGAGGAGAGCCTGTTGGAGCTTCTGGAAGGGTTTAGTAACAGGGTGAAGGAGGGGTTCATATGGGGAGCCCAGAGCTGCCTCATATAAGGGGCGAGCAAGGAGAGAAAAATATGGAACCCAGGATCGTAAGAAGCCAGCTGTTCCCAGAAAGGACAGAATCTCCTGTTTAGTAGAGGGGACTGTAAGAGACTGGAATAGGGTTCTGGGTGTTTCAGACTTTGGGGTCCACCTGAGAGGCTGGCAAGGGAAATGACAGAGCTAGTGGGCTGCGTGGCTGGCAGGAGGAGGAGAGGAGCTGCTGATGAGTCTGGGGTCAGGCGAATAGTGGGAACAAATGAAATAGAAGCTCCTACCTTAGCTAAAAAAATCTCTTCCCATTAGGGGCACAGGGCAGGTTGGCACAACCAAATATGTGTGGGTAAGAGGGATACCCCTGAAAATGCAATTAAGTGGTGAGGTCTGGTGAAGCAGGTAAGGTTGTTCCTCAACCCCAACAATAGGGAGATGAGATGGAGAGATGGGACCCCAAAACTCCCTCAGGACTGAGTAAGTGGCCCCAGTGTCCAAAAGGAAGGAAATGGATCACCCTGATACTATAATGGCTACCCTGTGAGAAATGACTGTTGTCAGGTTGGAACCTGGGTACCTTCAATTGTCCATCGCCAAGCCTAGGAGATCGGCTAGAGGGTGGTCTTCGTTTGATGTCCCCATGCCACAAGGTGCACGGGGACAGTCAGCTGACCAATGTCCCTCTTGGTGGCATTTTGGACAAGGCCCAGGGGCAGAGCAGGAATGAGTCCGATGGCTTTCTCTACCACATTTAAAACAGGGACCTGGAGGCCTTCAGACAGCTGGTCGGATAGTGTGTGCCAGCATTTGGCAGTCTTGTTTACGGGTTTTCTCATCTCTCTCATGGTACCTTAAAAGCCATCACTAAGACTTCTGCCTGTGGGGTCAGAGACCCTCTCTTCAGATGCTTAAGTTTGGGCCATAATGTCAGGGAAGCTCTGCAAGATGAAATGGGTCATAAGGAGCTGTCTGCCCTCTGGGCTCTCAGGGTCTAGATTAGCATATTGTAAGACAGCCTTTGTAGGTTGTTCTAGAAATAGATACAGATTCTCTTCCTTATCCTGAATTATTTTTTGTAGCTTTCCATACTTTACTGGTTTGAGGGCAGCCTTATGAAGACCTGCGAGGAGGCAGATAGTGAACTGACCCCTAGCTATAGAGCCCCTGGGGAACTGCTTCTGCTCCAGGAGGATGGGCTGCATTAGTCTGGTGGACCTTGTCTGCGTGTATTCTAGCCTGTTCCCAAACTCGTCTGTGCTCCTCAGGAAGTAGGTTACTAGCAAGGATACGTATATATCGTGAAAGTAAGACTATACGATTGGGTAATATATTGGAATTGTTTAATAAAGAAAGTAGAATTAGAAGTGTAAGAACCTAGTTTTTTTTTTTTAATCTGAGAGAGTTCAGCTAATGAGAAAGGAACATGTACCTTAACCAGTCCATCCACCCTGCTACCTCTCACAAAGGGAGGATGGCCGTTGGGTTGTCCTGACTGGGGTGGGGTCCCTTAGCAGCCTGAGGACACGTGACAGGAGGAGTAAGGGTGGGAGCCAGAGTCAGGAGGTTGAAGAGGCCCAGTACTGGAGAGGAAGAGGGGTTATCTGAGAGAAGGAAGGAGCTGGAGGAGCCAAAGGAGCGGCCACTTAAGGAGAAGGAACGGGAGGTCAGAAAGGAGGGGATTCATTAGCAGGGTCCAAAGCAGTGAGGGGCTCCTCTGGGTCAGGTTGCATGGCTAGGAGCACGTGGGCAGGTGAGTAGGAGTCAAGGAGAGAGGGTTTGGAGCTGAGATAGAAGAAGGCTTGGACATAAGGTAACTATCCATTTGCCCGTTTGCTGACAGATGTTAGATAATCCCCATAAAATATTGGGGTCCAACGAGCCATTAGGTGGCCATTTTTTATTATTATCTAAAGGATACTTAGGCCATGTTTTAGTGCAGAGGCAGATAAACTTAGAAATCTTTAAGTAAGGAATTAAGCTAAGAGGATTGAGGGTTTCCAAAAGGCATCCCAGAGGAGATGTGGGGCTTGATGTTTCCCATAGCTATGACAGAGAGAAAAAAATGAAAAGATAAAAAAAAAGAAGAAAAACCAAAAACGAGATCCAATGGCTAAAATATCTCAGGTGTCCTAGAGATCAAGTGGAGACTGATCAATTGGCACATGTCACTCAGTTCTACGTCAAACAAAAGAGACCGGAGCAATATAGCCTGAGGAAAAGGGAATGCTATCTTAGGCCACAGTCGTGGGGAATGGCTGACGGTATAGTCAGCCATGGGGGCCAACTGTAGCTGATAAAGACCGTGGACGGGTGTACCCCCAGTCCAAGGATACCAGAAGGATGCCGGATGATCAACAGTCGTTCCCTCAGGTCCAGGGAACCGCTTACACTGACTGGTAAAGGGAAAACTCATCAGTCGAAGCAGTCAGTGTTATGTGGAGTGATCTGGCCCCAGGCAGATGGAAAGTGGGTAGTGCAGCTGAAGCAAACCTCGGTTCAGGATCCGGGCGCAGGGTGCAGTGCAGCTGAAACAAACCTCAGTTCAAGATCCGGGCGCAGGGTGCAGTGCAGCTGAAGCAAACCTCGGTTCAGGATCCTGGTGCAGGGTGCAGTGCAGCTGAAACAAACCTCAGTTCAGGATCCGGGTGCAGGGTGCAGTGCAGCTGAAGCAAACCTCGGTTCAGGATCCTGGTGCAGGGTGCGGTTGCAGCTGAAGCAAACCTCGGTTCAGGATCCGGGTGCAGGGTGCGGCAGACCTTGCTTTGTCATGGTACCAATGTTGTTTATTTGCGGTGCTGTTTACCAGGAGAGAGAGAACATGAGGTACAATGAAACCCACTACAAGGGTTTTGTTAGGGGAGGGGAATGGGGATGTGCAATAGGCCTTCTAGAAACAAACGGTGTGGAGAGAGTGAAATGGGTGGAATCTGCTTTTATAGGTCCCCCCCTCCCATGCATGTGCATCTGGACTTATGTAGCTACACCATGCATGTGCATAGATTATGTGATCACTTGGTGCATGGATTACGTAGGATGCCAGGCCCTGAGGTGACTAAGCATTCTGCCTGACTGCTGGACAGCACGTGTGCGGTCATGGAGTTGGGAGTAGCTATGAATTAAAATACCTCATATAGGATTTCTATCGAGGACAAAGTTCATTGTGGAAGTGTGGACATTCTCAGAATCAAAATGGAATGCTTGTATAAGCTAACACGCTAAACATACAGGACTGAGAGTAATAAAGGGCAGCCTAATGTGTCATCACCTCATAGAAACTGTTCTAGATCTACAGAGGCCACCACAGTGTTGAATAAAAAGCACTCCTGGGAGTGTAAGGACCGCCTAGTGGCTTTCTTCAACCTCACACTGATACCACTGTAGTGTAGGATTGTTGGTTTTAGAAAATGATGCCTCTCCCTTACATTTGTCTTTAAAACATCTCTGAACATTCGTCTGAATAAGAACACAGTTGACCATGACTTGCAGGTGTCTGTACTCCCAAATATTGACCATCAGTATTAGTATTGTAATTTAAGTTGACATGCAAACCAGAGTCTCAGAATTCCCATAGATTGGGGGTTGAATGACCCTTTCACAGGAGTCTCATATCAGATATTTACATTACAATTCATAATAGTAGAAAAATTACAATTTTATGGTTGGGGATCACCACAACATAGAAACTGTATTAAAGGGTGGCCGTGTCAGGAAGGGTGAGAGCCACTGCCCTAGGAAGAAACAAGTTGGGAAGAGCTCATGAGTCAGCCTTCTTTGCTGCCCATCTCCTCCGCTGAATGGTGAAGTTGAAGAAGTGAATGTCTTCCATTGTACCAAGTGTCAACCCTGCTCCAGGACCAGTAACTTGGGGTGGGGGGCAGGGGGATGTAGAGGGTGTGGGAGTAGAGTAGGGGTTGTGGGGGCTCCACTTGCTTCCTGGCCAGGAGCGTGTGCATCAGTTTACCTCAGGGACTACAGAGAGAATAACTTTTAGTGTAAACATGTTAATATCTAAAGGCAACACTTGGACCTCTCTGCTCTTTCTTGTTCTAGTTCAGTCACAGAGGCCTAATTAGGTGGTTGCACAGTCTGCAGCAGATGGCTTGCCAGCGTTGTCCTCAGCCGCTGTTGGCTGTGCTTCTCAGCACAGAGGATTGCAAAGAGCTGTGTTAGCAGGACTTTCCTCTGCCATGAAAACCCAAGAGAAGCAATGCAGGAGGAAAGATTTATGTTAGTTGCAGAGGGTTCAGTCCAGGGTTAGGTGGGTCCTGTGGTTTCAGGCCTGAGGTGAGAAAAAAATTCCCTGGTGGAAACATGGGAGATGAGGGTGCTAATCTCATGGCAGTCAGGAGTGGGAGGAGGTGAGAGGGAGGGGGGAGACAGAAAGAGGAAGAGAGTAAAGCGGGGGAGGGGAGCTAGTACAGGGTATACAGGATGTATCTCTTTAGAGCACACCCAGCTTCCTCCAACTTGGTCTACTGCCTAATAAAGTCATCAAACTCTGAAGCTATCAAAAGAGTAACTCATTGATTAAGTCAGGGGACCAAGTCTTCTGTACATGAGCTTTGTGGGTACTTTATATTGAAACCACAACAGTTTCTAAACATTCTTTTTTTTTTTTAAATTTTCTCTCCCTCTCAATCTCTCACCATACATTCTCTCTCTCTCTCTCTCTCTCTCTCTCTCTCTCTCTCTCTCTCTCTCTCTCTCTGTCTCTGTCTCTGTCTCTCTGTCTCTCTCTGTCTCTCTCTGTCTCTCTGTCTCTCTCTCTGTCTCTCTCTCTGTCTCTCTCTCTCTCTCTCTCTCTCTCTCTCTCTCTCTCTCTCTCAGACAAGGTGTCTCTATGCAGCCCTAGCTGTCTTGGAACTAACTGTGTAGGGCAGGCTAGCCTCGAACTCATAGAGATTCACCTGCTTCTGCTTCCCAAGTACTGAGATTAAAGGCATGCACCATCACTACCACACCAAGCTTGAAATTTATTTCTTTTAAAGGGCATAATTATGAAGCCTTTGGGTCTTGACTATATAGGGAGACTCAAAAACAAAAGAAAAGAAGGAAAGAAAAGTAAGGGAAGACATTCTCTGTGAAGTTTTGCTAATACCATGTTAACTGTATAATTAAAACTTGCGTCCAATCTAGTGACCATGCATTCATAGAAGTGCAGGCAGGTACACAAGTGCATGTATATTCTAATATATATTTGTGCCTATACAGTTTTTGATACATGACAATGTATTGCTCATTGGTGGCCTACATTATGGGGTAGTAGCTCCATAGACTGTGTAATGTCTTGTGATGTTATAGCCTTCTTAGTTTGTGTAAGTGTCCATTGTTCATGATATTTATGCAATGGAAAACCCAGTAGTGAATTTCTTGCCATGTATATAGATCTCTAAGTGATCTAATGTGGCTGCACCTATGTATAGATAGCTATATCCAGATCCACATGCACACACACACACACACACACACACACACACACACCCCTCCTAGTATTGTAAAGTACTATCCTCAAAGCAAATTGTCATCTGTTTCAAAAAGCCTTCAGGAGTGAGTCTATGGATTGTTGGCATTCCCTGAGAGAAGGAGGAGGCAGACCCTCACCTGATTGTTCAACCAGCCCTCCCAGCCAGCTGTATGTACTTCTGTCCCAATTGCATATGGAAGAGTATCTGAGGAGGGACTAGAACACATAGACTGAGGAAGGTTAGCCCGAGAGCATTAACTGTGTAGCCATAGGGAGCTGTCATCCACGCTGGGGGCATGCTTCTCAGTTGAGAGACTCCACCTGACAATTTGGTTTTTGTGGAGTCATGGCATGAAGCACTTGGTGGAAAGTTTCTGTTCCAAATAGTGGGGCTGCAACTTCAGGCAATCAAACAGGGGAAGTGTTTTACCTCTGGACTAAGAGTAAGGTATGTCACACTGTCAACTCAACTGCTTTGTCCCGTTTGTCTGAGCCCTTAAAAGTTCTGGGGATGGCTCAGGTTTGATACCCTCAGTCCTGTGAGCTACACAAGCTCATTTTCTGAGGGAGGGAAAATAGCTTTCTGATGCATCAGCAGCAGGGGGAGGAGCTCTCAGTCATCCCAGCTTTCCTGGGTCCTGGCAAGAGCTACCATAAAAAGGAGTGATTTGACTTTTGTAAGAAAAATTTATCCCATTGCTCTGCCTTGTGGTGACCTTTGAGTCTTTCAGCCCCACACATTTGCTGTTACTTTGGCAGCGACTGTGGGATATCCCTTGTCTTGATTTATACTGTTCAGTGCTCAGCACCAACAGCCTGAAGTTTGGACTTTTTCTTCTCCCCTTTCTTAAATAAACAAAAGTTAGCCTAGCTTAGTAATTTTAAAATTCACAAATAACTCATAGTTTCAAAATAAACCATAATCCATGAAACTTCAACCAGGATTTGCTTAAAATTATGTGAGTACATTTAAATATTATACAGAACTCAGAAAAATATGTACAAATTTGTTTGAGAACTGTATTATCCTCCCAGCTGGGATTTGCCAAGGGAGAGGCCCAGGCTCATGAGAGCAGTCTTTCCTTCTTGTTCTGGTCTAGCTGTAAATTTCTTCTTAACCTTGGGCAGGAATTAGGGATTAGAACATTAGTTCTGAGGAACTGTGATGTGTTCATTAGACTGTCATAGAGCAAATAGCAACCTATTGTAAAACCAGAGCCTGCATCTGAAATACAACAAGGAACCTGACTGGCATCTTGTTTTAATTGCTGTGCCTGTGTTCAATTTCTGAAGTCACCTGGAGGCATACCCAGGGTTATTCCTTCCTTACTGCTATGTATTCACCTCCCCTTAGCCAACTGCAAAGGGAAAAGCAGAATATTGAACAGGAACAGGTGCCAGGAGCCCCATTTATAATCTATTTAACACAGGAGAATTTGACCAGGATCCATAATCTTCTAAATAATAAGAGCATTATGATCAATCCATTATGCAAATGAAAGCAATGCTAGATTTGAATAAAAATCCACTTATAGATTCTAGGAACAAAGGGAAACACCTGGCCAACTTACTCCTTTGTCACTCACAACCGAACATAAAGGATAGGTTCATTTTAATGGTAAAATTACTCTTTGAGGGCCCAGTGGGTAGAAGCAATTTTGGGCAGGCCTAATGACCTGAGTTTGATGCCCAGACCTCACAAGTTGGCAGGAGAGAACCTCCTGAAAGTTGTCATCTGGCTTTTACTCCTCTGCCATTGCATGCCAATACCTGAGTACACACACAAGCACACCAAATGAAAAATAACTTTAAAGATCTTCCTTTCTGTTTTATTTTAGAATGTCTCTAGCACCACCTAATTACAGTGTGAGAACAAATTGTTCAACTTTTATAAACCCATTTACATGTTCTGTGAAGTTACTGGGTTGGACCAGGTGTCCTTGTAGCACTAGCCACCCAGCCCAGTTCTTACTCTGAGACACAGATGTCATAAGTGTCAGGAGGCACCAATATCACACCAAACAGTCCATTAAGTACATGTACCAGACTTGAACAGTCTTCATAAACGCAGGATGAAAAAGGTTCAGAGAGATGGAGGAGAGTAAGAATATGGGCAAAGGAGGAAGAGCCCCAGCTGAGTTTTAATACACAGAATAGGACTGTGTCTGATAAAGAGGTTTCTACAGAGGCAGGCCATCTTTACTCTGGTAGCTAGTTGTGTGTCAATGCTTCAGAAGTGGAGGTGCTCCATTTAGAAATTGGAATGGTGGTTATGGAGTGATGAGTGATTAGAGATGAAAATTTGGGGAAATGGAACGTCTCATGCAGTATGCTACCTGGTTCTTGGGCTATAAAGTCTGAGCTGTAGGGAGAGAAAGAGTTATTAAGATAGACCCGGAATTAGAGATAGAGGAAATAGAGACAGAGACCAAGATAAGGGTAGAGAAAGTGTTGGGCCAGTAGAGATAGAGAGTGGAGACAGGGTTAGATAAAGACAGGAGTGAAGACAGACATAAAGGTCGATGAGGGAGAGAGAAGATAGAAATCACAGAAGACTCTGTAAGAACCCACTGTATAGTAAATACACAGGGATTGTTATCTAGGATGTATTTTTAAAATTCTCACAGATCATTACGATATTGACATATAATCTAAGAGAGAAATTGTGAAATTTTAAGCAGGCCAGCACAGAAGAAAGCCAAACGTTTTGATAGATAAGACTTGGAAAGATTCCAGTTTGACATTTTAGTCCAGAAAATGCAAAGTAAAAAAATAAAATATCATTTCACAGTATCAAGGGAATCCAAATATCATCAGGATCTGCATGGGTACACATGGTTACATGTGGGTATAAGAGTTGCATGTCCTTTAATGCAGAATTCCCACCCTAAATGTGTCTGTTAGAGAAACCCAGGTAGACTGACAGGAGCAAGCACAGGGTGAGTTTGATTTTTTCAATCCTTCTGATTTTGGTGAAATGGAAGTTATTTTTCTTAAAAACAGATGATTGAAGAAGGTTACCATACTTTCTCCATATTGTTATAGCTGTTAAAAATCAAGCCAGTGTTTAGATGAAACTTCAAGAAAACAAGATGGCAAATCACAGGTATGACATGAAAGCATATGCAAGTACCACGAACTTAAAACAACGGGGAATAAATGAGCTGACACATATTGTCCTGGTTTCTTTGTCAACTTGTCACAAATTGGAGATATGTGGGAAGAGTAATCTCAATTGAGAAAATACCTCTATAAGATTGCCTGTAGGCAAGTCCGTAGGACATTCTTTTGATTAATTATTTATGTGAATGGGTCCAGCTTCCTGGGGTGGTACCACTCCTGAACTGGTGGTCCTGGATGGTGTAAGAAAGCAGGCTGAGCAAGCCATGGGGAGCAATCCAGTAAGCAGTATTCTTCCACTGGCTTTGCATCAGTTCCTGCCTAGAGTTCCTGCCCTGGCTTGCTTCATTTTTGGAGTGTGACTTGAGGGTTGTAAACTGAAATAAACCCTTTTCTCCTCAAGTTGCTTTTGGTTGTGGCATTTTATCACAACAAAGGAACCTAGCTAATACACATATACATGTAGTAAAAGTAAAAAACATGCATGGCAATGGAATGGGCCAGCCCCATAGGAGGAGGGAGTGGAGAGCAATCAGTGGGGAGCTGGGCTGTGGCTGTTCTTCCTTTTTTTCATGTAAAGTAGAAGAAATTCTAATGATGTGGTCTTGAAAGCAAAATAAGTTTTTAATTCTCCACAAGTTCCTCCTGAAAAATAAACCAAGTAGAATGGCAAATGGGACATTTACTTGAGGCACATCAAATGAAACCAGAAGGAACTCTTCACCTACTTCAGATTATGGTCAGGATGTTTAACTTCCTAGAGCAAGAATATTATGGGATATTTGTATACTGTGTGAAGATGTGTCACTGTGATTGGTTTAATAAAGAGCGGAATGGCCAATAGCTAGGCAGGAGAAATAGGCAGGGTTTCCAGGGAGAGAGAGGAAGAAGAGAAGGAGTCTAGGTGCATGGACTGACTATACCAAGGAAATGCCAGGAGACTCTGAAGAAGTCAGACATATGGAACAGAGCAGAGGTAACCGAGCCATGTGACAGAATGTGGATTAGTAGAGACAGGTTAATTTAAGTTATAAGAGCTAGTGGAACAAGCCTAAGCTAATAAAGCCTAATTAATTTCATAATTAATAAGAAGTCTCATGTTGATATTTGGAGGCTGGTGATCCAAAGATTTAACAAGAAAGCTTGCTACACAGAAGAATTAAATTAAGTTGATTGACAGAATGGTGAGAAATTAATGGGACTATCAATGGAACCCATAAGTCCAGAAGACAAAAATATTACAATAGACATCTATTCTTACTCTAGATGGAAACCAGAGAAATATTTCTGAGGTGGTCTAGGAGGAGGGAGAATCCTCTACAGCTGCAGAGATGTGAGAAAGCCTGCATGAAGGCCTAAAAAGAGTGGGGAGGATTATAAAGAAATTTCATCTCAGAAGTCAATTACAATAAATTAAACTGCCAGCTAATTTGCATTTAAGAAAAGTTATCAGTAAAAAAACCCTAGTAAATAAAAAACGTAAAATGTATATTATTCTATAGGCAATCTAGCCCAGCCTCTGTAGGCAATGGGCATGGGGAACAGAACCCTTGTTTAACTTTCCTTTCTGAAGCATCTTGGTAAATGTAGAAGTCCCCTCAAGGGTAAGGAGTGAATGCAAAAGTGTTTTTGTAGCCTTAGTTAATTTTTCTATTCAGCAGGAGAAAAAGAGATAAGTCTGAAGCTTTCCACAGAGCCAGTGGATTCATTTCTAAAATTTCTATTTAGGTTGCTTATTTTCAGATGTGAGCTAGTATGATTTGTTTTGCTGGACTTTAATATCACCTAAAATACATGCATTTTGCCCATATTTTTTTTCACAGCTGTAATTTGTGTCTGCCATATAGGCTATGAACAGATTGCTGCAAATGGGCACATATCCTACCCCATATAGTACACACTCACAGTACCATGTGGAAGGCCATATCTCTGCTACTTTGTTAAACATCAAGCATCTGTACAAACTCATTCAAGTACAGTGATGGTCAAGAAGAGCTGGTATGTTTTTTGAGCTGACTTTGAACTCTGTGGTGTTAATAGGTTCAGTTAACCATTTCTGCGTGTTACCAGAATAGTGAGGTCAAAGCCTGAGTCCTGGTAGGTCTAAAAATCTAGGCTTGGCTGCCCCTCCTCAATATGTCAATTCAAGAGACAACTAATAGTGAAAAGTTGAAAAAGGAGATTTATTTGATAGTCTCATTCAGAAGAGGAACCTGAAAAGAAATCCAGTGACTGCCCCTCCCAAGTCCATCCTTAGAGTCCCGTCATGAGGTTTAGGTTTAAACAGAGGGTAAGAAATGTGAATAACTAAGCATCTTGGCAGATGTAGCACCTTTGTCTCTGCTCCCATGTCTCTTCTGCGAAGTAGTCTGACAAGCTGCCAGAACTGTGTGACATCCTTTTCTGGTGACACCAGGCTCCCAGCATGAGAATTCTGGGGGAAATCCAAATTCCTGGGGTCCATTATCTCAATAGTCTGATAGCCAAAGGGGAAAGAACCAGGGTCTGTCTGTAGAGTCCCTTCCCTCCTGCCAGGAAGGTTATTAATCATTCCCATCTCTGTACAATGAGCAGTGGAAGCAGAACACAGTGGTCCTTAGGTTCTCAAACATTGTAGCTGCTCCCCCTTTTGATGTAGCATGATTTTTGTTCATTTCATTGCATATTATCTTCAGAAAGAATATAGAAACAGGGAAAGATACAAAATAAATGCATCACTTTGAACTTTAGTCCCTAAATTAACCAGTAATTCTAATTGATGTATATCCTGATATACTCTGAAAACTTCATTGTGGCTTCAACTCTTCTACTTCCAATAAAGACATTTAGCCTTGAACTTTAATCATTGCCCAGCGTAGTGAAAACTGTGAGGAGTCTCTGTACAACAGAGCTGTGGAGTTAAGAATGTGTTTGCCAGCAACTTGAGTAAAATTTAGTTAAGCTGTTCTAAACTGGCATCTCTTATCTTCACAGGTAATTGTAGGCAAAAGAATATGTTCTGTGAGATGGTAATGACAATTAGAGCTACATTACTGCCAAGTATAAGGTAGGAAAACATCTTTATTGACATGCCTGGGGTTGGGCCTGTGTCCTGTCTCTGAGCACCTAAGTGGCCAGACCCTGGCAACTGTGGTTTTTCAAATGTATTTCAGCTACCCAACACAGCTCTTCACAGAACAAAACTAACAGGATAATCTCTAACTATTGCAGTAGGAATTAATGTTCAATGAAGTTCTAGTGAAGTTTTGAAATCACTGGATTGTTTGTGTCTCTTGATCACTTTTGTGTAAGTTGAAACTTCGATAACTATCAACTAGATAGCAAACACACACAGTGAGATGTTACACCAGCAGACTTTGAGACTTTGTGTGTTCAGCTTTTTTTACTTACTTTGCTGATGGAGACAAGCATCAGCTGCCTTCCAGCAGAGCTGTGAGCAGGGAGGGCTAACCTTGCAGTCCCTGGGCTTTTCAGAGAGGGAGATCTCTCTGTGAGACACACTCATCCTCACACTGAATTTAAGCCTTGGCTCCTTACATCTGTAAATCACCAGTCAGAAAGCTAGGGGTGAGCTGAATAATCAACCAGACAAAATAGTCACAATATGCAACAACATCCCTCTAAATTATGCAGCATCACCATGAATTTGGTCATTTTTTTTCCTACAAGAGCTGGAGGAGCTATCTCTGCATTTCCACATCCATCCATGTCCTGAGGACCTGGCCTGTCACATGCTGTTAGTTTTCTGCAATTTCTTTCCAATGGCTTCATCTATATGTCATAATTATTCGGCTTTATTTTTATCAACTTTGTGAAGTTTCATATCTTTTGCAAGTTGTCAAATTTTAATTGACACACTGTTACAATAGCACTGGAGACCCATTCAGAGAAGCTATTTCTTTTTTTGTCAAAAAGAACCATTATCTACCTCTGGGTGGAGACAATGGTATTCCTTGAAAGTTAATCCAGTTGGGTCAAAGGACCACCCCTCAGGAAGGCAGATTCTCCTTAAATCATGCTAAAGAGATAGGAGAAATAACTATTCCTTGATGAGATAATTTCCCCAGTTAAAGTTTCTATTGCTGTGATGAAACACCATGATCAAAAGTAAGTTGGGGAGGAAAGGGTTTATTTGGCCTTCACTTCCACATCATTGTCCATCACTGAAGGAAGTCAGGACAGGAACCTGGAGGCAGGAGCTGATGCAGAAGCCATAGTGGGGTGCTGCTTACTGGCTTGCTCATCATGGTTTACTCAGCCCTCTTTCTTTTAGAACACAGAACTGCCAGCCCAGGGATGGTACCCCCTCACAAAAGGCTGGGCCCTCCCTCATCAGTCACTAATTTAGAAAATGTCCTTTAGCCAGATCTTATGAAGATATTTTCTCAATTGAGGCTCCCTCTTTTCAGATAACTCTAACTGTGTCAAGTTGACATAACTGGCCAGCACATTAATGTACTGCTCTGCCCGAGAAAGCACGCCCCTATGCAGTCGCTCCGGAGCCGCCTGTAGGCTCTGTTAGGTCTGTCCACCTTTCTGACTCAGAAAAGAGTGACTTGCCCTTAAAAAATTATATATTTTTCTATTTTAGCAATTAGAATATAATTACATCATTCCCTTTTCCCTTTTTTCAGTCTAGCTCCTTCCTTCTACCCCCTTTATCTCTTTTCTTTAATTGTTGATAATTATGCATATATCACATATATTCCTAGATATATAAATACAATCTTCTCTGTCTGTATAACTTTACTTGTATGTATGTGATTTCATGGCTGTCCATTGGTGTTGGATCACCAATTGGTTAAGTCTCCCTGGGGAAGATCATTTCTTCTGCTCTCAGTATTCCTAATTGCCTGTAGTTATTTGTGTGGGGTTGAGGCCTCATGAGCTTTCTTCTTTCCATGTCAGCATGTCTGCTATCTGTTGGTGTTCTCCTTGGTCAGGTCTTGTGTAAGCAGCCATGCTGGTGACCCTAGATGGGTGAAGCTTCTAGGAAATGTATCTCGCCGCAAACTTCCTGCTCCTCTGGCTCTCACAGTCTTTATGCACCTCTGCTATGATCCTGAGCCTTTTTCATCTTCTGTATCCTTCTTTCAGATGTTGGCCACAGGCTTTTCCTGATGCTCTGGGCTTCCTCATTGTTTCCCTAAAATTCCCTCCCTCCAAGCCATTCAGCTACTTGTTTGCCACATGTTGCTTGTTGAGTTCCAGGCCTAATTCAGAAACTGAGGATTTCTCTCCGTCTTCCTTCTACAGGCAGCTGATAGGATTCACAGTTTTCTTGCTCTGTTTTTGTTTGTTTGTTTTGTTTTTATTCCTAATAAAATTGTCCTTGAGCTTTCTTTTGAGTCAGTTCTTAGTTTCTTTTATTAATGAAACTAAGAACCCCAAGAAGAGGCCCCAATTTCCTTCTATTGTGTCATGACTCCAATGGGGTTCCCTCAAATTTAATGTTTCATGCATTTGACAGGTGGGTTTTTTTTTTTTTTTTTTTTTTTTTTTGTGTGTGTGTGTGTGTGTGTGTGTGTGTGTGTGTGTGTGTGTGTGTTTTATGTTGGCGGTATTTTTTTGTTTTATTCGGTTGTGACAACAGTTTGCAGTGGCCAGGACTCAGGTAAGAACCATTGGAACTCACCCCTTTTGCTGTCAATAAACACAACTGTGGCTCTCATCTTACAAGGGAGGGACCCAGTTGTGGTCAGGACATTGCTAATGAAGTGTTGTGAAGCAGAGTCAAGCTGTGAGCCTGTGTCCTTTTGCCTTCTGGAGCTCAAGTCATTGCAGCATTTGAAACTTGGCTGTGCATTTCTGAGGAAAAGTAAAAAGGAAGAAGGGCCAGGTGATAAACTTGTTACCCTCATAATAATTGGGGTTAATTATGTGACCCAGGTTTTGATTCTTCAGTGAATTCAGAGATGCATTCAGGACACAGAATTAGAAAAAGGGGGGAATTTAGAGGGTATTTACTATGCCCACAATTTCCTTGTGAGAAAACTTGATTGAAGCTAGATAACTTTAATGTCTCCTATCATGTAACTCCTTAGTTACATAGATGATCTTAAAACTAGAACATCTTGCTATTTCCATGGTACATTTGTGACTAGAAATAATGTTTCCATTATTGTATTGTGAGTATGTATTGTATAAGTTCTTAGTAACATGACATTTTTTTCCCCCTCAAAACTTGGAACTATCAATTACACTCCTGTTATGTTAGACAATAGACACCTGACACCAGATGATTCCTGTGCTAGCAGAATATAGGGAAGTGAGTGGCACTAGTTTTAACACAATGTCATGGTTAACTTCAGGGCTCAGGGAGGCCTAGGCAGGGCCTCAGAGGCTTAGTGGGCCCAGGAAATTATTTTCCCACAGTATAGCAGGATAGTGGTGTCTTGAAGGAAGAGTAAGAACTGTGTCCACAGGGAGGGGATGTTCCAGATGCTCCTCCCTATATAAGCATGTGTGAGATATGATTTCAACAGTTGGAAGCTAAATATCAGTTGAAAAAGAGAAGTAGAAAGAGGGAAGGAGACAGAAAAGTCTAGAGAGGACTTCCTAGAGGGAGGAACAGAGAAGAGATAGTTCCAGACAGGTTGGCCCATATGTGAGATGTATTAAGTGACAAGAGAACAGATTAGGAGGCCTGGAGACCAGTGGAGACAAGAGGTTAGAAATGTTCAGATTTCCATGACAGGGAGAACGCACAGAGGGAAGGAGGAGCTGGAGCAGTGACAGTGAATTTGGACTGTGGAGATTGAGGTGTCTAGGGAAATGTCGTAGCTGTGGTCAGATAGTCGTAAGCTGCAAAATAGTAATGAACCATGAGGATGTAATCTGAGACAGGGTACAGAGTGAAGAACCTTCACCACCCAGGGTAGTAATGACCCAGGGGCCAAAGATGTAAAATTTAAAATGAAAGGAATATTGAAACATTCCACTTGAACACTAGGCAAGATGTAAAAACAACTTTGAAGCCTGGATCCTTTGGGGAGTGGTTTTTACAAAGATAACCACTTGTATAATTTTAAAGCCAGTCTAACCGCAAAGGTCACTTACTACATAGAGGAGTGATAGCTTCCCCTGTTGTCATAGATTTACTTGCTAATGGAGGATGTTTTTTCTCTCACTTAGAGCTGGAATACTCTGCCTAATACATCTTTGCTCAGTGTGTGATCTGGAACAGCTCAATACAAATAGTAACTCCAGTTCAGACATTGTTAGCACTGTAGGGCGAAGTGTGATACTGTCTATAGATGAGGAAGCACAGTGACTGTCCTCACATCCTCCATGATCACAGGTCCACTCAGAACCTCCCCTCCCCCTGTGACAGAATTCAAGAGAGGCAGAGAATTCAACCACCAAAGAAAATGGGCTCTACCCCACCCCAACCACCTTCAAGAACCACAGCTCTTGGAAGACTATTTTACGCTAATGAGGACAGTGTTTTCAACTGAGACTCAAGATCCATTAATGAGTTGTGAAGTTATCTTGGTGAATAACAACACTCTTACTTTGGAAAAGACTAGAATAAAGTATAATAGAATAGAATGTCAGAGCACCTAATACCTAGAACAAATCAATGGTGGGGAATCATCAAGCATGGCCAGGACAGACATGAAAGCTGTTTTTGGTAAAGTAACAACCTGAGTAAAAGGTGTGGAAATTAATAGTGTGTGGGAGCATCAAGAAGGTCACAATAGCTGTGCTCAGCACACGTGGGAGTGATAAAGGAGAAACTGGACCCTGACCAGGCCCTTGTATTGAGTTATGAGTAACAACTAAGATGTTAGCATATTCTTTCACAGGCAGAGAACCACAAAAGGCTCTTGCTCTCAGAAGCATTATAACAGTGTGTCTGAGAGCTGTGGAGAAGGTTCATCCATGCAATAACCAGACAGCAGTTGCAGGTACCCAGACACAAAGAATAAGACATATGTATGTAGACTTCCTGCTGCAGGACAGCCCATGTAGCACATGCTGTCTAGATCTCTCACAGGTTCTACGATAGTGCTCTCTCATTTTCTATATATTAGAAAATTTCTTGACCCCCGAGGTCCCTAAGTTGTGTACCATGCTCATGGCCAGATAACTAGTGTGCTCTTGTTCAGTGCCTGTGTCCTGAAGAAGGAGTTTGTCCTGTTCTCAGATGCATCTTCACAATTCAGCATGCCTCATACACTGCTGTTTAATAATATTTTGTTGAATGAGTGAAGAGTTAGTGACAGTTGCCACAGAAAGAAAACTTCAGAGCAAGGGACCTTGGAAAGGGAAGCTAGAGGGTTTCAAGGATTCACCAAGCAAAGCAACCAACAAAGCAAATATTAAGCCATTATTCCTTTAAATACACAGTATTCCACCTTTGTTCTTGTCCAGGTACTGTGCTGAACCTGGGAAACCAACATGGCTAAGACATGGTGTCCTAACAGGATGTGACTGGCAAATGGAGCTAATTCTTATAGATAACATTCCCTAGAAACCAAATCCTGCTCACAGTATTTTATATACATGAACTTTATGAGGCAGGCAGGGGCTGTTATCTCTATTTTATAAATAATAAAACTAAGCTACACAGAGTAAGTGCCTTGCCTCAGCACCATTGTAAGTGGCAGAGCTGAGGTTTGGTTTTATCTTTAATGCACTACAATTGGATCTCTAGACTGAGATTGGGACACAGGTAGGAAACAGACACTCTCAAAATTACACAATGTCAGCTGTGTACACACCACCCACAGATGTCACAGAGAAGATGACTGTCCACAGGGGCAAGTCTTGGAAGGAGTCTCAGAGGAGCCATGTGTAATAGAGAATTGAGGGAGATATTGAACTTTGCCTCATGGGAATGACAGTGGTGGGCATCTCAGGGGTCAGGATTTCCAGGCAGGAGAATCAACTGGATGTTGGATCGTGTTTGGATCTCTGGAGAATACTTGAAGTCAGAGAGTCAGAGGATTTGTAAGAGGCTGCTGGACAGGTCATCATGAGAGGGTTGTCTACCACTTTATGGATCCAAGTCTTGAGCCTGAAGCATAGAGACACGATGTATCATAAGCAAGAGGGATGAAGTATGACAGCATTCAAGATTAGAATTCTGCATAGTGACAAGGGCAAAATGGGCAGGGGTGGGCAGAGGAAAGAGGGGAGAGGAGAAATCTGAAGGTGGTTGCCATCACCAACCAGGAGAACATGAGGCAGTAACTGTGGGCACTGAAGCCAAGGACTTAAGAATGCTATAGATTTGGGAAGGTACTGGGTACAGGATGAAACAGGACTTAAGTTTAGGATCTTTCCAAGATTCTTGGCTTAAAAACAGGGCTACTGAAGAGAGGTAGGCTCTGGTTGGGTCATGCTTTATGAAGATAGGCCAATTTTCTAGTATGAAGTCATGTGCTTGGTTATGTGGGTGCCCACGAAGTAAAAGATCGAACCTCACAAGCACTAGAGAAAGTCACAAATATGAATGACATCACCAAGGAGAGAAGAAAACCAAGATCCCACTGAAGGCCTGGGCACAGGGCTTTGGGGTGACATTGCGGGTATGAAATCAGTGGGGGTAGAACTCTATTTCTGTGCCTGAACCTCTATTTTATGTTTGTCCCTTGAAGGGCCTGGACCACTTAAAGGGTTTGGTCTATATCAGAAGCTCACTAGGTGTTTCCTGGTATAAACCCTTTGGAAAGTGGTTGGTGCTGTGTAGACTCCCTCAGAAAGAGCCACTGAAGACCTGTTGATTCAACCCCTGATGCTTCTAGAAGGAATTATTCTCAGTCCTGCAGACAACCCGCGCTGATCTGTCTTCCTGGAAATCCCATCTCCTGTGAAATCCTCGTCTTCCTGAGTCCATTTACTCCTTCCAGGAGTTCTTTTCTGTCATCAATTCTGAGCCAAACCACCAGCAAAGCCACCCCCACCCCTGAGAAGAAATTAACCATGCTTGTATGCAAACTCTTGTTGCATAGACCACATAAATGACATGGCACGTTCACATCAGTGTCTCACGGGAGGAGGGAACTTGCACTTCCAATGTCTTAATGATCAGTGAATGGGGCAGCTATCCCAGAAAACACAGCTTTAGGAAAAGGTTGAGGAATTGGATGGGCCCATCTTCTGTTCAACACATAGGCCACTAGAGGGCGCTGGTAGCTCAGTCAGTCTAGAAGCTGTTATCATAAGAACACAAGGTTGGAAATGTTCAAAATGAAAGCAGAACTTGACCCTGGATCTCCATATTTCCTTCAGACAGTAGAAAAGGTGGGTGTCCTTATTTCTGACTCTCTGTTGTGAACACATGACTGGATTCCAAATGACCGTCTGCCCCATCTGTGACTTGAAATGCATGCTCCCCCCATCAGAGGTATGTTCAGGAGCAAACCCTGTCTGAGGCTGTTTAGCAAGGCCCTTGGCAGTCGCCCCACCCACCTTTGTCACAGCTTGTTGATCACTTAGGTCATGTTGTGCACTCTTTTTCCTCTACACAAGTCCACTTCTACCTTCTTAGAGACACCAGCTCTAAGGTTCGCAAGGACACACTGCCTCTGTCTCTGAGTGCTCACTGTGGTTTTGAGTACTTCCATTGGTCGTTTTCACAGTCTGTGTCTTTTTAAATCCATAGTTCCCCAGACTGACAAAATGTGAGATACATGTACATTCTTAGTGAATAACTGATTGAAAGATACAGAGAATTTTAAACACTTCTAGAACCTTATTTCAAACAGGAAGCAACATCAGGCTTCATCCGATAGACTGAGTCACTGGTAGAAATTCATGCAGGAACTCCCACTGATGGAAAACAGGATGGATCACAGGGATTCAGGAAGTTTGAGCTAGTGCAAGAAAGTAGAAATCCTAGTAACTACCTGAGAGATGCCCTCCAGGTGGAGGAAGGTCAGATTGAGGGGACCCAGTGGACGCAGTGAGCTTAAATCTAAATGTCAACCCGAGCCTGGTAGGATGGGTTAGAAATGAGTAGAAAAAAAGGTCAGATTGTGTGGTGATATTTTATTTGTGCTGAAATGTGGTGATATTTTATTTGTATGTTAATAAATAAAGCTTGCCTGGAGATCAGGGGGAAAAGGCCAGCCATTTTAAGTAAACAAGAAGTCAGGTAGCACATGCCCTTAATCCCTTAGCAGGCAGGATCTCTGTGTGTTCAAGGCCACACTAGGGAACAGAGCCACGCGTGGTGACACACGCCTTTAATCCCAGTACCAACTGTGAGGCCTGGAGGTCTGTAAGGACAGACAGAAAATGAGAGAGTTGTGTAGGAAGAGGAAGTGAGGTAGCTGGGCTAAGATAGCCAATGAGAGGGCAGAACAGCAAGGCAATAAAGGTGTGGGTAGACAGGAAGTAGCTTGCATTTGGAAGCTGCAGAGTTGGTGAGGTAAGGTTGGCTGGTGGCTTTCCCTATTTCCCTGATGTAAAGCTTTCACCCCTATATTTGGCTTTGTGTTTTTTATTTAATAAGACAATTTTAGAAATTTGTCTACAAGAGTACCCATGTCTTGACCTGGCTCTGCAGAGAAATGACTAGAACCAGCTTCCTCATTAAACCCCCAGGTGATGTCATTCATTTCTAAGGTGCTAGTTCAGCTTATCAAATATCATAGTATGTTTTATGTTCCCCCTCCCTCCCACATTCTATTTGAGAAGTATACCTGTACTGTTAATGTCAATCCAGGTCACCAGCCTGCTTGTCAACAGTTTTAGTCACCAGGGAATTGCAAGTATCTTTACCCTCACATGTGGTTATGTTGAAGGAAAGGAGGGGAAGGAAGAGAAGAAAGTGACGCCAGGCTTTTTAATACCGTTGACCTACTGGATGCCCTGAATGGTTTCTGGGCTGCTCTTCTCCATGATCCTGAAGTGCCAATGGACACATGTAGTAGGATGCAGTTAGTGCTTGTGAGTGAGAATGGTGTTCTTTCTGCAAAGGGTGGTGATGTTTTCTTGAATTATTAATACCTTATCATTCTGCAGACAGTGCACGTGAACATGGTGTTTCCATCTTTGAAATTGTTGCCCAAATGTTTTATGTCAAAATCTTGTCACACTTCTAGTAAACTCGTCGTGGTGGCTATTCTTGGCTGTCAGTTTGACTATATCTGGAATGAACTACAATCCCAAATGGAGGGCACAATTGTGATCTGGATCTTCAGGCAGGATGACTCACACCTTTAATCCAGATCTTGAGGTGAGAAGACACACCTTTAATCTGGCCACATATTCTGCTGGAAGCCTATATAAGGACATGGAAGAAGGAAGGGTTGCTCCATTCTTCGCCTGCTTGCTCTTGCCTGGTCAGCACATCCATTCATTCCTTCACTGGCATTGAAGCCTACTTCTTGGGGATTCCAGCATATACAGAAGACCAGCTGAGACACCCAACCTCATGGGACGAGCAACTACTAGATTATGTTCACATTCACAGCTAGCCATTGTTGAACTGCAGCCTCTAAGTCATTCCAATAAATTCGCTTGTGTGTGTGTGTGTGTGTGTGTGTGTGTGTGTGTGTGTGTGTGTGTGTGAATTCATTCCATAAGTTCTCTGACCCTAGAGAACCCTAGCTAATACACTCACTTTCAGACTGAGGAAAATTAATGACCATTACTGACTACTTACCATACTCTGGGGACCAAACAGCATCCATGAAATCCTTGCTCCTAAAATCTGGTAGACTAAATTCCACTTTCATCTCCTTTGTACAGCTCTTGGAGTAACTAACTGAGGTGATTCAGTGCTTTTGTGGCTGGTGTGAACCTACACTCCAAACAGGTGTGTATATAATAAATAAATAGACAAGGAAGCAGATACCAAAAGAGCTTTTGCTTATGAAAGTCGTCGGCAATGGTTCTCCTGATCTGGTTTGCTGGAGTGACACAGATCTGACTACGATTCCTCTCAGGACACTGTGCAGCTGTGCTGAGTCCCCAGAACAGGTCACATTACCTGAGTGCTGACCCCTGGTGGGGCTGCTGGCCTCACTGTTGCCCACTGTATGATCCTGCCAACCTGGTACTCCACCTCACACAGGCATGGCCAGGCACCTGGTACCTGCAGTACCGTGCTGTATCCTGGCACACGAGACCCACGCCATGCCCACATGAAGTGCTACATTTGCTGCACTGATCTGCTTCCCTTTCTGGTCTGGGAGCCACAACTCCAATTCCACCTTCCTCAGTTTTCCCAAGCAACTCTGCCCCACAGTCTGGACAGTCACAGCATAGCTTTGAGTTCTCATGTCCATCTGCAAAAATGAATGACTTCCCCACAAGCCTTTCACAGTTGATGTGTAAGAGTGTGTACCCACAGATGGAGAGCAATGACTTCAATGATTTCGTCTTCCCCTTGCAAAAATGTACTTTATAAACCTATTGCCAGGATAGCTGTATTTCTTCTAGTTAGAAGGTCTCTGCAGGTCATCTAAAGACATTCCATTTAGATATGTGTCATATACTCTGATTGATATTCCTGAGACTAAGTTTCTAGACTGTACTGTATAAATCAGAGATTTAAAATTAAAATTCTGTACATTATATGTCAGATATAAGAGAAATGTATTGTCTTGCTGTCTATCTCTTTTAAATTTTAGTGTTTCTAATTTTTATTTTGAGATATCAGATTTTTCTCATAAAGAAATACTTTGCTACTATAGGGTCCTTTAACAGCCAATAAGGTAAGTACAAAGCAGCATGGGGTATAGTGTAGACTTCCGTCTTTGTCTCTTCCATGTTTGCTCTTTCAGTGGAACTGAGGAAGCCAGAGTCTCGTCCTGTCCTGTCCCTTCTCCCCCTGACCCCCAGCAGCGCCCAGGCCGTCCAGGAAAGCCAAGATAAGGCCCGTGCTCACAGAGCTGCGTGGGTCTGCTGGTCCTCACACCGGCTCTCTCCTAGCAGCTCTCTAGCTGTGCTTTCCTGCCCTTCAGCACTGGAGAGAATTGAATTTGCTTCCACTTAGTTCCCAGTGGGTTGCCGTGCTCCCTGTGGGTCCTCAATAAATACTTACTAAATTGGATATTGCCCTGTTATCTCCCCCTCCTTGGTTCTCAGGCCAGCCAGTCTCTGACTTTCTGTTCTTATAGTTCTCCTTCATTTCTCTTGTCTCTGTTACACAGGCACACATGCACACATGCCCTCACGCCTGCACGCCAGCCCGCACGCACCTTTCTGTATCTGTGCTTGTTCTCCTCCAGAATCATTACATTTTCCTAAGAAACTTGACACACTAATAATGGAAGGAGGACTACAAGAATAGAGAACTGGCCAGCCTGAGAAACGAGGAGGGGGGATAAAAGGGCAACCAATATACTATATATTCAGAATAATCCATTTAGTATTTTTTCTTGGAAACAGTTTTCAATCTTCAACTGGAGGCACCAGGGAAGGTGGATTGGTCTCTATTCCCCACATACCATCACAAGGCAAGCACTGGGCCACAGGGTCTGTGGTCCTCTGGGCTTTCGGCTCAACTTCTGCCCAGACAGACTGCATTCCTCTGAGCTGGGACACCAGGCACACTGAGCCCAGAGGGAATACCCCGCCTCTCCTTCCTCGACTGTTTTAAACTCCACTCCAGTTTTTTTGGCCTGAGATACTGGCACAGGACACAGTTACACAAAATCCTTGGAGCCTTGTGCTGCTCCCCCAGCCTTCTGTGACTTGATTTCTTAAGGACTGAAATGGTGCTCTTGACTCCCTCCAGCTACTCTGGTGAACATAGGAAGAGAGTGATGGCCCCTGTACTTCATTGTGTTGCCCTTGGCATATTTCTCTAAATAGTATTTGTGCCTAGGAAAGTAACAACCAAAATGGCATTAAAGGCTGAGGGTATCATGCGTGGACAGCAGGGGAAACCTCTGATGTGTTTAGGAGAAGCATGTTGCCTGGGTACTTTATCCCAATAATGTGTCTTATTTAATTTGCTGTGTATGTGTGCATGTATGTTTGGTTATATGTGTGTGTATATGTGTTTGGGGACCAGAGGACAATCTTGGGAATCTTTCTTAGGAGCCATTCACCTTGGCTTTTGAGAAAGGGCCTCTCACTGGTCTGGAGGTTGCCAATTAGGCTAGACTAAGCTCCAAGGTTCTGCCCATCTCCTTCCCACGGCTGAAATTGCAAGCATGTACCATGATGTCCAGCTCTTTTATATGGGTTCTGGGCACTGACTGTGGGTTCTAAGGTCACTATGGTGGCTTCCTGGTAGATGAGGAAAGAGGCTGGAGAAGTCAAGTGGCACATACCCAACAGCAACACCACACTTGTTAAATGTGTGTGTTTTATGTCCTCAAGGGCAGTGTTTATGCCTCAAAAAAACTCTTCAAGGTTATTTTGGTATAAAATGTTTCTCATGTTTATGCATTAGTTTGTGATTGTTATTAACACATTCATAAATTAGAAAATTTTACAGTTACTTTGGAGTAATTCTTTTAATTTACGGTCCGACTTAATTGAGTCCCTTAATATTTAACCACTTTCATTAACGTAATTTATTTTTGTTTCTTTTTTTAAGTGCATCAATCATTTGATTTAACAGACCTCTTAAGAGCTTCTTATTCTTATAAACCTGGTAAATGAACTTGTGGTGTGTCAGGACTCAGATTCTCATCAGTGTTCTGAATACTATTTCAGTCTGAGGCGTAATTCTAAAATAATGACTCAACTGAACAGTTCAACTTAAAGCTGCAAAGCTGACTGTTCTAAAGGCCAGAATCTTCTCAAATGTTCTTAAAAACTAAAATTCTAAGTGCGCACACCTTCCTAAAAACAAATATTTCAGAGTTATCACTTGGATGCTTGGGTTCTCAATATATAACAGTAAATGTTGGCATCACTATAAGGAGAGAATTCTACCACCTGGAGTGACTATTTTCCTTTGCAATGTCGGCGCCCTGGGCAGTGCTGCCGGGTGTCAATGAGTTGCCTTCACCTGAGTCGTATGTCTGAGTTAAGGCCACCAGAGAGCCACCTGGCCTGTGCCACCTGTCCAGTTCTCCTATAGGCAGAATGTATGAGCATGAGGGTCTCTCAGGTCAGTGGTAATTACATTATTTTTCCAGAGGAATTTTCCAGATGCAATCAAAGCTCTGTGGTGGTATATTTGTAATCTAAGAAATAAAGCTTGCCTGAAGATCAGAGGACAGAGTCAGCCACAGAATTAGCCACAGAGGTCAGGCAGTGGTGGCACACACCTTTAATTCTAGCACTTGGGATCACACATCTTTAATCTCTGCACTGGGAAGGTTGAGACAGGAAGTGATATGGCTGGGCAGAGAAAGGAATATAAGGCAGGAGGAGACAGGAACTAAGGCTCTTTCAGGCTGAGGAGTTGGTAAGATAAGAGGTGGTGGTTGTGGCTTGCTCTGCTTCTCTGATTTTTCAGCTTTCGCCCTGATATCTGGCTCCGGGTTTGTTTGGGCTTTTCCCCCCCTCTTACTAATAATTTTTTATTAAGAAATTTTCTATTCATTTTACATACCAACCACAGATCCCCCTCTCCTCCCTCCTCCGGCCCCCCAGCCTTCCCCCCAACCTACTCCCCATTCCCTCCAAGGCAAGATTTCCCATGGGGAGTCAGCAAAGACTGGTACATTCAGTTGAGGCAGGTCCAAGCCCCTCCTCCCTGCACCAAGGCTGTGCAAAGTGTCTCACCACAGGCACTAAGCTCCAAAAAGCTGGCTCATGCACTAGGGACAGGTCCCGATCCCACTGCCTGGGGGCCCCCTAAACAGTTCAAGCTAAACAACTGTCTTGCTTATCCAGATGGCCTAGTCCAGTACTATGGGGTCTCCTCAGCTGTTGGTCCACAGTTCATGCGTTTCCACTAGTTTGGCTAGTTGTCTCTGTACTTTTTCTAATCATGGTCTCGATATCTCTTGCTCATAGAATCCCTCCTCTCTCTCATCGATTGGAATCCTTGGAACTCCACCTGGGACCTGGCCATGGATCTCTGCATCTGCTTCCATCAGTCACTGGATGAGGATTCTATGATGACAGTCAGGGTATTCAGCTATCTGATCACCATAGTAGGCCAGCTCAGGCACCCTCTCAACTATTCTGGCTCCGAGTTTTTATTTAAGACCAAGATTTGTGCAACAAAGCTCTTAATCATTGGTTTGGAGTTAATCCAAAAGGCAGATTCCCTGGAGTTCAGCCTCAAACAGGTGACACTTTAAGAGAGATAAGAAGAATTAGCCAGGGACTCAGCTTGAAAAACAGGCAGAGCCTCCTGCTGGCCTCAGACCATGGCATAACAGCAGACTGTACTCTGGGCTTCAACCTAGTGAGAACCTGAGCAGAGAACCTGCCTACCCAACTTTGGACTCCCCCACAGAAACCATGAGGTCTTAAAGTCCAGGCACTCTAAGTTCCTGAGCTTTTGGTGGTGTGTTAGAAAGTAACAGAAACCACGGACACTTCCAAGGTGGTATGTTCTCCTCACTGCTGTCCTTTGAACTCAATTGTGCTCTGAATTCTTCAGAGCTTTGTTTAGATATTCTCCACCTGTAGATGCACCACCCAAGCTCTTACCATAGGAACTGGAGGCCTCTCTACATACAATCCCCCACATTCTTTTAGATATTAAAGTGATGCCCTATGGAACTCTATATCTCCCATCACTGTATCTAATGCTCCCAAGGTCATTTTTCCAGAGAACACTGGAGCCCAATCAGTGCGATTCTGAAGGACCAGACTCTACTTTGAGTGACAGAGGTAAGTCAGTCCCTTTATTCTGACAGCATTGTGAAACTCCTCTGCCTGTGCTTCTGTGCTCCCCTGCAGCTTTGCTGAAGCAATAGGACTCCAATATTATCATTCACTTACTCCATCAAGGTGTCTAACTTTCCACAAAATGATTTAAGACAATTCATCAAGTCCAATTCATCAAACATAATGAGAGCTAAACCATGTATATGCATAACAACCAACCAAGAATACTTCTGTTCTGTGAGACTTTATGCTCAGGTTGGAAATAAATTTTTAGATGCAGAACTATGTGTTAAGTGTGCATCTCTAGCAGTTGTGCCTTCTGCATGTGACTGGCAGGAAGCTCCAATTCTCAGACCCTAATAGCTCCTGGCATTTTTAGGGCCAGGGAACAGCTCAAGTTTGTTTCCTTTCAGTTCAATGTTCAACTCTAGTATGATAGATGGTTTATTATTTTTGTCCATAGTTTCTAATGAAGTGTCTAAATAATTTCTCTGTATATTTAAATTTCCAAATTCTTGAGATCTTATAAAGCAGAGTAAAAAAATCTGTTTTACATGTGAGCTGGCTGATTTATATAATCAATCTATCATGTTCTAGCTGGGTGGCTATGCTATTTCATAATGTTTCAAAACTTATGTTCAAGAACTATAGACTGGTATGTAAACAAGAGCAGAGATCAGAGAAATATTTTCTTCCCGTTGTGGTATTTGGACATAAGATTTTATTCAGAAGTCTGAGCAACTTAAAACGAGTATGGGAAAGGCAGCTTCCAATGGTTTTAGCCCAACTGAGAAACAGTGAAGTGGTCCAGCCTCTCTATTCAGTGCTGTGGGTGTGGACAGTTTGAAAGTCAGAAGAACCAGCATGTGCAGCAGCCAGCACCATGCACCCTTCTCCAGGCTGTGCTTCCAGGAAACCAAGAGTGCCCCACAGGTCTCTGGAAGTTGCAAGGATTCTAGATATGATACAGGAGGCTTCCCTCAGTCAAGAGGGATAGGAAAACCCAGATCAGGATGAGTGAGTGGGCTTTGCATGGGGGCACATAAAAGAAAATTTAATGATCTGAAAAAAAATAAATGAAAGAACCTTGGGGATGGGATGGACAACTGGAGAATGCGTCGTGCTGGATGAGGTTTTAGTCTCTGCTCCTATGGTTTCTACTCCATCCTTTTTTTCTTGGAGTGACAATGTGTCAGCAATCTCTGATGGATGTCTTGGTGAAAATGAGCTCAGAAAGGAAACCGTCCACACTTTAACCTCTTTTTGAAAGACACCTGTGCAGTCTCCTCTCTTTGGGTTCAATTTGCTGTCTGTTGGGACTCACCTTCCATCTTATTTGTTATGGATGTTTTTCTGTCCTCCTCAAAATGCTCCTTTCTCCCTCTCCTCTTTGACTTTATTGACGAGAACTGTATATTGAACATTCATGGATTCTTCACCTCTTTGGGAAGCCTCAGTTGAGGCTTCTGTGGTGCTTCATTCCAGTCAGCTTGAGCTGATCCTTATTCACTTGACTGGAGGACAGAAGGGAAGGGATGCAGACCTTCCCCTCACCGACCATTCTACAAACAGTTGCACTGAAGTCCTGATGGCTTCTTTCTGGGCATCCAGACAGGCCATCTGTCGGCCACATTTTCTCTCTTCGGCCATCTATGTGACAGCCCTGCCACATGAATGTTCTTATATCATCTTACCAGTGAGAACAGTAGCAATTGTGGAGGCTAAGTGGGCTTCATTGTGGGGTTTCCTACAGGTGTCATACAGGGAAATGAACCCCACAAAGAGATAAGAATGAAAACCTAGTCAGATTGACTTTGTCAACCTGCATCAGACTTTGGGGAGTCTAACACCAGGCAGTTCATTGTCAGCATATTTAAAACACAGTACAATTTGGGAAAAGGTCTCTAGGCAATAATCAATTCCAAGTGCACAATAAAGCTTAGGGTGTGACTATGTAGAGACTCTATTAAAAAGTACATGTGACCATGAGGGTAGGTTCTATAGCTAAAAGGCCTAGAACCTAATGTGGTCTCTGAGCCATAGCATAGAGGTCAGTAGCCATAAAGTACTTATGGCATCTACCTTAAGGATGGATAATAGTATAGGGATAGAAGAGTCTGAGATAATCATTCTGGGGAATCAGGATGAGCTCTGTCCCTTCAGAGAGCAAAAAGGTTATCAGGTCATTAACAAAATCCATTCTCAGCTTTCTGAATGAAATGTAGGTGTTTGATTTGTATATCTTCCGTTGAGGAGACACCCCTGTGTGATTAACATTCCTGGTTCTCTTAGTGCTTCTCTGTGAGTACAAGGACCTCTGTGCCACCAATACTTCTTCAGATAAGAAAGCCAGTAAGAGAGTAAGCAGTGGATTTGAGATTCTAAATGACTCCCATGATCTATTTTCTAAGTCCAAGAAACTAGGGACAGTGATAAGAGAATTGCACACAAACTGACCCTAGACTCAGATCCACAGAGGCGTGCATGCCTCAGTTGGCTTTGAGTACTACCCTGCCAGATTGCCCTCTACATATGTCACATTGGTGAATGGCATAAGCCCAAACTCTCCAGTCTTACAGAGAAAATCTGTCTTCACACCCTGGCTCTTGATTCTCTCTCTGGCTTTGCCTCTAGAGTGACTTTATTGCAGTATATTTGATCACACTGTGTGAAGATGTGTCTCTGTCTTCCCTTGCCTGCCTAAGGCACCTTCTGATTGGTTTAATAAACAGCTGAATTGCCAATAACTAGGTTGAGGAAGATGGGTGGGACTTCCAGGCAAACATAGGAACTCTGGGAAAGAATCTGGCTGGGGGATTTGCCAGCCAGACACAGAGGAAGTCAGGTGTACAGTATGGAGGACAGGTAACTAGCCACATGGCAGAATGTAGATTAATATAAACAAGTTAATTTAAGTTATAAGAGCTACTTGGGAACAAGCCTAAGCTAAGGCCAAGTTTTCATACTTAATAACAACTCTCCATGTCATTATTCAAAAGGAGACAGTTCAAAGAAAGACCCATTATATTTGGCATCCAATGTGGAGGCACATATATCCAAGTGTAGGGCCTGTGAACAACTGCCAGGAGACTAGGGGGAAACGCCTGCCACAGCATGTGTCCAAAAACTTCCCAAAGCCAGAGAAGATAGGCACGGCTCCCGGCTGGTGCTCAAAGGCATGAGGCTTGGCTCTCAGGGACCTGAAGGGGTGGGAGCCAGCTGCCAGCACCATGTGCTAAAAGGAGACTCAAAAGGATCCTGCAAACACACAGAAGGGCAAAAGGAACATTTTCCCAGATCTATACTGCATAGAAAGCCAAGTTCAGACTGAGAAAACATCTGAACAGGAAATGTATGCTTGAAAATGTGTATAGGTGCTGAAGAAAGAAAAGATAATGGATAAAGATAGTCATAGAAAAAAATTGTTTGAAAATAATAAAGTGAATTCTTTAAAGAGATAGTAAAGTAATATAAAAAGAATAAGCCATGTAAGGATGGGAAATCTAACATGGGACATTTGGACCCTATATAGTGCTTTATTAACTTTAAATTTTCAGATTGGTAAGTACTGTGCCATCATGGAGCCTCCATCCAATAACTGATGGAAGCAGATGCAGAAATCCACAGCCAAGCACCAAATATAGCTCCAGGAGTCCAGTCAAAGAGAGGGAAGAGGGATTCTATGAGCAAGGGGCATCAAGATCATGATGGGGAAATCTACAGAGAACTGAACCAAGCTAGTGGGAACTCATGAACTTTAGATCAACAGCTGTGGAGCCTGCAAGGGACTGGACTAGGCCCTTTGCATAAACTAGATGGTTGTGTAGCTTGGTCTGTTTAAGGGGCCCCTAGCAGTGGGATCAGGATCTATTCTTGGTGCGTGAGCTGGCTTTTTGAAGCCCATTACCTATGGTGGGACATCTTGCACAGCCTTGATACAAGGAGAGGAGCTTGGACCTGCCTCAACTGAATGTACCAGGCTTTGCTGACTCCCCATGGGAGGCCTTACCTTTTTGGAGGAGGGGATGGGGAATGGGTTGGGAAGGAGGCTGGGTGGGGGAGCGGGAGGAGGGAAGAGGGGGGATCTGTGGTTGGTATGTAAAATGAATAAAAAAAATTCTTAATAAAAAACAAAAAATACTAAAGAACAAAAAATGGTAGCTGCTGAGAGATATTGGATTTTGGAAGAAACTGCTGAATTAAACCAGCCTGTCTATTTTAAGAACTTCAGAATGGAAGTCAGGGAATGTGTTGCATTGGGGAGAGGTTATACCTTTGTTTCCACAGGAAACAAAAACTATGGATTTCTTCAAAATTAATAAAGATCAGATTTGAATGGGAGAGACCTCCTGGAAATCTTGGCTGCAGACATGAAGAAAGAAACCAAGAAAAACTAAGACAGGTGACATATATGCTGAATGTTGGCTACAGAGTCCCCATGAGAGTTTGAATATGCAGTCCAAATAGACTTATAAAGTTGACAGATAGATGTCTTTTACCTGCTCAAACATAGAACAGAGAATCATCTTTAGCTGATTTGTGCACACTGCAATTCTATACTTGTGTTAATGCAGATATGTATGTTACCTTTAAAAGTTTGTGTGTTTTCAGAGAAAAAGAACTAGACACAAATGAAGACAAGTAGCTCAGGTGACTGAGCCTCTAAGAATGCCTCTGCTGCAGTTTCCTCAGACATCTGCATCTAGGACAACTTCAAAGCAGGTAACTAATATGGTCCAGACTCACAGACTACTCTATCGAGGACTTGAGTTAAGCCCTGAACTTTCCCATCCCTGGACAACAAACAATAGAGCTAAATCTCCCAGGACTTGACCATTATTCCAATTTTCTCAGGGTCCCCTGAAGATGCTGTTGCTTGCAGACTGCAGAACTTTGCCAAGATGAGGCAGGGCAGTCCTTCAAAATTCCTGCTTCACAGAAAAGTCTGACAGGTACTCTAGACCTGTAGACTGAAGATGGATGCCCCAGTGTTGCAGAGGAAACTTGAGTGACTGTTCAAGCAACTAGCTGTCTCTGTCATTTCTATAGTTTTGGAAGTTGCTTGCTTTGCACTTTTATCCTTCTCAGGTCTCTGATGGGGTTGAAGACTAGATAGTTTATAGTTTTACAGTTTTCCTTGCTACCAGAAAACTCAGAAAAGAAACTCATAAAAGAGATGTAAACTTTATAAAAGTTGAGAAACATAAAAGCTTAAGTTGTTTATCTAAAAAAATGTTTTAAGGTCTAAAAAGATACTTGGTAATACAAGTTATGGTAGAAAGTGATTTAGGTACAAAACTTTGGGCTCAACAAAATAAGATATTTAATAGAGTACTTTTTCCTAAGTTGCTAAATACAAATGGGCTGGACATTGTGAATATAATTCTTACCTAATAATTATTGTATATAGTTTTACTGTATTAGAGTTAAAACCTTTTCTTTTTATTTAGACAAAAAGAGGGAAATGTTGTAAGATATTTGATCACAGGGTGTGAAGATGTGTCTCTGTCCATCCTTGCCTGCCTAAGGCACCTTCTGATTGGTTTAATAAAGAGCTAAATGGCCAACAGCTAGGCAGGAGAGGATAGGCAGGACTTCCAGGCAGAGATAGGAACTCTGGGAAAGAATCTGACTGGGGGATTTATCAACCAGACATTGAAGAAGTCAGATGTACAGAATGGAAGGGAGGTAGCGAGCCATGTGGCAGAATGTAGATTAATATAAATGGGTTAAATTAAGGTAACAGAGCTAGTTGGTAACAAGCCTAATCTAAGGCCAAGCTTTTATACTTAATAATAAGTCTCTGTATCATTATTTGGGAGCAGGTGGTTCAAAGAAAGCTCCACCACATGATCTGAAGGCCAAATATACCTCCTGAGGGACAATTTTCCTTTCTTTGACTCCATGAGCATGACAAGCCCTTGTGCTTTCTAATACTTATTTGCTTGCTATTACCTCTGGAACATGCCTTGCCACAGTGGATTCTGTCCACATCTTTTCCTCCTCTCTGGGTTTCCTTAGTTGTCCTCACCTAGCTATGTTGAGATACTCCTTTGAATTCTAAGTACAGTCTGCAATTTTGTCAGCAAAGAGGCCTGTTCCATGACAACCAGAAGTCCTTTCTCTATTCCTAACTCTAGACCATAAGCATCCAGCAGGCAGGGACTGTCACACATCATACCAGCACCCAAGTAATGATTAGTTAATGAGAAGTAAAGGAACCTCTCTACTGTTTCCACTTGATTTTGGAATGGTTCTTCTGAGTTCTCATTTGGTTATACATGCACCCATAAACTGAAAATGCCACCCAATGCCTATAGGTAAATGTGACAGACCTCTGGTGAGATTTGATAGGCCACAGCAAGTTGTTACCTATAATATAAGACAGACCTATAGTGAGAAACGATTGTACACCTACAGTCTTCTATGGCAGGCCTGTAATAAGATGCAAAAGACCAGCAGTAAGAACAAACAGTTTTGGCAGACACAGTCAGCTGTGGCAGATAATAGTCAGATATAGGAGATCTGCAGTCAGCTGTGACAGACCTGCAGTCAGCTGTGGCAGACCTGCAGTCAGATGTGGCAGACCTGCAGTCAGCTGTGACAGACCTGCAGTCAGATGTGGCAGACCTGCAGTCAGATGTGGTAGACCTGCAGTCAGCTGTGACAGACCTGCAGTCAGCTGTGGCAGACCTGCAGTCAGCTGTGGTGGCAGACCTGCAGTCAGATGTGGCAGACACTGTAAATGTGAGGTCGGCAGATGCATCTTGGTGACCTCAAGGCTGATGCTCCACCTCTTTGCTCTTTCCTGTTTTTTGTTTTGTTGTTTGTTTGGGGGGTTGTTTTTTTTTTTTTTTTGTTGATGTTCTCTCACTTTCATCCTCTAGTTAATTGATAAAAATGAATTTTAAAGAGAAAACAAGAAGTCAAAAGCCTCTTCATTTTTTAAAAACAAGAACACCCACAGTGGTCTGTGATCATCCACAGGGAAGGAATGGCTGCTGGACCATCAGCCCTCAGGGGTGGAACTGTATGCTTGGCACAGCCTCCTTGTTTGGGTACTTGCAGGCTTGTATAGCATTCTTTAGCTCTAACTACAGCAGCCATAAAAATAGCAAGGACATAGCCCAAGAAAGGAAAGGTGCAAAATTATGCCAATGTTAGATAACCAAAGGACATCACAGAAGGTCCAGGTACTTAGCAGATGCTTTATTCAACATGAAAAATGTTGTAAAGGAGGTGGAAAGGGCATGCAGTTGCAACACGGTCTTGGGAAAGGGCATCTGAGTGGCAGCTGATTGGCACTGACACATGTTGTGTGGTCTGTGATTCAGAGTCTCACTCACTGAGCAGGGAAAATCAAAACAGACCAGGGTCAGACCTGACAAGAGCTTCGTAGGCCAGGCATTGTTTTTCAGATCATCTATGAATAATTTACGGTTCCCTTTAGTATGTGTGACCTTCAGTATGGGTTACAGTTTGGATCTGAAACATCCCCAAAAGCACATGTGTTAAAGCCTGCTCCCTGGCTTGTGGTCCTGAAGCACCTGGGTCACAGGGGTGCTGATACCAGTGGGTTGACTGACACAATTTGCTAAGTTTGTAGCAAAATGGGCTATTGCCTCTTAGAGTAGGTGGGTTGTGCCTTTGAAGAGGATATCCTGTCCTCATCCATCCCTTTTCCAGTTCTTCTGCAGCTTCCACTCTGCCCTGTCTTCCTGCTGCTGTAATGTGCTTATCACAGGCCCACAACATGGAGCCAGTCAACATCCAGCTGGACCTGTAAGTTCTATGCCCACCCTCCATTCCTGCTCCCTGCATGAGTTGATTTTGTTGGATATTTTTGCACAGCAACAAGGCTGACATGGAAATAAATGCTCAGAGGTGAGGTAGCAAGCATGAGTTTCTGGGGGAGAAGCCTTGGGGAAGACAGACTTGTATTTTATCCTCAACTCCATCACTCATAGTCTGCGGCTTGGTTATATCACACGTGTGATTCCTCACCTGTGGTGTTCCCAATAACCCTCTCACCAGTTTGAGCAAGATAAGTTCCCCAAACAGTGCCTGCCACAGAAGGACACCTGGTGCAGGGTGTTTTCCACTTGCTGACATTTGTTTAGCACACCTGCACTAGATCTGATTAGTGCTGAGTGAGAAGGCTGCAGAGAAAACCAGGAATGAAGGACCATCTCCTGTGGCTACTTGGACACGTTATACTGGTCCCAGGCAAAAGTATATTCTTACTCTTGTTTTCTCCCTCTGTAAGCTGAAGCCTCCCTGGATTTAATTCATCTCTGTGTCTTTCTAGAAGGCAGTATTATGCCACATCCACTTCAGATCCTGAAATAAACATTGGTGAGATGACTACTCCTGGAAAGCAGAAACCACACTTAACTTTAATTTATGTTCCCTTCCTGGTGAGTACCAATTAGATTTGAACAAAGAACAGAACAAAGCCTCTCAAACAGCATCTAGTCTGCAACCTCAAGCCCACAGCTGTTGTAGAGTATTATCTTAAGGTGTGTTACTTTTGTTTATGTTGCATTTGTTTAACTCTGTGAAGCTGTGTTACTGTGCCTGTCTAAAACACCTGATAGTGTAATAGAGTGAACGGCCAGTAGCAAGGCAGGGGAAAGGATGGGTGGGGCTGGCAGGCAGAGAGAATATACAGAAGGAGAAGTCTGGGAGAAAGAAAAAAGAAGAAGTAGCCAAAGAAGGAGGAGAACATCAGGGGGCAGCCACCCATCAGCAATGGAGAAACAAAGAAAGGTATACAGGAATAGAAAAGGAAAAGCCCAGAAGCAAAAGATAGACAGGATACTTTAAAGTTAAGAATAGCTGGCTAGAAATAAGCAAGCTAAGGCCAGGCATTTATAATTAAGAATAAGCCTCCATGTGTGATTTATTTGGGTGCTGGGTGGCAGAGCCCGCCAAAAAGAAAAAAACAACAACACACAGCATCTCAGACTGTTGTCTGCCTTGCACTCCATGATTTAATTCAGTGACCCGAGGGCAGGAGTTGGTGATTTCCCCACTGTGTGGCAGGTTTCTTACATGCTAAACAATCTTCATGATAGTCTGTGGGTAACTCAGATACTGCTCTAAGTCATTGATTAATTAGAGTCAGGAGTTCTGGGATTCAGGGCCACTTTCTCCCCAGTCTACAGCACTGCCTGGCTTTAGTGTAAGGCAGAAGTGGTAATGAAGGTATTGAGAGAGACCTGTGTTCCGGGATGTCGGCCCAGGCCTACCTAGATCTGCTCCACATACACTGTTTTCTTGTGATTGCTGATGAGGGCTGTCTCCAGTCTGCCTCATTTAGCAGGTGGCAAGACGACAGAAAGAAACCAATATTTTAATAAGAGTTTAATCCAGCTGGGCACAGTGGCATATGTATATAGTCCCAGCATTTGGGAGGTGAAGGAAGATGGGTCTCAAGATTGTCTTTGACTAAATAGAAAGCCTGAATCCTGACTGGGCTATTTGAGAACCTATAAAAATGATAATTGTGGTGGTTTGAAAGAAAATGGCCCCCAAGGGGAGTGGCACTATTAGGAGGTGTGGCCTAGTTGAAGTAGGTGTGGTCTTGTTGGAGGAAGTGTGTCACTGGTGGGCTTTGAGGTCTCATATATGCTCAAGGCGCATCCAGTGTTTCAGTCCACTTCCTGTTGCCTTCTGATCAAGATGTAGCCAGCACCATGTCTGCCTACATGCTGCCATCCTCCTGCCATGATGTTAATGGACGAAACCTCTGAACTATAAGCTGCCACTTCAATTAAATGTTTTTCTTTATAAGAGTTGCTATAATCATGGTGTCTCTTCATAGCAATAGAAACCCTAAGACAATAATTATTATAATAATAACAGCTTAATTCAGCTTCATATGTTTCTATGGTAGTGTTTGTATTCAATGATTTTGAGGATACATGAAATGTTTTGTACATGACTAAGAATTAGTCTCTAAATAGTCAGTACTTTCTCATGAATAATTAAAATTTTATTGTACAAAATGTTAAAATAATTCAAGAAAAACTTTTAAGAACTATTGTTTCAATAAAATTCTTTAACTCTTTCCCAAATCCCTCTGATTCTGAGTATAAAAGTACTACAGAAGACAATTTAATGCTCCCTAGTGTTTGAATAGTATTTTCTATGTTCTTCAAATTTCTTAAATCTAACAGTTTTATTCTTAAAATAAAGGTAATCTATATGTAATGGGAAAATTGGTACACATCATTTGCCCAGTTTAAAAATGAAATTGTCTATACCAAGAAGCACAGTTTGCTTTTGATCAAAATGAAAAATAATGCTTTGAAGAGCTAGATAAATTTGATTTTCTTATGTAGTTTTGAGATTATCATCAGTTTAATTCTGTTAACTAACAAATGGCATTTTGATTCTGCAAGTCTTCCAGAAGATGATATCCAATTCTTAGCTTCCTAAATGACCTTGACTGGTATAACACTTCTCAGAAGCTTCTGGGTGTTTGCTATGATGAGTAGCTGGTTGTTTCTTATGGTTCTAAAGGGAAAATAACTTTTTTCCTTTAAAAAGTATGTTATGTAATTGCTCAAATCAAAATTAGAATATTTTAATAAAATGCTGTCACAGATGAGAATTCCCATGGGCTGTGGACCACCCTTTCTCTTTGGGCAGAAGTATATTTAGGTTTCTATTTGTTTCTTGGTGCTTTCCCCTCGAATCCCTCTCCTGCCACCAGCAGAAATTGCTGATCGTACCTCAGTGTTGCAGACACTGCTGATCCCCTTTTGTAGGCAATGAAACTAGGATTGTGGAGTTCAAGCATCCTCTCCCTACCAATGGCCACCCACACCCAGTCTTCCAGCTACGGCATGACATCATTAACATTCCCTCAACTTATTCTTTGACTTGTAAACATTGAATACAGAGGATAAAATTTGGAAATGAAATGATGAATAACATAAAAGAATAAGTGATATAGAAATGAAATATCTGCTTACTGTTTCCTTTCCTCAAATCCATCTGAAAATCACCAATGGACTCTTCATTAGTGAAGTGGGTTGCTGGTCATGAATAGCAACTCAGGTTAATGTGGCCTTCTGTGGACCTTGCCACCTTGCCCAGAGTGTTAGGGAAAAGGCGAATTTAACGACTTGGTAGCATTATGGCAGCTGGCTACAAGCTCTTCACCAGGAAAACAATTGAAGAAAGTCATGGATGTGGAATTTAATCACCACAAACTAAACTTAGAGTGAGAAAATAAGAAAAATGGCCCACAAGCCAATGATGACAAATAGTGAATGTGGTACTTAATGTAGACTACCACATGACAGAACCTAGAGTCACCCAGGAGACAAGCCTCTGGGTATGCCTGTGAAGGATTGTCCAGATTAGGTTAGTGGAGGTGGTGACATCCACCTAAATATGGGCATGACCATTCAAAGAAGCAAGGGTCTGGGCTGAGTGTAAAGGAGAAAGTGAAATGAGCCTCTCCACCTTGTGACCACAGGTACAATGTGAGCAGTCACCCCCTGTTCCTGGCACTGTGCCTTCTCCACCATGGTGCATGGGACCTTACAGTTGTGAGATACACTAAACCCTTTTTAAGTTGCTTTTGCATTGGCACTTTTACTACAGGAACAGGAAAAGGAACTAATATGGTAGTGGTGAGAAAGAAATGCCTTAACGAAGAGTATAAGACAAACCAATGGTACTGAAGGAAGGTGTTTTTGGCTACCTGATAGTGAGGGAGAGACCTGGGGTAAATCCCTTTCAGTCACTCTGTAAGGCACTTCACTTCAGCTCTTGTGAGAACCTGGCATGCTGAAAATGTGGCTATGACACAGGCAGTGGCCAGCAGGGAGATAAATGAGTCACTATCCAATGCAGACAGGCATCAGCTATGACTGTGAAGGTCAGTTGACACAGGCTCAAGTCAAGAGATCAAAAGACTTGGGAAGAAAAGAAGCCATTTCGCAATGACTGCTGAGTGCAACAGGAAATGGTGAAAACCAGCACGACCCAGAAAGAGGGAATGCAAGTGGGAGATGGGCAACATAAAGGAAAAGGTTGGGAGAGTGTGGGGAACATTCTGAAGTCTGCAAAGACCTATGCTGACAGACATGGGAGGGCCGATAGGTGAACCAGAGGTTTCAGCCACTGTGGTAAAGACTTGGGACACTCTATAAGCAAGGAGTGATCAGCGACTCAGATATGCAATGAGTTAAATGTTGGTCCCCAAAAGATGTGCCTGCATCCTTATTTCTAGAGAAGTTGATGCCACGGCACTTGTAAGTAGCATTTTTGCAGTTGTAAAGCTCTAAGCAGCAAGGATCTGAGATAGAATTGCCCAGGTGGGTACTGTTCCATCCACACATGACCTTAAAATAGAAATGCAGGGAAGGATGTAAGAGTTGAGGGGAATAAGGAAACAAAAAGGTAGAGGCCGGAGTGGTGCTGCCACAAGACAGGAACTCTGAGCTGGAAGAGGCAGGGAACTTCTTTTCTCCAGTCCTCAGTGAGGTGTGGCTCTGTCCCACACCTTGAGTTCAGCTTTGGCTTTCCAAAACTGGATGAGAAGACTTTTCCACAATTCTAAGTACCAAAACTGTGGGAGCGTGTTGCAACCCTGAGGTTACCACAACCCTCAAATTTGATAATTACAAGACTTATATGGGCACAACACCCTCCAACTTACAGAACTCCTATGGGGCATGATCTTATTCTGATGATAAAACAGTGGCATAGTTCTGCAATGTCCAGGAACCTGAGATTTAAGGAAATAAAACCACTTCTTAAGATTTTTCTTCTATCTCCTCTATTTTTTTATTCCTAACTCACAGTTTCTTACTAATGAATCTGTCTTCAAGCTCCTCCTTTTCACCATCCATCTATACTTAATAGTTTTGAATGGCATCCAAGTAGTCCTTGCAGATGGATGGGAAATACATCAGAAGGAGAAGTGGAAGGGAGGGAGAGGTACAAAGGGAAGTGCAATAGATCATAAATTAGGATGAGACTAAAGAGCCCTTTCCAAATTCTCTTGGGTTTCAGATGCTGATTTTGCAATATTGGGTTAAGAGTTTCAGAGTCCTCAAGCCCCACTTTTTCTCTTTTATGAAATAAGAGCGTTAGTTCCTACTTAGGCTGGTTTAGGAATTAAATAACTGTATAAAACAACTTTCAAGTCTGCAAGTACATTACAGAATTCTACTTAAAAGGGTAGGAGGAAGGAGACACAAGCATCCCCAGGGGAACTCTTAGAAACTGCTTGTGCCTATCCTGTACTCCAGAATTATTAGACCTCAGCATCATTATTTTTTTTATAAATCTTCTCAAATTATTCTTATGCCTATCACTGCCTTGTGGGCCAGCCTCCAGGCAGCACCCAGAGTATGCAAAAAAAAATCTATGAATTCTGTCTGAGGGATAATAAAGAAACACATGCTTTCTGGTGGTAACTTTCTCTTTTACTTCGTCTTAAAAAAATCTCTTTCTGGAAACCTCTCTGTCTCCACACAGCTACATTCCCCACAGCTACATTTTTCACACACCTCTTCTACACAGCCGTACATCTCTTCTACATAGCTCTCTCTTCTATCCACACATCCTTCCTCAACAGCTACATACCTTCTCTCCATACATCTCTCTTCTGTCAAGTCACACATCACTACTCACAGTTACATCTCTTTTCAGGTTAAGGCCACATTAACCTGAGCTACACATCTCTCTTTTATACATCTCTCTTCTACATATCTCTTCCTACACACAGCTTTGCACAGCTACTGTTCCAGCTCTCTACACAGCCCTCTCTTCTACATAGCTACTTATTTCTCTACTTAGCTCTCTCTGCGTACATCTCTTTCAGCAGCTACATCTCCTCTCCATACATCTCTTTACTGACACCTCTCTTCTACACACACATCTCTCCCCTACATACACATCTCAGATCCAGGAATGAATCCCACGAAACAACAGAAATTTCCACTCTGTAAATTGAGTGATATGAGAAAAACAACAATTACTTGTGAGTTAATCTTGTTTATCAGCTTGATAGGAATTGGGATCACTGTGTATCTCTGGATATGTCTATAAGGGTGTTTTCAGAAAGATTCAACTGAGCAGAGAAGACTCACCTATTTTATTGTTATTTTTTTGAGACTGGGTCTCACTATATGGCTTTGACTGGCTCAGAACTTGCTTTGTAGACCAAGCTAGCCTTGGACTTAAAGAGCTTTACATGGCCCTGCCTCCTGAGTACTGGAATTAAAGGCATGCACCATTATACCATGCCAGGGAAAATCTATCTTGATTGTGGGTGGCACATTCCAGGGGCTGGGGTTCAGACTGAATACAAAGGAGAAAGTGAGCTGAACACAAGCATTTATTTCTCTCTTCTTCCTGACTGTGGATGCAGTATGACCAGATACCTCACAAGCCTGACTCTAAGCCTTCCCTGGTTGATAGACTGTACCCCAAAACTGTGAGTCAAAATAAACATTCCTTCTTTAAGTTGTCACAACAATGAGAAAACTTATTAATACAAACCTCTTCAAATCTCTGTTTCAGTAACTTTGAAATGGAAACAAGACCAGCTAGCTGCCTTTTTTAATTTGATTTTTCAAGTTAGGGTTTCTCTGTATAGCTACCCTGGAACTCACTCTGTAACCAGGCTGGCCTAAAACTCAAAGATCCACCTGTCTCTGTCTTCTGAGTGCTGGGATTAAAAAGTACAGTATAGTTCAATTTTAATCCCAGCTCCACTCTTTAATTCCAGCACTTGGGAGGCAGAAGCAGGTGAATCTCTGATTTTGAGGCCAGTCTAGTCTATAGAATTAGTTCCAGGACAACCAAAGTAACATACTGAGACCCTGTGTCTTAGGGTTTCTACTGCTGTGAAGAGATGCCATAACCATGGCAACTTTAATAAAGGAAAACATTTAATTAGGTGGCTTATAGTTTTAGAGGTTTAGTCCATTATCGTCATGGTGGGTATGGTAGTTTGAATGTAATTGATCCCCATAAGCTCATAGGGAGTGGCACTGTTAGGAGTTGTGGCTTTGTTGGAGTAGGTATGGCTTTGTTAGAGGAAGTATGTCATTGTGAAGACAGGCTTTGATGTCTCATATATGCTCAAGCCATGCCCATTGTCTCAGTTCACTTTCTGTTTCCTATGGGATCAAGATATAGAACTCTCACCTCCTTCTCTAGCACCACGTCTGCCAACATGCCACCATGCCTCCCCACCATGATGATAATGAACTACATCTCTGGAACCATAAACCACCCAAATTAAATGCTTTTCTTTATCAAAGTTGTCATGGTCATGGTGTCTCTTCACAGCAATAGACACCCTAACTAAGACAGCAGTTGGTACTAGGGACTGGGGTATTGCTCTGATAGGCCTGACCATGCTCTTGTTTGAAGGAATATGGACCTTGGGACTGTGGATTAGAAAAGCAGTTGAACACTTTAAGTGCTGCATAATGGGCCATACAAGTAGGAGCATGAAAGACAGTGGTAGGAATTTGAACCATGGGTACCTGGATCAAGAGGAGAATATTAATATATGACCTAGAGATCATTCTTGTGGTGTTTTGGTGAAGAATGTGACTGTTTTTTTTTTCCTTTTTTTCTTTTGCCCTTGTCTGAAGAGTCTGCCTGTGGCTAAAGTGAAGACTTTTGGATTAATTTCATTGGCTAAAGAAATCTCAAAACAGCCTAGTGTAGACTTTGTTGTGTGGTTGTTAGTGGCAACACTAATGAAGATTTATAATGAAAAGGAGCACACTGGGAAAGGAAAAATATATAATGTACAATTTGAGGAGAAAAGGAGTACCAGGCAGTAGAATGAAGTTAAGTCATGTGTTCAAGAAGATAAATGGGTTAAGAAATGTAATAAAGGGAGTGGTGACCTCAAGGCAAGATTCCACTCAACTAAGCTTCCAACTTGTGAAAAGGAATAAAAGAAAAGCTTAAAGCTAGGTGTGGTGCTGCACACCTTTAATCCCAGTATTCTGAAGACAGAGGCTGGTGGATCTCTGAGTTTGAGGCCAGCCTGGGCTACAGATCCAGTTTCAGGACAACCAAGACTAGACAGTGAAGGAAACCATTAAAAACAGAAAGTTGGCAAAGATATACTTGAATGCGGGGGGTTATGTTCCAGCTCTAGCAAGCAGCAGAACTTGACAATTTGGGCCATATGGTTCCGGCTTTAGAGTCAAGGCTAGAAGAAAGGCATTATGGAACCTTCTTCCATGACTAAGGAAAGATACTGAGGCTATGCAAATATCAGGGGTATCCTGGAATGGAGGCCCAGAGAGGTCATTATGTGAAGCTGTGAAGTTGAAGCATGGTTTGCCTTGGAGACCCCACGATGTTGGAGATGCCAGAGCTGTGGGATACCTGTTGATGAGAGCTGCAAACAGGGAGTGAACCAGCCCAAGAGAAAGAACTATGTTGCAGTCAACAAAGCTGAAAGGAGTTGATGATTTGAAGAGCATTTTGTCATTGGACATGGAGATACAGAGTTTGGAGTTTGCCCAGCTGGTTTTTGGTCTTGCTTTGTTCTAGTATTTCCTTACTATGCTCCCTTCCCTATGTTTTGGAATGGTAATGTATATTCTGTGACATTATATATTGGAAGAATGAGATCTGTTTTTTTATTTTTTATTTTTTAAGGGATTACAGTTAAGAGATTGTATGAATCTCAGAAGAGACTTTGAACTTTGGACTTTTAAACATTATTGAGACTATGTTAGACTATGGGGACTTTTGAAGTTTGACTAAATGCATTTTGTATTATGATATTATTAGAAGATTATGGGTGCCAGGGATTGGACTGTGGTAGTTTGAATGTAATTGGCCCCCATAAGCTCATATGGTGTGGCACTATTAGGAGGTGTGGCCTTGTTGGATATGGGATAGCCTTGATGGAGGAAGAGTGTTACTGTGGAAGTGGGCTTTGAGGTCTCATATATGCTCAAGCCACACCCAGTAAAAGGTCCTGCTAACTCACCATGCAGTTCTAAGGACTGATTTAAAGGTGTGTGCATGTGGGAGGGTGAGCTCATGCTGGCATTGTTCTGTGCACATTTCTTACACCTGGCCCACCAGAAAGCTGGGAACTGGGGGCTGTGTGCTTAGCCCCTTATGCATCTGAGTATCAGCCCTGTGTCACATTTCCTCAGAGGTGAAGTCTTAGGAGGTGTGGCTCTTGTGTTGAGTGTAGACACCAATCACATATAATTGATTTCTTATAAAGTCAAATAGGTTCTCTTATAATTATTCACATTAGCTAAGAGCCTAAGTGTTTCTGCATTAATCAGTGCCCTAGGAAAATGCCAACTGTTTCCTGTGCATAGCAAACTGGATTTGATTAAAGTCACAAGATACCATTTTCATCATCAAGGACATTTATGGTCATGGAGAGCTAGATCCCTGTAAGAATCAAATCCAGTGGTGGAGAAGTTCAGGTATTGGATGTCAGCAGTTCCTGTTTTCAGATACGAAAGATTAACTTGATCTTGCAGGGCATCTCATTTTTTCATTTGTTCCCTAGTCTGCAAAGAATTAGAAAAACTGCTTATTTTTTCTAAGGAATTTCTGACCAGCTCTGGTACACACTTACCCAGCTCCAAGAAGCCTCATGTCATGTACATAATGAGCCATATTGTAACAATCTAATTTGTACTTAGAGTTAATAAGAAGGCACTCAAGTCTATGTAAATATCATACAAGAAATACTGATTTCCAGGGATTTTTTTCTATCTGACTGGTGTCAAAGGGTCACAGAAGCCAATCAAGGGGGGGGTCACTGTGGACAATAAAAGTAATATTAGATATGACCAAAGTGCAAATGGAACATCCACGTGTCCATATTTATATAAACAGATACACCAATGGGCAAAAAAGATAATCTGTTGAGCAGAACTTTAAATCCCAAGGAAGTGGGCATTACTCCCCACACTTTAACTTTACACAGTGGCTTCCTCTCAGAGTGCAGTTTGGATGGGAAGAAAGAGAAATTAATGAAGACACCTGAGTAGCTGATTCTATTCACATCTGTTGTGACAGGCCACACTGATAGCATGCCCCTCCACTGACAAGATGAAAATGGCCCTCTGCCTTTGTGATCTTCCAAAGATCCACAGCCCTAGTATAATAATGGGACAGCATGAGACAATTCAAAGAGAAGAACATTATAAAAACATACACAAATCTTCTGTAAAATTCTAGTGTTATAAAAAACAAAGGATTCAAGAAATTGTAAGGATGGTTCAACTGTATCTCTCAACCCTCACCACAAAAGCCTCTTTCTATAGTAGATTGTAGGTACAGAGACCCATGACTGGTCAAATTGCTCAGCTCTAAATGGGTCATTTATATCATCTCTCTTTCCCCAGTGGCCCAGGGATCATTACAGAAGAGGGAGCAGAAACTTTGTAAGGGCCAGTGGTAGTGTTCATCTGTAGACAGACAGTATTTCCCAGACCTGACGGTGCTGTCCTACTCATGAATATACTGCATACATAAGGTGTGCATTTGATCAAGCCAGTCAAAACCCTAGCTTGAATGGGGAGAGCCTCATGAAGTCTACCCCTAACTGAGGAACTATTGGAAAGTTATGGTTGCTACAGGGAGGAGAATAAGTTGTCTGCAAGGATGTGACCCGTGAAAGGCTACCCACATTTCAGAAGATTGTCCTGTACCCATATGCACATAGGCATCACTAAATGGATTCAATGGGTTTGAAAACACATACCACCAACAACAACAACACAAAGTTGGGAGATAAAAATGGTATGAGGGATGGGGAGAAATTGGAGAGGAAGCAATAGGGAGTAGATTTGTTCAAACACATTATATGCATGTATGAAATTATCAAACAGTTAAAAAATAAAAACTGTCACTGCCTAGAGAAAACATGATGACAGAATGTAATGCAATATTCTGGCTGGAATCGTGGAGCAAGAGAGCATAAGTCAGAAGATGTGAGGACGCCTGAATGAAGTGCAATCTCAGCTAATTATGACACATCAGTTCTGGCTTCTAACTGTAGCAACTGTACCACTCCAATGCAAGGCAGTATGATGAGAGAGCTCTGAAAATTAAAAACAGTTCTAAAATTTGTTTAAAAATAAAAGTAAGTTTATGTAATGTGTTTGTTCTCAGAGAAGGCAAGAATTGTACAAGTACCTACTGTGTACTAGGCACCTCACTGTGTGTTGAGGTTTTTATAACTGTCTTTGTGACAGGCAAGACTGGAAGGCAGATGGGAGGAAGCAAGTATCTTATTCCTGTAAATCTGTTAAAATTTAGTTTACTTATAAGAATATAGGTAAATAATGAAAATAAAATAGAGTAGTAAAGGAAACAATTATTTTTATAATGGTATTAATGGGGATATTTTAATAAACATCTTTAAAAATAGAAGTATTAAAAGAAGACTTAAGTTGAAGCTATATGAAAGAAATTGTTCAGAAAAGCAAAAAGATCCATAAACACCAAACAAGACTGTAGCTAGAGTTTTTCTGGTACTGCCTGACCCACAGTCAGGACAAATCTCTCTCACCCGCCAGTCCTCCAGTCGCTCAAACCCAACCGAGTAAACACACAGAGACTTATATTGCTTATAAACTGTATGGCCATGGCAGGCTTCTTCTTATCTAGTTCTTATATCTTAAATTAACCCATTTTTATTCATCTATAAGTTGCCACGTGGCTCGTGGCTTACCGGTATCTTAACACCTTCTCATGGCGGAGGCTGGCAGCGTCTCTCTGCCTCAGCCTTCCACTTCCCAGAATTCTCCTCTCTCCTTGTCCCACCTATAATTCCTGCCTGGCTACTGGCCAATCAGTGTTTTATTTATTAACCAATCAGAGCAACACATTTAACATACAGAACATCCCACAGCACAAGACAAAGATGGAAATGGAAAAACAACTCGTAAGTCATTAGAGTAGTTTCCTGAGTAGAGGGAAAATTTTAAAAAACATTAGAAAAATGGCCAACTAGGTAGAAAGAAGAGTCAATATTGCCAATTAACATAAACAGTGAGAAGCCTGTCAGTGGTTTTCATTCAAGTGATAATATATGCAATTCTATACAAGCAAAAGAAAAGTGAAGTGTTTCAAGCCCCTCCGAGTCCCAATGACCCAGTGTCTGGTGGTACACTGAGAAAGATGCAGGATGCAGGGTGGGGCAGCTCAGTCATGTGGCAGCAGAACCTCTCCATGCCCAGCCTGAACCCGGTGCCCTTAGGTTTCTGTGTGGCCTGGTTTCCAGATGCAGCCACCTGTTGAACTGCAGGACACTTGGCACCAACTTATACAACATGCCCAGAATATGAGCACTAAGGATGTGGTGGGAAGCATGTGGATAGTGGAGCTAACTGGTGGCTCTTAATGTCACCAATACATTGAGAAGAAAATATGGCAAGGTACCAATCAGGATGTGGTATGAGCACTCAGAATGCAGCCTGGGATGGAGTCCCAGAGGATTACGTGACCAGGTGGCCCACCACGAGCTCTTTGTTGTCAAGTCCTCCAAGCCATTAGGTTGGGCAGGCACGGCAATAACCCATTATACAGTGGATGCCAAGCTTGTGACCAGCCAGAAGTATGCCCAGGCATGCCTGGAGGGGACAACTAAATTATGTCAGCTGCCACCCAGCTCCACCCATTACCTAACTTGTTACAGCAATGTTTCTCCCTCAGGACACACCTATGACCTCACAGAGGGTTCCCATAAACATCTGTCAGGAATAAAAATCACAGGGCAGTTTCATAGATTGCCAGTTTCTGAGTTGAAAGCAGACTGCTTAAACCAAACAGTCCCTGGCACTGGTGGTCATGAAAGACAGCAGATAGGGGAAGCTGACATGTGGGAAGAGTTTTAGGAAGCCGCCCTGGCTGTGTGCAGACAGTGTGAGTTGGGTGGATTCCAATCCTGCAGATGCACCTAGTGGTCTGACTGTGTCCTCTCCCACTGGCTTCCAGCTGCTTAGTGCCTGCGTGGCTGCTACTCTGACCAATACAACCCACTGTTGCACAGGTCTGCCCCTAAGAGGAGGACTATTCTATAACAAGGTATGCAGAACGCTCCTCCCACCGTGACCACAGACATCTGAACGGCTTCTAGCTTTTTGTTTAAGTGGATCTACAGATGACCCTGTTGTTGGCAGGCCGGAGGCAGCTGGGCCTCCGCTCTGCCCTCAGTGTCCCTGCTCTTTGAGACTGCCATCAGCCAGTGAGTACACCCGAGGATAACTGGACCTGACAACGTGCCCTGCACTGACTGTGTCCCCTCCCTGCCTCAGCTGCCTTCCCATACTAGACTCCCGTTCACCACCCAAGTAACCATCTGTATTTGGACCCATGCCTCAGAGTCTGTTTCTAAATAAACATGGTAAATTACCTTAATAATTTTAATTCTATGAATTAGCTTCAGGCTATGTAGTAGTGTGCCACATTATAGTACATGGGACAGTAACAGGCTGTAGAGACAACTCTTGTTTTCTAAAAAAAAAATTATGCTGTACTTTTAATGGAGAAAGGTTGGCCAGGTATAGTGGCACACGCCTTTAATCCCAGCACTTGGGAAGCGAAAGCAGATGAATCTCTGTGAATTAGAGGTTAGCCTGGTCTACATAGTGAGTTCAGAAACAACTAGAGTGACATAGTGAGGCCCTGTCTCAAAGAAGCCAAAATGATAATGATAATAATAATAATAATTAATAATATAAAGAAAGAAAATACTGTTATAATTTCCCAATTTTAAGTCAAATTGGCCAAATTTAAGGACATCAAATTTTGATTAATACAGCAAATTGTTTTGTAAAAGGTGATGAGACACAGAATCAACTAACCTGGACTCACAGACACTGAACGGAAAACCAAGGAGCCTGCATGGGACTGACCTAGGCACTCTGCATATGTGTTACATTTGCACAGCTTAGTTCTCTTGTGGGACTCCTAACAGTGGGAACCGGGACTGTCTCTGACTCTTTTATTGGCTTTTGGGACCCTACTCCTCATACTGGGTCACCTTGCCCAGTTTTAATACATGGGGAGGTACTTAGTCTTACTGCAACTTGATATGCTGTGTTTTGTTGATATTCATGGGTGATCTGCCCCTTCCTAAACAGAAACAGAGGAGGAGTGGATTGAGGGATGGGAACTGGGAGAGGGGTAGGAGGAAGAGACTGGGAGAGAGGATGGAGGGGAAACTGTGGCTGGGATGTAATATATATATTATGTATATATATTATATATTATATATGTGATTAGAAATATACATTTCATGTTCTGGGACACAGAGGGTCTGGAAGCAGTCTCTCCGACATTTTTAACGGCCAGTCAAGACCAGCAGCAGTAAGGACTGGCACCCCTTGCTGTGTTTTTATCCCTCTTCAGTGACCCCCACTCTGAGGGGGGCTTTCCCATTTGCCTTTGAACAACAAGAACTGTGTCACTCACACCCACTTTTCTGTTGTCTGCTGTGAGAACTCAGGAAAGATGAAGGTCAAAGACATTGTGACGTTAAGTCTATTAGCTTTTCCTTCAGGTCCTGGGCTTCTCTCTGACGCCCACCTCCTCTCCCCGTACTCCTCCTCTTCACCCTCTTCCTCCTCTCCTCCTCCTCTCTTTCACTTCCTCTCTCCCTTTCATCCTTCTCTCCTTCATACTCCCCCCTGACCTCTCTCACACACTCTTATACCCATGTCTCAAAAAGAATGAGACTAGGTATAGGTTTCTGAAAAAATATCATTTGATTCTCATTCTGGCCTCTGTGGTTGACCTCATAATTTAGGTAAAACATCAAAAGTGTAGGTGGGCAGAGGAGGGAAATAAAGTAATTAAAATTAAATGATGAATAATGGAAACCTAGTGAAATATTGACCACATTATTAACTTAGTCTTGCCCACCCTGGTTAATCAAACACCCTGTGACATGTATGGTATTGAAATAGCATCTCTCATGCTCAGTCGGCTCTTTCTGTTTACAGTCCAGTGGTGAGCTGGGAAATGAGTAAGGAGATAATTCCCTCCAAGTTCCCAGAAGTCCCAAGGAAGCATTCTTATCTCAGCTGCCCTTTAAATTACTGGTAACTGAGAAATAAATTATGCTTCCCACTCCTGGAGCTTTATTTGGTCTTCAAGAACTCCAGTAGAAAGAGGAGGGAAGGTATTTGTATGAATTTCTCTACCAGGGAGCAGATGGTTGAATCACATGGATAAATGAAATGTGGACAAGAAGCAAGGATGCTGACTTCTTATGCAGGGTGGAAGACGTTTGCTCCCCTTCAGCTGCTGTCCAAGAAATATCTCTTTTCTTCCCGTATTGACCTGTTTTACATCTTCTGACTTTTGGACCCAATCACAACATTTATATCCAAAGATGAAGCCAGTTGTTCAATACAGTCAGTCATGTTGTAGCTGGGAAGACATGTCTGAGCAGGAGAGACAGAGCTGACTCCACATCTGGGTCTAGCTCACCTTGCAAGGCCCTGTCTCAGCCAGCCTCAACCACCAGAGTGCTTCCTTGGGCATTGTACCCATCCTAAGCCATGATGTGTTTGGCTTTCTCTGCTTCATGTCTAACCCATAAGCCAAGCTTTAATCCTCATTCACCCATCTCCTCCCCGCTTCCGTAATACTCATGCACTCACCAATCATATTGTATGTGTGTTTCATGTATCATGTCTTATGTTTAATGCCATCATTCCATCACATTATTATTTACTTCCATGTATTTGCATCCTGTCATTGAATCATGAACTCCTAAGAGGCAGAGATGTGTTCTTGTGCCTCTGATCCTTGCCATCTCATCTTGTGAGTTAGAGTTCAGCAAAGGCTTGATGGAGCATAGGTGGATGGATGCCTACTGTTCTATTTACTGCTTGTTGCTGCCATCAACTTTCCTATTATTTGGTTTAATTGTATCTGTCCTGTTTTGAAAAGACTCTGGCTTCTGCTGTGGGATGGTCTGTATGTCAAATGTGCTGCTGATTAGTCAATAAATAAATCACTGATTGGCCCGTGGCCAGGCAGGAAGTATAGGCGGGACAAGGAGGAAAATAGAGCTGGGAAGTGGAAGGCTGAGTCAGGGAGACACTGCCAGCCGCCATCAGGACAAGGAAGATGTAAAGTACCGGTAAGCCACAAGCCACGTGGCAAGGTATAGATTAATAGAAATGGATTAATTTAAGCTGTAAGAACAGTTAACAAGAAGCCTGCCACGGCCATACAGTTTGAAACCAATATAAGTGTCTGTGCTTACTTGATCGGGTTTGAGCGGCTTGGGACTGGCGGGTGAGAGAGATTTGTCCTGACTGTGGGCCAGGCAGGAAAACTCTAGCTACAGGCTTCCTTGTCATTGCAGTCCTGTGTTTTATAAAGGTCTCTTATGATGATATTTTATTTGTACTGAAATGTGATTTTATTTGTATGTTAATAAATAAAGTTGCCTGGGGGTCAGAGGTAATAGCAAGCCATAGCAGAAGCTGGGCGGTGGTGATGCACGCCTTTAATCCCAGCTCTTGGGAGGCAGAGCTAGGCGGATCTCTGTGTGTTCAAGAATACAGCCAGCATGGAGACACATGCCTTTAATCTCAATACCAACCATAGAAGACCTGGAGGTCTGTATAGACAGGCAGTGACGAGGAGGTCATGTGGTTGGGTTTACAACCAATGAGAAGGCAGAAGAGAAAGTCAATAAAAAAGACAAACAGACAGGAAGTAGCTTTCTTGATGAAGAGGACAACAGCAGCCGTGAAGGGTAAGGGTTTTAGCTCTTAGCTCTGACCTCTTGGGCTTTCATCTCTGCATTGGCTCTGTGTTTCTTATTTAACAAGACCGTTCATCTGCAGTCTCTTGTTGGAATAACTACACATTTGACTTTTTTCTCCCACCAGTAGACAGTCAGCAATCCAGAGGTGGCTTGAGACCCATTCATATTTGTAGAGGCAAAATAGACAAGTTTTAGGTACAGGAAGGGTGAGCAGCGGAGAGGCACAAGAGCTCAGGTGGTGCTTCTGATTTTAACAGATACTCACTCTTCATTTTCTTGCCTTCAGGGTCTTCTGGAAATAATAATTTCAGAAAGGGTGGCGGCTTTGACAGCTCTTTTGTTTTTAACTCAGTACTTAGGGATGAGTTCGTTTTGGTATTCATTGCACACAGTGCAGGATTTCATAAGATAGTTTCTCTCAGCTGTAACAACCTTTCTCATACTCTTCCGAACACCCTCGTTCCTATTCTTTCGTGTTTCCTTCTTCTCCATCACCTGCTTGCTTTCATGAACTACCATGGTTTTTATGCATCTTTATAAAAATCTGTAATCCATGAATAGTAGGAAACATTTGATGATTATGTTTCTGAGTCTGGCTTCTTTTGGTTAATGTGATGATGCATTACCCCACCCACACTCCTAAAGGGGGCAATATTTCCAGATACTGGAAACAGCTGAGGCAGCATCTTTGATAGATGATTGAACATTTAAAACAGGTTCTGAGTGTTGAAGTCAATGGCCACACGGAAGAAGAGCATTATGGCTCTAGTCACTGAGAATCAAACCTTTAAGCATCTCATCTTCCTCATAATGATAACAACTGCACTTTCTATGGAAAACTTCTATGTTCTAGACTCAGGCCACTCTCACAGAAATTCTAATTTATTTCACAACACCATGAACCAAGTATCACAGCATGCTTACTATAGGCAAGAAAAGTAAGGCACAGAAATTTTCAGTGATTTCCCAATATGGATTTGTCATCACAGCATCACAGTTGACACTATATCGGGTGTTATCACAGGCACAGTTCAGTCCTGATCGAGGCTCACAGTGGAAAAATCAGCTCCTTTCAAGGACCTGCTGTGAAGTGACCCACACTTGTCACAGTGGCTTAAAAATATGACTTTGTTCACTCTAATTCATCCAGCCAGAAAAAACATGTGCAACCAACCCTTAATTATCTAGAAAAGGGGACTTATGAGACCCCACACTGAACTAACCACAAAACAAGGTAACTAGCTAACCCCAGCCAACACTGACCAAAGCTGCAAAATTATCCCATTGAATTATCTTCCATCTTTCTTCTGCCCTCCTGCACCTCTGATTATAGTAACCACAAGGAATGAATATCAATGTCGACATGTTGCATCATAAATAAAACACACATCTTGATGTTTTGAGCTTCCCTTCAGGGCCACTGATGCCAAGGAAATTCAGTCTGGCACAGCCAGCCTTCCTTTAATCTGCCAGATCCTCCAGCTCCACTTTCTACCTCAATTCTGCATTTGGGAAACTTGGTGCTTAGTTTCCATATCAGCAAAGCACATGTTTACCCCAACGTAACTTTACAACTACAAACTACAACCATACTTGTGATCAACTGTAAGGAAACACAGGCTTCTTTCCAGGTATGTGATTGCAGGCCACATGCTCACTGATGTGAGGATAGACGCCAGTGTGATCATTACATAAGATAGTTTATCACCCAAAACCTGTAAAGTAAGCTTTGCCAAACACTGTCTGGGATGCTACTAACAAGAAAACGTCCACAGGAGAAGTTGGTAGAGTTTCTTATAAGCCAGTGGTTCTCAACCTTCCTAGTGCTGTGACCCATTAATACAGTTCCTTGTGTTGTGGTGACCCCTAGCCATAAAATTTTATTTTTGTTGTTTATTCATAACTGTAATTTTGCTACTGCAATAATCATAATGTAAATATCTGTGTTTTCTGGTGGTCTTAGGCAACACCTGTGAAAGCGTTGTTTGACCCTCAAAGGGTCTTGACTTACCGGTTGAGAACTGCTCTTAAGCTGTTATCTCAGCTGTTGAAATGAGGACTCCCTCTAGTTGGCTTCCTCAAGCCTAACAGATCTAGACTTTTTCTAGATGCATTTTGATCACTAGACCAAATAGACCTATCTTACACACAAAACATCAAAGTTAAATGTGGTTTATATTTTAGAAATAAAAGGAGAAAACTGCCTACAGTAAAGCCACCAAAATACCCCAGTCTTAAAATACAGCAGATTTGAGGCCAAGAATTTAAACAGTGATTGAGGAAAAGCACATTAAAGAAATCATTCATTGTCCAGCTGCCTAAACCTCTTCTCACTAACCTCCTTTTTCTTTGTCTTATATGTGGACTGCAGCAATGTGTCTTTGTCCTTTTTGCCTGCTCTTTCTCTTTCTGCTCAGTTCTTATAAACAGAAATAGCAATAAATATATCATCCAGCTATTTAGTGTATTTTAGCTTAAGTTGGAAATAGAACCTGGACCTGTGCCTTAGTGGGAGGATTGTCTGGATTAGTTGAATTGATTTTTAACATTGAACTCACAAGTAAGTTCTGTGCAGAGCATGTCCTTGTTGGTAATGTTTGTCCTTGATTTTATTGTCTGTTTTGTTTTCAACTTGTCATTATATTTTACAAAAAAGTGGGGAATTAGAAGACAACTTTAGTGAGGTATGATATTGGTACTCAGGATATAAGTTTCTTTCTTTGTTTGTTTTTAGATTTATTTATTTATTATGTATACAGTATTCTGCCTGCATGTGTCCCTGAAGGCCAGAAGAGGGCACCAGATCTCACTACAAGTAGTTGTGAGCCACCATGTGGTTGCTGGGAATTGAACTCAGGACCGTCTGGAAGAGCAGTCCGTGCTCTTAACCACTGAGCCATCTCTCCAGCCCCAGGATATAAGTATTATTCTATCCTGTTTCCCACCTTTGGTCATTCAGAATCTACCTGCACAGGTGTTTTCAGTGGTGTTGATGAGCATAGTGACTGAAGGGAGTGAAGCCATGGGATAAATGAATGACATCCAGGACATTTGAGGAAACCTCTACAGAAGGAAAGCACAGCTAAGGCTTCAGTTTTTATCAGGCTGAGAAGGATAGAAAGCAAGCTAGGAAGAGGAAAAACGAAGTCTCCAACGTGTGTGTCTTTCAAGAAAAGGGCAATACATGAACTGTGGTCTGGTGGCTGTGGAGCCCCCATGGGACTGGACTAGGCCCTCTGGATACGGAAGACGGTTGTTTGGCTCGAACAGTTTGGGAGGCACCCAGGCAGGAGGATCGGGATCGGTCCCTGGTCTATGGGCAGGCTTCTGGGAATCTGGTGCCTGTGGTGTGACGCCTTGCACAGCCTTGGTGCAGTGGGAAGGGGCTTGGACCTGCCTAGGCTCAGTGTGCTGGGTTCTGCTGACTCCCCATGGGAGACCTTGATTTGGGGGATGTGGGGATGTGGGGTGGCTTGGGAAAGAGGGCTGGGGGTGGGAGGAGGGAGGAGGGAGGAGGGGGCATCTGTGGATGATATGTGGAGTGAGTAAAAATTTCTTAATAGAGAAAAATATATATATATAAAGAAAAGGGCAGTAGCAGTAATGTCAGAACAAGTTGTATCTTGGATCATGTTCTCCAGTGTTCTCAAGTATTCTTAATGGGTGCTCTCTGATATTCTAGATGGGCATTCTCTGGTGTTCTGGATGGGTGTTCTCTGGTCTTCTGGATGGGTGTTCTCTGGTCTTCTGGATGGGTGTTCTTGACGGGTATTATCCGGTGTTCTGGATAATGGCAGGGAGAGCAGGGCAGTGTGGAGAACAGGTACAGTGGTGCTCCATTCCCTAATGACTCATGATTGAATTAAGCAATTTAACAGCAGACCATTAACTGTGGCTAGTAGCTCTACCCAGGGACCTTAATCCCATAGTGTAATTCCAGAATTCAAAACATTTAAACTCTGTATGCTTTTCATAGCAGAAGAAGAGAGACTGAGTAGATAAAATCCAATTGAGAAGCAGGAGGAGAAGATTTACTCCAAAGTAGCCACAAGTAGCAATGCCTTTGTAGGTTCTTTACATGGACAGTAGAGAGAAACCAATCTGTAGGATTTTAGGAAGCTAGGGTTTCAAACCACTTGACAGAAAGAACAAAGGAAGCTTAGTGTCTTCTCAGGTAGTAAGTATTGATTAAGATATCTTGAGTATTAAGCCATGCTTGTCATAGTGAGACTGTGTTATTTGAAAGGTGTCAGGGAAGACCCCACCTTCCAGAAATATATACTTTATACTTAGCTTAGTCCTCTAAATTACACCATGGCAGTGTCATGTGTGGACTTGTCTCACATGGATTACTGGGGTAACAAGTCCTCTATCAACTAAAATCTAAGAAAGTTGATAACTGACAACTAGTTGAAAGCAACATCTCCATCAGGAAAGAGAATAAATGACTAAAGCAAATGAAATAAAATACAATAAAACACCACTTTCAGAAGATCTTGTCCAAGATGTATCTTCCCATTTTACATGTTTGACTAGGGCTCCTTTGGCCCCAAACAAGTTTTAATGACATAGTTTAAAGTTAGTGATTGATATTGCCATCAGAGTAGAACTGAAATGATTGTTATTATATACACAGTAAGGTTCAGAGGAGGGAGGACTATTGAGTATAATATGGCAGCTGCAAGCTGAGGCTGGAATCGGTATACACTAAGCTGTTATGGGGTTTATTTATTATCACTAAAGACACCTTAAACTCTATTTTTAACATAGAATGCAATGTTCCTAATAAGCTGCAGAACATCACTTATTTACATGCCATTAAGAAGTAAGTATTTTAATGTCTGCAACTTAAGTTAGTATTTACAATGCCACGTGAATCACCAGGACTGAAGGAGACTCTGAGGCAGTCATCACTCATGAGCTTAGGGTAGTGTCATTCAAGCCATCATGTTTCTAAGTAAGTAACCACCAACCATGCTTCCTCTAAAACATTCCCAAACACACAGAAACTGGAAGGAGGAGGGATGGAGGAGAAGAATAGAAAGAGAAGGTGAGGAGGAGAAAGAGGAGGGGAAGAAAGGGAGGAGGAGGAAGAGGATGAGGAGGAGATTTCTCTTGCAAGAGAATTTCTTTCTGAGTGACTTTACTATTCTCAGATCTTGGTACTTAGGAGGGGATGACGGTTGTTTCCTCAGACATCAGGACAGAACAGGACTGGAGGAAGCCTTCTTGCTTTTCCCTTCCATCTCTCAAAACTTTCTAAGTCAGATTTTTCACTTGTTTTCTGTTTTGTAAAAAGGAAAAAGAACAAATTTATTGGCAGGCTTCCTAGCAGGTTCTGGTTATTGTTTGGACAATTTCTTTAAGGCACTGAGTTATTCTTGGTAACAATAAAATGGGTATTATTGGCTCAATTTTTCTTTATGGAAAAAAAGAGATTTAATAGTCACTTTCTAGTTGGTAAAAGAGAGGTCTGGGAGAAGGTGCATGGAGCAGAGACATTTCCCGTGCACTGGATCAGGGCCAGGAAACAATACTGCACAAGAATTTCAGCAGAAAACAGGCACCTTGTCTACATCCCTGCTTAGTTTTATGATCAAATGAAACACTTGAACTTGGTAGACTGTGTTTCGATTCGACACACTTTGACTTTGTTTCTGGTGGATGAGATTGGAGGTTTTTACAGACATCTTTGAGACCATGACAGTATTTATGGACTCTGTTCTTAACAAAAAGTCAATCACAAACTTGTACCTCAAACAATTTCACAGAATTCTCATCCCCTAATGTCCATGTAGAGACACACAGCAAGGGCTTTTGCCTGATGATTCAACCTTCCAGCAAGTTTTCTGTTTTCTCTTACCTTAGAGACTAGAAAGTTAATTTTATGATTTCTTTCCCACCATGTGGGGTGCTATAGTATGAATCTGAAGTGCTCCCCACAGGCCCCTCTTTTGTGGAGGGAAGCCCTTTCAAGGGTAGAGTTTAGTCCCTGACTTCAGTCCAACCATCACGTGAAAAACTGCTTCGTCCACCACACACAGCCAGCTATACCTGCACACTCCCACCCTGTGCCGCTCTGACGCAGTGAGACAAACAACCCTTTCCACCCTTAAGCTGTCCATGCCAATTATTGGTTACAGCAATGAGAAACACAAGAGTACATGGGGTAAATAAATGTTAGCTTGTATGTAGGATGTGGGCCTTTAAAGGTGAGATGAAGTGTGACAGTTTGTAGCCAAACTCCAAACCTACAACTCAAACACTACACAGGATGGATTATTTTGAAAAACTATTTATACTTTTTTTCTTTGAAGCAAAATAGAGTAGAGAAGGATTATAAAGAATATTTTAAGCTTTCTTATTTTATTTTATTTTATTTTTAAGACAGTATCATGTTGCTCAGGCTGGCCTTATTTAAAATACTTTATGGTATTAAAAATAAAAAATCAAAACTCAGAAGAGTGAAAGAGTTAATACCCAAGAATCAGTTCCCAAACATCTCAGAACTGATGTCAGGTTAGATGAGTAAGAAATACAGTGACCACAGGGGCTTTCATCACAGCGCAAATATAATTTGTAGGTGATGTTTGCTAAGTTATGATGGTTTACATAATTTACTGTAAGAATCCTCTCTAAAATAATTATTTGGGGAAATACTTGATAACAGTGCTATTTTAAAATATTTACATTTCTTTGTATTAACATCATCTAAAAAGTCAAACTTCCTCTAACATTGGGACAGTATTTAGAGATTTGATATTTTTCTTAACAGTCACTTGTAGATGAAAAGTCTTATTAAATAAGAAACACAGAGCCAAATGCAGAGTTAAAAGCCCAAGAGGTCAGAGCAGTAGCTGAGAGCTGAGACTTAAAACCACCTTCTTACCCTTCCTGCTGCTGCTGTCCTTCCCCTCCGCAAGAGACCTGCTTCCTGTGTATCTGTCTTTTTATTGACTTTCTGTTCTGCCTTCTCATTGGTTGTAAACCCTGACCTCCTCATCACTGCCTGTCTATACAGACCTTCAGGACTTCTATGGTTGGTATTGAGATTAAAGGCATGTGTCTCCATGCTGGCTGTATCCTTAAACACACAGAGATCTGCCTGTCATGTGATCAGGATTAAGGGTGTGTGCCACCACTGCCTGGCTTCTGCTATGGCTTGCTATTAGCTCTGACCCCCAGGCAACTTTATTTATTAACATACAAATAAAATCACATTTCAGTACAAATAAAACATCACCATAGTCACTCATGACCATTCTTTGGATCACTTGGCTGTCTTTATGGATACATGACTCTTTACTCTGGCAATATCTTACTCCTGCCCTCACTTGAGCAGGTTAAGGAAAGTGCACGTTTAAGTTGCTCATGGCTTCAAGAAAGAAGCTGCTGCTATCCAGGAAGCCATAGAGGGGGAAAGTGGCCTCCTCTAAGTGGGGCCAGGAAGTGGCCTCCTCTATGTAGAGGGAGGAAGTGTCCATCTCTCTGTGGAGGGAGGAAGTGTCCATCTCTATGTGGAGGGAGGAAGTGGCCATCTCTCTGTGGAGGGAGGCCATAGCCACCTTTTCTTTGTTAGTGTACTTACTGGTTTTTTTTCATTTTAGAATCCTTTTTCTGTTTCTTTTACCTTTATTTTTCATTTCTCTGTTTTCTTATTCCTTTTCAATGAGTTCTTGTAAGAGCAGGTTTACTGCTTAGACATGCACATCGTGATGACATCTGCACATGACAGTACTGAGTAGACAGTAAGAAGACTCTCTATAACGATTTATCTTATTATAGTATTTGAATCTCAGATCTTTGAAGGCATGCATTTTTTCATTTTTGACATTAAATAATTGCAAAATAGCTAAAACATTGACTTGTGATTAGGCATATGTAAACTGTCCCTGTTCACTTAAGAGCCATTCTACTTTGCCTTAGAATGGAATTTTGAGGCAGTGTTCTTCTGCTATCCCCAGAGTCTGTGGGCACCATGGAAGATGTCATACCCATATGAAATACACATCCTTTCTCACTCTTCTAGTGACTGTAAATTTTACTTTTTCTTTCCTGAAAAATCTGATTCTGTATTCACAACTCTTTGGATGGGCCATCTGGATCCCACAAGGCCTCACGCTCGCTGTGTTTTACACTGAGCCCTTCCCCAACCGTTCCTCTTCAGTAACATTGCCAAAATTGTGACACCCCAGCCAGAAACTGTGGGCTTCTAGAATCTTCCTTTTCCCACTTCCTCCTAAGACATCAGTAGTGACCCCAAGGACTCTCCTTCTGAATGCCAGTTTCTCTGCTCCATCATTCACTCCCTATCAATTAGCCTTGCTCTGGTTCAGAATTAACAAAACCATCTCTGAAGATCATGTCTCTGCTTTAAATCTTGTTCTATGAACCTTTCTTCATAGTGCTAGCAGCAATACATTTTAAGATTAAAATGGAGCCACGTGGAGTACCCTCATGCCTGTTGGCAATCCAAGTACCACTCAGAAGCTGGGGAAGAGGAAAGCCTACCTTCATAAAAGTTGCTGATAATTCAACAACTGCCTTAATTACCCTAACAGCTTCATCCCTTCACCAGTCTCTAACTCTCATGTGTCCTAAGCTCCGCCAAACCAAACCAGGCAGCATTCCGAGCCCAGCCATGCATGATCTTGTTTTTATGCCTTTGTTTTTGCTCTTCTGTCTATGGGAACACACTTTCCCTGCATGACCCTTCAAGATTACTACTCTGGAAATTTCCCTTCATCCCTCGTTTGGGCTAAATTCTATCTCCCTCCTAAAATTCATACCGTGAAAGAAAACACTGGACTGAGCTATAAAAAGGGTGGCTTGAACTAATGGAGGTGTAGTTAGATAGGCCTGAGGTCCTGAAGAACCTCACATGGAGACATGTGACAGAAGGTTCTTCAGATGTTACCTGGGTCTCTCAGGGAAGGAGAAGGCTTTGGGGATCTGTTCAGGGTGTAGCTGAGTGTAGTGTCCAGTCAGCTGTGGGGTACATGGGTGGGAAGTCAATCCCAAGTATCTCTAAGTGTGACTACATTTGGAGATAAGTCCTTCAAGGAAGTAACTGAAGTTAAATGAGGTTTCTGGAGAGTATGCGTGTCTGACTTCTGTCCTCATAAAAAGAAAATTTAGACACAGTGACACACCAAGGATGGGCAGGCACAGGGTGTGAAGAGAAGACAACCCTCCAAACCAAGGGAGATTCATAGAGGGAACTGGACATGTTGACACTGGATCTTAGACTTCAGCCTCCCCAGTGGAGTGAAGCACCTGGCCTGTGGTATTCTGTGGTGCAGCTATGCTAGCTCCCATACCTCCAGGGGGCAGGATGGATCCTTCTCTGCAGCTCAGTGTTCCAGAATTTCCCTGTGATCATTTACTGTAAGTGTTTTCCACTCACTGGTGTCCTTGTCTGACTCCCTGACTATACTGTAGCTATGGGAGAAGCTTCCTTAAGCCCTGACCAGTGAGGACATTCAGTGTTCAGGTCCCTCTCACTGTCTACCCCACCTGTAAATCTGGCCTGGGTGCCAGACAGTACAGATTTGACAATCAGTGGCTGCGTTGGAGTCTCTGGCCTGCCTCTTTAAAGCTTTTCCTCCTAAACCTCTACACACTTCCCAAGCCAAGGAGACAAAGGTCAGCTCCCTAGCAACAAGTTCTAGTCGAGGTGTTGGTTGTTGTAGTTGGTTGCTTCTTCGTGTTTTGTCCAACATTCTGTTATCTGGGAGGAAAGTCTACGGTGAGCATACCCTGAGCCAGAACTTCCACACCCAGGGATTGTTTTACCTCAAGCTCTGTGTCCCACTTGGGTGGTTTGCCTAATAAAATTCTATTCCACAAAATTTGACTTGAGAGCTAGAGAAGTTAACAGCGATCCCTCCAGGATTGTGTGGCAGTTGTGAGCATTTGAGAAGCAGTGGCACTGACTGAAGGGAGCCATACATATCCCTCTGCAGAGAAAGTGCAGAAATAACACTGATAGGTGAGGGAGAAGAAAGGGGGGGGACTCACTTTTGTTCTTAGGCATCGCACTTCCTGCTCTCAGATTCCACCAGATTCTTCGAACAAATCTTACTTTGCTTTAAGCTACTTCGATGGATTTCCATTACTGGCTTAAGTCCATTGTTTGGTATAGCTGACATCTGAGACGTTTGAACACCTGATGAATTCTCCCAGGAGATGGTCTTTTTAAGTCACTTTATTTTGGATCACAAGGTTCACCAAGACCAAAGCTGAGAAAGTGGTCACCTCACAAAGGTTTTATGGCCCATGCTGAATCAACATTTTCATCAGTAACATTTAGAGGAAGTACTGAGGAACTGTAACAAGTGGAAATCCTTCTGAAACTGCTTCAGTGGTCAGGGTGACAGCCTGGAGCAGGGACTTGATTTCCTTCATCTTTACCCAGTGTTGATACCTGTGTGTCACTCCATGTTTAATTCACATGACTCTAGCTGAAAAGGAAGGCAATCATAGCACCCTCTTACTCGGAGGGACTGATCACAGTGAAGACTGATGCCTGTTCCTAGAAATGCACACCGAGGCATTCCTTGCACACTATGTCCCCAGGCCATTGCAGCTTTGTGAAAAGCCACACGTTGTGCTGGGGTTGATATATTGTGCACCCCAATAAACTTATCTAGGGGTCAGAGAACAGAACAGTCACTATATTAAACATAGAAGTTAGGCAGTAGTAGCACACGCCTTTAATCCTAGCATTCTGGAGGCAGAGATTCATCTGGATCTCTGTGAGTTCAAGGCCACCCTGGGAACAGAGCCAAGTGTGGTGGCACATTCATTTAATCCCAGTGCTAGTTAACCATAGAGGTCTGGAGGTCTGTACAGACAGACAGGAAGTGACAGAGCTGGGCAGGAAGAGGAAGTGGTGTAGCTAGGCAGAGAGAGGAAATGACTTGGCAGAACAGAAAGGTATATAAGGCTTTTAAGCTTTTAGGCTTCTGAGCAGCAGTTCAGCTGAGATCCATTTGCATGAGGACTCAGAAGCTTTCAGTCTGAGGATTTGTGGAATCAGAATCAGATGAGGAGTTGTTGAGGTGAGCTTAGCTGTAGCTTATTCTGCTTCTCTGATCTTTCAGAATTCACCCCAATACCTGGCTCCTGGATTTTTTTAATAAAACTTTTTATGGTTCATGCTGCATTATGCTTTTTAGAAAGTGATCTTTATTACAGATTCACACATAGTAGCTTTATATGATTTGACTTGGCACACATTAAAAAAAATAACAAAACTTTGCATTCTCAAGTCCTGGTGATAGCAAGCAGGCTTTGCTATGTGTTGCTATGATGTCTGTTCCATAACAATTTGAAAAGAAAAAGTCAAAAGCAAGAAAAATTTCTAATAGAAGGACCCATCTTTATCATTTGAATTGCCATTTGTGGGAGCATTTATGGAAGAAAAGGCTTAGTACTCTATAAAAATCCCATTCCTTAGTACATGTGTAACGTGCTTCTCTTCATGCAGAAGGAATTCATGGTATAAACTATTACTATTCTTCATATTTTAACTGAAAATCTACTGTATATCTATCATTGTTGATTTCTTGGAAACTACAGAGCACTAAATCTTAACTGAGATGGAGGTGGAGGAGGCTGGGAAGATGGCTCATCTGTTAAGAGTGCTTCTTGCTTGTCCAGAACCCAAATTCAGTTGCTAGCACCTGGTGTCCCAGTACCCTGTCTGGTGGCACATCACTACCTACCACTCTAATTCCAATGAATTGGATGATTTCTGTCCTCTGAGGGGACACACACACACACACACACACACATACACACACACACACACACACACACACACATACACACACGTGCAAACAAACAAATAAATCTGGAAAGATGGGTCGGAAGTTAAAAGCAATGGCTGCTTTTCCAGTGAAGCAGTTCTGTTCCCAGCACCTACGTGGTGGCTAACAACCATCTATAACTCCAGTTCCTGGGGGTTTGACACCCTCTTCTGACAGCCATGGGCACTGCACACACATACCTGCAGGTAAAACCTTCACATACATAAAAATAAAATAAATCTTAAAAACACAAATCTTATTTTATAAGGTGGATGTGGGTTCAGTAATGCAAATTCAGAGATTTTAAGCATATGGTGAATACTGGAGTGGGTTTATAGGAGGGACATTATGAAGAGACCTTCAGTTAGCCCATATTTCTACTGAGCCAGTGGCCAAACTGAGGTAAAAGAAATGAGAAATCTTGGGATGGGCGTTGAATTGTGCTTCCCCTGGCCCCTTCCCAGGGAAGATTCCTGAGATCTCTCACTTGCAGACAGATGCCTCTACTTGACTCTTCCCCTTCAAAGCCTACACTGTACAACCTGAGCTATGAGCACGATCCCTGGTTTTGTGCTATGAGGATCTAAGTCCTCATTTCCACCACACACTACTTTTACACCAGACAGTTGCTCAAGTTTCCTTTTCTGTTTTCCAGGCATGAACCTAGGAAATTCTTGAGCCAGGCACTGTTTGAAACTTGTTTAACCTGAAAAGAAAGAAAGAAAAAAAGAAGGAAGGAAGGAAGAAAGAAAGAAAGAAGGAAAGAAGGAGCACTATGCATATCTCTTAGCTGACGAATGAGTAGATATAGAAGGAGTGGCAGGGGCAGACCAGGCAGCTCTATTCCAGAGTGTGTGCCCCTTGCCCTTACACAGCCTGCTGTGCTAAACCACGACGATAATCAGATAATTGTTCTTCCTCCTGTCTGTGGGTCACTTACTTCAGATAGTTCATGTAAAGCATCTTACATGGGAACAGGCAGAAGGGTCCATCCTGGGCCCCAAGACTGGCTATCAGGTAGGACTTAGGTGCTCATGGGTGGGCCTGTCATGCCAACATGACCTTCTAAGGCTGTTTACACACCTGGACTTCTGCTATGATTTTTCCACTTGCTGTTTTCAGTAGTATGTCCCAGACCTACCTCCAGCTCATTTGGCTGGGGTCCTGCCTGTCTTCAGTACTCAAGTGTGCATGGTCACGTGTCTTGTTTTTCCAGACTTGCTGTACTTTATTGATTTTCAGAGTGATTTTCTCTGTGTCCTTGAGGAGTCCTTCATTCACATATAGCAGACTGGCATATTATTTTCGTTGTCTGGATAGAGCTGCATGCTTGAATTAAAACATTTTCTCAGAGTAACTTCAAATGCATCTCTAGTTTGTTCATGGAACTGTTCTATATGGTTTCTTTTATGTGGAGTTAAGTGTGGAGAGAAAAGTTTTCCATGTGAGAGAGTTTTTTACACACACACACTCACACACACCCATACACACATGCATACAAACACACACATATATACACACACATGCATATACACATACACACACACATCTACAGATAGGAATACAGAAGACTGAATTCTTGCAAAATCCTGGGAACAGCCTCATTCCCCAGGGTTCAGCTGTTTTTCCTTATGAAGTATTTCATAATGTCCTGTGTATAAAGTACACTCAACACTTCCCCTCTGCTCCAAATTATTTTCTGATGTCAAGTTATATAAATATCCAACCAGCATTGAACAAGCCCCACACCTCTGTGTTTCCCAAAGGGTTAAGGGCCTCTTCTTGAAATGTTCCATAAAAACAGAATTGAAACACTGAGGAGAGAAAACTATTCCAGACAAAGCAGCAGGGGACTCCAAATTGGAGTCAGGAAATGGGGGTGGTTGAGGAGCGAGTTCAGGGGAATCATGGAGTTGGATGAATGCTAAAGGCTGGAGTGGATTTTAAGGCTGAAAAACTGCCAAGGACATTGATACCAAGACTTGCTAAGGAGTTTTTTTTTAATTAAGAATTTTTTTCATTCATTTTACATACCAATCAAAGATCCCCTGTGGTGGTATTGTGTTCCCCAAAGTATTGTGCACCTTAATAAACTTATCGGGTCAGAGACAGAACAGCCACTAGATACAAAGGCTAGAAAATGGTGGCACTCACACCTTTAATCCTAGCATTCCAGAGGTAGAGATCTACCTGGATCTCTGTGAGTTCAAGGCCACATTGGAAACAGCCAGGCATGGTGACACACACCTTTAATCCCAAGAAGTGAGCCTTTAATCCCAGGGAGTGATGGCAAAAACAGAAAGATATATAAGGTGTGGAGACCAGAAACTAGAAGCATTTGGCTGGTTAAGCTTTCAGGCTTTTGAGTAGCAGTTCAGCTGAGATTCATTCTGGATGAGGACTGAGAAGCAGTCTTAGGAAACAGGATCAGCTGAGGAACTGGTGAGGTGAGGTAGCTGTGGCTTCTTCTGCTTCTCTGATCTTCCAGCATTCACCCCAATAACTGGCCTCGGGTTTGATTTTATTAATAAGACCTTCTAAGATTCCAGCTACAATGCCCCTCTTCCCTCCTCCTGCCCCCCAGCTTCTCCCCCACCCCAACCCACCCCTCACTCCCTTCCACAAGAAGGCAAGGCCTCCCATGGGGAGGCACATCCAGTAGAGGCAAGTCCAAGCCCTTCCCCCTGCCTCAAGGCTGCACAAGGTGTCCCACCATAGGTAGTGGGCTCCAAAAAGCACCCTCATGCACCAGGGATGGATTCTGATTCTACCGCCAGGGGTCCCTCCAAGCAGATCAAGCTACACAACTGTCTCGCCATGCAGAGGGCCTAGTCCAGCCTCATGCAGGCTCCACAGACATTGATCCAACTTTCATGAGTTCCCACTAGTTTGGTTTGGTTATCTCTGTAGGTTTCCCCATCATGATCCTGATGCACTTGCTCATAGAATCCCTCTTCTCTCTCTTTGACTGGACTCCTGGAGCTCTGCCTGGTGTTTGGCTGTGGATCTCTGCATCTGCTTCCATCAGTCATTGGAGAAAAGCTCTGTGATGACAGTTAGGGTATTCACTGATCTGATCACTAGAGTAAGCCAGATCAGTTCAGGCACCCTCTCCACTATTTCCAGTAGTCCAAGCTGGGGTCATTCTTGGGGATTCCTGGCAACTTCCCTAGTACCGGGTTTCTCTCTCTCACCATTATATCTCCCTCCATCAAGATATCTCTCTCATTGCTTTCCCATTCCATCCCTGTTCCAGCTCAACAATCCCATTCCCTTATGTTATCATCCCCTATCCCCTACTCTCCATTGCCCACCCCTCACCCCCAGTTTACTCATGGAGATCTCATCTAGCTCCCCTTCCCAGGGCAATCCATGCATCCCTCTTAGGTTCTCCTTGTTAGCTAGCTTCTCTGGAGTTGTGGGGTTTTGTCTGGTTATCCTTTGCTTTACATCTAGTATCCACTTATGAGTGGGTACATACCATGTTTGTCCTTCTGAGACTGGGTTACCTCACTCAGGATGATATTTTCTAGTTCCATCCGTTTGCCAAGGAGTTTTATTGACCCTGGCACACTCTAATCTGGGACAGTCAGATTAGAGTCAGTTTGTCAATATTTTTGTTTACTATGTAGGATGGCTGGGAAATGAATATATAAACTGAAGAAACTACTGATAATCCAAAATCCAAAAATGCAATTAAAGTTCTGGCAAAAATATTAAACTTGCAATGAAGGGTTAATACGTAATCATTTTAGATACAGAAGAATCAACTGATAGGTAGTGTCTTGATTTACAAAGAGAAAAGTTGTTTGTTTTTTCTCTTTTGGGGGCCCACTACCCGGCTCCCAAATAAATCACACACAGAGGCTTATCCTTATTATAAATGCCAGCCTTAGCTTGGCTTGTTTCTTGCCTGCTTTTCTTAACTTCAAATTACCCCATCTACCTTTTGCCTCTGGGCTTTTCCTTTTCTTACTTCTATAATCTTACTTTCACTCTTTACTCTGTAGCTGGCTGTGTGGCTGACCGGCTGGCCCCTAGCATCCTCCTCTCCTTGTTCTCTTGTTCTTTCTTCTTTTCCTCCCAGATTTCTTCTTCTATTTTTTCTGTCTGCCTGCCAGCCCCATCTATCCTTTATCCTGCCTTGCTATTGGCCATTCAGCTCTTTATTAGACCACCAGCTGCTTTAGACAGGCAAAGTAACACAGATTCACAGAGTTAAACAAATATAACATAAAAGAATGCAACACATCTTTGCATCATTAAACAAATGTTCCAGAGAATAAATAAATGTAATGCATCCTAAAATAATATTCTATAACAGAGGAAAAACAAATTTAATAAATATCATAAACTGTTAGGATTTATTATCAGGTGTCATGTCCAAAAGGTGAACCACACTTATGAAATTTAAATGTTTTAGCTCTCAGTGGAACAGAGATTAGCTTGTGATCTTGTGTATTTGATGTTCTTACATGCTTTAAGTCTGATTTTAATTTTGTTGGAAAGCAATGATTGCCAATGTAGCATTTGCTTCCTCACCCCACCAGGGTGGGAAAATTTGCTTAATGAGTTTACGATGAGAAACTTGTGAATGGGAAAGGTTAGAAGTAGTCATATAGCCTTGCTAAACTTTTCATTCATTACTGCTTTATTTGGAGTCTGCCTCTTCAGGTAGAGGAACAACTGTAGGTGGATTTTTCTGTTCTGCCAGGCAGTTCCCAAATAACCATACAGAGACTTATTATTCATTATAAATGCTTGGCCAATACTTAGGCTTGTTACTAACTAGCTCTTACATTTTAAATAACTATTGTTTTACTTGTTGCCACCTGTCTCATGGCTTGTTACCTTATTTTATATACAACCTGCTTCCTTTGCATCTGGCTGTCAATTCCTCAGACTCCACTCTTCTTCTTCTTCTTCTTCTTCTTCTTCTTCTTCTTCTTCTTCTTCTTCTTCTTCTCCATATCCTCCTAGTCTGGCACTCCTACCCAGCTATAGACCAGTCAGCTCTTTATTAACCAATGAGAATAATACATATTTATAGTATACAAAGATTGTTCCACAGCATTTCCCCCTTTTTGTCTAATTAAAAGGGAAGGCTTTAACTTTAACATAGTAAAATTATAAACAACAAAAATAGTTATCAAGTAAGAATTACAGTTACAATGTCCATTCCATTTGTATTTGGCAAATTTAGAGAAAATATTTTATTATCTATCTATCTTTGTGAATCTAAAGTTTTATACCTAATTTACCTTTTATCATAATTAATGAAAACTTTAATTATTAGTCTTTAACTCCATCAAACATCCCAGAAGGGTGTAATGTTACCTAATGACAGGGATACTTGACTGCCACCTAGACAGTCTCTCAAAGTTCTGTAATGTTGGGGCATCCAACTCTGGCCTACAGGCCCAGTATATCTGACAGACATTTTTGAGAAGCAGGGAATTTTGAAGAAAAGTTTGGCAGTCACTTTCTTTTGTGTCCTGTTGGTCCAGTTTGGACAGTATACTGTCAGCAATTGAAGCAAGGGCAGTTTCTTTGCCCAAATGGCTAGCTTTTGCCATAAAGGAAGCAAACTCCATACAGAGGTTCTTCGATGCCCATCATCCTTTTTTGAAGTAGATTGGTGCTGTCATGAGTAGATGTGTCTCACTGTCATGAAAAGCCTTAGGTTATTACACACCTTAAATGCCATATTCTGTAGGTGTTTGAAGTGTTTGAAGATCATCTATCTGTCTGAATATATCTGTTTAACCTTGAAAACATACCTAATATAACTATAAGTTTGATTATTATAGATGACTACAAACCTGTATTTTTTAATTATTAATTACATTTTTAATGAATTGCATAAGCACAATACCCCAAACAAGAGTAGAAACATATAGTATAGCAAAAATAACTTTAAATTTGTATGAATAAATCAAAATCCATACCAATGTAAAATATTTTGAGATTAGTAGTTGTTTTAGATTAAAGTAGATTCAATATTCTACCCTTTCCCCCTATCATTCCTTTATCATATCCCCCTTTTTCCTTTAGAAAGCGATCTTTGAATTTAACTCTTTTGTTTAGCTTTTAACTGTTCATTTGAAAATAATCCTTTGTAGTTCTTGGTGAGTTTCAACATGGCATCACTGCTGGGGCAACAGTTTCTATGACAATATTCTCCCCATCTTTGCTAACATAGGCTTTATACAATTTTGGAAATACAACTATTTTGCAACTACAAGATTTGGAGTTAGAAAATGCTATTCATGCCCGAAAAAATTTAGAAACGTAGTTTAAAAATCCATGGCCTTGGTTTATTAGAAGAGTCAACAAGTTGCCCAAGCACTCCAGATACATTTCTTGTACACACAAAATAAATCAAAACATTCCTGAATTTCTTCCACACGGGGCTGCAGTATCACTGTGTATCTGAACACTTTCCTGCTGCCTATGCAGACATCTTGGCAACTCTGAACCCACACTGCTCCTACCCTAGGCCTGACTGGGTTGTAAGTGACCACCTTGTTTTTGCAGCTTTGCTAAAAATATGTCCAGATCTGCTGCTGTTTAAAACAGCCCTGGTTGCTGATACACTGACCTTTGCTAAGTCATTTAACCCTGAGATAAGTGGGCTTGGAGTCATTGCTACTCATCTTTATTCTGTGTTTCTGGTGAGATTAAGGTGTGGGTTCACACTGCTCAGGACATTACATTTCCTCAGCTCACGAGATTTTTGTATTTCTCATCTGACACATACTTCCTCTCAAGTTGGCAGGGTACAGTGGGTATGGTGCTGATCCACTCTGGAGTCTCCCCTTGCCATTTGAGGATGTCTGTTGGGATCTGAGGGCACCTCTTGTGTGACTTCAGCCTGTCTACATAATCCCAGCATATGCTCACATAGGACCCGAGAACTTGCATCATTTGAAAACAGAAACATCTCAGTTCTGCTGTGTGTGTTATAGCCTCTGCCACTTGTAACCTGGTCTTGTCAGCACAGGCCCCTTCACATTCGGGATAGGAAGGACACACTGATTTGTATGTGAAGGAAAGGTTACGTCAATAGAGTGACAGAAAGTGAGGATTCCGGTTAGGATTGAATGACCCTGGTTTATGTGTCCTTATGCCTCTCTTGCCCTCTGAACTGAATCTTCTCATTTGTAAAACTGTCAGGCCACTCGACTGTGCAGGCCTTCTGAGGCAGGCTTTTATAAAGATTTGAGGAGACTTGTTGCTTTTGCTACAAGTGCCATGAGATGCTGACAGGGACTTCAAGGGGCCATGAGGGGAGGGGATGCTATTGCCATGTGGCTGTGAGGCTCCTGAGAGGTAACAGATGACTTTCATAGTGATCCTCACGGCCATCTGCAGAGGCCATGCCATCTCTCTTGCAGAAAAATGGATGGCAGCTCAAAGCTTTTCAATCACCCACCTTACACAGAGTAAGTGGGGAAGTTCAGACCCAAAACTAGTACCTCTAGTGTCAACCTTATTATCCTCTCTTTACTCTTACTATTGAATTTTCTTTGTGTCTAGACAAGAAAATTCAATATTGTCTGGAAAGTATTTCACTCTCAGAGAGCAAAGACAGTTCTTGTTAGTCATGTAGTGGGAAAGTGTAATTCTGCTTTCTATATTTATCCAATGACTTTAAAAAAAACCGAATGAACAAAGGGAGAAAATAAACTATAAATACTCTCTTAAAATGATATGAAGGTGGTAGTGTCCAGCAGGGATCTATATTCTGGCCCACAATAACAAACTGCATGGAACTCTCACCTCTGCCTAAGAGAAGGGAGAGACAGAGGTGGAGAAGTCTGTTCAAATCTCACCATTTGCTTAAGAAATTATCAGTGTGTTCTTATGACTGATGCAATCCCTAATGGCTAAAACAGGAAGTAAAATAGTGTGAAAACTAATTAAAAGTTGACGAGCTTTAAATATTACAGACACCTTGAAAGTTACATTCAAAACAGGACTTGAGCTGGGGCATGGGAGTGGCACCCCTGTGATCTTAGTACCCAGGGGCTGGGGCAGAGAACCCTGAGCTCATAGGCAGTATGAGCTACACAGTGAGACTTTGCCTCAAAACAAACTGACAGACAGACAGACAGACAGACAGACAGAGTTTGTAGCCAGGCAAGTGGGCTTGAGTTTTAACTTCATCATGTAAAGCTACTGACCTTGGGAGAGTGAATGGATCAAACCCTGAGTTAGAGACAGATCCTGGAATGGAAGTTTCCAGTAACAATCTCCTAGAAAGGTGACAACTAGTGAGAGTGGCCATGAAACATCTATTCAAGGTGATTTAAAATGCTGAGTCACATGGTTTTAGAGAGTCCCTGTTCTCAGGGAATGTAGAACAGATTGGATTTCATTCATTTAATAACGGAAAGAAGGAAGGAAGGAAGGAAAGAAGAAAGAAAGGAAGAAAGAAAAAGAAAGATGGAGGGAGGGAGGAAGAAAGAAAGGAAGAAAGGGAGATGGAAAAGAAAGGGAAAAAGGAATAAAGGGAGATGGAGAAGAAAGGGAGAGGAGATGTGAGGGAAAGAGGGAGGGGGCCTTTTCCAACACCTCCTCTGGGAAGGGTATTGACTAGGTTTTTGCTGTTTTTGACATCTAAAGGAGGGATTTCCATGACACTGAGTGCGCAGCCTCCCCCACACTTTGGAGAAGGCCTTTGTGAAGAATTGATCTGCTCATCTTTTGCTTTGTAGTATGTGATGCTGGGAATTGAACCCAGGGCCTTCCATATGCTAGGCAAGTGCTCTACCACTGAGTGGCAGCTACAGCCCCAACTATTTGCTCAGCCTGGTATCAGATTATTACCGGCTGGTACTGGGCAAACACAATGGTGACTGGGAACACAGAGGACATGTAGACATAGAAAGAACTTTACAAATGTGCTTGAAGTGTCATTGTTCCCATAAACACTTGCATCCATTCTTAGAACGTAGTACATGCCTTTCCAGCCTCTATTTTTCTTTTGAAAGTGGGGAGTGGAGTCTGTAAATACTGTGCTGAAAATGGAGAACAACGGAAAGCTTTACAGCCACAAACTATGAGTCAGGTGAGATTAGCAGTGTGTGCATTAGACACTGAGAGCTGCTTTCTGTGTGGCTATTGGTGGTTCTCAGAGGCTGCCACAGCCCCATGAGGAACTGTTGTTGGAGGCCGGAGGGGCAGAGAGAGGGACTGATCAAACTCAACAAGAGACGTGGACCTGTGAATGCAGTTCAGGTGTGAAGAGGTGCAGAATTGTAAATTCTAACAAGCTAGAGAAAATTCTCTAACAGGTCTCTACAGCCTCTACACCTACACACCAGAGCCCTGTGTAAAAGGTTGATATAAACCTTTAATTGTCCTCTTTGAAGTATGTGATATCAGTTTTCCTTTCAACGTCAGCCCCTACGTGAGTATTTGGCTCTGACTTGGAACCTATCAGGCAGAAATATGACATTTCAAGTTGTGAGATCAACTTGAGTTGAAAACTTAACTCTAAGAATTTCTAGAGCATCCCATCTTCCCTGGCATGGCACACTCAGTTTAATTCTGTCATTTAAAATCTGACGCAAACAACATAAACATCTTTCTATCCCATGTTTATGAAGTGTGTATTACTTATTTTTTAAAGAGTAATAGTCCGAATATTTTGGAGTCAGATGTCTGATTACTTTTGAATTGTCTGTCTAAATTGCAACCAGGGATGATATAGATTGCTGGTTTTTATTCCACTCCTACAGTCATTATATTATGCATCCAATCTTGATGGCAAGGGCTGTGAAACACAGTTGGCCCTTCAGTGATGAGCTTCATTCTCCTTTCTTGAGTCCTGATGAAGTTGTAAGTGCATATACAAGGATGAGGAAGGGAAGGCCTTGACCCAGTCTTGCTGAGGCTATGTAACAAGGGGACCTTTGAGCAGGGACACTGTGAGATGTGATACGTAAAGGCGGAATGTGATGTACTTGTAAGCTAAGAACTTCACAGCATGTTTCCCAGGCTAGAACAGGCCACAGAACATATTCTTTCTCATGGTTCAGGGTAGGAGTCAACTATACCAGAACCTTGGTCTTGGACTTTTGGTGTTCAATACTGTGATGCTACGTTGTCTTTGTTTAAACTATTCTGCCATCCTTTGTCCCAGCAGCCACAAGAAGACTAAATATCTTTTCCTCTGAGGCTGGCAGATACTCCTGCTACATTGTGGGTCCCTTTCTATCTCTGCTGTACTCTAAACCAGAACGTTTGCTGTGAGTGGCCTCAAGAGTCATCCTGAAAAGTGAGGGCCATTTTACAAAAGGACATTGTTCCTCCTGGCCTGGACCTTCCTAAGGTGAAGGAAGGAGGACAAGATAGCAAAAGATGGAAACCCCTCAGGAGGATGTTGTCACTGTGCCATGTGTGCGATCCAACACTGAAACCCATGTGATGGAGGTGAGAGCCTGTGCCTTGAGCGACCAGAGCCAGTGGGTGCTCCAGTGGCATCACAGGATGTCAGCTGGAGAAATTTGGGTAGGAAAATAAGAAGTCTCTTTGATATGGAGGTGAGAGAGACTGTTACAGATGAATTAAAAGAGACACGCAGAAGTCAAGCCACTCTTTAGAAAACAGAAAGGCCAGAAGGCACCGTGCATACCTTGCCTTGAGGCCTTTTCTGGGGGAATCTGTAGCTACTCTTAGCTGTTGTAGAGTATTAGTTAAAGATGTGTTACATTCGTTTATGCTCTGGAACATTTGTTTAATGATGCAAAGATGTGTTGCATTCTTTTATGTTGCATTTGTTTAACTCTGTGAAGCTGTGTTATTTTGCGTGTCTAAAGCAGCTGGTGGTCTAATAAAGAGCTGAATGGCCAATAGCAAGGCAGGAGAAAGGATAGGTGGGGCTGACAGGCACAGAGAATAAATAGAAGGAGAAATCTGAGAGAAAAGGATCAAGGAACAAGGAAAGGAGGAGAGGAGGATACAAGGGGCCAGCCACACAGCAGACACAGAATAAGAAGGAAAGAAAAGATATACAGAAATAGAGGAAGGGAAAAGCCCAGAGGCAAAAGATAGATGGGATAATTTAAGAAAAACTGGCTAGAAACAAGCCAAGTTAAGGCTGGGCATTTATAAGTAATACTAAGTCTCCATGTGTATTTATTTGGGAGCTGGGTGGTGGAACCCCCCAAAAGAGCAAAGAGCTAAAGAGTGAAAAAACAACCAACAACACCTAGCTTTCTGCTCTCTGGGTCATATTTGACAATGGAGTGGATTTGAGGTTTTCATGCAAGGCTGCTGATGGCTACCCCACCACCCTGATGGTCACCCAGAGTTTCTCACACACAGGTTGCTGACGACCACTGTGAGAGGCTCTTACTCAGTAGCTCTGAAGTGGGACCTTCCTGCCAGCACTGAGGTGCTGGCTAAATGATGATGATTAAGAACCTACTGTAGGCCAGGTGGTGGTCATGCATGCCTTTAATCCCAGCATTCCGGAGGCAGAGGCTGGTGGATCTCTGTGTGTTTGAGGCCAGCCTGGTCAACAAGGCAAGTGCCAGGACAATTAGGGCTGTTACTCAGAGAAACCCTGTCTTGAAAAACAAAAACCAAAACCTTCTGTAATTATTATGTCAAACCTGCCCAGTGGGAAAAACCTCCTGGCGAGAATTCATTTGATAAAACATAAAATCTCAGATACCATACCAAACTGACTCACAACATCAAGAGAAGACAGGATACTCTTGTCTAACCAGCCCTGGGTGACTTGTGTGAGTGGTAGACGTTTGGTGGTACCACACCAGATCCCTATGAGCTCCCTCTAACATCTATCATTTTTTTTTTTTGGCTTGGTACCATTGTGGCTTGCAGTATGGTGGTGGTGTGGTCCAGAAACAGTGAGTGATCCCCTGTTGTACATAAATGGCAGAAGAATCGTTTGGCCCTCGAGACAGTTGGGATTATTATTTCATATTTTCATATTTAATTGCTGTAAAACATTCTGCTCTTTGTTTACTAGCAAGGGTTTGTGGAGTGATAGCTCTTTGTTATACACTGTGACAGACACATCTGACAGCTGGAAGAAGGTGATCTTCATTGGGAGTGTAAAAATGATGGGCAGATCAATCAACAAATCATAATACAGAGATATTTTCAAGGAAAGAAGCTGAGTTAGAGTATGCAGTGATAGAGTGCTTGCCTAATTAGCAATCAGGAGGCCCTGGGTTTGATTTCAGTCAGTAAAAAAAAAGAAAAAGGTGGACTGGAGAGACGGCTCAGCCATCTCTAGGTTAGGCTCACAACTAAAAAAGAAAACGTTTCCTTGGGGGAGTGGTTCCTTAACTAAAATGTAAGTTAGGGTTTTCTCACAGAGATGAGGAGGGAGCTCCCAGTGTGTAGGGATAGTGGGTGCAGGTTACCCTCACTAGAAAACAAGATGGAGATGGAAGACATAAGATGGTAGAAACCACCATGGACTGCATTCCTGCTTTGAATTTTATCCCGAATCTCATGGGAGAACAATGCAAACACTAAGAAAGGAAATAACAAGCAGGTTTTCAGTTTATGGACCAATGTGACTCTGGTAGCAGATACAGAAGATGATCCGAGGTTCCTAGATCAAAAGCTGGCCCTTGCAATTCAGGTGGGGAATGAACAAAGCTTAGATTGGATCCTGTGGTGAAGACAGAATTGAGACAAATGTGTGAAACAGAGTATTCGGCAAGCTTGAGAAAACACAAATGAGTTTGATCTTTTCTTCCTTTTTCTAAGGCCTTCTACTTTCCCCCCACATTTCCTTAGTATGACATTTATTTAATATTGCTTAAAAATCTGTTCCACATCCTTCACCGCCAGAGCCCCAGCACCTCCCCACCGACCTGAGATCACGCAGTGAGTTATTTATAGAGACATAGTGTCAGGCCACACTTGTAAGTCTTCCACTTTTTATCATCCTCTTGGATTTAATCTTCACTGTTTTGGGGAACCTGTGCTTGGCTTCATGCTGAGATTTCAGTGATATGGGTTTTAGGGCGCATTTCATTTCCTTTCCTCTCCCTGGGCTGCAGCAGTTCAGTGCTTGATTCTCAGCTCTTGCTTTTAATGTGTAGGTAGAATTTTATTTGTTTTCCCAAAGTATCGCATATTTCATGGGTAAATCGAAGGCACTGAAATGGATTTGGCATTTCAGCCCAAAGTTAAATCGATAAGCAGTGTAAGACCATTATTGTCAATCACCAAAGAAATAAACCGAAGTGACACTCATTGATGTGCTTATTTCTGAGAATAAACCACTACTTGTTAGCCTAAACCCTTTTCAAATGTGCATTTTCTCTCATTAGATGCAAATTATGCTCTGCTTATCCTCTACACCTTGTGTCCTCTGCCTTTTTTGGCCTGTAGGTGTGGCTAAAATTCACCCATGCCAAGGGAAGGCATAAACCTGGGTAAAATTCTCTTACATGTAGGATTACTTTATTTTACTTTCTATTAGACTAGTCACCCATTATTAAAGCATATTTATAATTGCTTTCTATGAGAAGTCTAATGATAATGTCATCAGTTTGCTCAAACCTAAATAAAGCCTGCCCAAATGGCCCAAGGTCAAAGAGGGCATATGTAATGCACACTATGTCGGTAAGTTGTCATGTACTACATATTCACTCCGAAGCAGGCTGCACAGCTGCTTCTTCTCTCCACTGCAGACCCAAGCTTTTTTATGTCAAGGGTCCTCCAACATGCCCTGTCCTGTGTCGAGCTGGTCCCTGGCTCTATGATGGGGAGAGGGTAAAACAGCCAGTGGTTTCAAGTATTAAAAACACTGCGCCCTTAAAATCTTCATTTCCAGCCAAGGTTAGTATTGCCTATCCCATGATATAAAATTGTCTACAGTGAGAATGGGAAGCTCATCCATGGAGAGAAAGCTCAATTAGAAACTCCAGCTGACTGCCTCAGTTTCCCAGTCGGTGCTTGATAACCATCCAATTTAGTCACAGTATCTTTCTGCTGTTTGCTGTTCCACTTGGAAGTCTCACCCGAGGGGACACTCCGCTCTGCCTAGAACTCACTTGGGAATTCCATCTGGCTGCCTCCACAGGGCTTCTTCAGCTCCTCCTGCTGGGTGTTTCAGCTCCTGTTCTTGCTGTCTCAACTGTGCTCCTCCAGTAATTTCTGCTGGGCGCTGTGAGCACTGCATCTGATGTTCTGCCGTCCGTCTGCTGCTTCTCTCTACATGATACTCACTATTTACTCTGTTACCTTTTCTTGCTATATGCTGAATAAGCTCATTCATTCAAAACCTTAAGCACAGGTCTTGTAGATCATTCTCTGATCTGGGAAGACAGGAAACACATAGAACTTAGTGCCAATTAAATGCCACATGGTAACAGCCTAGGCGCTTCAGCCTCACTCACATGTGCCAAGTCAGATCCAAAGACACAGATGACTATGTCTTTATTGGTCACTTCTGTGTCTTGGCCCCAGCAGTGCTGGTTCCATAGGATCACAAGTTTCTCAAAGTTCAGGTCCTGAAAACTCACAATGCAGCCAGTATTCAAAAGCAGCTATAAAGGATATTAGAATGAGTTTCACACAAATTACTTTTATATAAAAAATACTTCATATAATGAAAACCAAGCCTTAGGACATGGATGAAACAAGAACCACTTTCATTTACAGTATGTGCATAGACATTAAAAATCAACAAAATGTTTAGTAAACCCCAGATTTCTGAAACATAAGCACAAATCAAGACAAAAAGGAGATAGTTGCATCATTATAGTGAGTAAAGTATAGTGAACAGAGCCTTAAGATGCCCACACTATGACAGCTACCTTAACGTGCCTCAAATGTATTCCTAACTATTGAGGGTATGGGAAGGCTGTGTTATTTTAAATACATTTTATAGCTTTTTTGTAACTTTCATTTCATGTTTTTTTTTAATTTTAGGTTTTTCTTATAAATAATAAAATAGCAGGCCAATTAAAGTCTGAATTTTCTACATCTTATAGACTATTCTAAATAACTATAAGGCACATATCTACATGTTCCTGTACAAGGTAATGGATCTACCTTCTCTTCCCTCCTGGGGAGAGTGGAACAAACACAGTCTCCAAACACCAGCACAGCTGCTTTCTCAGGGCCTGGCTCTCACAGCAGTTTTGGTGGCCTTTCCCATCATCCTGGCCTCACATCCAAGAAGCAGCCTAGTGGACCTTTCTTCACCTGTTTTCATTCACTCCGATTTGTGCTGCTGCAAGAGGACAGCACTGGAGTGTAGCATGAATCTTAAAGTTCTTATTAATAAAATCAAACCTGAGGCAGGTATTGGGGTGAACACTGGAAGATCAGAGAGACAAAACAAGCCACAGCTAACCTCACCTGACCAACTTCTCAGCTGATCTTGTTTTCTCAGAATGGAAGCCTCTGTGTCTCTGTGTCCTCTTATCCGAATGGCTCTCAGCTGAACTATGCTGCTCAAAACCTGAATGCTTAACCAGCCAAATGCTTAACCAGCCAAATGCTTCTAGTTTCTGGTCTCCACGCCTTATATATCTTTCTGCCTTCTACCATTACTCCCTGGGATTAAAGGCTCACTTTCTGGGATTAAAGGCGTGTGTCACCATGCCTGGCTGTTTCCAATGTGGCTTTGAACTCACAGAGATCCAGAGGGATTTCTGTCTCTGGAATGCTAGGATTAAAGGTGTGAGTGCCACCATTTTCTAGCCTTTGTATTTAGTGGCTGTTTGTTCTCTGACCCCAGATAAATTTATTAGGGTGCACAATATTTTGGGGAACACATTACCACCACACTGGAGACTGGCCTTTGCAGGAGCTCATTTCCTCCAGTGCAAATGTCAGAAGCTTAAGAGGACACAGAACATACTACATGCAATATACTACACAGGACACGTTAGATGTAACATGTGATATGTCACACATAGTAGCTTATATATTTGTCATATATTATAAAGAACCACACACAATATATTTGTGTAATATCTTACATATAGCTAATATGTACTGTATTACAAAGACTCTATTGCATATATGTGAAAAAGAGCAAGAACTCATGCCGACACATCCATTTAGCACATTAATGATACACAGTTTTATGTGCTTAACCCATAAGCTTTATGGTTGGTCTTATAATTGGTTTAAAACTACTGATCAACTCCACTTATCTACATGCTCTGTGTTTGGGCAGCACCTCCATGAAACTTGTTTTATTTGGAGGATTAGCCTTTGTTTCAGCCTTATTACCTAATGACGAGAGTGTTTACTGATGATACTGATGACGGGGACCTCAAAAGTTAATTCACGTGTCAGAATCACAACACAAGTGCACCTTACAGCAGAAATTGGCATTTTGGATGAATTTGGTTGGTGTGGGACATCTTTCTGTGTGCTGTGAATATGTGTTACTCCCATTGGCTAATAAATAAAGCTGCATTGGCCTATGGCAGGACAGGATGGAGCCAGGTGGGAAAATCCAAGAGAGATAGTGAAAGGAGAAAGAAAGAGTAAGGGGAGACACCAAACCGCCATCCAAGGAGCAACATGTAATGGGATGCAGGTAAAGCCATGGAACATGTGGCGATACATAGATTAATAGTTATGGGTTGAGTTAAGTTATAAGAGCTAGGTAACAAGAAGCCTGCCATAAGTCATATAATTTCCAAATAATATTAAGCCTCTGAATGATTACTTTTTTAAGCAGCTGAGGGACCTCAGGGCCAGGCAGGACACAGGAAAACTTCCAGCTACATCTGATCTTCAGTAGATGATTTCTCTGAACTAAAAGGCAAAGCATTCTTTGAATTCCACTCAGTTTTGTTGAGAACCTAAAACTAGGCTAAAAACTAAAGCTTGTTTTTAAAAACAGCACCAGAAGCATTTTACAGAAAAACATACTTTCTCTATCAGAGTTTGGATGGATCACAAAAGGGCCAGTCTGGTGCCTGGAAATCACCTTTGTCAAGCTTCTCCAGTTGCGTTATTATTATTATTACAAAAGGAGCCTTACACTCTTGTGTTGAACTGAGTATGATTAGATTCCTTGGAGACAGACACAAAAATCAGGAAGTTAACATGAAATTTCCTCAGCTGAATGGTAATATGGGAGCATCTTCCCACTGAATTCCTTCCTATTAAAGACTGGTAGACCTCTATATAGATGTCACCCCTGCTGATAATTTACTAAATCAGTAGCAACCTTCTAGGTGTCAGACAGGACAACACAATGTTGAGATAGATAAGAAAATATAATAAAAAGGGATCTAGCCATTGTTTTTCAAGGGAAAAAAGGACACAGAGTGTAAGTGTCTAAGGAACAGTATGGTATGATACTGTGGGGTCCATCTAATGTCAGAATGAGATTACAGATGAGGACACACATAGGTATGAATTGTCTAAGGCCTGAGACAAGGAGAGAACACATGGGAAGTGGGAAGTTCTGCAATGGTAACATGGTACAGATACTAACACCTGGGTTTGAAGTGGGTTCTGCCCATGACATTCAACCCCCTGCAGTAAGGAAGTCAGTTTGTAGTTGAAACTGAGAGCTCATATCAAGTCCTTGGAAATAATTCTGAACAAAGAGTTAAACACTGTCAATGCTTACTGGTCTAGTACATTGCATACACTTCACAGAGCTCCTCACAATAACTCTACGGGAAGTACTGTTTTCATCTCATAGGTAGGTTAATTTGAGACCCAGGGGTATGTACTGAAGATTTCTCAAGGGCATAGGGCCTGTGTGTGATGTATTGAGAGTCAAATCCAACTTTGCTTCAAAACCCGTGCTTGTGCTACATCACCTGGTCCTTTAAGTGGCATGTCACTGCAGCAAATCTTAAGTGATGGTACTAATGGAGAACCCTGTACAGAGCTCTGTCTTGTGAAGATGAAGCAGTAGATGACAGCTCAATAGCCATGAAGGTGATCGACAGACATTGCTCTGATGGTGATCTTTACCCTGTGCTCAGTAATGGTCATTGAACTTAAATCTGAGAAGTGGATAGTATGAGTGATCAGCTAAGGGCTAGAGTCAAAATAAAGCAATGGGAGTTGACAGCTGATTCATGGACCACATCATTTAGTTATAGGTGGACAGAGTGACAATGGACTCCTGATATAGGCTCCCAGGGTGAAACAACAGATCCCAGATTCTCATCTCTTCTCAAGACACCCACAGAGGTGACAGTGTGATATAGTGACTGCCTAGGCAGACACTGAACATCTGCTGAACTAGGTGAACTAGGGGGTGGAGAGAGGAATCCAAAGGGCAGGCTGAAGAAGGAAAAACAGGTTGTTGGATTTACAAGTAGGAAAATGTGTACCAGATGGAAGCTATTAAAGAACTCAAATACTTTTTAAGTTCACTATATCAACACAGACAAAATCATTTTATTTCACAAAAAGTCACAGACTTGATATAGAATAATTGTCACTTATTAATTTTGCCTGTTTTTTGTGTGTGCAGCCTGAGCAAAAATTATGAGAAATCTTAAGTTGATAGTGAATCCGAAATAAGATTGAACTGTAACCATAATTAGCTGGCTGTATCTGGTTTTCCTTTTTATAGTTTTAACTGAACATTTAGTCATCTAGCCTTGGAATTGTTAGTGACACTTGTGTGGGAGCTCAAATTACTCAGGGTCAGAGAATCTGAGCTTTCTTTACCCCGCAGGGCTGTATAAGGAGATGATTTGACCACCGGCATGTTTACCAGGTGTTTGGAAGGGTCTATGCTTGGCTGTATGGTGTGCTTTGATCTAGCAAGGGGAAGCTCTTTTGCCTCTCCCCTTGGCATGTTATAAAAAGTCTTTTTCAATAAACCTTTGAGGTTGTTGCATATTGATCCAGGCCCTCCCGAAACTATCCTGTGTTTCTGTCTTTCTTCTCATCGGCTAGGTCTCTCTTTTTATCTGATATTTTCTTAACCCTCTCTCCTCTTCCTAAGAACCCTAGAAAAGGGCCGGGTGGTGGTGGCGCACGCCTTTAATCCCAGCACTTGGGAGGCAGAGGCAGGCGGATCTCTGTGAGTTCGAGGCCAGCCTGGGCTACCAAGTGAGTTCCAGGAAAGGCGCAAAGCTACACAGAGAAACCCTGTCTCGAAAAACCAAAAAAAAAAACAAAAAACCCTAGAAAAGGTGGGGAAGGTGGAGGCTGGACTCCCACAGCCTCCCACATACTTGGAAGACACCCTTAGCTGAACTGCTCCCTTTAAGAGCAGAGAAACAATAGTGTGATTCCTGAATCACTGAGGGGCCTATAACCAGAAATAAGTTAGAAACTTTATTTCCCAGCCTCGTTGAAAAGGACACAACTCTGTGGTGTCCCGTACCTGCTTGGCACAAACACCCTTTGCTCAATGCCCTCTGCCTTCCCATGCAGTTTTTTGTCTTGTTAAGCTCATACCCAACACGTTGATGTTTCACTGTTTAAAAGTTATGCTGCTTTTTCAAATCTATGTAGAAGAATCAAACTACGAAAACATGTGAAGATGTTCTGTCAAGGCTGGTGTTGGAGACGGTGCTCTACCAAGTTTGTCTGTGCTTCTCACAAGCCTTGCCTATGCAATTCTGCCCTACTTCCCAAGTGCAGAGTCCCAGTCCTTCACAGAAGTCAATGAGCATCCAGAAGTTCCGGTTATCATAAGAAAGCTTGTCTCAGTTGTCTAATGGCAAGAAAAAAATTAAAACATGGAGCCAAAAGAAGATATAATCCAAAATATTCAGTTATCTTTCTGGGGGCAGGGTGCGGGGGAGAAATTCACAGACCCAGGGAAGCAGGAACTGCAATGAAAATCCACCTCAGGGTGTTTGTCATCTGTTAAAATACAGAGAGAAAGACCTGTAAGTATAGTAGGAATAATTTTTACATGTTTGTGTATAGAATAAAAGTAACATATAAATAAGAAATACACATGCCATCTATAGCCAAAACACATGTGTGTAGAAATTAGGTGTGCTTTATAAATGAAGTCCCTTACAGGTACATCAAATACACAGATTGTCTTGCATACAATAATTCCCAATAAGTATATAATTGTGATTTTAAAATAAGGAAGAGAGCCATTGAGCACCCTGTGAAATGCAGCCTTTCTCACCTCAAACCAACTCAGTCTTCTGCCAGATTTTAAGGTAATATGCCTTGCTGGTTAGAGTGAAGCAAGTCAGTTTCTCACTGACAGAATTTCAAATCTCTAATTCGTTTAGAAAGCATTTTGACTGCACACAGTTTTCAAGAGCATTATAGACCACACATCACAAGCTCATTTAAAGTCTTCTTAAGCTAAAATAAAATACAAGTATAAGAAAAAGCAATCTTGTAGCTGGGTGTGATGACTCATGCCTGTAATTCTAGCACTCAGGAGTCTGAGAAAAGAGAATCCAGAGTTCAAAGCAATCCTTGGTTCCATATGAGTTTGAGGCTAGCCAGGACTGCAAAAAACCCTGTAAAACAAATAACAACAACAACGACAAAACCCAACTCAACTAAACAAACAGTGACACCAACAACAACAACAAATCTCTCCACATTTGGTCTTCCAATTACAGTGCCAGTACTTGCCATAGTAGTACCCAGCGTGATTGCAGATCCTGGGTTGAGGGAGCTGCAGTTTGCTCCTTCATAAACTCTTGGGTATGCAATATATTAACTCTCTAAAGTGTTTGCAAGCAGTCTAAGAAGTGCATATTCTACATTAAAGAAACAAGAACAAGATAAAAAAAAGCACATATAACAAATGCCTAAAAATTCATGCAATAAATGTATCAGACAATTTTTTTTAAAGTACAGAGAGAGACTAGAGAGATGGCTCAGCCATTAAGAGCACTTTCTGCTGTAGCAGAAGACCTGAATTCAGTTCCCAGCACTGATATTTGGTGGCTCACCACTGCCTGTCACTCCAGCTCCAGGGGATCTTACGCCCTCTACTGGCCTTTGCAGGAGTCTGCACTCACATGCGCACACACACACACACACACACACACACACACACACACACACACACACACACGGTTTGAAAAATGCTTAAAGAAGAAAAGTAGAGTGGAAAGAATGAAAAGGTATTGTAAGACAGTGATGGCTTTTTGGAGTTGAGGGAGGGACTAGATAGCAGTAAGCACCCTCTCCTGGTTTATTGGCTTATTTGTGCTGCTGGGCAGGGAACCCACCCTTGAGCATGCTAGGCCAGCACTCCACCATTGTTGCACATCCCCAGAGCTTCTCAGTTTCCCCCCACTTTTCAAAGTCTCTATGCTAAGCCTGTCTTAATTTTTTTCTATTTAATAAGGCAAAACTATAGTCAAATTTACTTTAAAAATGAAAGACAAGGGGCTGGAGAATGTATCTAGGGTTAAGATTTCTTGCTGTGCAAGCACATGACTGGAGTTTAGAACTCAGCACACACAGAACAAGCCAGGTATACTATGTACACCTGTGTCCTCACGAGGCTTTGCTGATTTCAGCCTAGCCAAGAGGACAAGACCTGTAAGTTCAGGGAGAAATCCTGCCTCAAAGGAGTAAGTGGACAGTGATAGAGAAGGACACTCAATACCCTTTTTTGGCTTCCACATGCATTTACAGACATACAGGCACACAGACAGACAAACAGACACACACACACACACACACACACACACACACACACATATTTACACACAGACCCCTGTACTTATACTCACACAGACACATGCACAGACATATAAACATGTTTATAAAAGAAATGATATTTTTTAAAAAGCCATAGGGTGAAATTAACAAAAAAAGACGTGAAAGTAAGTTACTGTCTTCCCTTCATGCTCTGTAACAAGGGAGAGCAGAGCCACAGTATGCGTAGGTATACACATTTATTCTTTTTTTGTATCAACTCATGTTTTATTAAATACCAGCGATGACATAAACTAAATTTTTCATAGACTTTCCCTAAAATGTCCTTACAATTGTGAAACCAGAACTTTCCCTTAGAGAAAAAGAAAACTGATACAATGAGTAGAAAAGCTTCTTTTCCTCTACACAAGCCTCTACCTTCTTCATGATGTCATTCATAAGGCTGTTTTCTTCTGCTTCTTCCAATTTCTGATGTTCAGGTCTAGGTGTTGGAGGAGGGCTAGGTCCTGGTGATGCTGTATTGCTATTCATTTTGTTGTATGTGTTTCTGCCTTGACGTCTGCCCATCTCCTTGTGGTTCGTTCTTGGCCTTATCCCCACACTTGGTTCAGACAGAGCTGACAGATTCAGGAAGTCTCTCTCTCTCTTGTCCAGATGGGAGCTCTCTTGTCCAAATGGGAACTCCAGGGCAGGATGGGAGCTCTTGTCCAGAAGGGAAGTCCGGGGCAGGATGGGAGCTCTTCTCTCTCTCTCTCTCTCTCTCTCTCTCTCTCTCTCTCTCTCTCTCTCTCTCTCTCTCTCTCTCTCTCTCTCCTCCAGAAGGGAAGTCCGGGGCAGGATGGGAGCTTGGGGGGGGGGGGGGGGTCACCAACTGGATCAGGCCCTCTGAATGGGTGAGACAGTTGATTGGCTTGATCTGTTTGGGAGGCATCCAGGCAGTGGGACCGGGTCCTGTGCTCATTGCATGAGTTGGCTGTTTGAAACCTGGGGCCTATGCAGGATTGTTTGGCTCGGCCTGGGAGGAGGGGACTGGACCTGCCTGGACTGAGTCTACCAGGTTGATCTCAGTCTGTGGGGAAGGCTTTGCCCTGGAGGAGATGGGAATGGGGGTGGGCTGGGAGGAAGGTGAGGGGGGCCGGAGCGGGGAGAACAAGGGAATCCGTGGCTGATATGTAGAACTGAATTGTATTGCAAAATAAAAATTAAAAAAATACAAAAAAAAAAAGCTTCTAATGCTCTAATCACCCAGTTTTCTGAGGGAAAAATAAAAGCATGGACTCTGTGTGGAACTGAATATAGAAGATATGAGCCTTAGAGAAACAGCTTTTGTAAAATTGGAAAAAAAAAGGAAACAGACTGGAATGTTTTTTCTTAGAATATTGTAATTTTGTAAGATAATATGTTAGAATAAAATATTTTGTCATTATAATAGGAAATTGTAAAGCAAAATTAAATTGTGGTAATATTCCCCCATAAAATGATACAAATGAAAAAGTTAATTCCTTTTTATAATCTTTGCACACTCTGCAACTTGAGAATAATGCACAAAAGTATGTAAGTTTAAAAGTGTAGTACATATAAAATTTTTAATACTTTCAGGTAATTTATAGGTAAATTATCAAAAATATTTTCTCATTGATTACATACTGGGAACCTCTACATATATATGTATGTGTGCACTAACAAACAGCATCTAGTATCTGATATATTCTCAACATAGGTGATAAAAGTTACAGAAAACAAAATTCTTAAGGGCGGGCAAACTGACAGTATTTTTTAATACTCACATTAAGCCAGGCACAAGTACCTCAGCCAATGCTTGTTAAACATCTCTGAGTTTTTGAGTCCAGTCTGGTCTACATGGTGAGTTCTAAGACAGCCAAGGCTACACAAAGAAATCCTGTCTTGGGGAAAACACACACACACACACACACACACACACACACACACACACACACACACACACGCCTCTTTTAAATGCTGCTTTCTAATCTTTGTGGCCTAATGTGTCTGATGTTGAAATGTGATGTGATGTTGAATGGCTACTGTGGCAAGCACAAACAACTTTTCAGAGGTTATCTTATTCACTTGAGCCCCAACTAATGTGTGAGGTCATCATTGGCATTTATAGGTGAGACATTTGAGACTGAGAGAATCTCTCTAATATAGCCACAGAGGTCTGTGGCCTCAGAGGCCAAGCTGGAATTTTCACGTAGGTGTTCACAAGCTTCTAAGTTTCCACTGTCACGTAACTCTTTCACCAAATTTGGTAGATGTACCCATTTTCTCCGTTGTAATAGAGAGAAACAGACTTTTAGGGTTGTTGGAAAAGTAAATCTGTGGGAATGCAAAGTGGTGAAATACCCATGGAGAACCCACACTTCTGCAGTTCTTCCTCTAGGAATAACACATTTAATCTTACAGATGCTAAATGAAGGACACATGTGCATAAGTGTGGTGCCCTTAGAGTCCAGAAGAGGGAGTCAGATCCCTGGAGGTGGAATTACAGGTAGTTGTGAGTCGCCTAACATTGGTGCTGAGAACTGAACCCAGGTCCACTGCCAGTGCTCTTCACCAAGCCTTCTCCCCAGCTCCAGCCTTATGATTTTTAAGCTTTTCCAGAGTCCACCGGCATATTCTTGATGGTCTAGTTTCCAACTTCATAGAAAAACATATTCACTTTCTTTGAAAGTCTGAATTGATTCTCTCTCAGTAACCACAACCAGGAGATGGTAAATGGCAAAGATATTAAGCTCTTGAACATCCACATTCATAGTAATACTGTGTACTGAGAAGAGGTACTTTTCACACCTGGAAAACCAGAGAATGAAATAAACTGAGCACACTGGCTTTCCACTTACTTGATAAGCCGAGTGTGCTGTTTTAAAAACAGAAACCCTTTTCTTCACATCCTTTCTTTTGGATATAGGTTACAGAACACAATCGTGCTGGCAGACTTCATTCAGTCCACCCAAGGCTCTGGAGTCCCTAGCAGACACATTGAAGACAGTGTTAAGAGTAAGAACTGATGTTCTAAATTTAACAGAGTTAACCTTGCATCTCACTCTTCATTGCGCTCTGTTTTCCAGAGTGTTCATTCACCGAAGGACACATTTCATACAAATTAAATCAAATCCAAAGGGGAACTGAGAGTGTGCCGGCCATGTGGCAAAGACATTGGGTTCTGGTGTCTGATTAAAACACTGACTCAGTTGTAAAACACTTATTATGCATCTTATTATAAGCACTCAGCGACATGGTTGAGGAACTGATTTGTCACCAAATCAAGCTAGAACCAGTCTCAGTGGGAGGAAATATCTGAAGGGTTTTACAAAAGAAAGCTATCCTGTCCAGTTTGGCTTTCCTGGATTAAAATGGGTGTGATGACTTACAGGTTTGTGTGTGTGTGTGTGTGTGTGTGTGTGTGTGTGTGTGTGTGTGTGTGTGTGTAGTCAGTGGACAATCTTGAGTGCTGGTCCTCAAGTGACTTTCCCCTTTTTGATTGAGACAGTATCTTTCATTCGCTAGCTGGCCAGTGAACTCCAGGGATTCCCCTGTCTCTTCCTCCCATCCCTTCATGACTGAGATTGCAGGTGTACATCACACCTGGCCTTTGGTTCTGGGTGTTGAATGAAGGTCCTCATGCTTGAGGCAAGCACTTACAGACTGAGCCATCTCCTCAGCTCTTGCATTTTGATTCTCAGAGATATTTTTGCCTTGGTATCAGCAGACAGACCTAAGCCAAGGACAAAGGCTTCTCTGTCAAGCAGGCAGCCTTTCATCTCACCTTTCCAGTTGGTCATTCCACATCAGAGCTGAGGAGCCTGGGCAGGGCAGGGAGGTGGAGCTGGAAGCATAGTTGGAGTGGTGCCTGATCTGTGAACAGACAGAGGTGTCAGAGGACAGAGCTACCGACTTTGGTTCTTTTCATCAGATGACGTTCCCTCAAACATGTTGAAAGAAAACCAATGCCCACACATTGACTCACACTGGTCATGGCAAAAGAAGATATGTGCTTTAGATTATCTTCCCAAGACCAGCACACTCCTGCCATCATGCTAAAAACTAGAGACTCACACTCTGCTTACTCCATGTCCACATTTGAAATGACTTCTGTTTCTAGAGTGGTTACCTCAGCACTTGTTAAACCCTGAATAAAAATGCAATACAATGCTCTAAGGCCTGTCTGTTCTTTGCACTCTATAATTTTCATTACTTCTCATCACGCTTAGGAAAAGGCCAGAATTCTTAACTAGACATCAAAAACCCTGTTTGGTTTGGCCTCTAGCTGGAAGACTATCCTCATTTTAAACCTCCTCCTGTTCCTGCATCCTCAGTCCCCACTGGCCATCCTTGAGTGGTACAAATGGGGTCATCCTTTCTCCTCCCTCAGCTTCCTTGCCCTAGTTGGTTCATCCACGCCCCCCCCCCCCCCCCCCCCACCGTTACCTAGCTAACTCCTGCTCATCCTACATATCTCAATTTGAAGATTTCTTCCTCGGGGCAACCTGTAGGACTTTTCCCATTATTTAATGCTTGCTGTTTGTCTCTTTAGGAATTCGTTGTTGGATACCAATGGGCTTTATGAGTATGTGTTCAGTACTGTCTAAGGGAGAAGGTTCATACAGAAGGAACCTGTCTGCTTTTATTTGCTGCTGTATCTCTGACCTGCAGGCCATGACAGATGGGTTTGTGGCTCAAATGATGCTACCGAATTGGTCACAAGTGCATTCCCTCAGTAGCAGTGCCCAAGTTCACCCTGATTCATTGGACACTGCTGAGGAACTGAAAAAAGACTCCTCACTCTGAAAACATATTTCTCCTTAATATTATTTATCAGTAATTTTCTTACAAGGAAAAGTAGAATGAAATAAAATTGCTGCAAGAAAAAAATCCATATAGAAAGGAAGTTGTTTTGCTGCCCAGAGCACTGGTTTAGTCTCAATAAAGTCAAGACCAGCTAGGGCAGCACACACTCAAAACACGTGATATCACTTAGCTTGTCAGGTGAACTCTGAGCCTTTCCACTCTGGCTATGTTAAGGACATGGATGAGTTCATCAGGAAAGTAAGTCTGAATACCAATGGCATGACATCTGTCTTACAATTCCAGAGGAAACAGAAGATTAGTGACACTTTTCATTCAAACACAACTCTGGGTCAGGGGTCAGACTAGGGAACAAGCAGCATGTTTTCCCATTTCTTCTGCAAGGTCCTCAGATCCCCCTTTTATTCTTGTAGCCAAAGAAAGCCCTTCTGGCTGGAGTAGGTTCTGGTCTTAGCTGACCTCGGTGATCCTCCTGTTGCCTGTTGGCTACCATCCTAGCAGTGGACAAAGTTTCAGAATTTGGTATCTAACAGCAGAATGGGAACACTGCTGTGTGAGGCTGTGACAGTATGTACCAGTCCTGCCCATCCATCAGGGCTCACAGCTCGTGCACCAAGCATGAACCTAACACAAGCCACAGACTTGGAACAGTGAGGTATCAGTGTGAACACATCAATAGTAACATGTGCATCTCCTTGGTTAGGACAGCAACCATGGATGCTATCATGAGTGAGGGAGGATGGTTAAAAACTTCCACTTCTTCTCAATTCTGCTATAAACTCCCACAAAAATAAGTCTGGCTTTGAAATGGTTCTATATTTGAATGATAGATGGTTTAACCTAATAAATGTTTTTTCTGGTAATGGTTTATCACCCACATTTTTCTCCTCTCAAACACACCCTCTATACCATTTCTAAGACAAATATCAGTAAGTCATAAAGATCTGTCAGTTTTTGTTGTAACCAGATAGAGCTGTGAGATACCTAAGGTGCCTCCAAGTGGCTCTGGCCATCCCTGCTCCACTCCCCAATCATTGTAAGATTTGTGTATGAGCTGAGGATGAAGGATGTATCTTGGGAGAGACCAGGAAGGGAACAGCATGACAAAGACACCAGCAGGGTTTGAAGCTCAGCTGAGTCTCCTCTCTGACCTTTAGGACAGCTCTGGACTGTGAATGATCCTCAAAGCTTGCCCCACATCGAGACAAAGGTTCTGGGCCTTTTCACTCCTACACCCGTCAGTATTTATGGTTCCCCTAGCTGTACCTGGCATTAAGCCTCTGAAAGTCACACTGTAACTTAGCATTGACACATGGGGAGGCTCTGCAGCAACAGGAAGAACTCCAGAAAGGAAGTAAGCCATCAGCCAGCACCAGATGCACCCTGCGGCAAGTTATGCTTCGCTGCCAGTGGGAAGGCTGCCTGTTTTATGGATGGACACTCTGGGAAGGGTGTCTCATGAAAAACAGCCTTCTTGGACCACTGTGATCCATTCCCCTTAGCTAAGGGTTAAGCTTTTAGATCATGTTGAGAAGCAGTATTCAAAAGTTCATTAGCCCTTGGGAGGCAGAGGCTGGAGATCAGAAGTGCATGGCCAGTCTGGGATTTACTTAGGGTAGGGGAGAATTATTGGTGGAAACATTTGCTTGAAGCGTACCCTGCCTCAGTGGTGCCAGACTCTTGCTTTTAATATGATTCCATGTTTAACTCCTCAATGCACTGCCCCCCATAGCACCTCCAAAATGGTACAGTCCACTTCTAATAGACTTCTTAGAGACCTCAGCTCTCCACCATGGAGCTCAGCCTTTGTGCTGACAGAGGACTTCTCAGAACTAAGCCCCTCACCCTAGCTTCTGGTAAGCTCATAGGATGACAAAGTGTTTCCCACACCATTAAATGTAATCTACTCATTTCTCTCTGAGTATGAGAGTACAAAGATTCAGTGAAGTGTAACTCACGAAGATATACCAAGGACATTTTTAGGAATCCAGGTGAGACCCTGAATACTATCCACCCATGTGCATTCAAGCAAGCGGCAGGGGTGGGGGGGTGGGAATGGGGGTGGGGTGGGGGTGGGTGGGCTTCCCAGTGGCAACTGTGGCAAGTGCGTCAATAAACCAGTCCCTTGCGGACCCCTTGACACAGCCAGTGGACCTGCGGGTGAATGACACTGAAAAGAGAAATTAACCATTTGATCAATTAATAATTAATAACTAAACACACATGATAGAGATGGAATTGAAAGGAAATTTCAATAGATATTTTAGGATGTTGAAATGGGAATCCAAAACCCCCATGGCCAGTGGCTTTTCATAATCCAGACAATAATATGCAGACTATACTGCCTGATTGCTGCCTTGAAGAAAGTTGGGATAACAAGAAACAGTAGAAAGGGGATCTGATTGCAGGAGAAGACAGCACAATGGAGTCTGTCGTCACTCAGTGTTGGCACTCACAGCTCATCCTGAGGGTGGGTCCGCTCTTAGGCACAGGACCGACTACTCGAAATAGGGTGGTGATCTTGTGAGTAAACAAATTTGCACGTTTTAAAGCCAGAAGGAGCTTTGGGGATCATGGGACCCAACTCATTTACACATGGGGATGTGAAGCCAAGTTGTTTTTATGGTAACAAAGCTGGATTTTGGTAAAATTTTGTCTGGAATCCAGTTTCCTCATTTTTGTCCCACACGAGGCCCAAGAATAGATTAGCAGATTTCATCTACTTATAAACAGCCCAGAGCATAAATTGTCCAGCAAAAAAGAGAAAGGAGAGAGCAGGGGAGGGGAGAGGAGGGGAGGAGAAGGAACGGGAGGGGAGGTAAGGGAGAAAGAATGTGAATTCATGACCAGAATGAAAGCTGACAGGGGACCTGGCCAGTGCTGCTTGTCATACGCCCAGATGTTCATCAGTTTTGTTTGTTGATGCCCTCTGGCACAGTACAACCTAATTACTCCAGGGTATTCGAATGAGTGGCCTTGTGTTTATACCTAGTATCTGTAAGTAGAGACTAGCTCCATCACAGACTAATGTTGATCATGATGCTTCACTGAAGTAAGTGACTTGCTCAAATCTAGATCAGAACCACAATCAGAAACCAGATCTTTGGGTCCTCATGTGCTATGTTGCTCTCCGAAGAGTTTAAGGCAATGGATTATTCCATAGTGAGAATAAGGACAGCAAGTCACCCCAGCAAAGGAACAGGCTCTTGGCAGGTTTGTTGACTCAGTCCTGGTCTTTCTGGATTGAGGTATCATTCTGGCCCACCCTTCAGTGAAGCCACTTCCAACCCCTGGAGCCTCCCTGCTCCTTCCGGTTCTTCTCAGAACCCAAGTCACCCTGAGAGGGAGGAAGAGGGCCTCCCAGGAAAGGGCCCTGGCTACTGTAAGCCTGACTCCAGACAGATCAACATTTCTCTCCATCACACAGTGTCTGAGAGGTTGTAGCCTCTTCTCACTGTCCAAAACGCTTCCCTTGTGACTCCAGTACTTCTGCTTGAATCTGGGTGTATTCAATGGTATTCTGGGCTTTTCCAAAACACTAATGTGTATTCTAAACAGAATAAATCACCACTACACTGCTCTTCTTGCATTAACATGGTTTCATGATGCCCTGAGAACTGAAGGGGACATATAAAAGTGATTTAGGAGATCTGGGGTTTCCTGGGGTACGGAAAGAAGCATTGGGAGGAGGACTGCATAAGAAGGGCTAAGTTCTTAAAGACACAGTAACAGGCCTGAGCCAACACTGCCTGCCACAGGAGGCTTTTCATAGTGTGCTAAGATGTGGATGTGATGTGGATGATGTCTGGTGAAGCACAACACCTCCCCTCTGTGTGTGCCCAAGACTTTCATGCACATTTTGAGGGTCACATGTAATAATTAGCTGTCAAAGTCTGAGAAGGAAGAAAGTCCAGGGTGAAGTCAATTCTCTTGTAGGAGGAGCCCCCTGCAAGAGGGAGGAAAGGCTGAGAAAGAGGGTCCTCACCTCTCAGCCTCTGTGACCACACCTGGACCATCTGCTTTCACAGCAGGCTCCACAGAACCTGAGTGCTGAGCATGGCCTCATTCCAGAGTGGTCTTTATTCACATTATGAGGTAAGAGACTCGGTGTTTTCCTTTCAAACCACAGCATCATCGCAGAAAGCAAAGGAAGCTGCTTGTAAGTGCCCTAAAGTCTAAGCAGCCCCGTGTGGGACTGCCCAGAGGTAGGGGGTTCTCTTTGAAGGAGTAAACAGTTCTTCCCAGAGAGCTTGATAAAAATCTTTAGACACCATACTTCCACACTGCCAGTCATTTCTGTAGAGTGATGAGTTTCATTTCCTCTTCAAGTGGTTATTTTCCAGGAGAATATGCATGCACTATTTGAACATTAAATAATTTTAAAATTCACATTCCAAAATAGTGTAAGAAAAAAGTAAGAACAATAAAAATCCATATTCCAAGTAGTTAGCCTGAAATTATATACATATAAGTGACTCTAAACAGACTGAGCAGGTTGTATTTATATATTCAGGTGTATATATTCATACACATATATATTTAATAATAAAATTAAAGAAAAAGAGGTCATGATTTAAGAGCAAGTGAGGAGGAGGAAATAGGAAGACAGAGGGAGAAAAAGAAAAATTATACTTTAATTTCAAAACCAATAACAAAATTTTAAGACAGAATCCAGAGCAAACTTGCTATAATGTAATAATCTAAATTTAACAAAAAGTGAAGAAATCAATGTTCAAACATTACCCTAATTTTTAAAATGCCAACAGGCAAAATATAAAACAGAAAAAAATAAATCCATATTACAACTGACAAGTTGAAATGATTCTTTTTTTAAGTATTTATTTGTGTGTGTGTGTGTGTGTGTGTGTGTATGAGAGAGAGAGACAGAGAGACACAGAGAGAGAGAGAGAGAGAGAGAGAGAGAGAGAGAGAGAGAGAGAGAGAGAGAGAGGAGAGAGACAGAGGGGGGGGGGTTATGTCTGTGCATCACATATGTGCCTGGTGCCCATGGAGGCCAGAGAGGGTGTCAGATCTCCTAGAACTGGAGTTACAGTTGTGAGCCTCCGTATGGGTACTGAGAACAGAACTCGGGTCCTCTGCAAGAGCAGCCAGTGCTCTTAGCTGCCGAATTCTCTCTCCAGTATCAATTCTTTAAAACAAACAAACAAACAAAAAAAGCTGCCAGGGAATCTCTTCCTCCATAAACCATGGCACTTTTTCAGTTCCTCCTTTATCATTCTTGTGCCATCATGTGGACACAGGTTCCTTTAGAAAGTGGCATTCTTGCCTCTGGTCTTTGTTATAACTGCCCACATCTGGCCGGCCCCTGTATAAAAAAGCCAGCAAGCGGTGTTTCCTCTGTGGATTCCACCTTGATTCCTCTCAGTGCTGGAGTGTGACCTGGAAGTGTGAGCCAAATAAACCTTCTCCTCCTCAAATTGCTGTTTGTCAGAGTGTTTCCTCACAATAGCAGATGAAAATCTAGACCACTCTATATGACTGTGGGTGAGATTGAAAGGGTTAGTGTGTCTGAATTGCTTGAACAAAACTGACAGTGTGGCCCAATGTAAGTGCTCAGGAGTGTTAGCAGGTCCCTTTCAGTTGTATTGGATATGGTATTTATTACCCTGTCCACAATTCTAGGATCCTGTTAGGGAATGTCCATAGCCATCACCTCAGCTGAAGGGATAACCATGGGTCTGTCTATATGTATATTTTGTATAAGGATTCTGTTCATTGCGGACTATACAGGTATGCACATCCAAGTCATAGGTTAGCCAATAACCTATGACATTGTCAATCAAGCAGCAAATTGTTGATTTGATGGTTCATAATGATTATTAACTTGAACAAAGAAATAAAACTCTGGCAGGTCTATGGGGGAGTTTCTAGATCAAGTAAATTAAGGTAGGGAGACCCATTTAGGCTGTGAGTGGTACCATCCATGGGTTAGGGTACAGGAATGAATGACAAGAAAAAAGCAAGCTGACTGTGGATGAAATGTGATCCCTGCCACTGTGACTTTTTTGCCATAGTGGATTATACCCTTGGACTGTGAGCCAAAATGAACCCTGCATTGCTAACACTGTCCATGTCAGGCACTCTGTCACAGCCAGGAGGCAAGAGACTAACACAGCTGACAAGACCAAGATTTCCTGTCTTGAAGATCTGAGCCTGGAAGGGTACTGCCATGGTTTGGATGTGAAATGTCTACCTGGGGCACAGGTGTTAGAATCTTTGGTCCCGGCATCGGTTTTGGGAGCCTGACGAACCTTTAGGAGGAAGGCATGCCTGGCACGGGCAGGGCATGGAGGTAGGTGTCAAGTCCTCTCAAACCATGAACCCAAACTACTCCTTTCCATGAGCTGCTTCTATTAGGTTTTGGTCACAAAACAAGAGAAGCAACTAATGGAGTTCCAGGATTCACAGCCTGGCTATCAGCTCTATGAGTTACTTTTCTTGGCAAACCTGGAAGTAAAGGGCTCAGGCTGGCAATGGGGACATGCCCTGTCGGCCCAACAGCCCCAATCTTCTATAACAGTGCCACAAATCAGGGACCACTTCTTCAGATACAGGAGCTGTTTGGGATACTTTCCGTTCAATAACATTCACTTAAATGGAAAAATATTTTTAAAAGGAAGTATTTTTTTTTGTAAAAGATAGCTAAAAAAGAAGTTGTACAGATTAAAAAAGTTGGAAAGGTTTTGGTGACAACACAAATACTCTCATATCTTTAAATAAATCTACAAATACATAAAATATATTAGGAAAAATTGCTTTCTGGGATTGGCAAAAATAATGTCCCCTAACACGGAATTCTATTTTTCTGCTAAAGGGACATAGGATAAGATGACTCCTAAGGACATTCTGCTATACTTATAGATCGGTGTCTTACTTAGACATCATCAGTCTCCTATAGTAGTTGGTAATTAATACAGAGACCCACAAAAGTGTGCAGAGACTTTGGAGCACCTGGCCCTAAATGGGATGTCTTCAGCAAACTTCTCCCCTTACGGATCAGGGATCCATACAGAAGAGGAGGGAGAAAAGCGGTAAGAGCCAGCGATGATGGGTGACGTCAGGGGCACAACAGGACTGACACATATGTGAACTGACAGAGAGACTGTGGCAGCACACACAGGGCCTGCACGGGTTCGAGCCAGACGGGGTGCCAGCGCTGAAGGAGGCAGTGGACGTGACCGCTCATGCTTAACCAAGAACCTATTTCTAACCGACAACTGCTTGCAAAGAAGAAAAATTAACTTTCTCCAATGGAGTCTCATGGGGTACATAAACCACACTTAAGAGTAGACCTCATGCCAGCAGTAGACGCCAACACAAAACAAACTTTTGTTGTTGTTGTTGTTGTTGTTTTTTTGTAAATTTGTCTTATGGTGCTTTGTTTGGACTTTTTTTTTTTTTTTTTTTGGTCTTACTGGTCTTCTGCTTTTATGTTTTCCAATTTTGTGTTTCTATGGGTTTTGTTTTTTGTGTGTTTTTTGTTTTTGCTTTTTAAATTCTGTTTTGTTTGTCTTCTTATTTGTTTTCTAAAGAGAGAGAGAAAGAAAAGGCATGGAGTTGGGTGGGTGGGTAGGATCTGGGATTAGCTGGGTGAGGAGAAATCATGATCAGAATATACTGTATGGAAAATTTTTTCAATAAAAAAGAAGAAAGTTACTGTTTCCTGCTCTCCCATGTGTAAACACTTCTGGATTGTAACCAGTGGGAAATGAGAAAGTGAGTGCAGTTGGTGTTGGAAGGGAGAGAGTGCAGAAGACCTGCTCAGGATTCAAGGAGGTCATGCTGAGTGAGAAGCAGGGCAATGATGTCCTCCATTCAGTACGGGTGCCTCAACATCAACTACATGAGTGTGTGGGGGAGGCAAGAACAGGGACCCCAAAGAGGAGGAAAGAAGGGTCTAAGCCATTGAGGACACACAGCAAGGTGTCTTGGTGCATGTGTGTGATGTAAAGGGGAAGCTGGTGAGGACGTTCTTATTTCTTCTGGCTTCCTTGGACTCCTTTGGGATTAAGGGAAGGGACAGAAAGCTGGTTGACAGAGAGACCAGCATAGAGATGCTGCAGTTAGGGTCAAGGACTTGTCCCAGCAGAGGCTGTAGTTACTACAGGTGAAGAACCCAAAGCAGTATCTAGATTCTAGAAGGAAATGACCATGCCTGTATTGTCTTCTATGCTAAAATAGTAGTCAGGGTTGAGTCCTCAGGACCAGGGACTCCTGATGTGTGAGGAAGTGTCCCTCAGTTTACCAGCAACTCCCTTGTTTTCACAAACAGGAATCACCTGTGGGTAGGTTGTGCCGGTCTGACTAGCTGCACCCAGTCTACATGTGGGTAGCTTTCTCTCTTATACCAGGTAGTGTAGAGTATGTAATAGCCTGCTCCTTCACACTGGTACCATCTAGTAAGGGAAGGGAAGAATGGGAGAAACAAGGAAGAGAGAGGGAGGCAGAACCTTCAACTGTAAGTCGGGGAACCCACTGTGCTGCTTTCTGCCTCCTGGGCCCTACCACGTCAGCAGAGAACAAGGATTAGTGGTGATTAGTGGTGGTGCTGTGTTCCACACAACAAACACTAAAACAGACATTTAAAAAGTCCTAAAATCACACAAATTTTGTAATTAGTGTTGTTACAGTCATAGTAAACTCTAAGCTGTGGAAGATTCATGGATCACCCTGCCTCCCTCAGTTAGCAAAAAGGAAGGAACAGATGCCATCAACTCTGAATAAATACAGCAACTGCCCTTATAAATATGTGAATATTGGCCTTTCTGCCCCAACCTAATGCACCACAAAAATGATCAGAAAGAAATCCAAAACAAAATGGAAATTTTCTGCCCTAAATGAAAAATAAAAAAAGGCCATCCTAATTCCAAATAAGCTAGGAATGTAGATATAAGACAAATTAAGTCTGACAGAAGGTATGCATTCTGCTTTTTTGAATCAATTGTCATCCAAGAATTGATTGAGGATCTCGTTGCAATTTCCTATGGCAAACAGATCACAGGAAATTCAGCTCAGATAAAAAGTAAACAACAAATAAGAGTTGAAGGCTCTTAGTTATCACCAAGTCATTAGCTGAGAGGCTCTAGGAAGATTAAAGGCTGCTGTGAATGTAGTAATGTGTGAGAGTCATCGATTTCATGATAAATCAATCCTTATCTTTAGGTCGGAGAAGGTTTGATTAATACCTAGGCACTCTGTATGCTGAAGTGTTTCCTAGTCCCTGATGTAGGCACTGCTGTCTGCAAAATATTTCCACTGAAGAAGTGACTCCTTGTGCATCACAATCACCCACAGCCATTCAACAACCAGATTAAGTTGACCCACTGGGGACAATGTGTGGATCCCAGCAGATGCTCTCTTTTATGCACAAGACAAATTACTTCAGCCTCATGATGAAGGTCAACTCAATCAGCTCTTGCTGATAATGTACTTTATGCAAAAGATGTTGTTCAGGCTGTAAAAACATCTTGACTCAATAACAAGAAAATTGCTATAAACTGTACATGATTTAAAGTGATCATTATGCAATATACATCCTATGAGTTGAATGGTTATGATGAGTCTAAACTTGGTGCACCCCCATTTCTCTAGGGTGACAGAGTCAGTCAAAGAATGGCCAATACAACATCAGCTCCAGCATGGATGTCTGGAATCTGGCCCAGAAGAGTAATTTATCAGATTTAAATACAAAACAATGCAGTAAATCATCATTGCCTGGCATATCTTAGTCTAAATGTCACAATAACTATAACCCTCAGGCAGAGTCTGAGCAGATTCCTTGACATTATATAACTCACACACAGAACAGGCATCACAAGGCCACTCCCAGTCCCAGCACAGTACGTAGGGATTGTGGCTCCTGTAACTGCCCATTACTAGCTGGACACCAGTTGACACACTGCAGTCCCAGATCTCTCTGTGTTAGGTGTGGCCATGTGAGGAAATTCTGGCCAATTATATGTAAGCAGAAGTGGTGAGACTTCTGCAAAATCCTAAAGAGAAGAGGCATGCTTTTCTCTACTTCCTCCTCCCCACAGGAAAGTAGACTGATGGCTGGCACTCAAGCAGTTGTATTGGACCATGAGGCAGTGAATGAGAACCGCGCTAGAAATAGCTTTCATTTTTGATGATGAGGGGATGGCCAGATCAGTCCTGGGCTATGTACAACCAGAATTTATTTGTGCATCAGGGAAACACATTTCAGTCGTTTTTTTCTTTCCTCTCTCACTTTTATAAATTTGTAGAGAAGTTTTGTTTGTAGGATGTGTTTTTAAGAGTAGTGTGTGTGGAACTATCTAAACTGAGATATTATGGTTGGCAACGAATAGTTGTCTCACACAATCATTTATTTAGACAAATGAAAAATTACTTAATTGAAATATGTGACTTAGTGGTTGAAATCTAAATGCCAGACATAAAAAATTCCTTTCAACTCAGAATCAAACATCCAGGCATTTCAGAGAACAGAATTCATTTTGTAGCATTGAATAATTATCAACTGTTATTAAAAAGATCTAGACCTACGAAATATTGACCGACCTTCTGTTGCCAGTGGATGGATCTGAATTACTGTAACCATTGATAGGTACCACTCACAGTCAGTCAATAGGGAGCTGATGAGGACACACAGTCCTTTGTCCCTGAAGAGTTTGCCTCTAGCAGAACAAGTCATGATGCAATTCCCCTCCACAGACAGTGAAGGTAAGAAGAAAATCTGACTCAATGGGAAGCAGAATATTGAAGTCTATGATGCAGACCTCTGGTTGATTTCAGGGGCTTCCTTCCAACAGGCACCTAGGTGGCCCAACTGCCTTGGAATTAACCTTAATTATGAAAGTCACCTAACTTAAACTCTACTTAACCCCCTCTATCTACTCACTCATACACACACACAGACACACAAACACAGGCACACACACAGATACACACATGCACATACATAGACACACACACATATACACACACAAAGATATACAGATATGTACACAAACACACACAGAGGCACACACACATAGATACACACAGACAAGTGCACACACAGGGACACATAGAAACACATACATAAATACACAGACACACACAAAGGCACAGACACACACACACACACACACACACACACACACACACACACACACACACACACGCCCCTCTCCAATATGACTTAGGAAAACTCAGCTCTAAAGAACACAAGCTTGCCGCAATCCTATAGATGGCTTGAGCACAGCATCCTTCACCTGGGAATTTCTAGTGCCCCATCCAGCTGCAGAAGTCTGTGTTTAACCCTGTGGACACACCCCACAGCAAGATCCCAAGGTCTGCCCTCCTCTCCACATTACACTGAAGTGAAAAAGATCTAGAGTCCTCAGAAAAGAGACAACTTTCAGTGAGTAAGGAAACTTGCTTCCTTTTTTTCACCAGTTTCCCACCAGGGCTCAGATAAAGGATAAAGTCCACCCTGCAGAGTGGATCAGCCTTGTCTGTCCTTGCTTAAGTAAGGTACACCAGAGGCCCCCAAATTGAATACTTTCCTCTTCTAACATTGAATGTGGATCTTAGCTCTGGATATACTTTTTCTTCCCCAAACCACATGTTCTTTAAGACCCCCACCCTTCCCTTCTCCACAGTGGCACACACCTTGAATTTACTTGGCTTCTGATATCATTACTGTATTTTCACCTTGCTTGTGTCAAGCTCACCTGTGTGTTGCTCACAGTCCTTCTTAAAGGGGAAACTCCAAGGGGCACAAGAGAAGTCTGTTGTATAAAGTGATGCATGGGCAGGAGACCCCTATGCTACACCTGTTCTTTGAGGAATCTACTATGTGCTGAAGAGTGAACTGGTAACATTTTGTGCAGCTAGGCTATGGCATCAGCCATGTCTGACTCTTCGTGGCTACAGCCCCTGTATAAGGTCAAGGCTGAGGAGTACAGGAAAGCCTGTGGCTGAGGACTAGGTGTGTGTGTGGGGGGGGCCTGTTCAGGTGGCTTCCAGGCTTTGCAATCTGGTGCATGTTACCTGTATGCTTTGTAGAGCAGTAAGTGGTGGGCAGTATGATGCCCAGTGTGAACTGGATCTGTGAATGAAGGACTAAGATCCAGGAACTGATGGGAGCCATTATCAACAGAATCAGGAAACTCCTCAGTGTCTGCCTGGCACAGCCTCACCACATGGGTATTTTCATAAAGGGCTCCTGGTTCCTGGAAGGGAAATGATTTCTCAACCCTTATCAGACACGTCTTCACACCTGGGCCACTGTGTGGGTGAGAAGCAAGGATACTGAGTTCAGAGCTCAGTGGGCAGAGACAGTGTAGCCAAGGTTCTGGCTCACCACCAGCACCCTTCGCTTCCTGCCTGGGCACTCTCCTGTTAGCTATCTACTTCCCAACTGAGGCTCTTTTATGGGCACTGAGTCAGTCCTGACAGCGTCCTCCCCTAACCCTACCTCAGAAATGTGATTTGAGGGTTTGAGCATAGCTGTGCTCATTCAATTTAAACTTCTGTCAATGGCAGTGCTATGAGCAGGACTGGAAGATGTCCTGGGGGACAGCCATACCACTGGGGGTCTGTTGTTACGACTCATAGCTGTTCCACTGAGCAGTTAATTGTCGAATAGGCTAGGATTCTTCCCAGCACGAGTAACAGCTGTGAACTCTAATTTTTTCTGCTAAGCATCTCAAATATTCTTGTACTTATTGATGGGTAACACTATTGTGATCCTTCGATTCAGTGAAATTTTCTATATCTGCTAAGGATTTCTACTTCAAAGTCATCACTGACATAGAGGCTGGGGGTGTGGGGAGGAGAGGAAGGAGGACAGGCCTGAACAGCAAACTTAAAGATGTGGTTTGTCATTCGAGAGGCTAGAGAGAGGTGGGTGAGAGGCAGGTACAACTGTGGTATGCATCTGAGTGTAGTAAGAAACCATCACAGACACAAATAAGGGACTGAGCACAGAGGGGAGAGCTATTGACTCTGAATCAGTCAGAAGGAAGAGAACTCTTAGCCTAAGCATTGATGACCTGCGTCTTCATGAAAAAGGAAAAAGTCTCCAGTGGAGGGGAACGTGTAAACAAAGGAACATTGAGTTTGCCAAGATTATCTAGAGAGGTTGGGACCCCTACTTCTGGACACCCCAGGAATGGGAGGTTGAGCCCAAGTCCTGATAGCTTTGGATAAAATACAATGTTCCAGTTTGGAGCATAGTGGAAACAACAAAGGCTTTTGAGGGAACTGCTATCTCTTCTCTCCAGATGAGAAAATGAGGCTTAGAGGGGAGAGACACCCGATCCAGTAAATGGGGAGAGGGATTTGAGGAGAGTCTGACTCAAACACTTCACCCTCTGTTGGTGGGATTTTCCTTTATAACTGATTTATTTTAATGGGCAAGTAATAATGTTACATATGTATGGTATATTCAGTGGATTGATATATTAGTCTTCCTCTTAATTTATTTATCTCTAAAATTCAGAATAATTTTTTATATTTACCTAAAACATCTGATAAAATGAAATTATAGATGTTTAAATGTCTTAAAACTATGAGTTCTATGACCATAAATGATTAGTACCTTGTTATTTCACTATTATCATAATTCATAATTCACTAACATTACTCCTGAAATTGCCATGAGGGCATTTCAGCAAAGGTATTGGTGTTATTTAGTGTGAACACTGGTCATAAGGAATTGGGGTCCTTTCATGCTTCCCACATGTATTAGCTCATTCCTTTGACAACCTTGGGAAATAGATTATTATCTCTAACATATAGACACAAGCGGAGGCTGACACTTGCCCAATCACTCTCTCTCTCTCTCTCTCTCTATATATATATATATATATATATACATATATATATATGTGTATATATATATATACACATATATATATATCTTTCATAACCAATGGTACTATGAAGACTGCTGAGGGGAAAGTCATCAGCAGTCTTACCTGGATGTAGACCCTGTAGCTAAAACAATCACTGGTGTGGCAAGATGTGCCCGTAGACACACAAATATCTTGGGAGTAAACAAATACATCCTGATTGGATTTGAGGTCCTCTCTGTGGGTACCACAAATCTGGTCAAGAACCCATGGCTCAGGGGCTCACAGGCTCCAGGGTTGAATCTACTGTGATTATTCTGGTAAACAGGCGTAACATCAAACTGTCCTCTAAATTCTCACCTCTCTGCCCACAGATTAGTGCAGCCCACAGACATCATCAGTGACATCTCTGTGCAGTAGATGGTGGTTTATGGAGGTCCATAAAGGTTTCCTAGTGAGATCTGAGCTTGCTTCATCCAGCAGGACTGCATTAGAGGATTGCTTGACCACATGTGTGGTTACCAGGTGATTGGAAAGGGTCTGGACTTGGCTGTACTAGGGGGAGGAGGTCTTTTGCTCCACCCCTTGGCATTGCTATAAATAGCCCTTTAGAAGAAACAGGAGGGGCTGGTAGATAAGGATCCAGGCCCTCTTGATGCTATCCTGTGTTTCTGTTTCTCTCCCCTCTATCCTCCTATTTAAATCTCTTATCCTTCTCTCCTCAAGAGTACCCTGGGGTAAAATGTGGAAGCCAGTCTCTCAGCTGGCCTCCCACAGTGGTTAACACAGAAACTCACAAATCAAAGTACAGAGAATCAGTGTCTATTGGATGCTTAGCCACAAATGGAACATCTATACACATACTCCTCTCAGGCTCGGGGGATCATCTGGGAAAAGAGGGCAGAAAGATTGAATCAGAACCATTGTTCTCATGAACTCCCAGCAGCTGTGGTTGCCTGAACAAGATCCAAACAAGATCTACCCAGCTAATATTATAGCATGGACTGAGAAGTGGTTCATGAGTCTACACCCCTATTGGATAGTGTGTGTGTGTGTGTGTGTGTGTGTGTGTGTGTGTGTGTGTGTGTGTGTGTGTTATGAAGTTTGGAAGGAATGAGAGTGTGAGTGCTTGATCTTGGAGGAGTTAGAGGGAATAGTGTGATTATAATGAAAATATATTGTGTACATGAATGAAATCCTGAAAGAATTAATAACAAATAGTACATTTATTTTAAAAAATCCTTCATATGCATATGCCAATACATCAGCCTTTCTACAGGTGACCCTTTGCTTTCTTTGCTGATGTTAGGACCTCACAGAGTGCATGGCATCTGTGGAGATGCTGTCTTCAGGGAATGCTTAGTGACACCACAGACATCAACACTTAAGGCAGCCATCAGCGCCAGATTTTGTGGTGTAATGAGGTGTTGAATAGTTAAGTAGAATCACTTCTGAGGCTTGACTAATCTGAAAATAAGGGCTTATTTCACCTCTCTAAGTATGAGGGTCTCAGTTCAATCTCAGGGCTCACATGAAAGAGCTGATGGCATGCACCTTTAATCCCAGCACTTGGGGAGGTAGAGATAGGCAGATCCTAGCCAAGTCAGCAAGATCCATGCCAAGTGAAAGACCTTCTACCAAAACCAAAGTGGACAGCTTCTGAAGACAACAGCTGAGGCTGCATGTGCAGATGTATGCGAATGCATGCCCCACACAGATGCAACAGGATATGCACAGAGAGAGAACAATCCTATTGCTGATTTGAAAAACAAAGACAAAAACCCACTCTGATTATGTAAAGGTATCAGTTCCTTATATTATTTCAAACTTCCAGTGCTTCCCCAAAGATCTAAATCTAATGATTCATATCTTTCTATATTTAAAACCTATTTCTCTTTTTTCTTATTTTTCAAACTTAAAAACACTTCACAGACTTGGTAATACTGTATAAAAATTTGGTGAGAAATGTTCCCAATGGGTTTATTCTATTAACTATATGAATAACATGTATAATAAAAATGATCAGAATAGATTATTAACTTGGTAGGACCAAGTCCATATTGTTATGGGCATTTTGTAGGGAAGAGAATGTATTTCTGAAATTGATGATCACTAGATGTTCTCATTAACTGCTGGAAAATAATCATTGTGGCTCTTTCAAATTTTTTCTCTCCTGTTTGTATGAATAAAGTTTTCAAACAAAACTACAAACTGGAGAAACAAACATAGGCACCTGGCTAGACTAGCTTTGAGATTTGACCCCAATGCAATGAGTTTAGCATTACACAGAGCAGAAGTTGTGCCTTGGGTGAAGAGGTTTGGTGAAAAGCACTGCTAAGTTCAACAGTTAAACTCTGATAAATCTTTTTCATTCATACCAATTCAGATCTGGCAGCCACTCTATAACTGGTTTGTTTCATAGGATCCCAGAGTTCTGAGTTGGAAGAAACCTTAAAGAAGTGCTTACATCCCATCCTAGATCCCCTCTATTTGCCCAGTGTTTGCAGGACACAGATAGGGTCAGTGGCTCACTATGTCTTCAGGTGTGCATTAGAGGATTGCTTGACCACATGTGTGATTACCAGGTGAGGTTGCACGTGCACACCCACATATGCACAGAAAGAGAACAATCCTATTGCTTCATTAGTATGGCTTTTTCCTTTTCTTTTCTTTTAGCATCAAGTCATATTAGTATGGCTTTTTTCTCTCTTTTCTTTTAGCATCAAGTCAAACTCTCTCTGTAGCTTCTTTCTACCTTGGTGTTGAAATACACCTGATTCAATGTGACACTCCTCAAATACACAGAGGCTCCATCCTGGCTCTTGGATACAGCCAGGCTTGAGGAGAGACTTTCAAAGACCGGCATTTCAAAGGGATGATGATTATGGCTTGCTGTGAATGGTATCATATAATTTTCCTCTGCTCTGTGCTTTTCTCCAGTGTTGGAATTTCACACATGAATATATATTGTAAATGTAATAAAAAGTATATATAAAACTATTTATATGTTAGGAAAATGTTTAAGCTCTAAGTATAATGAATACAAACTGAAACTGTTCTTGAAGAATCAGCCAATCTTAAATCTGGAATGTGTGATGGCAAAGTTTGGTTCCCGGGGATGTAGTCCCACATTAACAATGTTCATTAAAGATATATGGAGACTAAAGAAACCAAACAATCATTTATTAAATTGGTAATCCAAATATACACAAACCAGATATCCCCATATATATCCCTTCCTTGTACAGAATCAAAACCAGGGCAGAAATGGGGTCTTCAGGACCAAAGGACTGGTTAAAATCCAAATACTAAGAGCAATGTGATTGTTTCTGTCCTAATCAAACCCATTTAATAACCCCTTACATTTTTTCAAATGCAATATGGTCCAAAATTCTTTGATAGATCTATTTGCTAATTACTCCATACCTAGACACACACACACACACACACACACACAAATAATGATCTTATGTGCATATAAATATTACCTTGCCTTCATCTTGATAGGTCTGTTGGTGATTTTATACATGAAATAATGGTGACAATTAGAATGGATAAATACTTTATGAAGAAGCCAACATGTGTGCCAACAGATTTGCCTCTCAAAAATACTCACAGTCCTATAAACTAGAATTCATGAACCTAGTGGCCCTTGGCAGGAGAGGAAGTTGAGGTGTGTGTAGGGGGTGTCATGCCAGTCTACCCAGCTATTATTGAGAAAAGGTGAACCAACCTGACAGGAGAGACCAGTGTGTCTCAGATGGGAAGGGCCAACCTGAGTTCTGCAAAGGGAAGCTGATCTAGGGACTTCTCAAACGACCATTTTTGAATTGCTACATTGTTTTTTTTTAATCTCACAAAGACATATTGAAACTAATTATTGACCAAGCATGGTGGTTCATGTTCAGCACTTAGGAGGCTGAGGTGGGAGGGTCACCAGTACCAGTCAGTCTAGTCTAGATAGCAATGGACTGTCAAATAAAATAAAATAAAGATATCAGATATGCATGTTTTACTGTGTCCTATAATTTCTCCTACTTCCTATAGAGCTGGTCTATATCCTTCCTCTCCTCTCTTATCCTGAGGTGGGCTGTTAGGATGGATTTTATATAGTGGTGAACACACTTAGCTTCATTTGAAGACTGGACCACTTGTCTTCTAAGCTTTGCTTCAATATCAATAATTTACAAAAATGAAACAACTCTACTATGCACTTATGTTGTCATTATTTCATGAAATTCTTACAATAAATGTGTTCTTATATAAAATTGTTACATCCACTTATAGCTAAATTCAAGATTAGAAAAGATGATGTTTGATTAAGATCACTCAATGAGTAAACTAACAGAGCTAATTTTATGCTCCAGGCTCTCAAATACATTACATGTTTAGGTGTCTGAAAACAATAGCAAGACATGAGCCCTGGAGTTAGGACATCGTTCTCCAACAACTGTGTGGTGTGAAGGATTTCTCACGTTCTACTACCACAGCTGTCTCTCTCCCACTGCTGCTAATGGAGCAGCACTCCCTCCAAACTGGAGCCCCCTCGCTCTTTTGAAAGATTTATAATGCTTTCTTTAACCATCATGGCTGCTCTATAAGGTAAACATAAGTATTTCACTTTTTCATACAAAAATCTTATGATCATTTAAACTTTCTTTCAAATCCCACTGTTACCAACTCAAAGTTGGATCCTAGGTTACTCCTAAACACATGTTCTCATAGCCATGAAGGTTCTCTGATCAAGACACTTCCCTTCCAAACGCAGTCCCTAGCAATCAAGTTGGTATCCTGCTTGCCTCTTGTCCCTAGGATATTCTCCTCTTTCCAATGGTTGTGATGGGAAAATGTGAACAATGTCAACTCTGAGTGGGCCTTTCTTTAGTCAGAGAGATGGAAGACTGTACTTTCTACAATGAAACCATGAGATTCAGTCTTTCCTTGCCTCTTCAATTTTTTAACCATTGTCTTATTAAACCCTGCTCCCATAAGATGAGGTCCATCAATTATTATATAATTTTAAAATTATATAATTACTGATAACTATTATGAAGACTTCTAGACGCCATATCCAATACAAACTGCATAGAAGCTGGCCAGCAGAGGGAAATCATCACTCATTTCCCCCTAAGCAATTCATTTAATTTGGTTTAATTAACTCTAGGTTAGTAAAAACAAACTTTTAAATAAAAATAAGAAATGTGTTCAAGCCATTCTGAATAAACTTCACTGGATTTCCAAGATGTCTGAGAACTACATTTATGTTGAAATAGCCAAAAGATATCACAAAAATGAGATCAAATATAGATTCCAATATGTACCAGTTTTCAACTCCCTAGCACTCTGGGTGGGTTGCCTTCAGAATTCACTTAGCAATAACAGCAGAATTTAAGTTTGGAGATGTTAAAATTTTATTCCCTTGAGAAGAAAAAATGTTTTCCACTGGTCTAGTCAGTCTGACCAGGGGACCAGAGAGCAGTGCTGGAGAATAAAAAGCTAAATGTACCAAGTTAATTTCCCCTGTTAAGCAACAGGAGAAGAAAACCCCAAAAGGAGAGTCAGGGGTTACTTTTCTTTCTCAAAGACAAAGTACAGTCTGCATCCAAAAGTGCATCTTGCAGGAAGAAGCTAGAGCAATTTTCAAAATTAGGCAGAAGGGACAATTTTACTGCTTACAGAGACCTGCTCACCCATCTTCAGTCCTGAATGCTACAAGTTTTTCCCAGAGTCACCCTGTAAATGGGAGGCAAAGCCCTTTGCTTTTCAGTTTCTCAGCAAGCCTGCTCCCATGCTAAAAACTGGAGAAGCAAAGAACAAAGGGGTTGGGAGATGTGATCTTGAATAAACCAATTGTGACAAACTTTTGCTTCCGCAAAACCCACAGGCCTAGGCAGGAAATGCCTGCCACTTCTGCCAACCACCCGCCACCTCCGAGCAGGGCTCCCTTCCACTGCTCACTCATCTAGCAAGAAAGAGTCTGGCAGTTTGCAGCGCTATGCACAAGAACAGATTAGACATATTGGCATACCAATTTTTTATGAGAATCTTATTTGTTGGTCTAATCAATCCTATTGGAAGAGCTGGCTCCTTGTGGCTGCAGAAGATGGATCTGACTTTTCAAAATGTCTCAGCCTCAAAAGAGCCAAAGCCTTCCTTCAGCAGAGCTTCTGAGGTGAATTCAGAGCTTCAGAAAATGCCTACACCTGCAATGTTTTGGTGAGGGATTATGTGATATTTAAGCTGAGAATAGATGTGGACCCCAGCATTGCTTACATTCCATCTATGGACATGGTTGGAGATTTACCTCTAGTGACCCTCAGACTCCCCTTCAGCAAATCCTGATAATAGACTTACCTTGTAGTATAGGCACAGGGTATGTAGGCCCATGAATAACAGGATCATGAAATGAAGTCTACACTACCATTATCACTGATGTTGGATTTGCTTGCTTTCATTTAAAAATTCCCAGGAATCCTAAATTTTGCTCACCCATGTTTAGTTTTGTGTCAGAATCTCACAGTCCAGGCTGACTTTAACTTCAAATCCACCTACCTTGGCCTCCCAAAGGCTGGGATGACACTCATATGCCACAACACCCAGCTGAGAGTTTGGCTCTTGACACATTTTTCTAATGAGAAGCCCATTTTGAAAGCAAATGTGATTAAAATAGTGAATAATTAAAAAATTAAGACATGTGGTCTAGAAACAGGGAATTCAATAAAGGGAGATGAAAGGATGGATTAAAATTGTATTCTTAAAAAGAGAGATAAAAGGAGAGAGAATGGATTCAGAGAGAGCCTAGGTCAGCATGTGGCACTTGATAATGTCAGAACAAGGCAAGCAACATACACATCAGTTAGAAATATGCCAGCACAGAGTTCAAAAAGGAAGCTGAGGGCAGCAGCCCCCAAGCGGTGTAGAGGTACATGGTTAGAGTGAGGACCTCGGGTCTTGTGGTGAGCCTTTGGCATTATTTGACTTTTGGAAACAATATTTTATTGGCACATTTGCTGCACACAGTGAAGAGCTTTAGAAATATAATTTCAGGTACATCATGTATTTTGATCATATTTATCTCACAACATCCTCCCTTTTCTCTTTGTTTTTTTTAAGAATTTATACATTTACTAAAAATTTGTTTAAGAAAAACTTACCTAGAAAAGGTACACAATTGAGTTATGATTGACAGATCACAGAGAGAGAGACAAACCCAGACAAATGTGGTGCATGAAAATCTCCATGACCTAGTCTTTGAGACAGCATTTCTTCAGGCATAAACACACACACACACACACACACACACACACACACACACACACACACACACACACACACACACAAGAGATTCCTAAATTTTTGGTGTGAATATGGTTCACACATGTATCAAGCCCCGATTTTACAGATAAATCCAAAAGAAATGAAGCATCTTTCCTAAACCGTGTGATTCATCTGGGTCAGGGCCAGCCTCCAAAGAGCACTTGTTCTGATGACAGTGTGAGTACCTAACACTGACAGGAGAAGCTGTCTGGCTAGCTTGAGACAGGAACAGCTGCAGTCAGTTCTCTGATGGTGCTCTGTACTGAGATGAGGATGACACAGTAACAGCAGAGTACCACTCTCACTACTATCTGAGACTTTAGCATTTCACTTACCCTAATAATCCTGGGTTGGCTGGAAAATTCAGGTTCAGAAAGATTTGTTGAGTTATCAATAAAGAATAAGTAAATAACGAGTCCAGTGGTTAGACTTGACTCTAACTCCTGCCCAGTGTGGAAGTCTTCCTCTTTTACTACTGCTCACAAAAACTTAGAAAGCATTTTTTGTGAAATGGCTTTATTTGAAGAATAATTTAGAATACTTTAAATTATTAATCTTCTGAACAGATTGTATCAGGAATACCAAAATGGCCATGGCACAGGGAAACCTGCTGATGAACAAGCCCTAATTAAGGACGTATAGCACTTAAGTTAGTAATCACTCTTGGCCACATATTAACATTTCCACAATGATTTTCAGTAAGAATTACTTTTGTTACCATGTCACTATAATTTGGAAAATTATCATGTTAGGGAATATTTTTAAATGGCCATGAAATGGCAAAAATGGGTCACAACAGGCAATCATTTTTCTCCAAAAATTATCTTTGGCGAATCTTTTGGAAACCACTGACCCTTGAGAATCCCCATGTGATGACGTACACATACTTCTACAGCTGTGCGAGTCTGCACACACGTCCTGAACACAGCCCACTTCCATATTAGAGAGCAATTTCTAATTGATGGATTTTTTAAAGTTCTAAAATTTCATTTCCATCTTCATTTATGAAACAAGAGCAGTGTAGAGACAAATTTCACAAAGCACTCCATACTTTTCCCGAGAGAAACTCAGACCATAAACTATGGTGCAACACACTACTGAAGGAAACAGCTCAGTGTGAAAAGTCAGCTCAGAGCATGATCCATTTTACATTTGCAAGGAAATCTGTGGGTATGTGCCTATGCAAAGATTCAAGCAGCTAGGTCATCCCTGCTGCCTGCATGTTAAACAGCAATGTACAGCCGGGGTTCACACAGAGCTATAAATAGCTTTGTGTCTACTTATACATCTTAGTAACGTGAAGTTGCATTCTAATCATTAGCTTGTTGGTGTGTAGACTGTACTCAGGATTAGAACTGGGCTTCTTGTTGAATTCTGAATATTGTTTTAAGCCATTCTTGCTGGATCAACACAAGGTGAAGCAAAATAATGATCTTTGTGTTAAGGCAAATGAGTCACTGGATAATTTTTATTTAAAAAAATTGTTTCAAGGAATTACCATTTTAGTGTAATGTTTGACAGGCAAGCCCAGGGCCCTGTGTTTGGTTCCCAGCACCAGAAACAAGAAAGAGAGAGGATACTTGGTCCTGTTCATAGGGAGCAATGCACGTTACCACTCCCTTGGTTGAGTCACATTCTGTCTTGTCCTCACACAGGGGCAGTTTTTAAAGTGACAGTAGTGTGGTGAAGTCACTTTATCCCGTGTGCTCCTATCTGCTCCCATGGGTACGGATGGAGATGTCAGGGTGTCTGTGTTAACCGGGAAGTAAACATGTTAGCTTGATTACAGCTTTAGCTTTCAGCTTCTTTATGAATCAGGAAAACTCACTCAGCCCCTGACTCATGAAGAAACTCAGTGATATTCCTGAAGCTGTGCCCACCAACTCCCAAAGAAGTCCATAAGCAGACTTGGTTGTGGTGGTAGGGTGAGGGCTGCACTTTATATGACACATCTCAGAAATCCTCTTACTGTGCACAAGGAGGGCATCAAACTTGCAATCAAAGCATTTGGTAATAATTCTGTGTCTGAGGGACCCAAACTGGTTAACTCACTTACAGACATGCCTGTGATGAAATCATCTTCTGAGGAAATGCATGTTCTGTAGTTCTGTCATGTGCACCAGCAGATGACAGACCCCTTAAAGAATGGTTCTACAACGACCCGTCAGGAAATGTGTCCTTAATTACAGAGACTCACATTAGCAATCCCTTGAAAGATGTCAGAATAGATGTTCGGGAGTCAACAGAAAGACAATACTCCTGAGAATGAGCATCTCTTCTTCTGTGAGCAGGCTTGTGAGCTTACGAAAGCCGGTCAGACCACTATGACCCAGGCATTGTTGACATGGTGGTGCTGCATTTTTGTGCAGTCACATGCACATATTCCAGTGCTGCCTGGCGTCAGAAAACACCACCACCAGGGACACAGACCCACCTGCATCCACGGCCCCTTCCTCAAAGCACAGGTTTCTACTGGGGACCAACCTGTCCTCACGGTCTCACTGGCATAGGCTGAGAATAATTTTTCTTGTCTCACTGGCATAGTCTGAGAATAATTTTTCTTGTCTTGTTAGGGACATATTGCTGACATGGAGTGAGTAAAGGCAAGGGATGCTGTGTAATAAGCCTACTTTAAAAATCTGCCCCAGGGTCTGCGGTGCCCAGGCTGGGCGGCCTGGTCACTTCTGTGTGAAAGTTAGAGAGAAGTGGGCGGGACTAGTTAAAAGCTGTAAGGTTCTGGGAAAAGTGAGGTGAGAAGTTCTCTAAATCTTTTCTCCAGGTTAGCAGTCTCCTACAAACACAATGAAACATTGCCCACTGGCTCACAGTGCTCACCTGTCACTGACTTTGCCGCTCTGGTCAAATTCGCTCCCTTCCTCCCACCAGATTGTAAGTGCAAAGTCTGAACTACATATTATTTGTTTTGTGTGTGTGTGTGTGTGTGTGTGTGTGTGTGTGTGTGTGTGTGTGTGTCTGTCGTCTCTCTGTGTGTATGTGTATGTGCGTCTCTGTGTGTGAGTCTCTGTGTGTGTCTATGCATGAGTGTCTGTGTGTGAGTCTCTGTGTGTGTGTCTGTGTGTGAGTCTCTGTGTGTCTGTCTGTGTGTGTGTGTGTGTGTATGTGCGTCTCTGTGTGTGAGTCTGTGTGTGTGTGTCTGTCTGTCTGTCTGTCTCTGTGTATGTATAAACATGTCTCTGTGTCTATGCATGAGTGTCTGTGTGTGGATGTCTGTGTAGGTGTCTCTGTGTGTTTCTATGTGTATGTGTCTGTGAGTCTATGTGTGTGTATCTGTGTATGTTCTCTGTGTCTGCCTGTGTGTGTGTGTGTGTGTGTGTGTGTGTGTGTGTGTGTGTGTGTGTGTACATATGTGCCAGGGCTGCATGTGGAGATCTGAGGACAACCTCCTGGAGTTGGTTCCTCCATCTATCATGTGGATCTCCAGGACCCAACTCAGGTTATTAAGCTTAGCAGCAGGTGCCTCCACCTGCTCAGCCATCCCACTGCCCACCCCCCAACTTGTGTTTTTAAAAAATTAATCCTGGTGTTTTATTACCAACAGGCTTAATGTGAGACAAGTACACAAAGTTACAGAGAGAAGAACGAACCTGAGGAACTGGCTCAGATCCTTTACACCCTGTGCCAGCCACATTCACAAAAAGCATGAAAAGGCTGACAGTTATTAACGAGCACCAGGGGACTAAGAACACGTGGTCCCTGCCTGCCCAGGACACAAATGCAGGGGCATCACATCCCATGGCCAGCATGTGCTCCATTACTGTGCCAGGGATTTCTAGCCAATCATACCCACTGTGGCCATAAAGACGTTCCCTGAGGTTGTGCATAGTGAAGAGTAAGGGTCCTGGCCCTACAACCTATGTGTGGGAGGAACAGGGGACAGAACATCTTGGAAGCCTTTTCTTAGGAGGAAGGCAGAGAGTTCAGGACACTAGTTGTAATATGTCTGAATTTCCAGAGCAGGGGAGAGGTGGGGCCTGGTCACGGTCCCCTTGAGGAATCCAGTTCTCACCAACACTGGGTACTGTTGGTAAAAAGGCTCTGATATGCACAAGGACCATTCTCATGTCGGGCGCCAGTGTTTACACTGCAATCCACAAGATCAAGGAAGGACTTTAGTTTATGAATGAGGTTTTGTGTTAAAAACAGCGATCTGGGGATTGTAACAGGGAGAAGCAGCAGGTTGAAAATGCAGACAGAGCACCTCTCCAACACGGAAAGAACTGGTGGCGTTCTGCACAGGGTTATGGAATCAGAACCCAAACAGTCCCGTTGTTCCAACAGGACACGGCTGTTTCAGGACATTGGGCTTTTATTTGATCAAGCAGAGCAAGTAGGAAATCAGCAAGATGCTATAGTCAAGAAGATATCCCCGACAAGAAAACATTGCTGAGATCGGGAAATAAAGACAGGGACATTTCAGATTATTTGCTTTATTTTCCATTGACAGACTACATAAATAACAGACATTTATTAAATACACAGACAAGCTGTCCTTGAATGCAGTCAGAATTCTGATGTACATCTCATACATTCGTTCTCTATCTACACAGTCTCAAGTATCAGCTATAAAACACATGGTATGTATATTTAAATACACTGCAGAGAAATACCCAAAAAGCTTTACATAAGGTGTTAAGACACATTTTCTTGCATTACCAAGCATGTGGGGAGGAGGCAGTGAGGAGAGGTGGGAAACCCCCTGTCTGAGCTCTTCAGTGGGGCTTAAAGTGCAGATGTAGCCAGTACCCCATGCCAGATAGCGGGGACTGTGTCTGCTGGCTGTGAGCAGACCACAGTAATTATGTGGCAATAGGTTAAGTTCCCCCTCCTCTTGTTTACTGATTATCTGCGTGAATGAGTTCATCATTTTCTTTTAAAAAAGCAAGCCCAGGCCACACCTCTCTGTCTTCAGAATGAGCAATGTGTAAAGTTAAATGAAGTCCCTCTCTGTCTCTGCTTCTGAATTCTGCCTTAAAAGACCAAGGATTTCAATGGGTTGCAGTGGACAAGTCTCCCTGCTGTTCCCATGTTCTCCAGGCCCCTCCCACTGACTATTCTTTCTAAAGCACCAAGCATCTTGAAGAGTATGTAAACTGCATACATCTCCCCTCGATTCTCAATAAATCTTGATTTTTTTTTCCAGAATCTGAAAACTAAACAAGGAAACTATTTTTAAATGATTGCTCAATTTTCATGACTGGCTACATACTGTCCCAAGACCTGATTACTTTAAAAGAGCAATATACTTTAAATCTAAAGTATTTTATACCAGAATCTAAAGCTTCACATTTAAAAAGGACATGAGATGTGGAATTATCTCCAAGATACTAAAAAAAACATGAAAAGGCTAATTTTGTTCTGGGAGAGTTCTTTCTTTCCTCACTCTCTTTACTTCCATAATAAAATTGATCCGTTGAAACTACTAGAAACAACCAAAGCCTCACTGACAGCAAATGTTTCTGTTCCCTGCTCTCTCTGAGAGGACAGACAAGCAGGATAAGGCAGGTAGGCGGTACTGGCAAATTAGTTCCAAAGATAGAGGGGAAGCCAGTGCACCCGCTGTTTAATGTTTAGAACACACAGCTGGCCAGTGAGAAACTCCTGAAAATAATAGTCTTTGACTCAGTGGGACTCAGACATGTAGGTGATTATGATGTATGTGGTGGAGTTGTCTTTGCAGAGAATGTTCTCTGCTTATGGTGTCACAGTGTAATGGTGGGAGCTAAATATTCATGGTTAGTCACATGATCTTTACCTTAGGGACCAAAAACATGATACATAAAGTAAAAAGTTTCCTTAATTCCTGGTTCATGCTTCTTTTGCCATTGCCAACTGTTTCCTCATGTTGACTTTTAAATTTTGAAATACTTCCATACACAATACTGTGAAAATGTCAGCTGAAGCTTAACTCTTTATTGCAACACAAAAAACACATCTCTGAGCTTAACCAGAGATGCACAATTTTTTTACATTTATTTAGATTTCAATTTTGACATATTAGAACCAAAAAAAAATAAAAATCAGAAAGCAAATATTAAATAAGGACCTGTGAAAATCTGTCACAGTCTGTGACTGGGTAGATAAAACACTGACATTTTAATTACTCTAGTTAAGCTTTTTTTCTGTATTTACACAACAAAAACGTGTCAAGCCGTTTCCCTACACTGTGTGCAGCTTGAGGTACTTTCGGAGTAACTGGCAACATACGTACCAACAAATGCAGAAGAGCAAAGATTTTCTATTTTCAGCTTTGAGCTGATCTCAACTCCAAAGAACTACTGAATAATTGAATAATTTTTATGATGGGAAACCTGAAAGCCAGTCACTAATTTGGGGCCCCAACCAATAACACTGTGAAAACCATTGATAAAATAAGGGATCAAATCCATCTAAAGTTCAAGCATCAGGATATAGCCAAGGTGCCACCACTTTGGGTCCTGCCTGTGAGATTCTAGTCTGGTGATGGAGAAATGTCTTTCTGTATGCTGCAAATATGTGTTGTTCTGATTGGTTGATAAAGCCGTTTGGCCTATGCCAAGGCAGCTTAGAGGCAGGAGGCAAATTCAAAGAGAGAGACAGGAAGAAGGCAGGGAGAGACGCCAGTGAGCTGCCCAAGGAGCAACATGTAATGGGAGGCAGGTAAAGCCACGGAACATGTGGTGATACATAGATTTATAGTTATGGGCTAATTTAAGATATAAGAGCTAGCTAACAGAAAGTCTGCCATGGCTATAGTTTAAAAATAATATAGGCCTCTGTGTATTTACTTGGGAGATTTGTCCTGACTGTGGGCCAGGCAGGATACAGGAAAACTTCAGCTATAGTCTGGCCCTTCACATATGGGACATTTTATAATATTTTTCTGTAACTCTGTCAAGAGATCCTTTATGAGATAAAGAAGAATTAAGCAGAAATATATGTATATCTTTCATTTCAGAATAGTTTAAACCTATTGTAATTAATCATATTTATTTAAAATATCTTGGTATACAACATTAGGCAAATTTGATAAAGCTTACTGTTTTGCTGTTGTTATTATTCTGTGTTACCTGGCTGTCAGAAAAACACTCTGTGAGCCAGAGTGGCCTCTCCTTGCTCATCTGGGAACCACCATGCCTGACTCTGATGTAAAAGTAACACATTTTGTTTCTCCAAATGAAAAGTATTTTTAAGATATTCACTAAGTCTAATTTATTTGAAACATTAACTCTTTGTATTTGACAACTTATTATCTTTTCCATCTATGACATAACATGAAGCCTAAATTCATTTGAAAACCATCGACACTAATTTTACATGCATTTCTACATCTTTTTTACTTGTTTTTTTCCATGTTATTTTCTGAGACTCTAATTAATACTTTCAAGTTCAGGAAAGGGCTATAATCTATGCATGCATTCTGCTTCCTGTGCATGTGTATGCATGGATAAATCAGCTGCCTTGGAGTGAAATTCAAGGCCAGTGAATCAAACTCAGGAATGGAGATGCCCCCTTCTGTCTGTAGTAGCCCACTTTGTCCACAGCACACAACTGAACTCCCACCATTCCCAAGCTGAGACTGTGGGGAACTTTTACTTCCTACCATGTTTTGCCAGACTAACCAATGGCTTCTGAGGTAACAAACTCACAGTTTCTTCCCTTTCTGCCTCCTTTTCAAGCTTGTTCAAAAACAGTCATTCATTCACTCCTACTATGGAACCCCTGGGCAGGAACTGGTTTTGTAGTCAAGGATAAGTTTTAGCATGTTCTGTTTTTGCATCTTGGTGAAAAATGATACCTTTTTGATAGTAACCTCTCTTACCAGCTGAAGATACATCCTCTAGACTATTCTAGAGGATATTACACCATACTGTACAACAACATGGCAAACTTCTCTAAAGGCAGAACTCTGTTTAATCGACTAAGTAAGAAGTCATTTGCTTTAATGGGCTGAACGAACTGTAACAGATTTGTCAACTGCCCCAGGAGAGAACAGAAGTTTTAGCTGAATTTCATTTACTTGTCCAGGGTACAATGTTTATTGGAAACTCCTATATTCCAGATGCTACAGTAAGTGTGGGAAGAAGTAACAAAATTACACTTCACCACTCAAATCCAGCAGTGTGTGTCTACCTGATCACAGAAGTGCTCAGGGAGCACCCCAAAAGCAAAGCCTCTCTTCAATAACTTGTTTAAGTTTGGGGGAGAAAAATGTTGTCTTATACTCTATGAAACATATCAGTAGGAGATTTTTGTAACAGGACTAGTCTAATATAGCCCTATATTATTGTCGTTATTTTAACATCTGGATTATGAAGCCATCCTGGATGGTGTCAGCACCTGCACTAGACTTTATATTCTGACTCACTTTTTGATGTGATCATTTAAACTGATTATCCTAACTCACCTAGGCCAGTGAGCATAATTAACCTAACAGATACAGTGTAACAGTTACAATCAACTCTCACCCAAACTGATACTAAATCACAAAGAAAATGTCATTATGTAAAAAGCAGAAAGAAATCTCAAGCTTTGAAGGAACTAGGGAGCAATAAAGTACAAATCAAAATCTTCACATTAAATATTAATGAACTGGCAAAATGAGGTGCCAAAGAATAAGGGCATTATTTAGGATGGTCCTGAAGGAGCACAATTTTTGTGGGGTAACTTTTAACCCCTCAAATTCCAAAGCTTCCAGATGTAATTTATCTGTGCCACATTAAACCAAAGCCTCAAGCCTTGTGCCCTTATAGGCTGTGGAAAGCCAAACAAGCAGCAGAGCTGTGTAAAAGCGCTCACCCAAGGGCAGGGCAAAGGCTGAAGAGAAGTCATCATTACTATTCCTATCTTATAAGAAAGCCAAGCATAGAAAAATCTTTATTCAATTTCTAAACTTCTGTTTCTTTTAGAATCAGAATTGGTATTTAAAGACCAGAGAACACTGGTGGGAATAGGACTAACCCGCAGTTCTCAATCCAGTCTTTAGGTAGCATTCTGAAACACTGCTTCATGACTCCCCATAGCTCAGTTATGCTTCTCCCCAAGGCTTCTAAGAAGGCAAATGTATTCTAAAGAAAGAACATTTAGCAGCAGTGGGTAGACATAAACTGTCGTATTTGAAAAAAGTGGAATTGGATCTTATTTAGTTAAGGAGTAAACTTCCTTACCAACCCAACCAAAAGTTAAGTTTGTGAGGTTATGAGTTAACAATCTATTGAGCAATATTTAATATTCAAATAGCATCAAGACAACAAATATGTGGATAGCTTATACATTTTTAAAAACTCAAGTAGATTCTTTAAATTTTGAGTGGAAAAAAAGGAGGAAGCAAAAGTAACAGAAACGGTGAAAGAGAACACAACCAATGTCCTTGGACAAAACAAATCTCTATGACCTGGTCCCCTGCCCAAGGGTTTAAACTCCAAACTCCCCACACAGTATGCTGGGACAGCAACCATCCATACTCCAAGTAGCTCAAAGTCATTTATCATTAAGTGTTTCATCACATAAATAACTCCATATACAGCTACAAATGGCAGAGACTCAAACTGCTAGACTGCTAGTAACAGATTTTCCTCTGTTTGTATTTCAGGATTTTGGCACAGAAGGGATTATCTATGCTTCTCAGACCCTCTAGCTTTATATCAAAAAATTCCATTCCAATGCATAAACAGCAGCATACCAGAGATGCCTCAGTCCGTAAGGGCTAGGGACATTGGCTGCAAAAGCTTGAGTGTGCACATGGGTTATGTTCACTTTCACGGCCCTGGCTGTACTATTTCGTTAGATAATGAGATGGGCTGCCCTTTCTGTCCATCACTAGAGCAGCTGGAGACAGCGTTTGCTACCTGACAGAACTTCCGAAGAAGGATCTTTCTTAGCAGCAGATAAACCCAGGGGTCCAGGATCTGGTTCAGCGAAGCCAGGCGAACTGCAATCAGGAACGAGTTGCACTCCTTCTCCTTTCCCGTCTGTGTTTTGCATTGCTCAACGGATGTCTGGTTGAAGATCATTTTCAACATCATTATCTAAGAAAGAAGGACAAACAGTTGTTGCAAAGCTTGACAAAGTCACAGGCATCTTTGCAGAGGACCAGGCACAGACTGTCTTCATAACCACACTGCTAAACTGAGTGTCAGTCCAGACACAGTAACATAACACCACCACTCTGAGTTCAGACTGTTCTGTAGATTTTCCTATATTTTGGGCAATTTAACACAATGTAGTTTTGTAAAACATGTAGGTTCTTGGGCTCTTGGCTTTTGAAATTTAAAAAATCTGGATATAACACATCTCAAAATCAGCCAAATTCACAGTAGGTTGCCAGCCAAATGAGACCTAATACTTCAGCAATAATGAAGACACATTAAGTATAAATTCCAGTAATTCTAACTAAAAACTATCATTGAAGAAAAAGTAGAAAGAGAAAAAATGCAACCACATTATTTTGATTTCCATCATTGTTTTTGTTTCTCTAATATAGATACTGTGTGAAGTTATTCATATGCACTTCGTAAACTTATAAAGCTGTGATTATTACCACTTCCCTTTTACAATTACAAAAAACATGATTTAATGATGTGAAGTGGCTGAGCCAAACTCAAATTTAAGTTCCAGAAAATTACTCGCTATGGGGTTGGAGAGATGGCTCAGAGGCTAAGAATGCTGGCTGCTCTTCCAGAAGACTTGGGTTTGATTCCCAGCACCCACAAAGCAGCTCACAACCATCTGTAACTCCAGTTCTAGAGGATTCAATGTCCTTTTTCTGGTCTCTGCAGGCACTACACGCATGTGGTTTACATACATATATGCAGACAAAAGACTCGTCCACATAAAGTAGATATAAAAAAACTTCATGATACATGGTATTTTATTTTTATCTGTTTTTTTTTTTGCGGTGGGGGGGTGGTGGTATGTGGTCCGTCTACATGTTAAAACAAACTCCAGGATAGTGGGCATTTGGAGCTATTTCTTGACTAGTATAGTCCCAGTGACTAGAGTCTAGACAAATATTTAGCAGATAGCAGACAGACATCTAGCAAATGTTTATATTTGAAGGGCTATATTATATGATACATACATGAATACAACACTATGTGGCATATGAAAATATATTTATATTTGAATTATGTATATATGGGTGAGTATCCATTATTTTCATATGAAGAAAAATGTAAGAGTTCTTAGACATATGAAAAGAGGTTCAAAATCATTTATCATCAGAAAAACACAAACAGAGGAGGAAAAAACATTTCATATCCACAAGATATAAATGAGGAACTGTGGCCACCAGAAGTGTTACTGAGAGGTGGGGCAAAGGGGACCCCCACACAGGGGTATCGGGAATAAACCTTGGAGCAAGCACAGAGAATGCAATTTGCTTCATTTCTTCATCCCAGCAATGCTAACCACACCATTGGGTCTTTCTGAGCAGAAGTGGTGTGTGTCACCATCCCTGACAGTGCTGTTTACATTCAAATGATGAGAGGCAGGAATGACCCAGACTCCAGTTTATTAACATAGGCAAAGACAAGGGCTGACTTCACCTACCTAGGCCTATATAACTACTGATCATGTCCTCACAAGGTGTCTTAGTTAGGGTTTCTATTGCTTTGATAAAACACCATGACCAAAACTGGAGAGGAAAGGGTTAATTTGGCCTACACTTCCACCTCATAGTACATCATTGAAGGAAGTCAGGACAGGAACTCAAACAGGGCAAGAACCTGGAGGCTGGAGCTGATACAGAGGCCTCTGACCTCCACATTTGAGTGGTACCACACAGAAGCCAACATTCATTTATTTACAACAGAGAGAGAGAGAGAGAGAGAGAGAGAGAGAGAGAGAGAGAGAGAGAGAGAGAGAGAGAGAGAGCGCGAGCGAGCCATGCTGCTTATTGGCTTTTCCCCCTAGGGCTTGCTCAGCCTACTTTCTTATAGAACTCAGAACTACCAGCCCAGGGATGACCCCACTAACAATGGTCTGGGCTCTCCCACATCAATCACTAATGAAGAAAATGCTTTACAGGCTTGCTTGAGTACAGCTGAATCTTATGGAGGCATTTTCTCAATTGGGGTTCCCTCCTCCCAGATGACTCTAGTCTGTGTCAAGTTGACATAATATTAGCCAGCACACAAAGCATGCACATGGAGAGGTTAGACTGAGCTATACTGACTCTTTGATAGAGGATAGAACCATGGATAAACTGTGTTACATAAAACATTATTAAAACTGTCATTGTTCCCCATACTGGGTTGCCTTGCCCAGCCTTAATTCAAAGGGAGGAGCATAGTCCTACCTCAACTTGATATGCCATGCTTTGTTGACACCCATGGGAGGCCTGCCCCTTTCTGGACAGAAACAGAGGAGGAGTGGATGGGGGGCAGACGGGAGGTGGGGGAAGGAGGGGAAACTATGGTGAGGATGTAAAATAAATGAAAAATTTTTATTAATAAAATAAAGAAAAAATTGTCACTTTTTTCTTATATTCTTTTAAGGGATTTTTATTAATTTTGTGGGTGAGGGATATGCTGCAGCATATGTGCAGTGGTCAGAGGACCACACGGGTCCCAGGAATCAAACTCAGGTCATCAGGTTTCGTGGCAAGCATCATAAAATGTGACTGTGGACATATGGCAGCATGGGCGGGGGACCAACACCTAAGGCAGGTTGGAGAGCTGGCCCTGCCCCTCATCAGCTGCAGTACCCATGCCTGTACAACACAGTAGAGCTGACCATGAAGGTGTAGGTGTGGGGGATCTGACCCTAAGGACATGAAAGAAGAAAAACTGGACCTGCCCCTTGCTCATTGCTGCAAAAGGTGAACTAGCCAGGACAATGAGGGAGAGCCCACCCTGGTAGTGAGGACAAGGGAGAGCTGGCATGCTGACCAACCCTGCAATTACACAGGCCCAGAACCAGGCTGTGTGTTGGCCCACCCCAACATCCACACCATCTGTGATCTGCTGGAACATGTGAAGGGCCAGTCCTGTAGACCCAAAACCACAGGATTTCTATAACACAGGGTAACATGAGGATATCCAAGAGGAGTTCCAGTGAGGGACCAGCATCAACAGTGTAGCAGAAACTAGAGACCTCGAACTAGACCAATGACTCTGCAATGAACACTTGCAAGTAAAGACGTATGGACAAAACGGTTTACTGCATGACTCACTGTGTCACACTACAGCTTCCATGATGAGATTGATTTTTTTCCTTCTCTTTTTTTCTTTTTTCTCTTAAATTTCATTTTATTTGGCGGTGGGGGGAGAGGTTACAAGGAGAGAGGGTGTATACAAAGGGATGAGGAAATGAATGGGATAGAAATGCATGATGTGGAAGACACAAAGAATAAAAAAATTAAATGTGGCTGTGGAAATCATAAACATGTGGCTTGTGTTTTCTGCTAACAGGGCAAGTCTGCAGAAACGAACTCTCTTGAGGTTCATCTTCCTGTGGGTGTTCTGCTGAAATGTCCCAGATTTAATTCAACATTCCTTAAAAATCAAAAGACTCCTAACCATACATTCTCTTTCACAACACTTCAGAGTCACCACTAAACTGTTGCCTCACCCTGTGCCATGCCTTTCACTCTGGCCGCAGTCTCACCCTAGTCTAGACCCTCCCACACACTTTTGAGTCAGAGCAGTTGCAGTCACCAAGGCTGGCCCGCCATACAGTGAATGTTTATGTTTTCTAGAGCTCATGTCTGAAGCCCTAACACCTGCTGTTACGGTGCTGGACCTGAGAGATAACTCAGTTCTTAGATGAGATCAAGAGGGTGGAGCCCCTGGGATGGGATTAGGGTCTTTATAAGAAGAGTGAGAGGTACCAGGTCCTGTCCTAGCTGTGAGGATGCAGCCTGAAGACAGCCATCTGTAAGATGGAAAACTGGCTTTCATGAGGAACTAAGCCAGGCAGCCCCTGGACCTTGAGTCCCCATTCTTCAGAACTGTGGAAATACACGCCTGACATTTAAGGGGCAGCATCTTAAACTGTGGGGTTGTGACACCATATGAGGTCATGTCACTGAATGTGGAAATTGTAAAAAAGTATTAAAATAAAAATACGGCAATAGTAAAAGGCTGTTGCATGTGCAATGACCAAAAATGAGTGAGTCCCAGGTATTTCCAGATGTGCTGGCCCGGGCTGTCTCTATCACTGCGCTGCAGCCTTGGTTTGGAACATGTAACACATGTGCTCTAGACTATGTACACTGTCACACCACGTGAGGCCCTCAGCTCAGACTTGGGACTACTGTGTTAGGAACTACAGGGTTTTTCCTGCACATACAGTTTTCTTTCAGAAATAGACTTTTACTGTTTTCTGACTGTCTCCCCTGGCAGGGAGCGAATCAGTATATCTTTGGTTCTAAACTGTGTTATAATGTTTGGGATTAAAAATAAATCTCTGATTGAACCTAAAAGTATCCATATTGTGGAAGAAAGAGTCAAAGGAATGAGAGGAGATCTTTGGCAGCTATAGATCCATGGCAGATCCCATGGCAGATCCACGGCAGATCCACGGCAGATCCCATGGCAGATCCCATGGTAGATCCCATGGCAGATTAATATCTAGAAAACACAGAGAACTCAAAAACCAAAGCATCAAGAAAACAAACAACTCAACAAAAATGTGGGCTTGAGAGTTAAACGGAGTTTACAAATAAGCCAAGAAAATGTTTTTTAAAGTGTACTACATCCTATTAACCAGGGAAATGCAAATCAAAACTTTGAGATTTCATCTTAATGTAGTCAGCGTCGGTAAGAGTAAGAAAACAAATGGTAACAAATGCTAGTTCGGATACCAGAAAAGGGGACCCTCATTCTCACTGTTGGTGGGAATGAAAACTGGTGCAGACATTAGAAATTGTTGTGGGAATTCAATCCTGTGGATTTCTTGAATTAGGAAATAAGTGTGGAGATTCTTCAATAAGCCATTAATACATTTGCCTTATGGCCCAGCTATAACAAGCCTAGGTATACACCCAAAGGACTCAGTATCCTGCTATATAGACACCGGCAGACACCTACTTATCTGTGTTCATTACTGTTCTACTCACAATAGTAAGAGAATAGAAACAGCCTATGTGTCCATCAACTGATGAACATACAGTGAAAATGTGTTAAATACACATGATGGAATTTTATTTAGTTATAACGAGTAATTAAGTTATTAAATTTGCAGGTAAATGGATTGAAATGGAAAACATACCAAGTGAGGTCACCCAGGCCCAGAAAGGCAAATGATGCATCTTCTATCTTACATGAGGGTCCCAGGTTCGAATCTTTATGTTTATGTGTTTAACATGGAGTATCAGTAAGTACCAGTAACTGGAAAGGGGCCATGGAGAGAGCAGGGACTAAAACACAAGTGATATGAACAGGGAAAGGGAATAATGTGGAGGGAAGGCTTGAGGAGGAGGATAGGAAGGCAGGGCACAGGAAGTGGGGGGGGATACACAAACTAAGGATGTTTGGAAAAAACTGTAAGTTTTGTTGTTATTCTATTTCTGCTCTTTTGGAGGACTCACCACCCAGCTCCCAAATAAATCACACACGGAGGCTTATTTCTAATTATGAATGACCGGCCTTAGTTTGGTTTAGATTCTTGCCAGCTTTCCTTAACTTAAATTACCCCATCTACCTTTTGCCTCTGGGCTTTTCCCATTCTTTTACTTCTGTACATCTTACTCTAACTCCATGGCTTGCTGCGTGGCTGGCTGGCCCCTGATTCCTCCTCCTTCTCTCGCTCCTAGATCTCCTTTTTCCTTCTCCCAGATTTCTTCTTCTATTATATTTCTATGCCTGACAGCCCTGTCTATCCTTTCTCCTGCCTTGCTATTGGCTGTTCAGTTCTTTATTAGACGATCAGGTGTTTTAAACAAGCACAGTAACACAGCTTCATGGAGTTTAACAAATGCAACATAAACAAAAGCAACACACCTTAAAATAATATTCTACAACAAAGTTTCCTAAAATGTGTATGTATATAGGAAAGGGTGTAATTGGAGCTACCTACACGAGGGGCCAGGGTACAATACTGGTCCCAGAAGCCACAGTTACCAAACAAAGAGCCCAGCACCAAGTGCAGGATACTTCCCTTTGAGTTGCTGCTTGGGAGGAGGTGTCCCAGAAACCCCCCAAACAATCGCTATCCCTGGTTATCCAGAAAACTTGAGGGTAAGAGCTTATTGATGAGGATACCACTTGCTTTGGTCACTGCACATGGGAAAATCAGGCAACAATGTGGCCTCCCAGACACACTGGCTGAAGTCCTGGGATGCCCATGTCAGATTAACCTGCAGAGCTCTGAGACAAAGTTCTGTGGCTTTTGAGCTACCGAGTGTCTAATAATTTGTTTTAGTCACAGTAGAAAATTAATACCTCCACCAGACTGAGCTCCAATAACAGATAAGGAAACTAGGGAGTGAAAATGCTCTTCTCACTCAGGGATAAAGCTTGTTTACAGTCTTCACTTTCTTGGGACCATTTTTAAGAACTACAAAGGTAAAACATCACCAGCAACAACTGCCTGAGTGACCTCGGTTTCTGTGTTGACAACAGACATAGATGAATGTGTGCTATTCAATGGTGTGTGGGTACTCACAGTGTTTGATTAAGAGCTTTAAACCTGCTCTTTTAAGCTCAGGGTTTTTTGTGACAAACATGCTAATCAATCCTCTTTCCCCTTATTTTAAGCAATTGCAAAACTTTTACCTACTTCTTAAAGAATCTTCTAAAGTATAATCATCTAAAATCCAAATGTATTTGGCCACTATCTGTCTTTCAGGAATTGTTCTGGCCATGTTACTTAAAATTGCTTGCAGTTATATTTTCATTTTCTTTTATAAAATGAATATTGCATTTCTTTAACTCTTCATAGTCATGAATATTCACAAGATGACTTATTAAAATGAGATTTTAGTCATTTTGCAAAGTCCTTGATTATTTTTAAATTAATTTTATGAGACCGATAATTTTAAATTATTTTCATAAAGCTAACATAGGTTCCATGTGCCTTAAACTGGTTAGCGGTTGGTAATTTCCCACTGGCGGTGCAGTGATTATAAAATTATGAATAAGCTCTGTAAGTAATAGCTGGCACCCAGGCAGCCACACCAGCTCTTCCCAGAAATAATGAGCTGGAACACACACAGATAATTGGAGTTGGAGGCAGCACCCATAATGCTCCATTTCCACTGACTGCAGACAAGGAAGCAGGGCCTCAGCCTGCCATCTCATCTTGAGTAAGAATGCAAGTTGGCATCTGCCTGTGGATGTCAGATTGCCATCTTGTCCTGAGTAAGAATGCAAGTTGGCATCTGCCTGTGGATTTCCTTATACTCAAGAAGGTAATCTGTGATGGTGATTTTTGTGTGAGTCTGCAAATATTTTTATCAAGCTGTTCAGACTTTGAGAGAAAACTTTGAGCATGAATCTACAACTTCTGGTAGAATTAATTGATGCAGTTCTGTTCTTTGTACAGGGGAGAAGGAACACAGAAAGCATATCCAGCTTGTACAGAAGGGATTTTCTTTTTGTTTTTAACCAAATGTATATATATACACCTTGATTATTGTTCCTTCTGAGCAGCTACATAGAACACGGGATCTAGTCAAGAGACTAATGAGATAGCATCCTGAATGTTTTGCCTCTCCCAAGTGTCCGTCAGGAGGAGAAATCACTACACTACAGGTAAGCAGGAACAGAATGGAATGAACCAGTGGCTTTTATGTTCTCCCTGGCCACAGCCAGGTGAGAGCCTTACAGCATTCTCAAGGGAAAGCAAACCCTCTCTTACCCGATGGCCCTGCTCTTATGTATGTGAACATAAGCCAGCAAGAGCAGTTTTCATATTCTGCACTTGGATTTTCCTCTGTGGCAGCAAACTTGGACTTCACACACTTAGAAAATTTCAGAACTAACCTTTGTGGTTCAATAGTGCCTTGCCTTGAGTTGTTGGCCGATTGTACCACTGAAGATGACAGATGAGTACAGCCAGACAAACTAATTTGTGTAGCAGAGATTAAAACTGACAAGCTGCTCTTAGGCGCCATGATGAGACATTTACACATCCTTACTTCATTCCTAATGTAATTCTTTAAGAGAAATTTCTTCATAAGCCAATTTTTATCTATGATGTTTTGCTCTAGATTCCGTTGGGCTGCAGCAGAGCAACCTGCTCCACTGGAAGTCCCCGTCCTTTGATGAACACATTGCACTATAATACACTGAAACCAGTTTGGGCCCTTTCAAGCACATAATTGCATGATGTGAGGAATTGCTAGAGGATTAGGGAAGGATGGCTGCCTCTCCAAACTGCTGCTCTGTTCTGTAGTTAGTTATCAAGTCACTGCTGGGTCCCACTCTGCTGTTTCTGAGGCTCCCCTTGCTTATCTGATATAAACACAAGGTGACACACAGCTGACAAACACTGAAAACAAGGCTGGCAATGGCCCTCTCCTCCTGCCAGCTTTGGCATCACTCATGGCTTCAGGGGCATCCTCTGTTCTCTGGGTTTTGCCAACCACCAGCTGGACTAGAGGCCCTGTGTACAGCCATATGGTTGAACTTTCTCCAGTTAGTTGTGGAATAAAGTTGCAAGACAAAGGAGGAAAAATAAAATAAGGACAAAGGAAGAAGCTATGAAGTGAAAGCCAATTCCTCACGAGGGAACTTCACATCTTTGGTGTAAATAAAGGAAAAATACGAAGTTCAGAGATCCATGCAAGAGGATTCATGAAGCTCGGGAAAGGAGGTCTCATGAGCAAAAATGTAGGCTGTAGGCTGCCCAAGAGTTAAAGTCCTTTTATAAGTTGGACTCAGTTCTGATAGCAGTTCAAGACAGGCAATTAATTTGAATCTCACAATTCCCTTCTCTGAAGCAGGGCTGACATCGTCTCCTGGTAGTAAACCTGCAAAGGTGACAGCAGGGAAGTGTACTGACATTTAGTCTGCACAGGGCACCTGCGTCCAGCCCTGGATCTGTCCCTCAACAGCACAGGCTTCCACAGCAGAATCCTTGACATTCACAGACAGGACAGTGCAGGAATGTGGAGGCCAACAAAGGTTTCCTAGTAGATCTGAGCTTGCTTTACCCAGCAGAGCTGTATTAGAGGATTGCTTGACCATGTACATGGTTACTAGGTGATTGGAAGGGTCTACACCTGGCTGAGCTAGGGGCAAGTCTTTGCTCCACCCCTTGGCATTCCCATAACTAGCCCTTTAGAGGAGACAGGAGGGGCCAGTGGATAAGGATCCAGGCCCTCCTGAGCTATCCTGTGTTTTTATCAGTCTTTCTCCCCTCTATATTTCTATCTAAATGTTTCTCACTCCTCCTTCCTCAAGAGTACCCTGGGGTAAAAGTGGGAGTGTGTCTTCCACACAGGAGCAAACATGTCCTCATGTCCTACTTCCTTTTTTATTGCTTTGACAAAACACTGACCAAAACTGGCTTGGGGAAGGAAAGGGTTTATCTGGCTTACAGGTCCCAGCCCATCATCAAGGGAAACCAGAAGAGGAGCTCAAGGCAGAAATCCATGCAATGCTCTTCTGTGGCCACTTAATGTCCTGCCTCCAGGTTCTTGCTTTTTTATTTCTTTAAATATAATTTAAATACAACCAAAAAATGTTCAACTCTACCACTGCTCACCTGAAGAACCTTAAGTTGAGCTTAAAGGAAAGAATTGAAATAGGAGTTAATTTAATATTTGAAGTGTTAGTATCAACATAAAAATACATAGTTTAAAAAGTCTTACTTAATAAAAATGGACGTGTGTGTGTGTGTGTGTGTGTGTGTGTGTGTGTGTGTGTGTGTGTAGGTTCAGATGTGTCACGGTGTGCATGTGGAGGTCAGAGGACAACTCTGGGCATTGGTCCTTTCCTCCTATCTTGTTTCAGACAGGGCTCTTTGTTGATAAACATTATGTATCCCAGGCCAGCTTCTTGTGAGCTTCCAGAAATTCTCCATTCTTGGCCTCCCATCTCACCGTGGGAGTGCTGGGGTTGAGCACACAGGCTACGGTGCTTGCCTTTGCATGGATTCTGGGAATTTGAACTCAAGTCCTCATGCTTACAAGACCCATGAGCCATCTCTCCAGTCCTAAAAATGGCTTTCATTGACTACATAATGTATATATATTCCAATACTGTCATTTAAAATCATGCTTTTGAAGAACAAATAACATGAAGAAATATCCAGGGTATGGAAACAGAAGAAATACTGCAACTATAATTAATTAAAAATAAATTTCTATGTATATATGCAGAATATTAGAAGCAGTTACCAGTGAGCAAGAATAAAGGCAATTTCTATTATCTTTTCTGTATTTCCCTTTGTTTCCCAAATTCTCCACCACAAACATATTAGTTTTATATTTAGAATAGAAGCATTCAATTTAGAATATTGTTGGATTACTTAGCTCTTCAAAACAATCTAGTAACCTGGTGAAATATTAATGCTTGATCCAGTCTAAAATCATCATGTGATCATTTGGGTTTGAATTCTATTCAGCCAATGTCTGTATAATTTAACAATTAACAGGAAAACAGTTTTTAGTTTGTCAAAAAATTGGCTTAACCAGCATATTCATTAGGGTTCACTAAAGGCAAAGGACTTTTGTGGTAAAGCTTCTGTTACTGTCACAGCATGCTAATACATCTTTTCCTGCGCTGTAGTCAGCACACGGTATAGATTAATGATCAGATTTCTTTTACTTTATAAGTTGTTTAGGCTAGGCTGGCTGGCCAGCAAGTTCCAGAGATCTTCCTGTCTCTCCCTCCCCAGCATTGGAGCTACATACAGGCCCACGCTGCTGTGCCCAGCTTTCATGTAAGTGTTGGAGATCTGAACTCAGGTTCTCCTGCTGGAACAGCAAGCATTTTACCAACTTGAGCTGTCTTCTCAGCCCTTGGTACTGCTTTTAAATTGACTTTTTAAATTAGCATATAAAACAATAAGTTTCCTTATGGCATTTCCCAAAACTGTTTTTTCTAACCTGATTGGACAATATCATTATTTAACCTTGCAGTGTGTCAAAAAGACAGCTCTGGGTCTGCACTGTGGAATACCTTCATGGCTTTTTTTTTATAATTTAATTTAATTTTACATATCAGCCATGGATTCCCCTGTCCTCCCTCCTCGCCCCCCCCTGCCCTTCCCCCAGTCTACCCCCCATTCCCATCTCCTCCAGGGCAAGGACTCCCCTGGGGATTCAGCTCAGCCTGGTAGATTCAATCGAGACAGGTCCAGTCCCCTCCTCCCTTCACCCAGGCTGAGCAAAGTGTCCCAGCATAGGCCCCAGGTTCCAAACAGCCAGCTCATGCACTAAGGACAGGTCCCGGTCCCACTGCCTGGATGCCTACCAAACAGTTCAAGTTAATCAACTGTCTCACTTATCCAGAGGGCCTGATCCATTTGGGGGTTCCTCAGCTATTGGTTCATAGTTCATGTGTTTCCATTCGTTTGGCTATTTGCCCCTGTGCTTTTTCTAATCATGGTCTCAACAATTCTTGCTCCTACAATCCCTCCTCTTTCTCGCCAATTGGATTCCTGGAGCTCCACCTGGGGCCTGGCTGTGGATCTCTGCATCTGCTTCCCTCAGTCATTGGATGGAATTTCTAGCATGACAGTTAGGGTGTTTGGCCATCCTATCACCAGAGTAGGTCAGTTCGGGCTTTCTCTCGACCATTGCCAGTAGTCTGTTGTGGAGGTATCTTTGTGGATTTCTGGGGACCTCTCTAGCACTTTGCTTCTTCCTATTCCCATGGGGTCTTCATTTATCATGGTCTCTTTTTCCTTGTTCTCTCTCTCTGTTCTTGATCCAGCTGGGATCTCCCACTCCCCTAAGCTCTCTTTCCCTCGACCCTTGCCCTTCATTACCTGCCCCACCACACGTCCAGTTTGCTCATGTAGATCTCATCCATTTCTCTGTCATTGGGTGATCCCTGTGTCTTTCTTAGGGTCTTCTTTTCTAGGTAGCCTCCCTGGAGCTATGAGTCGCAGTCTAGTCATCCTTTGTTTTACATCTAGTGTCCACCTATGAGTGAGTACATACCATGTTTGTCTTTCTGAGTCTGGGTTACTTCACTCAGGATGATTTTTTTCTAGATCCATCCATTTGCCTGCAAACCTCATGATGTCATTATTTTTCTCTACTGAGTAGTACTTCATTGCACACTGAAGACAGCTTATGCTGGAGAGGATGTGGAGCAAGGGGAACTCTCCTCCACTGTTGGTGGGAATGCAAGCTTGTACAGCCACTTTGGAAATCAATATGGCACTTTCTTAGAAAATTGTGAATCAATCTCCCCCAAGACCCAGCTATAGCACTCTTGGGCATATTCCCAAGGAATGCTCAATCATACCACAAGGGCACATGCTCAGTTATGTTCATAGCAGCATTATTTGTAATAGAAACAACCTAGATGCCCTTCAACTGAAGAATGGATAAATAAAATGTGGTACATGAACACCTTCATCTTATAGGACGATGTAGACAGACACGGAGTCACCTCTAGGTTCACAGTCCCACCTGCATCCCACAACCCCTTCAACTTCTCCATGCCCATTCTCCACAGGCATTTCATGTGCTGTTCACAGCTTTAAATCCCCTCTCAGAAGACACAGCATCTGTGACCCTGTTTCCCCTGCAGGGCCAGTTTCCTGTCTTTGCCTCTGGAACAACTCCATCTGGAATTTCAGAACATTTCATTCAACTTTCTAAGTCTCTCAGTTACAAATAATTTCACTCTATTTTGGGTTTTTAGCTACCATTTCAACATGTCTAAATTTCTGCTGGCTTTTCCTTGCCTTTGGACTTTACAAGCATGGGTCCCTAATTCTGGGAAGTCCATCCTCCTGATTTGCTTGAATAATTTTGCCTCATTTTTGTAAGGATGTGAAACACCAGTTTATCTGGTAGGTCAGAAGCCAGCCTTGCTATAACCCAAGCATAGTCTGATATGAAGCCCTTTAACTTATTTCCCTTTCCACTTTGAATATTTTCTGATGTTGCTTGCTTTTTTTTTAAACTTGTCTATTTTAATTTTAAAAACATTTGTTCATCAACAATGTTTACAGATTCCTGGCATGTGAGTCTTTGAGATTCAGGAACAATGATTCAGTATTTTCAAGAGTTCTCAGAGTTTTCAAAACTATGGCACTTTACATATTCTCCTGACAGTCTTCACTCTCTATGATTTGAATAGCTAAATTCCTGCTTAAGGAATGAAATACACTATTTAGAAGCCTTAGCCAAGTGGTAGTGGTTCATGATGTTAATCCCAGGGAGGCAGAAGCAGTTGGATTTCTGTGAGTTCGAGGCCAACCTGGTCTACAAAGCAAGTTCCAGGACAGCCAGGGCTACACATAAAAACCCTGTCTTGAAAAACAAACAAAAATCGAAGAAGGACGAGGAGGGGGGAGGAGGAGGAAAAAGGGGGAAGGAGGAGGGGGAGAGGAGGAGGAGGGGAGAGGAGGAGGGGGAGGGGGGGGAGGAGGAGGGGGGAAGAGGGAGGAGGGGGGAGGGGGAGAGGAGGAGGAGGAAGAGGAGGAGAAGAAGAAGGAGAAGAAGCTGCCGCCACCTTGTACATGTATCATGGCAAGGAACCACACAACAGCATATTTTGTAAACAATAAATACCTTTAAATTTACAAATGAGTGATAACCAAGGGCACAGCGTGTGTTCTCCATTTTGTGGTAAAGAGCCTGGAGTCTTTAGTCTAAGAACCAATCTCACATTTAGTTTCCTAACTTCCTCCTTCCCTCTCTCTTTTTCCCTTCCTCCTTCCTTTCTGAGTGGCATTTAATCAAGATTCAGATGGACTATAAGCACCTCTTCCTATCACTCATAATTTTAAATAAAATTTTCTGAAATTCAAATCACAACAACCGTAGTGATTTGAACCTGATAGGTTCAGCTTGAAGAATAAGAAAAAAAGTATATGCTTAAAATAAAATATCTTGAGTCATTAGAAAAATTTCTATATTTTGCTTATTTACTAGCATTTTCTCCAAAAACACACCCCAAGGAAAAAGCAGAAGACAGTGTGTATAATACTGTCCTTGCTATGGATACTTGCTGTCAAATCTTAGTACTCCATGTCAGCATCCTTCTACTGCCATGAGAGTAACATGCATGAGTCCAACACTCCCCACTTACAAACAAGACCAGTATTACAACAAATACTGATGTGCCCACAGAATCTGAGAAGTGCCACATTGCCTCTGTTTTCTGTTATTAAACAGAATTTCACAGCTTAGGTCATTGGGGTGGTTTGAATGTCAATGAACCCCATAGGCTCATCTGTTTGAATGTTCGGTTCTCAGTTGGTAGAACTGTTTAAGCAAGACTAGGAACTATGGCCTTGGAGGAGGTGTTTCACTGGGGATAAGTCTTAAGGTTTAAAATCCCACATCAAGAGTCCCAGTCTCTCTCTCTCTCAATCTCCCCCGCCCCCTGCTTGTGGAGCAGATGTGAGCTCTCAGCTGCTGCTCCAGCATCATGCCTGCTTGTATGCTGCTATGCTCCCCACCATGATGACCATGGACTAGAACACTGAAACTGTAAGCAAGTCCCCAATTAAATTCTTCCTTTTATAACTTGCCTTGGTCATGGTGTTTCATCACAGCAAAAGAAAAGTAACCAAGACGGCCACTCATAAGCACTAGCCTGCTGGCCTGTGGTTTGGGGCTAGGAAGTTCAAGAGCACTGGGCTAAAATCTAGGGAAGATGGCAGAAAGGCAAATAAAGTCATTCCAGTCAGAGAGGAAACCAGCTGCCCTGTTCCTTTTCATCAGGAACCTGCTAATGACATGATACAGTTTTAATCCATAGGAGGGTGGTCCCCTCAGACCTCATCCCCTATAATCCCACCTGAATGCTGTTACAATGGCATCACAGATTTTGGGGGGCATTCATACCACAATATCCACCCTCACAATTCAACAGGCTTGCAAATCATCCTGCCAGAGTTAGGCTTATAGTCATCAAAGGTATCAGAACTTCTAGATTCCATGTTAATTCATTTTCTTTTTCCCAACACCAAACACCCTTGTGGAGTTCACCACTTTGCTCATATTAACTTCAGTCCTGTTGACTGTAAGCAGGGGCTGAGTTATCCTTCAAGGTCAAATCCACAGTTTAAGGGGCTGAAAGTGTCTCTGTGGCCTTCTGACATGAGGGGACACTCACTTTCTAGTGCTTTCCTCACACTGTTAATTGAGTGGAGCTCTCACCCACACCATAGCTGCTAACAAATGTTTCTAGTGCCCTGTCTCCTTTTGGGGACATTAGAAATGAACACAGTCCTTTGGGGATACAAGCCTCAAAGAGGCCAATTCTTCAACCTGCTTTACTCACAGGTTGGAAGTATTTGGTAAATTGAGTCTCAGTCATAGACTTTGGGTAAGACCCACGTGCTGGTTGCTGTTTCAATGTGCTTGTATATTATGAGAAATGCATAAACATCTCTTCATTGTCATCATTTAGGTGTACAAACCCAAGTGAGGAGGAACAGGGCCATGACGCACAATGGTTGAACATAGCTTGCTGTGTTCCTCATGGGTGCCCGTGCTTTTCCAGTCATCCTCCTCTAAGCTGTCATGGCCTTACCATCACTCTTTCCTTCTGTTCACTACACGGGTGGCAGGTGGAAGCCAAGTGTCATTTGGCACTTAAATTGTGGTCAGCACTTAGTGATTTTATACCAGTCTTGAGAAACTCAAGAAAGATTAAAACACTGTATTTCATAGAAGATGGACATTTTCAATGATTCTTCATCTAAGTTTGCTGTCTTGGTGAGTCTCTCTCTGGTCCATTGGTTTACAGGAAATAATATAATTTGTTCAGCAGTAACATAGCCACAGAAGGAGGCACAAGAGGGAGAAACTTACTCTCCCAAACTCTGACTCCCTAAGGACCTCAGGCTCCCGTGAAAGCAAAGATTCACAACTCGGGTGCATTATCTGTCTCTCCTTAAAGGTGAACTGTGCAACCCATTCTCACCACAGCACTTAGCCTCCCAGAATCGAGCTTAAGTATGCAATTACAAAATTATTCTCATTATTATCTCAAGGAAAATGCTTTTGGTGAATTTGTTTTAAGTTGTAATGTCAGTATTTTCAGGAATTTGCAGGACTAGAAGATAGAAGACTCGGACATATCTGAGCCTATTCAAACAGAATTTTGTTTCTCTAAAGAGACTTATTAAAGAAGTTTTCTCTGTTAAAGTAAGTACAAAACCATCAGCCTAATGCAGTACTGTGGGAATAGGAATAGAATTCAAGCAACAAATGTGAACCATATTATGCATTTCAGCCTTCTAGTAGACTCATTTTCAAATGATAAAAAGAAACTCATAGATTTGATCTTGAAAAATACGTAATTTTATTCAATGTACCTAAATGTTAATTTCAGCATGTATTGATTTTAAAATGTACTGAGATGTTTTACATTCTGCTTTTTTGTATCCTGGTCATGGGAATGTATTTAGGTCAGGAATGAACATTAACAACAAAATCCTCCTAAGTGGCTCATGCCTTGAATTCCAACACTTGGCAGGCAGAGGCAGGAAGACTCCTATGGGTTAGAGGCCACTCTGATCTAATATGTAGCAAGTTCTAGGAAAGTCAGGGCTACAGAATAGACCCTGTCTAAAAAGGGAGTGGAAAATGAAAGAAAGAATCCCTCACCTTTCAAAATTTTAAAAAAATAGTTTAATTCATTCTTTGACAATTCATATACGTACATAATGCATTTTTATTGTATTCACCCCATTGTCCTCTCTCACCTACAAACTCATTCCGAGCCTTCATCCCAACAAGTCTCTGTCCTGATTTCATGTCTTGTTATTTTATTTTGGTTTTTGATTTTTTGAGACATAGTTTCTCTGTAGCCCTGGCTGCCCCAGAACTTGCTCTGTAGACCAGGCTGGCCTTGAACTCACAGAAATCTGCCTGCCTCTGCCTCCCAAGTGCTGAGATTAACAGTGTGTGCCACCACCACCTGGCTTCATGTCATTTTTTTAAATGGCCCTCCGAGTTTTATTAGGGCTGCTTGCATGATCATGGGTATGTCTCCATTTTATCCATGGAGAAAAAATTCTTCACCAAACCTGAAGTTTGCTAATTTCTGCTGGGCTGGTGTCCAGAGAGCCTCAGCCATCCTCCTGTCTCCCAACCCCACCCCTAGCCCTGGGGTCACAGATACAGTCACATTGGGCCTTTTACAGAGTTCTGAGGAGCTGACCGCAGCTCCCCAAGCTTGCACAGCAATGTTCTTGTGCCGTGAACCATCTTTCCAGCACAGATTATCCAGTTGGGGAGGTTAACGGAGAAGCCTATGCTAGCAACCTTCTGCCCACAGAAGGCCGTGGATGAAGCCGATAGTGAAGGGAGCAGCACACAGTGAACCTCTGCAGGGCCCTCCCAGCACTGCTCTCCGTTGGCTGCTTTCATTGTTTCTCTGTTTCTGAGTCTCCCATTATTTGGTTATCCCCAGAGCACCTTCCCAGACCTCCTCTTCATTTCTCACTCTGTGGATTCCAGGCATTGGAACAGCTGTTTTCTATTGTTCTCGCTGCTGCTTCTAATTAAGTCCTCTCTATTACAAAAGCAACGTTGTTTCTACCCTTCCTATCTACCCGAAAGGTATTTCTGTCTTTCTAAGAGTTTTATTACATGTAACAAATTGGAAACACTATTAACCACTACAAAAAAGATATAATATTGTTAAAGAGCTCATGAGCCTTGCTATGGCAATTGGACAGTCATTCATTAGTACAAGTCCAATTATTGCTTTGGAATAAAAATTTTGGTTTGGTTCACTAAATACCATTTATTGGGTGTAGGCCTTAAGGCATGTTGTTTAGTCAGAAAATTAAAAAAAAATCAAAGTATTGCTACCAACCATGTTTCAGGATTAATACCAATATTAAAAACCACCTAGTACATGTAAAACTTTGAATGGGGATTTGTGGATAATCTCTGATTCTAAACCTTGCCTCCTTTCAATATGTTACAACCCCCTTCTTCATTTATTCCACAGTTGTTTATGGAGTGGCTGCTATGGCCACACAGATACATTATCAATTATGCATGATCTCCACTCTTAAGCAATTTATACTTTATAATGAGCCAGATAAACACAAGAATATTGACAAGAGGGAGACTATGTAGGTTGCTTGTTAATTGCACAGGCAATAAAGCCAGACAGATTTGGTATAGAAGCTGGATTTGCATTTTTTTTTAGCTTTGTAACGTGGAAAAGTGACTTAGTATCAAAAAGCTGTATCTTCATCTGTATACATGGTGTGGTTGGCAAGACAAGTGAAACTGTGCCCAACATGCATAGTTCTGGCCCTCTAAAGTGAGTGCTTTAGAGTCAGTGCAAGGCATTCTCCATATTGTCAAAGTAAATAAACCTGCATCCAAGGAGTAGAGGGGGAGGGCACGCCAATCATTCCCCAGGTTTAGGGAAGTGCCCTGCTTACCGAAGGGGGGAGAAACAGCTGATGGTTTGGAAAATTTTGGAAGAGGAAGAGTCCATATGTCTGTGTGTGAAGATGTGTGAGTTATTCTTGGAACTCCAAGTCTTATGAATGTAGTGAGTGTGCAAGAGAAGCAGGGGACATGGTGCTAGGCTATGAGTGTGGCCAAGGCTCTGGGGTTAAAGAATCCAAAAGCTTCTTACTGTGGCTAAGAGGGTGCTAAAAACAACATGCCCAGATCCCCAGCTGCAGTCACTGGGATCACCCTGGGGTTCTCCGACAGTTTCTCTTCTCCACAACAAAAGAAAACAATGAAATGCCAGCTGTGCTGCATCATGCTGGAAGATCATACATATCAAAAAGCCATCCTAATTCTGACTATAGTCAAATACCTTCCCACTAACCAAAGGTCCCCCCAGTAACCAGCTTTATACATATTTTAGTGAGAAGAATACTGGAGACTCCACCAGCTGAAAAGTACTGGCCTAGCAAGACTTTGTCATTCTGTGACTGTCCCAAGCACACAGAGACTGGATGAGGCACATGCCACGCCCATATGGAGAAGTCTCTCTACATTGTGAGGTATCATGGGGAAATGGAACCTTTTAACAGACTACTGGTAGATAGATAAAACTTCTATCACCCTCTACAGGGATTTTCAAAATATGTTCCCAAGAAACCTGTGTTGTAAGAATACCAGTTGATTAATAAATTGCTGCATATCCCATGAGGTCTTTAATCACGGTGGTTTGCTGGGCTGCACAGGATTTGTGATTTTATTTCACTTTATTCTTCTTGATGAAGTGATTTATCAAAAATGGACTGATGAGACAGAGTGTGTAGAAGGGTCTGGTCTACTAACTACTAGAAGTTTGATCCAGAAAGGTCTGTAATCTGAAACTTCATGAAGTCAGCTGAAAACCATGGGAATGGAAACTCTGAACCTGTCTTTGTGAAGGTTAAATCAGATACCATGAAGGGAAACTCTCTTAAGACTGACAGGGTCACTCAGCACACAGGAGCCCGTTTTTCCTGGCTGTGTGTCTTCACTGTCCTCTGCTACTTAATGTCCCCAGCAACACACAGCTCAAAGAGCCATACTACATGCTAACACTTCTGATCATGAATTCGATGGTAGAAATGAACTCTTTCATTTTAATAAACGACCTCTAGGAGATTTCCTTTTTCTCCATTCCAAAAACAGAGGCAGGGTGCCTGGTGCTTCTCCTGACCCCTTGACACAGGCATGTCTACCCCAAATCTTCAGGAACACTTGTTCATCAGCAGTGTGCAGAAAACCTTTTCTGCCAAGGGAGCCTACATGGCCGACAGCAGTCAAGCCTCCAGCTTCTCACTGACCCCCGAGTTCCACATTGTCCCAAGATTCTGCTGTTTGGTAGCTAAAGCCAAATCTAGGGAGGAGACTAGAGCCCTGAAGTCAGAAGATTCTTCTGTTTCCTGACATTAATCAATAGCATAATTTAATTAGAAGTGGATGCCAGAGGAAAGGGATTCAGAATTTCCCTCATGTCTTTTGTAAAACAAAAGCTAATGTTAAGAAATTCATTTTCAGATCCGGGTTAATCTTAGAGGAGGCCACTATTCTTAAATAATTTTAAATTATTGAATGTAGATCTCAGCACAACCGCTAACTTAATAAGAGAATACAGACTACAGGTTTCCTTTTGTGGAAAAATCAAGAACTTCTTTTAATGACCTCCTCCCTATGGCAGTCAAGGATCAGTTTCAAGCATTTAGAGTCTCGCTGCAGACCTCTCGATATACTCTCCACTCACTTCTGGAAGATTCTCAAGCTGAACTCCTTCATCATAGCTTTGCAAAACTCACATAAGTCTTTGAAGATGATGCAGGGTAGTGAGACTTTTTGTCATCTCCAGCTGTTCCTTGTAAAAGAGCAAAACAGGAGAGAGAGATCTATGGTGTTTAAATGGTGCCTAAAGATGACATCGTTACTGAAATATTGTATTGCTGTGAAAAAAAATAAAGCCCCACTTGCAGACTGTAAATATAAACCTATCGACTTGAAGCTGTAAGCAAAGCCGAGGTTGGCTCTTGAGAAGCAGGGCCTGAACTGGGGATTTGGACACTTGGCAAGACACCAAAGTCAGAGATACAAGAGGAAGGCTGTCTCCAGCCACTTCAGCAACTGACAACCCTTGCTATTACTGGAGCCAAGCATGTGCCCTGGCCCCTAAGTTTGACATTTTTGCCTAAAGTGGCTTTAAATAAGCTTCTGTTGTGTGACAATCCTGATTTGAAATGTATGGAATATGAACTTGTGAATTGCTTCCCATTTGAACAAAAGTGGATGATCCTGAGAGCTAGTTTAATCACAAACGCAATGAGCAGCTTCCACTGAGGTCTGGCTTGCAGATGAGATCAGTCTGGACCTTATGTGGAGAAACAAGTGTCATAGGACAGGGTATGTTTTATAAGTAAACTTTGCTAGCCTGTGTGTCTCTGTGGGACTGTTCTGAGTCAGGTCTCAGAAGAGGAACATCATCCCCCACCAAATACCCAAAGACTTTGCACCCATGAGCTAGAACTGAGAGCAGCCACTTCCCTTTCAGGGAGTGGGGAAAGCCATTTGTGGATAGCTTACCCAGGAAGCAATGGGAATTCTTATTCCTAACTCTACAGCCACCTGCCGAGGCACCTGCCCCTTTAGTCCAACTTGACCACATTTCATAACTTGGTTTCCCCACTGCCACCCTCCCTGTCATCAATACTGTGCTAACTGACTTGCCTCTCATCTTTTACCAAAACTCTTAAGGGGAAAGGGATTCCTCTAATTGGTGTGTCTACATCTCTCTATCATCAGACTCAAGGGCTCTGATGTCAGCATCTAATCTACCAGGGTCTTCTCAGTCCTCAGATCACATCACTGCCTACAAGGCTGGGTATGCAAGGTATGGGAATAAGTATACTGTCTACCAAAAGCTTCATGGAGGAAGATGATGTGCCTACTTAGCTTTACTATCATGGCTATGAAGAAGCTGGGCAGGATGCACTTAAACACCATAGTGTCTTCGTGTGGAATACAACATAATAATGCCCCCTAGAGCTGTGTGGCTGTGTATCACCAGAACCATCAGTGTGGGGGGATGGTGGTAAGTATTCATAAATACTTACAGAGAGACTAGATAAAAGAATGCGCAATCTTGTCCATTACATGTAGGCTTCAGTGCTTCTCCCTCAGAAATTTGCCAGATGCCTTCTCCTTGCGCCCAACACTGTGTCCAAAGCAGGGACACATTTGTCTGTTTAGTGCCACAGGAAGTCAGAACTGAAAAGAAGGTAGAATGGGCAGCGATTTTGTCTTACTGAGGGGAAGAGGGAAAAGCAGCAAGATAAAGTGACTTCCGACACATGACAAAGGAATTGGAAGAGTGGCCCTGCATTGTACACTGGCCTGGGGAGCTGCAGGGGAGATGAGAACTCTGTGATCTGCCAGATCACAACAAGAGCTACCAGGGAATTCCATACACCAAGATAGTCATTATTTTGATAATTCCCATCAAGGCATCTTGCCTTTCAAATCTCTCATTCTCAACTTGAACAATGTGCCTCCCCCCCTCAACAAAAAATACCTTTCTATTTATTTCTTATTTATTTATTTTGAGAGTTTTCTTGTCTTTGTTTTTTTCTCCTTAGCTCAGGCTGGTTTGGAACTCACAGTACCATTCTTGCCTTCACCTCCCAAGTGTTTGGATCTCAAGCGTGAGCCAAGATATCTGCTTCAAGTTTTGATGCCTCACGCCAGTAACAGCAATATATCCTTAACTGTGAAATTTACTTAGTGTTCAGGAAGACACATAAAACATGACAATCAATGAAATCTGCTTTTAAACAGCATTACAAAATAACAGAGGGTGTATTTTTAAAACTATATTTGTTTTTTTTCCATTAATAATTATTGAACACAATGGGCTTCCAACTCAAACATAACCTGTGTTTTATGACATGGCTTTTGCCTAAATTAATAACCACCTTTCTTTTTTTCTTGCAGAATTAGGTGGTGAACGGTCAAGTTTCCCTTTCTGTGTCTGCTTCTGTCTTTCATTCTTAGTCCTTCAGTTAATGGCCATGAAGTCTGCATTGCTGAAGCAATGTGTGAACTTTGAGTAAGTGCAGGGACCCATCCCTAAGAATCTCTCCTCCAGGCCGTCATCCAGGGACTATCTGGGCACACCACAGAACATGCTCTCTCCACTCTGCAAATAATACCCTATGCTGCAAGTGCCTAGTCAGCACAAGAAACTAAAACTTGAGCTCCCCAATCTTGGTTAGATTTAAGGCTCACGCAAGCTCAGTTCTGGGTTTGCGTCAGTGGTGGTGGCTCAGTGTGGCCCTGCTGTCTGTGACTACCTGCAGAGACAACTCTACAGGATCCACCTTGTGAAGTCTGCAGAAGAACCTGGCCTAGACAACAACTGCAAAAAGTGAAGTCGGCTCTCTGTGTAAAGAATCCCGGACTAGAAAAGAGCCCTACAAGGTGTGGGAGCAGAGGACACGGAAGCTCACCTCCAACCCAGAGAGGGACTGCTGAAGCTGGGGCGGGGGGGGGGGGGGGGGGGGGGGGGGGGGGCGGGGGGGCCGGGGGGGGCGGGGGGGGCGGGGGCTGCAGATGATGAGTCCTCCTGCTGTCACAGGCGCTGGGCAGGCTCCAGAGCACAAGGCTGTGGCTACCCCTGTCCCACAAGAGAGGGAAGTGGAATCTAGCAAGCTTTAAAGAAAGGCAGCCCCTGACAGCTGTCCAGGAATAAGAGAATGAAAATGGCTAGCAGCCCTGGATGTGGTGAGAGGAAAGGGATGATGAATTATAAATGCAACGTGTGTACACATAATGTGGTGCTTTTCTTACTTTTGTCTCTTTTTGGAAATGGTAGGTTTTTCATCATGTTTTCTGTTTTGTTTTGATCTATAAAACATGCCTTCCATCTTTCCAGTTTTGTAATGATGATGATGATGTCCTAGAAGGCAGAAGATTAAAGTGAATACTGTCATTCACAAGGCATCGTGGTGATATTCCTTTATGGAGGAAAGCCACCAGCTTGCCAAGCTCAGAAGTAAAGCATCAAGCACTGTATGCCTGTTACTTTCACATGCACCTGCCTAGCTTTTCATTACAATCCTGTGAAATGGGCTGGCATTTTTTTTAATCACTGTTTCATGGTAAAAAAGAAAATAGTCTCACAGGTAGGTGTCAATCACTTGCCTGAAGGGGGCAGAGGATGGAGCATGAAACCAAGGTAAGGGAGAACTCTTTGACAGCGGCCTCTCACTGGCTGGCTTAGCAGCCCAAGAGGGGCTGTGGAGCTGAGGGGTGAGTGACAAGTGGAAGAACAGAGAGGACAGGGTTCTGTGTGAAGACAAGAGCAGGTCTGGGTAACAGTAAGTTCTCAAGCTGTCCCACTACCCCAGGTTCTCCTCACTGAAGAAGCCCCGCATGCTGTCCATCTGCCACATCTTGAAAGAATGAATGACTGTGTTTATCTGCATTATTGTGGTACACTTAGGCAGAGAACTCAGGAAAACCACTTCCCATCTTTATCTATGAAGTTGTCATCTCTGGGGAAAAGTGAGAGTTTAAGAGTTGTGGCTGGTGGGAGGTAAGTCTAATCTGTCCTCTTACCTCCATGATGAGGGAGGAGGAAGCTTCCTACACACTGCAGCTATGGTCCTCAGGGCCAAGATGGAGACACAGTAGAACCCTGCATGGTTATAAGACACTGTACCTGCTGAGAGTCTGGGTGGCTTCCTACTGCCCTGGAGGACAGTGCAAGGGCCGAGAAGGGAAGCTCTGCCCTAGATGATTCTACAACACCCTGCAGTACTGAAGGTTTGTGGTGCATGTTCCCAAGTATTAGTCCTGTGTGGCTGACTTGCGCTGCTTTTCAGTGAGAAAGGCTGGTGGCTCACAGTTCTGCTATTCTGTAGACCAGCTGACTCCCCTCAAATGCTCAAGAAGTGCTGAATTATTTGCATTCTCACAAACCCCAAATTTAAATGTCTACATCTTTTAGTTATGATTTATCTCATTAATCTTTAGGTTATATTGGCTTTCAGCTGCATCAGTCAGCAACTCCACTCCCACCTACGTACTCAGCCTCATCAGTACACAGTATGGACCAAACTGTCCCTTGTCCAAATTGCAGGCTTGGATGCACTGAACAGTGATTTCAGGTGATATCCAGTGATACTGTCCCAGTAGAAGGACCACCTCTGTGCACTGCGGATCAGAAGGCACAAGGCTGCCCATGCTGTGATTAAGGCTAGAATTCCCAGCCTTCAGGCAAAGTAAGCAGCAAGCAAACCACAACCAAAACTGAAAGTAAAGTCAGACGTGGGTGTCCTGGGTCACAACTCCGGTTCTAATTCCACGGAAGATCGAGATTGAATTTTGGTGTTGTAGGTGCTGGTGACAGTCTTAGAGGACTCAGTTAAATGAGAGGCTGCTCATAAAGTGCAGCAACAACAGGATTCCACCCAGATAGCAGACTCTTCCTTCCTATTCGATAACCAGCCTTCCCTAACAACAAACTGACCTCAAAATAAAGTAGCAGCCAGTCTCACCATTTCCCAGCCCGCATACACCAGAGTCCTCCTAATGATTGTTTTCTCAGTCTCCATACAGAGGGTTCTGCTGCCTGCCACCCAAAGAGGAGTCTTCATTCTGCCATTTGGGGACAAATTAGTAAGTTTGGCTCTATGGAGATTTCACATGCATCTCTGTGATTCACTGTGCACACTGTCCTCACTGGCTATGCTTCTGGACACACTAAAGTCAGTCACGAGGTTAAGCCATGCCATGGGACCTCTTTCAGGAGGGAATTCCTCTGAGAGTCAAAGGCATGAATTCCAGCCTATCTTGCATTGTGGGTTTTTTTTTTTAATTGTTTCTCACATAAGTGTGGAAGTTCTATTGCTCTGAAAAAAAAAAGCTTCTTATGTGTATGGGTGTTCTGTCGGCAAACACACACACACACACACACACACACACACACACACACACACACACACACACACACGCGCGCCTGTGTAGCATGTGCATGCCTGGTGTCCATGGATATCAGAAGAAGGGAGTGTTGGATCCCCTGGAACTTGAGTCACAGACAGTTGAGCTGTCATGTGGGCACTAGGAACTAAACCCAGGTCCTCTGCAGGAGAGGCTAGTGCTCTTAACTGCTGAACCATCTCCCCAGTCCCTCTTTGACTCGTTTTGTATAAGTCTATTTAGAGTTGAAATTATAGTGCATGGCTCTCAGTTCTACCAGCAGTGCTCAGAATAAGAAAGAGGATGGAGGGGAAGGGAGGACCAATATATTATATTGAAGTAAACTCTAAAATGTAATGAATTCTGAATACTCTTGCTTCATAAGACAAGTTATAGCCAAATCTTCCCAAGGTGCATATCTGAATTTTAATTTCTCCTTGAGCACCATCCAAACATGGCAGGAGCTACAGTTAGAGATAATTAGGGGTTGGGCAAAATACTTTTACATGCTTTAGAATCACATTGCCCCCTAAAATAACCTACCAAGTCTATCTATCTCATGTGTCTTATTAAAGCCAATGCCACTTAAAATATATCTCCACTGAAGTATCCCTATGAGGATGTGTGAACACGGAGCAGGGATGTGGCTCTCTCAAGAATGAGGACAAATGCTTTCAGGCTGTTGTGTCTAGTCCCAAGGCTGAGGATGAGCAGCGGCTTGCCCATCAGACCTCACCCTTCATACTATCCATAGCTTCAGATTTATTGTTCTTTAGTGACTGCAGTATCAGTCACATCTCTTTGGGGGTACCAGGCTGCACAAATACAAAGTGTCTTCCTGGCCTTGTCTGAACAGCATCCTAAGGGTTCCTGTGTCTAGGAATCTGATGATTATGTCAAATCACTGGACTATTTGGTGGGCCTGGAGAGATTTTTAAAACAATCATAATAAGTCAGTAGGTTGCCGAGTCAACTGGCTGATGTCAATGAAATGGCAATTTGATATCTAATAGCACAGACTAAACACAGACCAGTTACCCAGCAGGCCACTTCTTACTGATCTCATCATCTTGACAGCTTCACATCTTGTAATCTGCAAAGCTTCTAGGAGAGAGAAGCTCTGTAACACCCTCCCCCCCAGTACATGTGTGATGGTAAGGGACAGAATTTATTCTATGGGGAGAAACAGGGTATTCATTCTTCTTTTTTACAGATGTTGGTTCTACTACGTTTTGTAACAGTAATAATTATAAGAGAAACTTTGAAACAAGATAAATTTACAGCCAAGCAGAATATGAGTAACTCAGTCAGTATCCTATGCCCAACTTCTCCAAAGACAGTAGGAAATCCCCACTGTACTCGTTGTTAGAAAATATGCAGACAATTTCTCATGTTGACATTTACAGGTGAAAACATAGTTCATGGGGTTCTTGTAACCTTCTAACCTGACAAAAAAAATTCTGTTTGCACCATAGCTCTTTCTGACAATGTGCTGATATGTATTTTGATGCTACAGAAATGCTAAAGATTGATGCTAAAGAAATTGAAACCATTTTTTTTTTTTTGGTTTTTCGAGACAGGGTTTCTCTGGGTAGCTTTGCGCCTTTCCTGGAACTCACTTGGTAGCCCAGGCTGGCCTCGAACTCACAGAGATCCGCCTGGCTCTGCCTCCCGAGTGCTGGGATTAAAGGCGTGCGCCACCACCGCCCGGCTCTGAAACCATTTTTTAATGGGCCTATTCTGGGGCTGGGAAGATGATTCTGTGGGTAAAGTACTTGTCACAGTATGGGGACCAGAGTTTGGATCACCAGCATCCAGACAATGTGTTGGGCAGGTGTAGTGGCCATGGTAACCCAAGCGCATGGGAAGCAGAGAAGGGGATCCCTGGAGCCAGCCAGCAAGCTTGCTTAACTAATGGAATAAGAGAGCTCTGAGTTCCAGTAGGAGACCTTGCCTCATACATAAGGTGAAACAAGACCAAAGAAGACATCAGTCTCTAGTCTCCACATGCAAAGGCACCCAACAGAGCATGTGCACACCACCACATGTGTGCTCTCACTCACATACACATGAATACATAGCACACATACACATGCAGAAATAAACAAAAGCACCTATTTTGAAACTGAATTTCTCCTCTGGTACGATCTCATGTTGAATTTACTTTGATCGTGTTGAGAAATGAACTTATAAAGTGTTAGTTAAATGCAACAAATTAGGATCATCCAATGGTCAGTCATCCCATTCTTGTGTTTTAAGGGCATCTCTCTATGCTCTGGACCATAGGGCAGCGAGATTCCTGATTCCTGACCATTGTGATAGGTTGGGAAACTGTTTGCCTTTAAAGCCATGCTAGTTCAGTGAAGTGTTTATTCTGGGAGCTTCATTTCCCTCTTCTTGGCCACCTACACCTCATTCCTTAACCAAGGCAGTAAATGTCTAAACTTGGTGCTGGTTCTGGTAAACATGGTGATGACATCAGCCTGTGTTCCGGCTCCTAGAGAACACTGACCACTCCGTCACTTGTGGCCAGTTAGGTCCCAACAGCACTGTCTTGTCCGCACAGCCCCAGGACAGTCACCATGGGGTTCTCAAAGGCTTGCTTTGTCATGATCACGGATGAGGAGAGGGTGGAGGAAAAGAAGAACCACACAACTGTTTCAAGGGAGAGCTAACCTCAGGTCACACAGCAATATGATGTTCCTGACTTCACTGAACTGTACATTTGAAATGGTTGACATGCTAAATTTTGTTAAAAGCTGTGCGTTTGTGTGTATAATGGGCGGCAACTGCCCACACCGTGGGGCTGCTGCTCTGAACATCTATTAAGCCGAGCTGCCTGCATTCTAAGTAAGCATCCATTCCTTGCAAATTAGCAAACCGCATGTAACCACAGAAGTTTCTAGCTACAAGTGCCACAGAAGAAAACCTCAAAAACACCATGTGAGAGTGGGGGATAGGGATCATGCGGAAGCTCTGCTTCCTCTGGGTAGTTCTTTGATGGATGGTGTGGGGAGCCAGGGACTGGGGCAGCCTTACCTCTTGTCTCCGGAATCTCATGGACTTGCCCTTATGGAGGGCAACAAGACCCCTGTGATCGCTCGCCAAAGGATGGTGCTGTTACTGTGGAGGGTGTCGCTGGCCTGAGACTTCTACAACAGTGTACACATTATCTACTAGCTTTCCAGGGGCTGAGGCAACTGAGCCTTCCTGCTCTTCCCTCAGACAGTAGCTAGCTGAGAACCTTTAGGTCTGAGCAGGGCAACAAGGTGTCAAGGTTAGCTGCGGAGTGAAGGGGCGGCGGGGTGGCTGAAGCTTTAAGAGCTGGGATCTGTCAGGCTCTTGGGTACCGAACTTTGGCAGTAGAAAATCAAGTGCGGGATTAGAACTAAAGCACGGGTCATCTGGCTAGAGTTGTCATCACATCTCGGTTCCTAACGCAGGGGGCAAACGTCAGTCTGCACTGGTTCTGAGCTGCCCCTGCCGACCTCTGCCCCCAGGCTGTCCACACTTTCACCTGCACCTGGCAGGCCCTGGCGGGCTGGTACTTGCAAGATCCACAAGATCCACTGAGAAGCTCAGCTGGAGGCTGCAACCCGAAGTTGCGGGAGCAGTGGCCTGGCGAGCACTCTGGGTGCCAGACACTTCCAGAAAGTTTCCATTTATCGCTCGCTACAAACGCCCCACCCTCACAATTACTTACCAGTAGCGGAGACCAGCAGACAGACAGCACACACATGATCCCCATGAGTTGGATGGCCGTCTCGGTGGTGATCCGACCCCACTGGGCGCTAGACTGAGAGGCAGCGGCCTTGGCCCGGCAGCGGGACACTAGGGCTTTGATGGTAGCCAAGTTGCAGGCAAAGGTGACCACCAGAGCCAGCAGCCCCAGGCAGGCGAAGGCGGAGGCAAAGGCCACGCTGCCCGGCTCCCGCGCAGGGTCGGTCTCGTTGCCCGCGGGCCCGGTGCTGATGAAGCACCACGTGCCGGGCCACTGCACGCTGTAGCGGCCCACCCCCAGCACTGGTAGCAGTGCGAAGGCAAGCACTGCCAGCCACACGCCTAGCAGCACAGCGCGCGTGGCGCGAGTCTTCATGTGGCTAGCGTACCAGTGAGGCGCGCGAATGGCCAGCGCGCGCTCCACGGCCATGGCACTGGCCACCAGGAGCGAGGACAGCCCGAACACCGTCATGGCCAGTCCGAAGAAGGTGCATAATCGCCCCGATGGGTCGAGCTGCTCCCAGCGCCGCTGCGACAGGTACACGAGGATGACTACCGGGCTGGTCAAGAGCTGCCCCACCAAGTCAGTAAGGGCCAGCCAGCCAATGCACAGCAAGAAAGACTTCTTGCGCTTGCTCTCACGGCGCCGGTAGCTGCGCGATACAAGCAGCATGGCCAGCGCGTTGCCCACGAAACCGGTAACCATCATGGTGATGGGGAAGGCCACGGACACTGAGCCGCAGTCCTCCGCTGCGCTCGACAGGTTGCTGCGCGCTTCAGCGGAGCGCCCCGGAGCCCACATGCCGGCCAGAGTGGCAGTGCCGCGGAAAGGCGCGCGGGGCGGAGGCCTTCCGACTCAGTTGTTGGGCAGCTTCGTGCACGGAAGGACGGCGCGGTCCTGGGCTCTGCTCTCCATCGCCCGCCGCCGCCGCCGCCGCCCGCGCCAGGCTGCGGGGTCCCGGCAGGCGCCGCCCGACGCCGCGCGAGGCTCCACCCGCGGCTGGGAGCCGGAGGGGCGGTGCTGCGCGTGGGCAGCCTGGGGGCGGGGTCGGCCGGGATCACCTGGCGCAGCGACCCCTGGGCCCGCACTCACTAGCTCGGGGCACTTCCCGCGTCGGACTCTGTACAAAGTGCTGGACGGATTCTATGTGACAACTAGGAAAAGTAAAGGCGAAATTGGACATATTATTATCTGTGTGAATCACAATGCTGATTTCTGATTATGTTTGGCTGTCATGGAATTTTTTGTATTTGTTTTATTTAGGAAAAAGATATAATGCTTACAAGAGACCCACAGCTGGGAAAGAATAAGGATGAGCTTGTGTTTTAAATCTCCTTCAAATTACTGCCTTTGAACTAATTCCAAATTCATATTGGGAAAGTGTATTTCTAGGATAATGTCAGTTTAAAAGTTTAACAACAGTTGACATTCATTCTTGGATGTAAAAGCAAGCAAGCACATGGATGAGAGTACATACTAAATTCACATTTTAGCAATGAGAGAAATCCTAGTATAAAAATTTTAAGAGCATTTCAGAATTCATTCATCAAAGAAAATAATGTCACCCTATAGTTGTATCAAAATTTTCTATTTATGGATAATTGATATAATTATAAATTAAATTCTATGATTAATTTATAATATTTATTATATATTAATAATATTTATATCAACATCTCCTTCTCTATACCCCACCCCACTGTGTGTGCGTGTGTGTGTGTGTGTGTGTGTGTGTGTGTGTGTGTGTGTGTGTGTTTGCATGGAGGTCAGACTTCAGCGTCAGGTGTCTTCCACTGACTCTCTGCTTGGTGAGTCTCCTCCCACACCCCAGCAGGGGATTGTAGCACAACAGCTAGGCTTTTACTCAGATGTTGGGAATCCCAACTCAGGTCTTCATTCATTGAGCCACTTTCCCAGGCCCTAAAGCTCACAATGAGAATATGTGTTGGCAACGGTGATTAGTCTCTTCCTCACCTTAACTGAGTTTCAGTAACCCTTTCCTTGTTACAGCATTTTTCCATCCCTAGTTATCTACTTTTTAGCTGTTCACCTTGCAAATAAGAAACTTTGAGGCTTGAATGGTTGGTTTCCTGTTGGCAGTTTTTGCTAGCTCCAAGAGTTGGTCTGAAACAATACTCCCCTCTAGTGACTAAAAGGCTAACATGCACTATCCTGTATTAAAGAGAATTTCTCTTTTAAAAAGTTTAACCTTGTATGGGTATGTGTGTGAATGTGTTCATGTGTGTGTGGATGCCCATGATTGTGGAGGCTTAGGAACAATCTGGGGTACCATCTCTAGGAATGCTGTTCACTTCCTTTGAAACTGGGTCTCTCATTGTCTGGAGCTCACCAATTGGGCTAGAATGACTAGTCAGTGAGCCTCATCCCCCAATGCTGGGATTATAAACCCACACCACTAGACAGAGCATTTCCACATGGGCTTTGGGGATTGAGTTCAACCCTGTACTTGAAAGAAAACCATCCCCCTTTCCTCATTAAAGACAGTTTCCCAATGGTCACTCTCTGCTTTGCTTAGGGAATCTGATTTCTTTCTTAGAAATATAGTCATTAGTAACAATAATCATTGCCCCCAACTTGAGTTCACAACTTGCATCTCTGATTAGCCAATAAACCAGTAGAAACTGAAATTAAAGGGCCATGTCAAGTTTCAAAAAATTTAAAGCTTATATTCACCTATCATATTTTCTGCTCTAAAATATTTTAATATACAACTAATTTATCTCACTTGTAACTTGGTTTTCAATTCACCACATTTCTTTCTTGTTGTGGGATGTTCTGTATGTCAAATATGTTACTCTGATTGGTTAGTAAATAAAACACTGATTGGCCAGTAGCCAGGCAGGAAGGATAGGTGGGACAAGCAGAGAAGAGAATTCTGGGAAGAGGAAGGCTGAGTCAGAGAGACACTGCCAGCCGCCACCAGGACAAGCAGCATGTGAAAATGCCGGTAAGCCACGAGCCATGTGACAAGGTATAGATTTATAGAAATGGATTAGTTTAAGATATAAGAACAGTTAGCAAAAAGCCTGCCACGGCCATACAGTTTATAAACAATATAAATCTCTGTGTTTACTTGGTTGGGTCTGAGCGGCTGTGGGACTGGCGGGTGAGAGAGATTTGTCCTGACTGTGGGCCAGGCAGGAAAACTCTAGCTACACTTTCTTTTTTTCTTTTTTTGGTTTTTTGAGACAGGGTTTCTCTGTGTAGCTTTGGAGCCTGTCCTGGAACTCACTCTGTAGCCCAGGCTAGCCTTGAACTCACAGAGATCCGCCTGCCTCTGCCTCCCGAGTGCTGGGATTAAAGGCTGTGTCACCACAGCCTGGCTCAGTTCACCATATTTCAATATTTAGCTAATGTATATGAATTTATTTCACTGTGTTGAACTTCCATAAGGACTCTAGCCTCAAAACTAGACCCATTGTTGCCTTGTGAAGAACCTGCAATTAGTTGTGAAGTGTATTTTTCATTCTTCACTCATTTGCTAAGCACTCACTGGGTACCTTGTCTGTCAGACACTGTCTTAGCCTTAGAGATACCAATTAACACATTGAAGTCTCTACAGTTATCGAATTTAATATTAAACCCTTGATTTTCAAAAGCCCCACAGAGGGAAGGATACAGATCCCAGAGACTTTGTCTTTGTAGAATGATTTGCTTTGGAGGTGGCATCCTATAACTTAGTGAAAATTATACAACACTGTAGTGACTCTGGATTCAGCTTCTCCCCCTGTGGACACTTGACTGTTCCACTGGACAGTTCCTGTCCCAAGGGTCACACCTGTTGCTATTTCTTTCCCTCTCTCAGGCCTGCTTTTATGGCTGTGTTCACTGTAGATGGACTTCCTCTGTGCTTCTGTAATTTGCTGGTCAGTGATGGGGATCACACTCTCTGGTTCTGATTCTAAGGGTACTTCTTTCAAGCTCCTGCTGTGTCCTGAATTGCCCATGGTGGGTAGGCACTCCTTTAGAAGCATCCATGCTCTAGACATATTCAACAATTTAACCATTTTGGAACTAACTTCTGTCTGCTCAGTACTTGTGTTTCTTCTTCACGGGGTCTCTGCTCCTTGGGCAAAGTTCAGCTGTGAAACGTGGATCAGGGTTGGTTCTTTTGCACCTCTACTGTGGGCCTAGTTGTGAGAATCTCTTGTTAAACCTGTGGCTTTCCACGCTTAACTTCGATCACTGGCACTTTTCACCTGTAACTCTGTGCCTTCCTCATCCCTGCTTTCTAGTGTTTTCCTGAAGGTTGAGTAGTAGCCTCATTCCAATAACAGCTCTCAGTTCCAGGTTTCCCTTTTTTCTATTAAAATTAACCCCTTTGGTATCTTCATGCTTTTTAATGTTTTCTACTGAGATTAATACTTTAACAAAATTTAAATGTCTTTGGTATTTAAAGACTAACATTTATTGGCATCTACGAGGTAGTGTGATATCGGCATACAGAGACATTGCTGTTTTTAAAGTGTCCTTTCCAAAATTCAAGCATCAAAACTTCTTGTGATGGTTTTAGAAGTAGAGCTTGTATGTATATCCTTCAGCTTCTTCTATTCTATCACAGGTACATGGAAGAAACTAAGATAAATACAAAAGCCAATGAAAGAGAATGTTCTAGAATTATACATATGAAGTAGATATGTATGAACTATTTATTACATATACACACACCACGGTATATATTTGCAAAATCAATTGTTTTTGTCACAGATGTTAAAAAGAAGAGTCTCCAACAAATGCTGTTATGAAGCTGATTATGGTGCTACACAATTGTAATCTCAGCACTTGTGAGGCTGAGGTAGGAAAATTTCCTTGAGTTTGAGGACCCTTGTGAAGGCCACATGACAGATCATGTCTGAAATAACAACAAACCTCTGAATCAAAACAGGTTATCTATCTGTATGGAAATAAAAAATAAACATGACCCTCACCACACATAGAATGAATAAAGATTTAAATGTATGTTTGAACTATAAATCTAGACTAAAATAGAATATTCTTCTCTGACACTACTAGGAATATCACTGCAGCATATTTTGTTTAGTAACATGATCACCCCTTTTGGCCAACACGCATGGAAATCTTTCATCCTTCTTGAATGCTAGTAATCTAACCAATTATTTCTGAATGTTTGGATTGTTTGGTAGTTTATCTTTACTGCCAATTGGCTGTATTTAGTTGTCTAGACACACCTTTGGGTGTGTCTGTAGGATGTTTCCAGAGAATTAACTAGGGAAGAAACACAGACTCTGAGTGTGGGCAGCTCCACCTACTGGGCTGAGGACCCTGACAGAAAAGGGAAAGGAGGGGGCCAGGAGATCACCAACATAGTCTGTTTCCTGACTGTGGATCCAATGTGACCAGCTGCCTTGCACATCAGCCAGGTTGACTGCATTGCACAATGGGCTGTTTCCTCACCCCACCCCAAACTGTAAAACAAAGTAAACACTTGAGTTGCTTTTGTCAAGTAATTTGTTATAGCAATGAAAAGTAACTGATACAGAAAATTGGTACTGAGAAGTGGGGACATTAACGTGACTATCTACGGGCCCAAAGGTGTTGTGTGCTGGGGTGGCAGAACTGGAGGGTGGGTCTGCCCAATCCGTTTGGAGGCCAGATAAGACAAATCCCTCAGATTCTAGATGCTAAGATTTGGTGTTTGCCCTGCTGGGTTTTGGTCCCACTTTTGCCCAGTTTTCCCATGATATGTCCCATTCCTCCCCTTTAGAATGTGAATGTTTATTCTGTGCTGGATATTGGAAATATTACACCTACATTTTTATTTTTTTAGGGTATGGTGATTTGAATAGGAATGGCCCCAATAGACTTATGTTTGAATGTTTGGCCCAGAGGAAGTAGTCCTGTTAGGAGATGTGACCTTGTTGGAGGAAGTGTGTCACTGTGGGGCCAAGCTTTGAGGTCCCAGATGCTCAAGTTAGGCCTAGTGTCACTTTCACCTCTGCTGCCTGTGGATCAAGATGTAAAATTCTCAGTTCCTTCTCCAGAACCATGTCTGCCTGCATGTTGCCATGATGATAATGGACTAGACCTCTGAAACTGTAGACAAGCCCCAATTAAATGTTTTCCTTTATAAGAATTGTAGACAAATTTCTAAATGGTCTTATTAAATAAAAAAATGGAGTCAGATATAGGGATGAAAACCTGAGAGATCAGGGAAATAGGGAAAGCCACAGCTAACCTCACCTCTCCAACTCCACAGCTTCCAAAAGCAATCTACTTCCTGTCTACCCATGCCTATATGCCTTGCTGTTCTGCCATCTGATTTGCTCTCTCTGTCCAGCTACATCACTTCCTCTTGCTGCCCTGCTCTGTCACTTCCTGTCTGTCTGTACAGACCTCCAGACCTCCATGGTTAACTAGTGTTGGAATATAAGGTGTGTCCACCACACCTGGCTCTTTTCCCAGTGTGGCCTTGAACTCACAGAGATCCAGAAAGATCCCTGACTGCCAAGTGATAGGATTAAAGGTGTATGCTAGCATTGCTTGACTTCTATATAGTGGGTGGCTTTTTTCTCTGATCTCCAGGCAAGTTTTATTGGGAGACACAGTATATTGGGGGACACAATACATCACCACAAAGAGTTGCTGTAGTCATGGTGTCTCTTCACAGCAACAGAAACTCTAAGACATAGCTGCTCACAGTCAAGACATTGTATTGAATCTCAGAGTAGACAGACAGAACATTGGAACAACCCAACAACTGTTGAGACTGGGGACTTTTGAAAACTAAATGCACTTTACATTATGAGATGAACATGAAGAGACAGGGGGTGTGTGGAATGTTTTATGTATTTGGATGTCAAGATGACAAGGGGTGGACTTGTTATGGTTAATCTTGTCAACTTGACTTCATGTAGAATCACCCAGGAAAAGTATCTCTGGGTATGTCTATGGGGGTGCTTCCAGATAAGTATGGGCAAAGAAACCCCATGTTGAGTGTTGGAAGTATTGTTTCATGGGCCAAGGGTCTGGAGTAAGAGAAAAGAAAGCCAGCTGAGCATCAGCATTCATCTCTCTGGCTGCAAAGTGACCAGATACCTCAAGCTCCTGTTGCCTTAACTTCCATGATACTATATTCCCTCAAACTGTCAGCCAAAACAAACCCTTCCTTACTTAAGTTGCTTTTGTTAATTATTTTGTGACAGCAATGAGAAAAACAATAAAGGTTATTTCTGCATTTTGCTAAGAGAAACAATGTTTCAGCAATACACACTGGTGTATTTGTGGGATTCTCTCATGTGATCAACTTCCACTAATGAGTAGGTTGCTCTGGGCTGATGTCTCCCAGATTAGTCTTTACAGCATCTGCTTTGCCTTTAACACTGACAGTGCTCAAATAGACCTTCAAGATTCTTTTGCAGTCCTGTGTTTGAGATGTCCCTGTCTCAGTTAATGTTAATAACCATATATCCAGTGGTCATTCTTTACCCTTCCATCATCCAGTAATATTAATTCTAAGTTCAAAACAGATCTCATACACATTCACTTGTCTCAATCTCTTTAGCCACCACCCTGGTTTAAATAATTTCATAATCTCTTATTGTTTTAAAAATTGTCTTGATTTTATAAAACCATTTAAACAAATTAAGCGAACCTAAATGGAATTTAAATTTTTCAACCTGTATTTCACTTCCAAATTAACATGAAGAGATTGGGTCATTTCCTTTTCATTATGAAGATATTTCTCCTTTAAATATTTATGCTTCTGCTTTTCTAGTGTTGAAAACACTAAGTGTAATCTGTGAAATATACTTTATGGTGACTTTGAGCTAAAAGAGGTTTTCCTCTGTTCCCTAAGGAATACCTCATGGTACTGTCACTGTCCCTATCTGTAGAAACTCTGCAATAGGGAAAAGTCTGCTTCTCATTGGGGATTCCTATGTAAGGTGGTGCCTGAATTCCTATATGAAACTTACTTTTAATTTTTTCCCCAATATTCACATCTTAATCCCCAAGTATTATGGATGAACTTGGGGCCTCAAATCTTGAACATCAGGCAAGTGATCTGTTACTGAGCTATCTGTATCCCTAAGCTCTCCAGGCAGGCTTTGAATTTCCAAGTGTCTTGCCTTAGTATCCTGTAGTGGTATTTGCTCCACCTATGACCTTAGGCTATATGACCCAAAGGAGGCTGTGCTTCCTGCTGTTGCATGTGACCTCTTATAAGGAGTTGGAGAAGGGTCACATGACCCTTCTTCCTGCTCTGGCCTTTGAGGTGGATTCACTCTCAGTCAGATCAGAGGTCTGTTGTCTACTCTGTTCTGTAATTGTGAGTGTATTTTTTCAATCTATATCTTAATGAATTCTGTTACCCATTTAATAGATTCACATGGATTGATCAGAATAAGTAGCGCCCACATGACAAAAAGGCCCCACACTCTGTAGCTCCTGCCCGCAGCCTCTGCACCAGTGGCAACAGGTTGGCTCAGAGGCTTGTGTGCTTGCTGCCGATCAGCCTTGCTAGCACCCCCAAGCCACTCAGTCCCAACCACATGGATCTGAGCCCCATATACCCACTACTTTCATGACCAAACCCTAACACACGCAGGTGGCTGCTGGTGAGTTTATCCATGCTGCAGAGCCCAGGCAGCCCAAATCCCCCAGGAAGGGCCTGAACCTTGCACAGGTGACCAGCTGCATACAGCAGCCCAGTGGGGAGCCAGTAGACCAGGCAGCTCATGCAGCACATGAGTTGATCACTCTCTGGCCGTGTGAATCATAAGGCAGCACTAGGTGCCTTTAGTTCCATGCTATTAGCAACAGGATCGGGTCACAGTTTTCCACCTGTTTAGAGATCACCAGCATACTGTTCCTTTACCTTTAAAATTGTTCAGTAGCCATTCTACAAAAGTGGAAGCTGTGGTCAGAACTCTGATGAAAATACAGCTTAGAGATCCAGGGGCCAAAGCACTCGTTTTCTCAACGTGGCAAGATGTATTAGATATTATTTCAAAAGCTCTCACCGACAACAACATGGAATTTACACAAATCAGTCGCATTAAGACATTCCAGGAGAATCTTTCAGCTTTTAAACATGATCCTCAAGTCAATATTTTGCTGCTGCCCCTGCACACGGGCTCTAATGGACTAACTATCATCGAAGCCACTCACGTCCTCTTGGTGGAGCCTATACTGAACCCTGCCCATGAGCTTCAGGCCATTGGGAGGGTGCACCGGATCGGACAGACAAAACCTACTATTGTACATAGATTCTTAATTAAAGCAACAATAGAAGAGCGAATGCAGGCAATGCTGAAAACTGCTGAGAGGAGTCATACAAGCTCACCCGGGAAGCACTCTGAAGCCTCTGTGTTGACTGTGGCTGACCTAGCAGACCTGTTTACCAAAGAAACTGAGGAGCTTGAATGAAGTGTTGTGAAATCATCCCACAGACTTTAATATAGGACTTAACTTTCAAAGTTGTAAAGAAAAAAGCTGTTAATTAAAAACAAAAGATCAGTAAAAAAAAAAAAAAAAAAAAAAAAAAAAAAAAAAATTGTTCAGTGTAACAGCTGCCAGTTCCAGGACAGACACCCTGGGATGCCGTGCTATGCCTGTGAGAGTGCACCTGCCCACCCACCTGACCACCAGCTTCCACCACTCTAGTTGAGTTCGGCACCATGCCCTCACCCACCATCACCAACCATATAGCACCAACCAGACAGGCAGCTTCTGCCAGGTGCATGCCTGAGCACTTCCAGCTCGTTGCTTTATTGCCTCATTGTTGTATACAATCTGTTGTGGTCCCAGCAACCCTACCTAGTGCCTGGGTAAGTGTTTAATTCATAGGAACCATTCAGGGACCTCAGTCAGCTTGCACCAGACCTGCTTTAGGGCTACACCAGTGACACCTACTGGCTAACAGCACTACTACACCCCCCAAAAAACATCACAAGAACTGAAACACAAGCAAGCAAGAATTTCATTCCAGGTAAGAGTACTTGATAATTTTACACCTTAACATTGATTAATAAATAAACAAATTAATAAAATTTTCTTTATACATTTTGAATATTTCACAAAACATGGTGGAAAATATTACTTAACCTGGATTTAAAAACTTTTTTGCTTTTACAGGACATATATGACCTTCCTGGGATGTATATATACACCATTTTGGCATTTGCCATAATAATTCACATAGATTGAAAAATTAGTTTGATAGTAATAAGAAAGATGAGTCATTATTGGGACTGATACAGGCTTTACAAGGTAGCAATGAAAACTTACATAAAAAGATTCTTTCTCTAGAATCTGCTAACCAGGATTTATAAGGTAGGAATAAAGACTTATGTAACAAGCTCCTTAGTTTGGAATCTGCTAACTTACTACAAGAACTTCAGTTCATTAATAATAAATGTACAAACAGATTTGATTTTATTGATAATAAATATGAATACTTAATGAATAGAACAATAGCTCTCCAGGGTGAAGTTGTCGCTACTCAGACACTTTATAAAGAAGAAAGATTATCAATAACTGAAAAAAAGGTCTATGGAATCATGTGTTTCATAAGAACATAAAAGGTTGCATGATTCCATGAAATCTCTGGAATCTCTTACAACAAGTTCTGCAAGCCCTAGAAAAAACTCTCAGTAAAGATGACAAGGGACTTAATAGGCAGAAGGGAAAGGCTATACAAGTCATAACATCTCCAGATGGCTCTCATACAATGGCTTATCCTGTCATCATCTCTGAGAGGCCAGCAGATGATAAGCATCCTGAGCCCTATGTAGAATATATGTTGCAAATCATTCCTATGAGAGATTTAAAAAAATAAGGTAGCCGGCGGTGGTGGCGCACGCCTTTAATCCCAGCACTCGGGAGGCAGAGCCAGGCGGATCTCTGTGAGTTCGAGGCCAGCCTGGGCTACCAAGTGAGTTCCAGGAAAGGCGCAAAGCTACACAGAGAAACCCTGTCTCGAAAAACCAAAAAAAAAAAAAAAATAAGGAAGGGGTGGTAATCTATGGTATACACTCAACATATGTAAAACAGATATTAAATACGTGGTCTACTACAAATAGAATCACACCAGATCATTGAAATCAGTTAATCTCAGCTGTTCTAGAATATAGCCAGCAGTTACAATGGAAAAGCTGGTTGAGAGAGGAAGTAAGGATCCTAGAACAACAGGGTAAGACCAGAGGTTTTGAGATCTCCCAAGATCACATTCTTGGTGAGGGATATTTTGCTGATAGAAATAAACAAGCCATTTATGATATACATACAGTATCCCTATGCCATATAGCAGCTCTAAATGCTTGGGAAAAAATTCCAGAACCAGAAAAACCAACTGAGTTATACACAAAGAAATTCCAAGGACCATAAGAACCTTTTACTGATATTTTTTTTACAAAGGCTGACCACAGCTACAAAAAAAGCTGTGTCAGATAACGAATAAGTCAAGTATTAACTGAGTCCTTGGCATTTAACAATGCTAATACAGAATGCAAAAGAATACTTATGCATTAAAGGTCAGATCAACTCCTTTGGAAGAATGAATTCAGTATACTAATGGTGTTGAGTCTCTTAACTATAGTAATGAGGCTTGCATAGGAGAGACAATTTTCAGAGGTGGAAGAAGGCCTCAGGGTAGCAAATGTTTTAACTGTGGTACACCAAACCATATAAGTAGAAACTGTACATGGGGGTGCTCCTAGAAGCAATATTCATTCTAGAAATAATCCAAACAGGAGACCCCAACCTTCTGGATTATGTAGAAGATTTGACTGAGGCAGACATTGGACCAATGAATGCAGATCAACAATAGATATATGAGGCAACCCTTTACCAATGGGAAACACCTTACGGGGCCTCTTGTAGGCCCCCAAACCAAACACGGTACAAACATTTCCAGCCACTATGGAGGAAATTCCTCTCCAGGACAATTAGATAGCCCAGTGACTAATGTAAGCAATGATAACTGCACTGGATGATAGAACAGCCCTGATAGATGAATCAAAAGTTTCAAAGACACTATAAAACAAATATTTTTGCAGACTTCCATAAATGAACAAAGATCAAAGCTCAGACTTCAAATTAATGGCATTGTTCTAGAGGGCCTGGTAGACACAGGTGTGGATGTGACTATAATTACACTAAAATCATGGCATTCAAATTGGCGTCTTCAAGAGGTAGATGTTCAATTTCTAGGGATTGGAACCCTATCTCAGGTAAAACAGAGTTTGAAATGGATTGAATGCATAGGGCCAGAAGGACAGAGAGGAAGGCTGACGCCACAAGTGGCAAATATAGCAATGAATCTTTGGGGCCAAGATCTGTTACAGCAGTGGAATGCCCAGATTAAAATTCCCAAAATCTCAGAAAGAGAATGCAGACCAATGCATGTTTCTAGGAATAATATAACATGCTATAAAAAAAACAGCCCCCAACCATTCAGGCTGTACATGAACAAAGCACAACTGCTGTTGAACTCTCAGAAGTACCAACAGCCTCACCTTTAAAATGGCTAACTGATAACCCTGTCTGGGTTGGACAATGGCCTTTGACAACAGGAAAGCTACAAGCTTTAGAACAGCTGGTTCAAGAGTAGTTAAATGCTCAACACATTGAAGAATAATCTATCAGCCCTTGGAATTCTCCGGTATTTGTTATTTTAAAAAGTCCAGTAATTAGAGAATGCTGACAGATCTGAGAGCTATTAATAAAGTAATTTGACCTATGGGCTCCCTACAGAATGGGATGCCCTTGTCCTCTCTGCTACCCAAAGAATGGCCTATAATAGTTATTGACTTAAAAAGATTGTTTTGTTACCATACCTTTACAAGAAAAGGATAGAGAAAAATTTGCATTCATAGTACCTACTTATATCAATTCCCAGCCCGTCAAGAGATATCAATGGAACGTCCTCCCACAGGGGATGTTAAACAGCTCTACCCTGTGCCAATATTTTGTGCAAAAACCATTTGAGATAATTTGTGTGAAATTTCTATAATCCATAACTTATCATTATGTGGATGATATCTTATTAGCTGATCCACAGTTAGGTACTTTAGAAAGCATCTTTGAAGAAGTTAAAAAAAAAGTTTTGCCTCACTGGGGGCTACAAATTGCTCCTGAAAAAATACAAAAAGGAGATTCTATTAATTACTTAGGATATAAATAGAGCTACATAAAATTAGACTCCAAAAGGTACAACTCAGGAGAGATCAATTGCAGACTCTTAATGATTTTCAGAAATTGTTAGGAACCATTTCCAACTTACAGAGTATCATTGGAGCCGGGCGGTGGTGGCGCACGCCTTTAATCCCAGCACTCGGGAGGCAGAGCCAGGCGGATCTCTGTGAGTTCGAGGCCAGCCTGGTCTCCAAAGCGAGTTCCAGGAAAGGTGCAAAGCTACACAGAGAAACCCTGTCTCGAAAAACAAAAACAAAAACAAAAACAGAGTATCATTGGAATACCTAAAGATGGACTAAAAATAATGGCTAATACCCTAAAAGGGAACAAGGACTTAAATAATCCAAGAGAATTATCAGCCAAAGCTGAGAAGGAATTGGTTGTAGTAGAAAAGACAATACAAGAAGCACACATGGATCATGTGGATCCAGAACTTAACTGCATTCTGGTCATACTCACCTCCAGACACTTCCCCATAGGGATTGTGATGCAGAGGGAAGATATTATATTGGAATGGATATTTCTACCATGTAAACCAAGTAAGAAGTTAAAGACTTCTGTAGAAAAGATCTCTGATTTGATTCAAAAAGGAAAATTAAGACTTCACCAGCTGACAGGAATGGACCCAGTAGAAATTGCAGTACCTTTAACTAATGAGGAAATTTCGACACTATGGAAAGATAATGAATACTGGCAGAGAGCCTGCAATGACTTTTTGGGAGAGATTAACAACCATTATCCCAAAAGCAAGAGAATAGCATTCTTAAAGAGGAGTGAATGAGTCCTTCTTCACATTGTATGACAAAAGTCAATTTCTGGAGTTCCCACATTCTATACTGATGCAAATAAATCAGGGAAAGCAGGATACATCAGGGGACTTAAGTCAAGTGGTTCAAAGTCCATACAACTCTTCACAAAAAGCAGAACTGTATGCCATTCTTATGGTACTGATGGACTTCACAGAACCCCTCAATATAGTCACTGACTCTCGATATGCAGAGAGTTGTTTTACATATTGAAACTGCTGAATTAATTCCTGATAATACAGAATTAATTTCATTGTTTATACAATTACAAGAAATCATCAGAAATAGGGAACATCCTATATATTTAACACACATTAGATCTCATATGAGTCTGCCAGGACCTCTAGCAAAAGGTAATGATGAGATTGATCAGTTACTAATAGGAAACATGCTACAAGCCTCAGAATTTCATAAGAAACACCATGTAAATAGCAGGGTTTTGAAGAAGGATTTCTCCATCACTTGGCAACAAGCCAAGTAAATTGTAAGAAAATGTCCTACTTGTTCCTTCTAAAACCAAACTCCATTACCCACAGGAAGCAATCCAAAAGGTATACAAAGAAATGAAATTTGGCAGATGGATGTATTTCATTTCACATAATTTGAGAGATTAAAGTATGTACACCATACCATTAACACCTATTCAGGATTTCAGTGGGCAATTCCTATGAGATCTGAAAAGGCTGATTCTGTGGTAACACATATTAGAAGTTATGACCATCATGGGAATACCTGTACAAATTAAGACTGACAATGCCCCAGCATATGTCTCAAATAAAATGAGACATTTTTTTGCTTATTACAATATAAATCATGTTACAGGTATACTACACAATCCCACAGGCTGAGCAGTCATAGAAAGATCCAATTGAACTTTAAAGGATATGCTAAATAAACAGCAACAGGTAGCAATGACTCCTAGAAATAGATTGCATAATGCTTTATTAATCTTGAAATTTCTCAATGCTGATTAGAAAAGAACAACAGCTGTGGAGAGACACTGGAAAACAGAAAAAACTTCTGAGCTAAACCAAGTGGTTTATTTTAAAGATGTGTTGACCTCAGAATGGAAACCAGGATACGTCCTATATTGGGGAATGTAGCATGAATCTTAAAAGTTCTTATTAATAAAAACAAACCTGAGGCCAATTATTGGGGTGAATGCTGGAAGATCAGAGAAGCAGAACAAGCCACAGCTACCTCACCTCAAAAATTCCTCAGCTGATCCTGTTTCCTCAGACAAAAAGCTTCTGAGTCCTCATCCAGAATGAATTTCAGCTGAATGGTGCTGTTCAAAGCCTAAAAGCTTAACCATCCAAATGCTTCTAGTTTCTGGTCCTCACGCCTTATATACCTATCTGCTTTCTACCATCACTCCCTGGAATTAAAGGATTGCTTTCTGGGATTAAAGGCGTGACTCACCATGCTTGGCTATATCCTTGAACACATGCATTTCTGCCTCTGGAATACTAGGCGTGTGCTACCACTGCCTATCCTCTATGTTTAATATTGTGGCTGTTCTGTCTCTGACCCCAGATAAGTTTATTAGCATGCACAATATTTTGGGGAACACAATACCACCACAGAGGAAGGGGTTTTGTTTTTGTTTCTGCAGGAGAAGAAAAGCTATGGATACCAATAAAATGAATAAAAATTCTATTCGAACAGGAGAAACCCCTTGATGAAGAGAAAAGCTCATCCACTGATGTAACATCTCTACAAGTTGTAGGAAATATTTAACAAGCAAGGGTTGGGGCAGGGTTCTGTTTTTTGTCTTTTCAGGATAATAGGAATACTCATCTTCAAGAAATCATAAGGCCTTGGACTGTAGATGTAACCAACCATCTTATTAAATAAGAAACACAAAACCAATGCAAAGAAGAAAGCCAGGAGATCAGAGTTAAGAGCCTTACCCATCTGTTGCAGCTAGCCTCTTCAGCCAAGAGACCTCTCCGAAAGAGAGCTACTTCCTGTGTGTTTGTCTTTATATAGTCTTTCTGTTCTGCCTTCTCATTGGTTGTAAACCCAAACACATGGCTGCCTCATCACTGCCTGTCTGTAGAGACTTCCAGGTCTTCTATGGTTGGTATTGAGATTAAAGGCATGTGTCTCCAATGCTGGCTGTATCCCTGAACACACAGAGATCTACCTAGCTCTGTCTACCAAGTGCTGGGATTAAAGGTGTGTGCCACCACTGCCATGCTCTTGCTATGGCTCTAATAGCTCTGACCCCCAGGCAACTTTATTTATTAACATACAATTAAAATCACATTTCAGTACAAATAAAATACCACCATATTGGACACCCAGAAGTCTACAGCAGAAGAGAAGAACTTATTGGTACCAATATACTCTTCAGGGTAATATCTCACTGCCTAACATCAATATCCATTTAACTCTAGAATAGTTGTGGTCCCAATTCAATTATAAATCAAGCTGGCTTTGGAGTTGGAATTTAGCTCCCTCCTTCTCTAAACCCAAGCATATTGCTAAAAGAAAAAGTTAAGAGATTCTGTCTCATATCAGAAGTGCTGCCTGGTGTGGTACAGAAGAAAACCAATAAAAAGGGACCATTGTCATCAAGATTCTATTTCTTTCCATGCTTGTCTTTGCTTTCAGAGGATCCTTTCTCTTTCCAGAATAAATGCAAACTTTCCATTTTGATATTAAAAATGTTTGAGTTTCCACAATAAAAAAATAAGTCTTTCCAACAGCAATCTCTGAAGTCTCCAAAAGGAAGATGGGACCCTACAACAATGACTCTACTTAGTCTAGGAAGATGCCATGGTACCTAAGAACATTACTCAATGATCATCTTTGGACTGAACACTCTTCTGGACAGTTCTAAGATGAGATGGTTCATTATACTCCACTTCTAGCTAGCATTTCAGACAATCCTATCCATTTCTGAGACTTGCTGCAGACTCTATGGCTAGCTCTATTGAGACCTAACAATCTAAGCTTTCTTATAAGACTCCACAGAGATACTGTTGTCCCCTAAACAGCAGGACGTAATTATAAGAAAACAACACCCCTTCCCCAAATGTTTCATTTTTCTCAGGGTTATGGATGGATGGTTGTAGGGTTGGAGGTAGAACAGTAAAATTTGAACTCAGTATTCTTTTTTAGAAAAGAAAAAGAGGAATGGATAGGTATAGGATATTAAGGTAGATTATTGTATTTACTAGTAAACTAATTCAGTAAAATATCAGCCTTAGATAATTTGCACTGATATGGATTCTTGTATATTGATACAAATGTAAACTATTCTTATATTCCTATTTAAGATTTGTATATTCAAATACAAAACTACATTTGTTATATTGTACACATATTTCTACTCCTGTTTGAAATATTTTGTATATTGATACAAATGTAATATTATATTTGTCATACTGTATGTATGTTCTACCTCTGTTTAGGATATTTTGCATATTGATACATATTTAGGATTATTGTCATATTGCATATTGCACTATACATGCCTACCTCTGTTTAAGCTATTTTGTATATTGTCACAATTTTGAGGCCACTGTCCTTATACAGTACATCTGCTTACAAACTGTTTATCTTGTTATTGTGAAGCCTTAGTCCTTAAGTTATTTTAGTACTTACTGAGCTATAGTCACTCATGCTTGTCATTTCTATAGTTATGTTAGGTTGTCTAGATTTACAGAAACATGTTAGATGGATAGGTAATCTTCAAATACTTCATAGACCTAGAGAACATGGCATTTAAATGTTTTGATAACTTAGAATTCTGTTGACTTGTGACACGATTGCTCCTGACAGCACCAATCTTATCCTGAGAGAATGTTGGGCTTCTGAGACATTTCTGTTTGGAAGTTTGTCTTCTTCTTGGCACAAAATGGCCTGCTGGGCAAAGAACTGCCCTTGCCTCAACTGCTGATAGTATGAATACTGTCCCTTCTGAATGAACAGGACACAAGGAAAAGTGACTACTTAACTCTGCCAAGACGGGGCTAGATAGTCTTTCAAAATACCTGCTTCTGAAAATGATCTGTCAGATACTCTAGGCCTGTAGCCAATTTGAATGCACCAACGATGCTGAGAAATTTTTGGTGACTGTCCAGGCTGCCAGCTGTCTCTGTCTACTCTTGCAAGACTCCCAAAAGTTGCTTGTGTCCTTCTCCTGTTTATTGGGTACTATTATATTTCCTCTCAGGTTTTTTATGGGATTGAAGACTAACAGTTATAGTTACAATCTTCTTGTATCTTAGCTAGAACATATTAAGTATTAGATTCAGGTTCTTTAGGATAGGACACCTTTTGGGATGATCTCTGTAATGTGCCATTTACCTATGCTCCAGATTTCTCTGGATTTTAGTATGTGTCTTTTGTTTGATGTTATTCTTGGTTGTAGTTCCATTTTGTTTATATTATTACCCTTTGTTTTTCCTGAACAATACTTGATAAGCATTCTTATTGTATATAGTTTGCATTAAGATTAGAACCTTCTGGGATGGAGAGATGGCTCAGCAGTTAAGAGCACTGGCTGCTCTTCCAGGAAACCGGGTTCAATTCCCAGCACCCACATGGCAGCTCACAATGTCTGTAACTCCAGTTCCAGAGGACCTGACACCTTCATGCAGATGATACACCCAGGCAGAACACCAATGCACATAAAATAAATAAAGGTTTATAATCCCAGGCATCAGATTTGGGGAGAAAAAAAAGATTCGAACGTTCTAAGTTAGGCAAAATGGGGAAATGTAGTAGTATTTCCTCCACCCATGATCTTGGGCTATGCGGCCCAAAGGAGGTGGTGCTTCTTGCCCTTGCACATGACCTCCTATAAGGATTGGAGAAGGATCACATGCCCCTTCTCCCTGCTCCTGCCTGCGAGGTGGATTCACTCCCAGTCAGATCAGAGGACAACTTCTGCTGTCTATTCTGTTCTGTAATCGTGAGTGTATTTCCTCAATTTATATCTCAATAAATTCTGTTACCCATTTAATAGACTCACATGGATTGATCGTAATAGTATCCCACATGGCTATAACTAAGGATTGGGACACCAGGCCCAGCTCAAAATTGAAATAAAAATTTTTATTTCTTAGCAAATGGTAGTGATATATTATTTCATTCTAATAGGCACAACTAGCACCATTACTAGTAAAACACAATTCTCTACACTGAAATCCACAAAATACATATTTCACTGTCAAAGCTTGGTTGCAAGTAAATACTCTTCAATTAGAGCAGTGGCACATCTTGGCAGAGACACATCTTTACAGTGTACAAAAATATCCCACAACAGTAGATTTCCCTATGACCTGGCTATTCTGTTCTGCATGCAATGGCTAATTGGGCTGTCAGGTGAATATATTATGCACTTCATGAGATGAGAAAAAGCATATTCTTGAGGCAATTTTTCTTAAAACCTATAATCCTAGTCTAATCAGAGAAGGGAAATGACAAACCCAGACCAGACTGAAGATTATTTTACAGATACCTGACAAGTATTCTACAGGATTAAGGTCCTGAAAAACAAGAAACTGTCTCAAACCAGAAGAGAACAAAATATTTAGTATGGTATTCTTGGTTCAGTCCTAGAATAGAAAATGGACATAAATTAGTGAAACTCAAATAAAACCTGAAGTTTAATAATACTGGTTTCTTAGACATTACATATGTACTTATAAATATAAAATAACTGTATGAGGTCATAGGGAAATCTACTGTTGTGGGATATTTTTGTACACTGTAAAGATGTGTCTCTGCCAAGGTGCCTTCTGATTGGTTTAATCAAGAGCTGGATGACTGATAGCTAGGCAGGAGAGAATAGGCAGGACTTCTGGGGAGAGAGTAGAACTCTGGGAAGAAGAGTGGTGGGAGACACCAGTGAGACATTTAGGAAGTCAGACATACAGAATGGAGAGGTAAAAAGCCACGTGGCAGAATTTAGATGAATAGAAACAGGATAATTTAAGTTATAAGAGCTAGTTAGGAACAAGCCTAAGTTGAAGGCTGAATTTTGACAATTAATAATATGTCTCTGTCATTATTTAGGGGCTGGCACCCAAGAAAGTTTGAAAAAAAAATGACCTACAATTGGTGCCCAACGCACAGCATGTAAATCCACATAGGGCCTGAGAAAGCTGCAAAAAGTTCTGAACAATGGAGCTGGACACCGTTTCCCAGTAACCATAGTCCCTCATGCAGTCGCACTGCTTGAGTCATAGAGAGGCACAGCACGGCATTTTAAGAGGCCCTGCTATTCAGCTGAGCATTTGGGCAGTCAGCTTGCTACTTGCTACTTGGAACTAGGTAGCACATGCTCAGTAAATTCCCGGAGCTGGGACAGTTTGGCATGGCTGGGATGGTTAGGTCAAGTGGAGCAGAGCCAGCCACCAGCACCACATGCTAAGTGGAGTCACAAAGTGGGTGGTCTGGGTGTTTAAGATTTGTCTCCCATGGTCAGAGAATGCTGTAGGTGTAAGGCAGCAGGAGTGCAAAAATTCAGGTCCAGAACAAAAAAAAAACCTCTGAACAGGTACAATATGTTTAAAAATGTGCTTAGGTAGTGAAGAAAATGGCTATAGACAGTCATAGAAAAATAGTTTGAAAATAATAAAGTCTTTAAAGAGAGTAAAGTAATATAAAAAGAATAAGCTATGTAAGGATGGGAAATACACAAAGCTGGATTCTGTATGGTGTTTTGTTGACTTTGAATTTTTTTTTTTTTGGTTTTTTCGAGACAGGGTTTCTCTGTGTAGCTTTGCACCTTTCCTGGAACTCGCTTTGGAGACCAGGCTGGCCTCGAACTCACAGAGATCCGCCTGGCTCTGCCTCCCGAGTGCTGGGATTAAAGGCGTGTGCCACCACCGCCCGGCTGACTTTGAATTTTTAAAATGCTAAGAAACAAAAAATAGCAGCTGCTGAGAGATACTGGAGTATGGGAAAAACTACTGAATTAAACCAGCCTATGTATTTTAAGGATAACTTAACTTTAGAATGGAAGTCAGAAAATATGTTGCATTACGTTTTTGTTTCTACAGGAAACAAAAGCTATAGATTCCTTCAAAATTAATAGAGATCAGATTTGACTGGGGGAGACCTCATGAAAGTCTTGGTTACAGACATGAAGAAGCCAAGAAAAACAAGACAAGTGACATATAAGTTGATCCCTCAACATGGGAATAGCTTACAGACTGGATGAGACATGATAAATCTTGTTGACTACAAAGTCCTCATGACTTATTATTATATGCCATCCTTTCGTATGGCATGGGTGGAGATCTACATTAGTTTGGTTATGCAGTCCAACTAGACTTATAAAGTTGCCTTTTATCTGCTCAAACATAGAGCAGAGAATCATCTTCAGCTGATTTGTGCACACTACAATTCCATACTTGTGTAAATACAGATATGTATGTTACTTTTAAAAGTTTGTTTTCATAAAAAAAAAAGAACCAGACAGCAATGAAGACAAGTAGCCCAGGTGATCCAGCCTCTCAGAATGTCTTTGTTGCAGTTTCCTCAAAAACCTGCATCCAGAACAACTTCAAAGCTGCTAGCTGATATGGTTCAGCCTCAGAGACTACTCCAGCCAGGACATCAGGTAAGCTCTACAGTTTCTCATTACATAGGCTGGACAACAAATGATACAGCTAGCTCTCTCAGGATTTGACCATTATCTCAATTTTCTCAGGATCCTCTAAAGATGCCATCACCCTCAGACAGAAATAATTTTAAGAACACAATGCCCACACTCCCAAGAAGTGGGATGAGTGGTTTTTGGTTATTCAATAGGTTATAGATGTTTATTATCGTTTAGGGAGTTGATTGCAAATTGTTCCTGGCCTTGGCAAGGGAGGAGACTAAACAAGGGAGGCTGAATTCAAGGATCTCTTTCTGAAAAGGGGGATATAGGAATGATAGGATAAAGGGTAGATTATTGAATGTATTTGTAAACTAAAAGGCAACTATTAATCTCAAATATTTTACATTGGTATGGATTTTTGTATATTGATACAAATTTAAAGTTACTTTTGTATTAAAATACTGTATATATGCTTCTACTCTTAAGGTATTGTACACATGCAGCTCATTAAAAAATGTAATGTATAATTAAGAAATGCAGGTTAGTAGTTAGCCATCTGTAACAATCAAACTTGTAGTCAGATTTGTTTTCATGGTTAAACAGATGTTTTAGATAGATATGTGGTCTTCATATACTTTAGGGATCTGCAGAATATGGCATTTAAGATATTTTAATGACAAGGCTTTTCATGACAGTAAGACATGTCTGCTCCTGACAGTGCCAATTTACTTCAAAATAGGATGGTGGGCATTGAAGAACCTCTATATGGAGTTTGCTTGCATTGCGGCAGTTAGCCACAGGGCAAGAAACTATCCTTTCCGCAATTGCTAACAGTAGGCTGTCCAAACTTGACAAGCAGGACACAAAAGAGGTAATTGCCAAACTTTGCCAAGAAATAGTTCTTCAAAACGCCTGCTTCACAGAAAAGTCTGGCAGATATTCTAGGCGTGTAGGCCAGAGTTGGATGCCCCAATGTTGCAGAGGAAACTTTGGTGATTGTCCAGTCAGTCAGATATCTGTTATTTCTATAGTTTGACAGTTGTTTGCTCTGCACTTCCTGTTTACTCAGGTAATATATCCGTAAGTCTCTAATGGGGTTGAAGACTAGTTATAGTTTTTTAGTTTTCTTTGTTACCAAATTCAGAAAATACCAAATTCAAACTCACAAAAGAGATGTAAAATATATAAAGTTGAGAAACTTAAAGGCTTACGTTGCGTAAGAAAATGTTTTAATGTTCAAAAAGTTATTTTTTAGGATAGTAATACAAGTTATGATAAAAAGTGGTTTAGGTATAAAACTTTGGACTCATCAAGATAGAACAGATAATTTCTTCCAATTTGCCAAATACAAATGGACTAAACATTATAAATGTAACTTTTTCCTGGTAATTGTTCTTATTGTATACAGTTTTACTGTGTTAAGAGTTAAAAGCCTTCCTTTTTGTTTAGACAAAAAGAGGGAAATATTTTGGGATAATCTTTTTGTATAGTGTAAATATGTGTCTCTGACTAAGGTGCATTCTGATTGGTTTATTAAAGAGCTGAATGGACAATAGCTAGGCAGAATAGGAGGGATTTCCAGGGAAAGAACTCTGGGAAGAGAGGTGGGAGATGCCATTGAGACACTGAGGAAGTCAGATGTACAAAATGGAGAGGCAAAAAGCCATATGGCAGAATTTAATTTAATAGAAACAGGATAATTTAAGTCCTAACAGCTAGTTAGGAACAATCTTAAGCTAAAAGCCAAGTTTTAATAATTAATAATGTCTCCGTGTCATTATTTGGGAGCTGACAGTCCCAGAAATTCTGACAAAAAAGACCTGCTACAGTCTATTGTCTTTACCACCTTTGTGTTGTATGCATTTGGAGTCTTTCTCACTATCATATATTCAGTTCCAATGTTCCTATTTTTAAGATGGGTACTAACATTCAATACACAAGTCCAGAAATGGTAATTATATATAGCTGTTATTTTCACACAAGCATGCACAATTGTCAATGATCTAGATTTGAAACATACAGTTCTGATAAACAAGGTTTGAACTTGATCACTAATCATTGCCTTGAATCGGAGTAATCATTGATTTCTGTTGGAGTGCTACAATGTTCTTGAATTTCATGTACATTGATTCTTTCAATATGTATGATCTGGACACCGTCTGCTATGTATGTTGTCAACTCTACAGAATCTAGAAACACTTGGGTGAAGGGTCCTTCTGGACATGTCTGTTGGGGATTAACCTGATTACATTAACTGATGGGGGAAAAACTCGTCCTAATTATGGGTCAGTTTTCTGAGCCAGGAATTCTTGACTTTGAGAAAGGGAACTAAGTAGCAGCACGCCCTGTAGCTTTCTGCCGATCCTCAGTGCTACCAGCTGCTTGAGACACTGTTGTGCTGTGGGATGGTCTGTATGTCAAATGTGTTGCTCTGATTGGTCAATAAATAATGATTGGCCAGTGGCCAGGCAGGAAGTATAGGCGGGACAAGGAGGAGAACAAAGCTGGGAAGTGGAAGGCTGAGTCAGAGAGACACTGCCAGCTGCCACAATGAGAAACAGCATGTGAAGATGCCGGAAAGCCACGAGCCACGTGACAAGGTATAGATTTATAGAAATGGATTAATTTAAGCTGTAAGAACAGTTAGCAAGAAGCCTGCCACGGCCATACAGTTTGTAACCAATATAAGTCTCTGTGTTTACTTGGTCGGGTCTGAGTGGCTGTGGGACTGGCAGGTGAGAGAGATTTGTCCTGTGGGCCAGGCAGGAAAACTCTAGCTACACTGTTGCCTTGACTGGCTGGATATAGATATTCATGAGCCAAATTAACCAATCCTTTAAAGCTATTGTGAGGGTATTTTATCACAAAGAGAAAAAGAAAGTCTATATTCCTAAATATGTGCTCAAAATAGTGTATACATCTTTTAGCAGTGTTCTTTAGTAACTTATGCCAGATCAGTTAGTGGTAGTTTTTAAGTAAGTCTTCTGTTATTTTGTACTTAATCACATCAATTATAAGACATCTGTATTTACTTCACCTTTGCAGCTAGTTTTTGCTTTATATTCTGAAGACAAATAGGTGCACTAATGAAATGCCCTTTAATCCATTGATCTTCATCATTATTCATAGCTTTCAAATACACTTCAGAAGCTAACTCATTTTTTCCTTCAGATTTTTTCTCTTCCCTCTTACTTGAAACTGTTTCAATTCAGTTTAAGCAGAGGCACACTGCTGTGGGATGTTCTGTATGGCAAATGTGTTGCTAATTAGTCAATAAATAAAACACTGATTGGCCATTGGCTAGGCAGGAAGTGTAGGCGGGACAAGAATAAAGCTGGGAAGTGGAAGGCTGAGTCAGAGAGACACTGCCAGCCGCCACAATGACAAACAGCATGTGAAGATGCCGGTAAGCCATGAGCCATGTGGCAAGGTATAGATTAATGGAAATGGATTAATTTAAGCTGTAAGAACACTTAGCAAGAAGCCTGCCACGGCCATACAGTTTGTAACCAATATAAGTCTCTGTGTTTACTTGGTCAGGTCTGAGTGGCTGTGGGACTGGCAGGTGAGAGAGATTTATCCTGACTGTGGGCCAGGCAGGAAAACTCCAGCTACAGCACACCTTTTCACTAATTGGGGTGTTTGAATCATCACTAACCATACTGTTTGGCTTTACTTGGAATACTCTCTGTTGTGCTTCTTTTCAGAGTATGCAGGATTACCTTTCTCTTCCACAGGCTCATTACCTTTTGGTTCCATTTAAAGGCCACTTTGGGGCTCAGTGTGTAAATTAGCTTACCTTCAAGATGAGGCAGATCACTGCACCCATACAGCCATCTTTCACGAGGACATGTCAGCTTCTCCCTTCCTCAATGGCATGTTACTTGAATACTTACTAGCACACACAAGACCCTCCACCTATTATGCTTGCTAAACATTAATTCATACAGATGTCCTATGCCATTAAAACTCAATGACAAAAGGGTGCTTCAGTCTTTGGTCAGAGACCTAGTAGTGAATTCTTTTAGCTCTTTAATAGTAGGTTAGTACCACATCTGTACTTCTGTATTTTATGTTACACACTTGGCTTGCCTTGCATCCGTGAAGTCAGCTGTTATCCTCTGTACTGTCCTTCATAAAGGCCATATTTCTCTATTGCTGGCTTTAAGCAGTTTAATTATGAATGGCTTCACTGCACTTTATTCTTCCAGCAACAGAAACATCTGAAGACTGCTCTGGTACCTGCGTGTACATTAGTGGCATTGGGCGTTATCTATTACCATTTGCCTAGGAGCTCGGGAGCACTTACTCCAGTTACCTTTCGTTCTGTTAAACTGACATATAGCAATTACTGCAAGCAGCAGGATCCAAACTCCTGACACTACACTTAACAAGGCTTCTTTGTAGCTGTCTCCTCACTACCTCTACTACTATAGGTCCCACTGGCACCACTCAATAGTTCTTCCATCTACTTTCCTTTCCATTGGAAAAGGGAGGCTGATCAGTGGACACATAAGCCAATCTGAAAGAATTCTCAACGATCAAATAAAAAAACCATCTAGGCAGCAAAATAAGTGACAAGTGTAGGCATGTGATATGAACAAATGGAAAGACAAGTCTTTCTTAGGAAGATTCCACATTCTGGAATACTACTTTCAAAAAGAGGTAGATTTTGCATTTCTCATTCCTTTCCTGGTGAAGAACCCTTAACATTACTTAAGAAGAATGTTAAGGGAAAGGATCAAAATGCCCTAACTAAATGCTGAGGTTAACATCTCCAGGGAATGTAAGCTTCATAGATCAGAAGGGAGTTCCTCCCCTGTGGTGTTCTTTCAAACCTACAGCCATAGTCAACAGAGAGAAATAAAAGTATAACCTAGTAGGGTAGGAAACAGCTGTATGTGGTGGTTTGAATGAAAATGGCCCCCATAGACTTACAGGGAGTGGCATTATTGGAGGAATTATGTCACAGGGAGTGGGCTTTGAGGTTTCAGATGCTCAAGCCAGGTTCAGTGTCTCTTCCCGCTGTCTGAAGATCCAGATGTAGAATTCTTGGTTTCTTCTCCAGCACCATATCTGCCTGTGCACTGCCATGCTTCCCACCATGATGACAATGGCTTAAACCTCTGAACCATAAGCTAGCCCCAATTAAATGTTTTCCTTTATAAGAGTTGCCATGGTCATGTTTCTTCTAAGCCACAGAAACCCTAAGACAGTATGACCTGGGCTGAATCCTTCAAGACTGTCATCAAAGACAAAAAATGAATGACAAACTATCAGACTAGAGGAGATTAAGAAAGTAGTATACTTAGTGTATATAGACTGGATTCAGGAACAAATGAAAAAAATTGAGAAAGATCAAATAAAACCTGGAATAAAACTCAGCTGCAGCAGTGCATACCAAAAACCTTAGCACTTGTGAAGCTGAGACAGGAGCATCATGAAGCCTGTCTGATCACATTGCAGTTATCTTCAAATACAAAGCCAGAATTTCATGGTAGCCAGGGATGTTCTGGCTAGTTTTTGTCAACTTGATATAATGTGGTATCATCTGGTAAGAGATAGTCTCAACTGAAGAACTGCCCAGATCTGTATTGCCTATGGTCATGTCTATGAGAAACTATTTTAATTGATGTGAAGTGTCCCAGACCACTGGGGATGGCAGTATCTCTAAGAAGGTAGGCCTGGACTGCTGTGGATATCGCTCTGTATAAATAAAATGCTAATTGGTCAGTAGCCAGGCAGGAAGTATAGGCAGAACAAGGAGAGAGGAGAATTCTGTGAAGTGGGAGGCTGAGGCAGGGAGACATTGCCAGCCGCCACCATGACAAGCAACATGTAAAGCACCAGTAAGCCACGAGCCACTTGGCAACCTACAGGTTAATGGAAATGGGTTAATTTAAGATGTAAGAGCTAGTCAATAGTTAGCCTGAGCTAATGGCCAAGCAATTTTAATTAATATGAGCTTCTGAGTGATTATTTTATAAGAGGGCTGCGGAACTGTGGGGGGCCAAGCAGGACTAGAGAAAACTCCAGCTACACTGGACTGTATAAGAAAGTTAGCTGAACACAGGGCTAGTGAGCAAAGATGGCTAGCAAGCAGTATCCTTCATGACTCCTGCTATATTTCCTTGGCTGTAAGTTCCTTGGTCAGAGGTAATGGTGCACAGACTAGCAAGCAGTCCTGCCTTCAGGTTCCTGCCCTCCCTAAGTTGCTTTTGTACAGAATGCTTTATCACAGCAACAGAGATCAAACTAGAATGGGGAGTCATTTTTCTTCAGCAAGCTAGCCATTGGGAGGTTGGCCCATGCTCATGCAGGCAGCACTGACTGGACTATGGGCTATTTAAAGAGAGGGTATGAAGGTGGGAGGGGCTCCTGTTAGCAGGATCGAAAGCAACTTGTGGGTGGATGTGATCAAAGTCCTTGCAAATATGTATGAAAACTGAATAAAAAAATAAAAAACAAAACAAAAAGCAAACAAAAGATATATATCAGCCCTGATTTTTTAGTTCTAACAAACACATGATCCACAATATTAATAAATATTGGAAATGGGGAGGCAGTTTATGTACAATCTTTGCAACTTTTCTATAAACTCAGTTATCCCCAAAGTGTCCACTCACTTACAGCTTGTCACCAAGTTACTATCCTAAAAATGTCCGAACAACTGGTTTACCAACTGTAGATGTTAATTTGGTATTTAATAAGACATAATACTGAAATCTGGCATTAGACTCGGCTCTTCTGGTTCTGACAAGCAAGATTTTAATTGCATTGTGCTTTAATCTTCCATGACTGTTTAGTCTGGCTGATGAGATGGTTCAACACGTAAAAGTGCTGGCCACTCAACAATGTAAAATTGATGACCTAGAACAAAAATGAAGGTGGAGAGAACAGACTCCACAAAGTTGATCTCTGACTTCCACTTCTACTCCACTGTGGCAAGTATACCCCACCTCCTAACATCATACACACTAATAACAGAAACAACAAAAAGTGTTTTCTATTTTCCAAAAATAATACAACTTCCAGGTCAAGAAAATCATGATGGCACTCTTATTTTAAAACATTTAAAACCTGGGTCAAAAAAACAAAACAAAACAAAACAACTCCATCAGCAGAGCCCTTCTTATCCTCTATCAGAATCTGCAATAGTGGTCCTGAGCACCAAGCAGCAAGAAGAGATTGGCAGTATTATCTTCCAACTGTTCCTAGTTGGCCTTGTACAGACAGCTTGAACTTAAAGACACTGCTAAATGACAGTAAGTATTAGCTACTGAGTAATTCTAGGAGCACACTGACATTCTAACTGACCACAGGGAGTGAGGTATGTAATGTCCTGGTACTGAGCATACAAAAAGGAAAATTCTGAGTACCCTAAATCGTTATCACCATGTTTGTTATGTTTGAAAGCAAGCACGATAAAGTGAATAGTAGAAAGCATAAACATTTAACAAAACAAAAACTATTATGAGCTTAGAAGTGAACATTCAATCAGAGCTTAAAATTTTCTAGTTTATTTCTAATAATCAACACTTGATGCTTGACTCACAGATTTTATTTACATTTGTCTACAGTATCATTTCCTGATGAAATGAACTAGAGTACAGCTCAATTAAACCAAATCAAATCATAATCATCTGAACTGTTTGTAAACTCCTATTAGCTAAATTTATAATCTTGTATTTGCCTAGTACAGCCCAAGTTTTAAATACAGAAAGCACAAGAACAAACCAAGGCTAACACGTTGGATCTAGAAGATCTGGGCAACTCAGAAAGTCGACTTTTGAGAAGTCTGAGGCACAATTACAAGAGAGTAAGAGTTCGTGTGCAACCTACAGTAAATGCAGCAAGGAAAATAAGACAAAAAACACAGGAAAGCTTGTAAAAATATTACGAAAATATTTCTACATACGATATCTTGTTTTCATCTTTAGATCAGCTGAAGTGAAAAACACTCACTTTAAAATAAAAACACTTTGTTTGATCTGCTTACTAAACATCTTAGAATGCTTCACTTATTTAAACTGGAGCAAATACTAGAGGGATAAACAGGAAAACACTTCCTGTAACAAGGAGGCCCAGCACAACTGCCGGCCCCTTGTATACTTACCTTGCTTTGCTGCTGGAGAGACTGTTAGAAGAAACCTTTTAACTTTTAAACCAGAGAACAAAATGGATCTCAAGTGACCAGATTTTAATTTTAGAAATAAAGCTCTGAAAGCATTTTAAGCCATATGTTTTTTCAGGTGAGGAAAAAAAAATGATTTTGCTTAAATCATGCAGAAATAAGAATTCTTCTGTTATTTGGATATCTACAGTGTTGAAAAACTAAACAACTCAAGGCAAATGTTCACTTAAATTCACGTCTCTGTCAGCCTGTCACCGAGAAATAGGCTTCAATAGCTTTCTTCAATTTGCTCATTAACTATGATTTACCCTTTTTTTAAAACCTTTATCAAGCAAGTACAATATCTTGTAACTAGATTTAAAGGATATCCATATTTTTTAAACTTTTATTTCAGATAGACATTCTGAAATAAGATGGATAACTTACTCCTTCTGCAATTGCTAATATCCTCTTGCAATAAAAGTGGTATAAAGCTGATAGGAGAGAGAATGATTCTAAGGCACCCTCAGCAGAGAGAACTGAAAGTTTATGGTTGTCAGCTTTGTGATGTAGTTAACTTCTGGTAAGAAATTACTGGCACAGGTAAACAACGTAACCTGATTGACTACTTTTCCCATATGAACATGAATTGGTTATTCCAATAAGTTTATTAACCTTGCCCATGTGTCTGAAGTCTAGGCAAGCCCAGGCAACCCTGTCTCAGTCAATAGGACATTTAGGAATGAAAAGGACAAGAAAACAAAGTATTTTGCTACAGCTGTTTTTAAATGAAGCAAATGGTTGTAAATAATGAATAGAACATTTTATCTGGGGAACAGTATGGCTTAAAATGCAATTTACTTTCAATTTCACAAATAAACACAGTTGTACTGTTTTGAAAAGCAATAAAGGCATGCACCTCTACTAGCAGATGTAGTACTTCTGACCAAATGAGACATCAACTTCCTAAAAAATATGCTTCATGCACTGTATTCAATGTTTTTTAAAGATGTAAATTTTAATACATTATTTCTTTTTTGAACTTGAACGGGAACCAGAATGGGTTGATCCAGAAGACGACCTGTGGTGCCTGTAAGACACAAGAAAGCAGCACAATCTGTAAACAGCACTGAACTGTGTGTCTGTTCCTAAGACTGCAAACACCAGAAAAGAGCAGAGCAAACACTAGGTACCTTGATGCTGGCAGAAATAGTTAAACCTAAGATGTTTATACACATTTTTGGATGTGAGCCCAGAATTGGTGTGATTTTAACTCAAAACTCTCTACAAGTTAAGAATATAGTAACACTCATTTCAAATATAGCCACCTCTCAATTATTCAAGGTAATGAAGGGAAAGCCTCTAAAGAAGCCTGTAATCATATATATGTACAAGGAAGGCATATAATCCTGGTAAGGCGTGTGATAAAATCAATGTCAGCTGTACCACAGACAGCACACCAGGTCTCTATGTAACACAGCAAGGTTTCTGCGTGTATGAAATAGTACATTCAAAGCAATGAAGTTTTGGAAGTCTAGATCATATAACGTGACTGTATAGTTAGTTAAAGTGCTAGAGTCATGCAGCCAATACGAGTAAGTCAGTATCAACCTGGGCAAAGTGGTGGTGTTCCGTAGGGGATGGCCCTGGGCTCAGGGTTGTTTAATGTTTTCACCAATCACCTGGCTTATGGAATAGAGAACATGTGCATTAAGTTTAGATGACAACAAACTAGGGGGGGATTATATGTGGCTAAGATAAAAATTTGCACAAGTAATGATAAGGCAACAGAATGAATTTCACTCAAATACAGAGTAATTTTCTTATAAAGAAACAATGCACAGAAAGTAGACTGGGTATAATCTTGAACTTCAAGTGTCAAGGACATCTAATTCTGTGAGAGTTGGAAAAACACGATCCTACCCACTGAACCTAGTTGTCACTAGACTCTAATGATCCTTCTTTTCTTTCACAATCTAAGAGGATATGGAAAATTTGCTAAGATTACAAATAAGTTACAAATCATAATTAAGACATTGAGAACCAAGAGAAAATTAGTGGAACTGAATAATTAAGTCTGCTGCAAAAAGGCTGACTATGCACATGACAAGTGCACTCTAGATACAGGGACCCAGGACCCAGTGAAGGTCCTTTTCAAAAGAGAAAAATGGATCTGGACTGCAAGATGAAAACAGTACTAACTACAAGGAGTAATTTCCATGTAAAGGGCATAAATGTCATTTGCTATGGAAATGCACATTTATTTAAATGAGGACAGAGCCCAATAATCTTACAAGGTAATCCTGATTAGGTACCCTAGAATCCCTACCATTTCAAGCATTTAATTTTAAAAAACAAACACATGTAAATTATTTCAACATATAGCTTTTGGGTTTCAATCTTTAAGAACACAAAAATAACCGAGAGTTGGCTATAATAATATACATGGAAATAAAAATTCAAACAATAAAATGGTCAGAGAACAGTCTGTCCTGTAACTTTTTCTAAAGTTAATAACAAGCTAAACAAATTAATCTGATTTCTGAAGTTTAAAGATGAAAAATATAATTTTAAAGAACAACGGAGAAAGAAATCTAACCCTTGCCTAGAAAGTCCATCTACTCAATACAGGTAAGAACACCCATTCTTATGCTACAGAAACCCAAACCTTTCGGGTGACCGTGATCTCGTTCGTCTTTTTTTGCGAACAGCGGGTGAAGAAGGTCTAGAGCGACTCCTCTTCCTGTCTCTCTCAGGAGATGATGAAGAACTTGAGTAAGATCTTTTTCTTGGGGAAGAAGAGCCCCTGTGGGACCTGGAGCTGGATCTTCATTGATTGAGAGACAAAGCAGACGTTTCATTAAGGGCACAAGTGAAGACTGTCCAGTTCCCAAAAGCAAACAGGACTGTGACTAAAGAGTTTTGTAAGAGGGAATACTTACTGCTTACTCAGCAGAAGACTTCTGGTTCAACCTTGAACATGTTCTATATATGTACAACCATTTTATCTTTAAAAAATTCTAAATATTTACCCCATGGTAATTAAAAAGCAGCTTACCGAATTAAGACAGAATATTTTTATAATTGTTTATAGCTTTGTAACTTAAAGAATTTAATGAGTGAAATCAAGAGGTAACTTCAGTTCTGTGACTTTATGGTCAGAAATTAGATCCTTCCATTTGGGGAAAATCCATATTAGGTAAAACCTGCTGAGGACAATGAACTTAACTTCTCACAGTAAGGTGCAACAGAGAACTGAGGGACACAGCCCAGAAAGATAAAACACTATGCTGCTAAGTAGTCAAAGAAAATGGCAGCTTTAAAACTTGACTTGTGCTTAGATCTGTGCTATGAAATACGAAGTGGAGACATTCACATGTTTTAGGTGGAAGTAAATGTAAAAATTTTGAAATGCAAATTTATCTTCATTTACATATTTTGGTTGAAGGAATTTAGCTCAAACTTCCCAAAAAATTCACCTTTGGGCTTAAAGTAAAATGAGAAAGCCCAAAAGGAGAATTCTTTGGAAAGTTGTAAGCAATTAAAATGTTTGGGAAGGATATGAAGGCTTTTCTGTAAACCTCAGTCCTACAGTTCCCAAAGGGACCACACCAAGACTCAACGGTTTGGGAATAAGCACCAACATGTTAATACACATAAGAAAGCACCTTTGCTCTACTGTGTACTGGCTCAGTGAGTGCACGCATCACTCTTCTCCTCAGTGGGACTCAGGTAGTTGCCCTCAAACGCTAGAATGGGCTCAAGTAAGTGAACCTTTCTCCAGAAGAGCTGTTAGAAAACTTCAATGTGAATTCCCACAAGTGGGATTTTAGAGGCTTTCGTATTAATGCTGCGTGCCTGCAGTAGACAACAATACAGTGACTTAACATAAAGGCAGCATATTTTAATGAAGTACAGAAAATTTTTTCAAGAAAGCAAAAAACTAGCGTTTCAAGTGCTTCTTTACCAATCATTTTCCTTTGATATTTGACTAAAGACAACTGAAATGTTCACAGCATGGCTTATATCACATATTAGCTAAGCTAACATCCTACTTGACTTAGTTTTAAGAGGAATGCTTGCTATACAGATAATTTATAATATTCTTTAAAGTCAGGGAAATTGAGTAAACACAAACAGCACTCACTAGAAACTGAGATAAAAATGGCAAAGCTGCTTCTGTAAAACAAAATCTAGCTAGGCGGTGGTGGTGCACGCCTTTAATCCCAGCACTTGGAGGCAGAAGCAGGGGGAATCTCTGTGAGTTCAAGGCTAGCCTGGTCTACAGAGTGAGTTCCAGGATAGCCAGGACTGTTTCACAGAGAAACCCTGTCTCGAAAAACCAAAACCAAAACCAAAACCAAACCAAACAAAAAACCCAAAAAAACTATTTTCAAGCTGCATACTGGATTGGTCTTCCTTTTAGCAATAATGCTTCGTTTGTATGTCAAATTTAATTAACGACTGCAAACATAATCTTAATACACTAGCTATCTGGTGGAGTAACGGCCTCATCTTCCTACATTACACATCTTAGCTATGGATGTAAAGCCATCCCCCTCTTTCAACCATGGAAATGTCTTGGCACATACTGAGAAATGCAAACATTTTGTGGTGGAGTTAAGCTGAGGCAAGTGCATTAGTTTCCTAGTGCTAAAATAAAATTGACAAATACAGGCAGTGATGAGGGAAAGCAGTGGAGCCTTCTGAAGCCTTTAATACTTTCCTCTCTGCCTTACAGAGAGGTGCTACCTCATTCACCTTGATTTCGAACCACGGGATCTGGAATGTTCTCTGGAACCGGAGTGAGACCTTGACTGCGAGCTGGAAGAGCTTCTTGAACGGGACCTGGAACAACATGGAAGCATTTTTTTTCCCTAGGACCACATTTTTGAGCTCTGTGATATGAACACTGAAAGAAAGACACATATTAAAAGTGCATTTTTCACATAAAAAGGTGTCTATGCAAGATACACATTTTCCAAGCAAAAATACTTAAAACGAGGCTTCTTATTATAATAAAGATTAAGCTAAAAAAAAGAAAAAGAAAAAAAAACCAAAATTCAGTGACGACTTTCCAAACCTGATCAAACCACCATCAGGCCCCTAGATTGTAAGCAAGTGAGCACCACCAGTTCACAGACAACGTTATAGTTGCATTTACATTCTCCAGTGCTCCTATCCCTTTCATTTGCAAAATTCCAGTGTCTAGTAGGCAGGAAACACTAACTGCTGCATCATACCTTTGATGTCTACTCTTCACTTGTTTGTCTTAAATAATTAAAGATACAACAACTCTAGCAGTGCTCTACATTAATTACATTACTGACAAGAGTGTGGCGCTGGGGAAATATAACACTTACATTCTGAAAACTACAAATGACATCTTTGACACCATCTTTAGTTTGTCCCCACAAATAGGGACTGTCACACTTTTATCTCGGAATATTCTTTTTTGAGGAAAGGGAGGGACTAGGAATGGAGCCTAGGGCCCCATACATGCCAACAAGGCTCTATCACCGACGTATATTCCCCAGCCCTCAAAATTACTCTAAAAAATAGCATTTTAAGGCTTTACAGTACTAATTAAATAGCTGGCAACACACTTTATTCTTAAATATGATTAAAAATAATTGGCCATTAATTCTGAACTGTAAAATGCACTGTTTACTTTTTTATTATTAAATACATGTTTATAGCAACCCAACATCCTGCTTTAATTCCTGGACACCCTAGAAGCACAAGTACCCAATGGCTGAATTGGTCCTTTATTCAGAAGAGTAATATCAAAATAAATTATAAAAAACTGTGCAAGTGTCAATGCCCAGAAAATCTCCAGCTAAGCCTCTAACATGCTGAATTAAACATCCACCTGACAATGTCTGAACATAAGCTATCTACTTAAATATATATCACTTACACAATGCTTTTGAACTTAAGTTACTCTAGTCAAGGTCAAGAGGGTGACACAGAACAAGCAACTTCTAAGATTTGAAATTTATGAAAATACAAGGCAGTATCTGTAGGGTACAAAGATAAAGTCTAGCTAAGGTGACTTGATTGAAATATTAAAAAAAAAAGGCTTATTTAAGTTAAGTAGTAAAATAAAGTTTATAAGTAAAAAGTTAGATACTGACATTTTGACTGGTGTTACCCTTGGCCTGCACCCGTTTACCTGGACCTGGACCTTGAACTTGAGGGGGAGGATGAGCGTGATGAAGATCTCGAGTGAGATGATCGAGACTTGGAGCGACTCCGTCTATTTGCTTTCTTTTTGTTACTCTCTTCTTCTTCACTGGCATCAAGATTATATTTTGAGAGATCAGCATCATCTTCATCCTCGTCCTAATAAAATTTTAATTCTATATAGACATTTACATATTAACGACACCCACCAAAAAAGATGAATATTCATTATACTGGACATTACCAGATGGGTCTGTTACCAAATACTTCAATGCAAACTCATTTTCAATTTGGGAGTTCACCTACTAAACTCATTTGATAGAACAGACTTGAGAACTGGGCAGACAATTCAGGCAAGATCCTAGAAGCTATGCTACTAGCTCTCAGAACATACATCAAACTGTCAGCAATTTTTAATTTTATTTGGAGTCCTAGGTCCACTACCACCAGCCTTAGTTTGGGACACTATTTTCTTTTCCCTCTGCTACAATAACCGTTTGCTTGGTTCTGTGCCCCTAACACTTAAACAGGGACCCGCTCTTCCATGAGCTTGGCTTGGAAGATGAGAGCCAGACCATAAACTCATACTGTGGCCCACACTGGGTAAAAGCTGTCCTCCTTACCCCACTCTTCCTCCCCTCTGCAATGGTCCAGGTGCCAAAAGTATCTTGTGCTTCAGAACAGTTCCAGAAAAATAAAGGGGAGCGAGGATAGGGGGGAGGGGGCATTACCTCATCCAGCTTATATTTAGACAGATCTTCATCCTCATCCTCTTCTTCTCCCTCTGACTCTTTATCTTCGACTTCCTTTAATATAGATGCGGGACCAACTGCCTTCCCCCTGTATTTTTTCTTTTTACGTCCAAACTAGAGAAAAAAAAAATATTTCTTTAGGCTGAAACACAAGAAAATCATTTTATTTTCTAAAACTAATCTGTGCCCATGTGAAAAGGCAGATGTTGAAATTTGAGCCTGTAATTCCTGAACTTGCAGGTGGAGATGGAAGATCCCTTACTGGTCAGTCAATCTGGTTAACAGTTGAGTTCTAGGTTCAATGAGAGAACCTGTCTCCAAAAGCAAGGTAAAGATCAATAGAGGAGGATACCTAGTATCAATCTATAGCCTCTACACATGCACAGATGCACAAATAAGGGCATACACACAGAGTTCTTCTGAATTTCAGGTTATTTTTTTTTAATCATTTCTCTAACTTAAAACATAGTTTGTACACATCCATTGAAAGCTTACCTCATCATACTCCCCATCAGATTCTTCTCTTTCTATATATTCAACATTTTCTCTTTCATTAAAACCACCTCCATATCCTTTAAAAAGAGGGCATAAATTGCTGTAACAACTCAAATAACAAAATAATTATATTCATACTATTCCCAACTAACAGAATATGAAAATCTAATCAATGCTGGTTACTTATGTAACTAATAATTACTAATCTTTTACAAGTTAAAAATCATGATAGAGAAAAAGTCAGGTCTATTTTAGTTGTAAAATCATAGCAGTACTTACAGATCTTTTCAATTTAAAATTTTCCATGACAGGTCATTCATGGAATATATATGTAAGACATCTTTATTTTCTGCTATGACAAAGTTTTAGAAGAACTTTCCTCTCCATTATAATTCTTCTAGAACTGGGCTCATAAGAACCAGGATTAAACATATTTATCTGAAAACGCAGACTTTGAAGGCTCAGTGATCATCATAAGGGGTTGGAAGTACTGTAAGCGCCAAGGGAGTGGAGTACACTATAGTAAAACAGTTAATTTGATGGACCCAACCACACAGCTAGAATATGAACTCACATGGCTGTGACTGTATACAATACTTTCACAAGATCAAGCTGACAAAGTCCCAGCATGGATTGGGGAGGGGCTCATAAAATCTCATGCCAGCTGAGATGTTACTGGCAACTGATGGCTGCTAGGAGGCAATGTAAGCTACATGCCTATGAGTGCTACCTATGTTCCAGTAGATGGATAGTGTGATATCCACACACATATAGCCAGCACTAATGGTACTCAGTGGTTTAAAAAGGAAAGAGAGCACATGACGTTGAGGAAGGAACACAGTAGTAGGGTTAGGAAAGGAACTGGAGGTGAGGGAATGCCTGGCCTGTGAATTTAACCAAAACACATAGGCACATGTGAAATTCTCAAAGAGTAAAAAGAAAATGCAAAAAACCCCTCAACAACAACAGAAAAGAATTTACAGTTTTATCCTTTGTAATTTGTAGTTTTAAAGTTTTCCTGATAATTCTAAAATGTGGCTAAGGTTAAGAATAATTTTTTTTTTTAAGTTTTACAGGATGTCTTTAAAGGTGTTCTTTACCTCTCTATCACACTAGAACATAAGATATTGCTGTACCATTACCAACTATCATACATCTAAGCTAGGAGGAGGCAGAAAAGCATTTCTGAAAGTACCCTAGGATTCCAAATGCTAGGGTAAGGCTGCCTAACTACTTCCTAAACTGCAATTATCAAACAAAAGATTATTTTTAAGTGCAAAGGGAATAAAAAATCCCAGTAAATAACATAAGGTGTGGTGGTACATGCTTTTGATACCAGCGCACCGGAGGATGAGGCAGAAGGTGAGAGATGAAAGCCATTCTTGGTCATACATCAAGTTTGAGCCCAGCTAAGGCTACATAAACAAAACACACACATACAAAACAAACAAACCAAAGGAGAAGATAGACAGATTCCTTGTTTTTTCCTGTGCTCTCTTGAGAAGTTAGTAACTGCTTTTAGAAATGGTGATTAGAATGTGGCTCAATCTTACCCGTTCTTTCTTCTAACTTAGCATACTTTGGAGTATTACACATGTTACACTCTGATCTTCTGGCCCAATTCACATTACTGCAACTATAATTGCAAAACAAAAACAAAAACAAAAACAACCCATCAAATCAGAAAGCCCCTAAACATTGAAAAAGTATTACTAACATTTGAAAACTTTTTGGTGAAATAATTAGTAAAAAGCAATGTTCATTAAGAAGTAATGTAAATTAAAAAACAAAACATTGTTCTAGGGAACATGGATTCCCAGAATAGCCTGAACTATGTAGGTGGAGAACAAAAATCTATTCAATATAAATAATACTTTGAGAAGTGACATATCTAGAGATTCAGCTACCTAGGGGAAAAACACTAATTAAAGGTTCCATTTTTTATCATCTCTGAATCTACCTTGAAGAGTAAGGACTTACCTTTCAAATATGGCTGCTGTTCTTATTCCCCTCTAAGGACTCCTTGAAGTACACTAAATCCTGTGACTTATGTTTGTTGCTAAACAATTTCTCTGTATAGATTCAAGATCTATTTACAGGACCAGAGCTTTATCTAAGATGCTTTTCTGGTCTGGTGCTCTTTCATATATGTAGGATCTACCTATATACTACAAAATGTGGAGATTGGGAAAAGCAATACAAAATGAAATCTAAATTTGAAAGGCAAAAATATTAAGAAATCTAACAAGAAACATTTTTTTATGGAAGGCAATTTATGTGTCCCAAGTGACTTTCATATTATAAAAGAGGCAAAAAAAAAAAAAAAAAAAAAAAAAAAAAAAAAAAAAAAAAAAAAAAAAAAAGAAAAAAAAAGGGCAATTGTTCAGTAACAGGAAGTAGACCACACGGTACCCATCCCTTTGGTTATCAGCTCATAAACACTCTATCACAGCAACTATTAGTCATACTCCTGAAAGATACAACTTAAAATTTCCTTCTCACTATATACTTAGATTAAGACCAATACACTTTTGGCTTGAAAGGATACAACGTCTTGTCATGTAATTAGTAAGAGTTCATTGTATTAATGAGTGATGATTGGAAATATTTTTATTGCAGCAACAGACAGCAATCTGAAGCACATACGTTTTGCACTGCCAGTCATTTGCACTAAATAAGCCTCGGCTCTTCTCTGCCAGCGTCTTTCCTATTTCTGTGCCCCCAGCTTTCATCATCTTGGCTTCAGTTGTTTTCTCTGAAACAGACAAATAACGCAATATAAATCCCGGGAAGTAAAGAAATGATCTATATACACATTAGTAAGAGACTCAACCATAAGCACTCACCTCGACCACATCTATTACAGCTTGTTCTCCTAGCGAAGTTTACATTTCCACACCTGAAAATAAAATGAGACGCACTTAAAGAATTCCTATTATTTAAAATGTCTACATTTTTTTTTTTTTTTCGAGACAGAGTTTCTCTGTGTAGCTTTGCGCCTTTCCTGGATCTCGCTCTGTAGACCAGGCTGGCCTTGAACTCACAAAGATCCGCCTGCCTCTGCCTCCCAAGTGCTGGGATTAAAGGCGTGTGCCACCATCGCCCAGCCCTAAAATGTCTACATTTTAAACTGTCTTCACTACACCCTGACACACAGAACACGCTTACCCATCATGTTACTATTAGCATCACTGGAGAGAAACAAGAGCTGGGTAAAAATCTCAACCTTGTGTTTACAACCACAGCAACCACTTCAGGATTCAAACCTTTCTATCTTCAGACTAGCAAGTTTCATTAGTTACATTAAATTTCCTTGTTCCAAAGTGTCATCTGACTCATCTTCAACAATTAGACAAGACACCAGAGATTGAAAAAAGAACACCAAATTAACTCTCAGTGAAAGTTGTTTTGAGTTTTATAAGAAGCACAAAATCCTGGGGATGGATCCACCAGGAAAGAACAGGAACAGAAAGGCTTCAGAGAACTGATGAAACGTCTTTTTGGAAGTAGGATGTGGGACGATAAAAGAAAAGATTGGTTATATTAACTAAGAACATTAAATAGTAAAGAAACTCGAGTATTATAGTGTTTATCAAACCTAAAACAGCAAAAAAACCCAAAAAACAACCCCCCCAAAAACTACAAGAAATCAAACCACAACCAATAAAGTAAAACTGTATGACATTATATACTAAAGTTTTTATACACTTACATGACCTTAGTGTTTAAGTTAAAGCATGTTAGATGCTCCAAACATTTAATGTTTAAATTAAAAAAGAAAAACAAGCCATCACCCGATTTGAAAAAATGAATGAGATAAGTCAACGGAAGTGCAACACTAAACTGAAAGATCCATACAGCTTTTAGGTTGCTTTTCTCTGTTAAAAAATACCAAAGATCCAAGTAACACTGAAAATATGTTCTGAAAAAAATGTCTCCTTGATTTATATAATCAGTAGAACTAACATTCTGTTTCTGCCAATGAGTTTAGGTGCACAGGACTACGAACGATGTGTTCTTCCGAAATATCTGGGTGTGTTTTCAGTAAGAACACAGAGAGCATATTTCCTACAACTCACAGATGGCACCAAGTCAGAGGCTGGTGTCCTGATCTCCGAGGTTCCAAAGTGTCACACAGTTCTCTGTAATGACAGTCCAAGGGAACCTCAGTTCTACTGTTGGTCAGTGAGCTTAAGCCAAATGGTTATCAACCAAGTGAATGCGAGTGACATCATTTCCTTGCTCTCCACGTACTACCCGTGCTATTTCGGTGTTAACTGTAAGAGAGCAATGTATGTTCTAGCAAAGGTGCTTCAAGTCAGACGCTCGGCAGCAGATAGAATTGGCAGTAAACCCGGGCTTCCTCCAGCTCTGCCTCTGGCTCTCTAAGAACATGAGCCGGTGCATCGCTGTTTTGTTTGTTTGTTTTGAATACGGACATCTATCTATTCAGTAAGATTTCCATCGCCGTCAGCCAAACACACCGGCTTCGCAGCCACGTACGCGCCCGGGCCTCTGCCTCCAGGGAGGAGGGTGCGAAAAGCCAAAGTCACCGGGAAGATCAGCAGGCCCGAGAGCACGGCGGGCCCGGGGAGGGACGGAGGGCGCCGCGCCGCGTCAGAGCTCGGAGCGGGGCGACCGAGCCGAGAGCCGAGTTCCGCGCGGGGGTCACGTGCGGGCCGCCCGCCACCGCTCAAGGCCGGTCGCCCCGCCGTCCCCACAAAGGCCGCAGTCCCGCCGCCGCCCTCACCAGGGCCGCCCCTGGCCCCTGGCCCCACACCGCCCCGCCGCGCTCACTTCTTGTCAGGGCAGATCCAGTCTCCGTCACTGACTCGGAAATTCTTGGTCGACATCTTGGACGCCAGCAGCACCGCCGCCCGCAGCGACGTCCCGACCGGAGCCGCGGGGCCTCGCGCCGGGCTGTCCGCGCGCCGCCGGACCCGCCCTCCGCTGTGGGGGAGGGCGGACGACGAAGGCCACCCGGCCGCGAGCCTGGCGCCGCCGTGCGGAGACGACGGCCGAGAGCCCGCTGCTCGGCCCGAGGCTCGGCCCCGATGCGGCCTCACCGCGTTCCCGGGCAGGCGCCGCGGGGACAGCCCGGCCCGGTGGCCATCATAGCGCCGCGCGGACCGTCACAGCGCCGCAGGCGCAGCAGAGGGACCCGCAGACCAAAGGACCCCAGAGAAACGCACTTCCGCCTCCGGGGCGGGGCTAGGGTCGCAGAGGCGGAAGTGACTCGCGGGGCTCGGAAGCATGGGCTTTGGCGTTGCCTAGGGTTCACTGGGGCGAGCGAGAAGGTGGGCGGTTCGAGTCTTTGGAGAAGATATTTAATTTGAGTTTTGGACAGAGTGTGAGAGTTAGCCCACGTTACCCTGGATTTCACTATGTCGTCCAGGCCGACTTCGAACCTCTGCCACGCCAACACGCCAGGCTTTTCTCTTGTGAGAACACAGGGTCTTACTGTTAGCTCCAGCTGAAATCCTTTTGTAGCCAGGCTGCTTAGTATTTGGATAGAAAAGTGGTGGCGCACGCCTTTAATCCCAGCACTCGGGAGGCAGAGCCAGGCGGATCTCTGTGAGTTCGAGGCCAGCCTGGGCTACCAAGTGAGTTCCAGGAAAGGCGCAAAGCTACACAGAGAAACCCTGTCTCGAAAAACCAAAAAAAAAAAAGAAAAGTCATATTAATAAAGGAAGACAACTCTCTTCTTTGGGATGTTGTTTAAAAACTTAGCTTTCTTTTTTTTTTTTTTTTAGGTTTTTTGAGACAGGGTTTCTCTGTGTAGCTTTGCGCCTTTCCTGGATCTCGCTCTGTAGACCAGGCTGGCCTCGAACTTATAGAGATCCGCCTGCCTCTGCCTCCCGAGTGCTGGGATTAAAGGCGTGTGCCACCACCGCCCGGCAAAGACTTAGCTTTTTAAGTAGGTAGTATGTGTAAGAGATAAGCCTTGCACACAAGGGAGCGGAGTTATCCAAAGGTTTTAGAAATAGAACATTGTCAGTAGTGACACAATTACCAGTGTCTTCTGATTCCAGCTCGCTACCTTTCTCCAGATTTAATTTATTGAATTTATTCTCTTGCTTTTTAAAAGATTTAGTTCATGCAACATATGCTTATTTATTAAAGCGAGAAATAGTGATAATTTATTGTTACAGAAAGTTGTTTTTAGGCTTAGCATGGTTTCTGAATTTGCAGGTAGTTGCATGTAGCTTACCTTTATTTCAGTTACACATACTGCTACCAATCCTTTCTTGTGACAGTTATCTCACATACCCCACACTTTGCTGCTGTAATGGACACTCATGTGAACATTCTTACAGTTACCCTCCAAACCCCGTGTTTTGCCATTGCTATCAACACACATGTGAAAATCTTTTTTTTTTTTTTTTTTGGTTTTTCGAGACAAGGTTTCTCTGTAATAGCCCTCTGTCGTGGAACTCACTTTGTAGACCAGGCTGGCCTTGAACTCACAGAGATCCACCTGCCTCTGCCTCCCAAATGCTGAGTTTAAAGGGCACGCCACCACTGCCTGGCCATATGAACATTCTTAATGCATGAGTTCTGTCATTTACATGAGAAAGGTTTTCTAGCATATAGCTCATATCTAGGAGAAAAATTGTTAAGCTACATTTTGGTTTTAATTTCTAACACCTTTGATAACTGTAATATCTTGGTCATTTCAGTTGGAAACTTTTATTTTGATAGTTGTTCACCTCTTGGCAGTTATTTTGTATTGTATAATCACTGATTTTTTTCCCTGAATTTTTATCCTGGATAATGTGGAATTTTTACTTTCTTTTAGCAAGCAATCCTTGGGTTGGCACCACAGGCTCAGTCTTGCGTGTGAGTACTGGTTCTATATCAGTTGGCTCCTCTGAGTATTTGTTGTACTTTAAAAATGTTTTAATGTATATGGGTGTTTCGTCTGCATGTATATTTATGCAGCACATGCGTGCTGGGTGCCCTCAGATCAGAAGTAGGTGTGGATCCCCTGGAACTGGAGGTACAGATGGTTCTGAGCCACCATGTGGGTTCTGGGAATCGAACCTGAGTCTTCTGGAAAAGCAGTCAGTGTTCTTAACCACTGAGCCATCTCTTCAGCCCCTGCTATGCTGCTATCTTGAGTCTGCCTTGTACGTAAACACTTGGATTGTTTTGGCACCTTAGCAGTAATTTAATTAGCAGTAACTACAATTTAATTGTAGTTCATTACATGAATCATTTCCATCCTGCTTTGATTTGTTCTTTACACATTCAGTTGAGATATGAGCACAGAACTTGAGTGGGTTCATACCTGATTTGGAGGACACACTTCTCCATCCATTTTTTTTTTTTTAGATTCCTCTCATGTACTCTGTCTTGCAGTATTACTTTTCTGGTCCTTTTGTGAGAAATATGAGATTTCCCTTGAAGTTTTGGCAGCTTGTCATAGCTATAGCATTTGACTAGGACCCTAACATAGGGTGAAGTGGTGAGTGAAAAGAGAAAGGTGTGGGATTTTTTCCCCTCACATTCCCTTGCTGTTATATGCAAATATAATTTCTCCTATACTCTAGGTCTTCGGGTGGGAGGAGAGCTGTGAAACAGTTTAGTATTTCCTTACAGACTGGTAGCTCACAGAATGTCTTTTCCCAGTTCATATGGCCAGAAAAGAATTTTTTAAATTAATTATTACTGATTGTGCTGTTACTACAGATTTACTAGCTGCCCAACCAGCTACAAGAGAAAATGGCAGAACGAAATGAGGCAACCATCAAACAAACCCATACAACCAAGTTTTGGCTCTCTGCTGCAGTTTGCTCATTTTTATTCTCTTCTTGGTGCCCACAGACAAGGAAGGACTTTGTGTGTTTTCTTCAAGTTTTCCTTGTGATCAATTAGAGAATAAATGGTGAACCCGCCCCATCCTCTATTGCTGCAAGTCAGGGAATTACAAATTAAAACCATAATGTGCTAATGCCCATCAATCAGAGTGAACAAAAAAGCTCAGACAGTCCTAGGAATTAGAGGATGACTAGAGTCCTTATGGATTGCAGACCATGTTTTCCTTCATATGGTTTGACTCACACTGTTTTGGTTTCATCATGGTGCAGATAACGATACCCAGGAGACTTCACAGATTAAACTGAACTTTTCTTAATCTAATGATATTTGGTATACTTGAGATTATGGGCAGTAATATAGTGAGATAACATGAAGACTTACACTCTACTGTGTACAGTGTTGCTAAGCTATGGTGCTCAGTCAGTTAGGTATATTCAATGTGTTTTCAGTGTACAATAGGCTTGTCATATGGTATTTTCAACCCAGTGATCTTTATGTAACCCCAGAACAAGACAAGTAGCATTTTTTCCCTCTGGGAAATACTTGTTAGACTCTACTAAATCTGAACAAATGCATACACTATGACCCTGAAACTCCTCAGGGTGTTCCCTAAGCCCTGCAAATGTTTCTACTGAAGATAACATACAACTTCATTACTTGTGATGCTCCCAGTGGGAAGTTTCCTGACTTTATCAGTGGTAGCCAGAGTAAAGAAATAATCACATAGTTGTTTAGTGGCATACAACATACAACATACAACAGTAAGAATGACATTGAAGCCACATTGAACACTGTGAATGTCACCCACAAACACAATATTGATTTGAAAAATCCAGACACAAAATGGAAAAGTTTATATCATTCCATTTATGCTAAGTTTAATAACTTCAGAATTAGTCTCCTACAATGGTTACTATTAATAATTGGAAGGAGATAGCGACTGGAACTAGTAAAATGGCATGTAGTTACTGCAATAAAGGAGTAACTATAGTTGGTAAAGCTTCTGGGAGAGTCAAATCAACAGAAAAATGTAGGTAGATTTTTCTGTCTCCCCTGCCAGCTCCCTTAATCACAACATGGAGACTTATTATTAATTATAAAAGCTCAGCTGATAGTTTAGGCTTGTTATTAACTAGCTCTTACAACTTAAATTAACCCATTTTTTAAAAATCAATCTACATTTGTCTCCTGGCTTTATTATCTTTCGTCTGCACTGCCCAAGCTGCTTCCTTTCCATCTGGCTGGTGACTCCCCACTTTGTCTTCCCAGTGTCATGTGTGCCTGAAAATCCTGCCTAGCTATTGGCTGTTTGGCTTTTTATTAAACCAATCAGAACAACACATCTTCACAGTGTACAGAAAGATTATTCCACAACAGAAAAGCTCTTTACAGTGAGTCTGGGATAGAATAAGAACAATTTAAGAGTATGTCTGCCGATAACTTAAACAGGTGAGTTCAAAGACCAAAGGTGGCTTTTCAGGGGCGGACATTCCTAGAGTAGAGAGTGATTTCTTTCTGTTAGCGTGAAAGAAAAACCCAACCACCCATTACTTTTATTCTAATCCTTTGATTAGTAATTTTGTCCCATCTCCTGGGTACATTTAATCTATCATGGTGAAACATTCAGAGTGAATTATCCATGCAAGTTACTCTTGTACTTGAAGCCATATTTAGTGATTGGTGAATAATCATGCAGACAAGCATATCTTGGTCCCTAAGAGGTTAATCAAGTATGGTGGATGCATTTGAATTTCTGAACTTATGTATTAAAAAAAAATCTGTCTTTAGCTACTCTGTTAGGACTCTCTCTACTTGCTAAGAACCAACATCAGAATATATGCTTTAACCCTTGCCCCCAAAGCCAAACCCAAACAGACAAAAGAGGAGAATGGGGAGGTGTGTTGTGAAGAGTAGTCTCATGGAATGCTGGGGCAAGAGCATAGCTCAGGTCTGGAAAAGGGCTAAAAGAAGCTCCTGTGCTTTACTAGTACATTTATCTAAGACTTTCATTCCTAGCTCACAAGACACTGAGAGGCTATAATACCATGCTTAGACCTGAGCAAGCAGGCTCTTAGGTTGGCCTGACCCCAGCTGTGCTTTGGAAAATCTTTCCTTGTAGAGATCACAGTCTCTTGTGTCTTGGGCCGCTCTAAACCTGTTCCTGTGTGGGTCCTATGTGATAGAAACCCTGGCGTCTTTTATTACCCTCTGGTAGTAGTAGTTTTGAGGTTCTCTGGATGCTCTCTTGTTGTGTATGGGTCCAGCAGATGTTCCATAAGAGCTCTGGGGATGGCTTCTATGAGCTGAACTAGGGGTGCATGGCCATGCCAGTCCCCGGAGGGAGGCTTGGTTAAAGTTCACACTGACCAGGGCAGAATTTTTTTTAATGGGGTCATCCAAGTTTGGACCACTGAAATGGTCTGATTGACTGACTAAAATGTGATATATTAAAAAGTGTATAGTCGCCTGCCCACTATACACTGCTGATTTTTGGACCTAAAGTCACCTTTGTGAGGTTGTGTGTGGACTCTCCCCCTTCCCCAAGGGAGATCCTGGTAGTCATAGGTTCCTTTAATTTGCACCTACCCCTATTGTTTCTGCCATCCAGGGCTTCAAGTGGCATGTTGGGTAGCATTTGTTATGGTTATTTTTGTCTCTTTCCCGGGGCTTTTCCTGATTGTGATAGTGCAAAATCAGCTTGCCCTTTTCAGCCTTCTTGCTTTTAATTGACACAGCATCTCCTGCTCTCCTGGGTGGTTGAAAATCTTGTTTAAATGATGGACATTGCTTACTTCAATAAGAGAGTGCTCTGTGACCTGTATAGGGCCACTTACCTGTCCTTACTGCAAGTAACAGTGGGGAGAGGCAGGCTCCCTGTTGGCATTGCAGTGTTCAAATTCCAGAGTTGCCATGAGTAAGGCACAGAAGGATCAGGAGAAGATGTGGATGGAAGATGGGTTGCCTTGTAATTGTAAATGCTACACATTCTATAAATGCTACCACATGCCAACAATTATTTATGTTTTTGTGCATTTTCTGGATGACACTTGTGTTTGTGGTCCTCTTCCACAAATACATTGACAGTGTTTTGAAGGCCATTGGAAAGTGGCTCACAGACTGCACAGTGGATGTTGTGGGAAATGAATAGTGACACAATAGGCACTGAACAGATGGCATCAGAGAACCCAAGAGGCAAAGCATCTATACTGTTTAACTAAAAAAGATTGCAGAGAGTATGTCACTGTGAATAATGGCATCACCACCTTCTCCTTGCAGTGAGAACTATGAGATTAACCAGGAATGGTATTTTGTGACAGAAACACAAACAGGTTCCTCCTGGGAATGGTGAAAATTTTCATGTGCATCAACTCAACAATAAATAGAATAGCTATGCAGCACATTTTCTTTACCTCAAATATTTATTAACAAGTTGCTACACCTCAGGTGGGCCCATAACTTGTAATTACTTTTATAATCAAATTGTTGTTAGAGAAAGCTCCTCCCTAGTCACCTCCAAATGTTTTGGATATCCTCATAGCCTTGCTGGGTAAGGTACTTCTGCTAAGAAGTCCGCACTCCTCTTGCATTCAGACCCCAATGCAATATTTTTCCTGTAACTATGTTTCCAAGGTTCTTGTTGCTCTGGTCTTTGTGACTCACTTGGTTATATCAGGTACTCAGGGCCCCAATGACTGCTAGGCAGTGCCATTTGGGAAAAATCACAAAGGGAGAGGTAGCTTGTTTTATTTTACTTTATTTATTTCTTTATTTTTTCTGTGTGTGTGTGTGTGTGTGTGTGTGTGTGTGTGTGTGTGTGTGTGTGCTGAAGAGCAATTTAACACAAAATTAGCAGCACGAAAACAGTCTCATAGCTTCTGTGACTGAGAAGACTGGGAGGGGCTTAGTTGGCTTTTCTGCTCAATGCTTCACCATGCAGATATTAAGCTGGCTGTGTTGGCTGCATTGGCTGCAAAGCCATGGGCTGGTTAGTGTGCTTTCATGTCCCATGTTGGGTACTAGATGATGCATTTATCTAATTATTCTTTATTAGTAAAAAATCAATGTCAGCCATCGGGGTAAGAACCTCAAAGATCAGAGAAGCAGTGGAGCAGCCACCAGTGACTTCCTACCTCTTCCATTCCTCCATCCATTCCTCTCTAAGCCCCACCTTACTACTTCCTCAGTCCTCCAAAACCTCTGTGGCTAATTTTGGTCAGCTAGTGGCTAGCTCCACCCTGATTCAAAACAAACTTTATTGTCAGAATGCGATGAAAATATCACACAACAGTGTAGATTTGTAGTTGCAATCCCAACTGAAGCTTGGAGTTTTCTTCTGAGCTATTCTGGTTGTTGGTTTAATAGAACTCAGTCCTTGAGTATTGAGGTCATCGTTTTCTTTGCAGATATTGGCCAGGGCTTTCTCGCAGCTCCTAGATACGGACCTCAGACGTGCATCATGTGGCCCTCTGAAAGCATGGAGCTTATTGTTCCGAAGCCAACAGGAGAGCTTCTCCCAATTCTGCTGCTGCTGCTGTTACAGCTTCTTACAACAGCTATTATTGTTGCTAGAGTCATATATTCAATGTGACACCATAGGCGAAATGATTCTACTACTTTTGCTATATTACATAACCTAATAAAAGGAGGGGCATCCCGTAACACTCCCAAGTGCTTCAGGAATCTTAGGAGCCGTTTTTAGATCTCACCAACTATGGTTCTTGAATGAGTAACTGCTGCCAGCACATGAAATCCTTCTTAAACGGATTGTCCACTTTTTTTTTTGACATTCTCTTGAGAACAGCCACTAGTTTATTAGTGTGCTTAGAAAGTATGAATTTCCGGTGTGAATACACTCATGTCTCACAGACTTCAAAGATACACCTCTGAGCATATTTTGTCACACAGTTTTCCTTACAATTTAAAATAAATGTGCTGTAAGAAATGATTAAACAGTGTGTATTTAGTATAATTTACAATTGACATTTCAGAAAGTCAGTGAATAGGAGACTGGAATGCACACACATGCACACACACTTCATAACTCTTCAACTTAACTGCTCTTTCTCATTCTGTAGGAATCATTGGTGGAATTTATTTGCCAGCTGGTGTTTCAGAGCCCTTTATAAATTAATTATAGTATTTACTAGCCATGTGGAGGTGAAAAAAATCTAATTAGGTCAAGGAGGCTGGTCCTGCTGGAGACCGAAAAGCAAAACTGGGTAAGGTGTCAGCTGCAGATCACTGTTGTGCTTTCTTGAGTACATGTTGGGGGTTGGGTAGTGGAACAGAAAGGATACATAAAAATTTACAGTAAAAACCGTAATTTTGATGAAAATGATTGAAGTTGTCCATCAATGAATGAACAAACAGACAAAATTAATAAAAAAAAAAAAACACCTTTTAGCTGACTAAGGCCTTCTCAGGTGTTCCATTACAGTGTAAGAACTGGATGTAGGATGCTAAAAGCACAGTCATTCATGGATTTACTCCCTCAGTCAGTGAACACAGAACTGGTTGTTGTGGATAAAGAGGATTGTATCACAGTCTCCTAAAGGAGTACAAAGGCGGCAAATACATTTGGGTAAGTGTGAGAGAACTGGGTCTTAGGCAGACTTAAAGTTAGGGAAGGTAAATGTATTGATGTTACTCCATCACAGGTGTCAGAACTTGACCATATAAACTATCTTGAAAGAGTTGGGAAAGGAGTGAGGTCACCAGGAACATGAGTGAGCCTCAGGCTCTGATCCTGGAGGCATTGCTTGAGACTGAGTTACCATGATTGCTGGGCCTTTTACCACACCTCCCATCCTGTTACACTTTCACTATTCTCCTTAAAAATTTTTTTATTTTATGAAAGACCTTGAGAAAACTCATTCAGTGATGTAAATAACATAGTTTAGCATTTACATTCTTATGAGGGGTTACCAATTTACCAGAAATAAAATCTTAAAATCAGGGTAAAAAACCACAGAATTTACTGGGGCCTGGTAGTAAATGTAAATGAATGTCTAGAGTAAGACATTAGGGAGTGAGGGAGGCTGTGACAAACTATTTGAGGGCATGAAAATCTGAAAATAAATGCTGTTTCAGCTGAAGAAAAAGTGCTAGCTGGATTATTACATCAGGCCAGTAGTTGCTCCTGATTCCTGCCTTTAAAGTTCAGTTGTGTTTAGAATTTTGTGGTAGAGAAAAGGATCCAAGAGCAGGAGACAGTGTGACAAACCCTGCATACAATACTCTTCCTTCACCTGAGTCTCCTGTGGAGGCTTTGGCCAGCACCTCCTTGGCCCACTTTCTCACAGGCCCCAGGATCTGGCCTGCTTTCCCCTGTCTGTTACTGGTATTCGTTTTTATTTGCTATAATCTGAGAGCATCAGAACAGAGATGGAGACTTTCTATAGTCAGAAACTACAGGGAAATAGATGAACTGTAGGGATTCACACCATTAGGACTCTCCAGCTTCTTGTCTGTATGGGAGCAGTGTGGTCGGTCAGCTTCTGTTGAGACCATGCCTGCTCTAGCAGTCCTACTTCAGGTGGTTCACACTTTTTTAGCTTCCGGCACAGTTTTGGATTTCGGACCCATGCAGCACAGTCAGAATATCTCGTCTCTTGATGAGGAAGAAGAAAATTAGCTGCCCCATAGGCCATTCACTTTCTCAGAAGGGCACCCTAGGGGAAAGAAAAGCAAGCTGACAGCCTGGTTGAATCCTTTGGTCAACAAAAACCCAGTTAAATGGAAGAATAGTTTAACAAAGGAGAGGGTTTGTTGTTTTTCTCCCAACACCTTCCTGAAGAATTCCCCTGGGGCAAGGATTAGTGTTGTATATATTAGTGTTGTGTGTGTGTGTGTGTGTGTGTGTGTGTGTGTGTGTGTGTGTGTGTATATATATATATATATATATATATATATATATATAATGTATATTTGATTGCACTGTGAAACTCAAAATTAACCTTGCATCAGGGGTGGAGCCAACGACTACTCCACAGGAATTAGCCGTGGAGAGGATGGAGGAACCAGGAATACAGATAGAGAGACGAGTAGGGAGAGACTTAGAGAGATGTGTGGTCTTTTTGGTTTGGGGTTAATGGAGAGAAGCTTTTCTTTTTTTTTTTTTTTTTTTCATTTTTTTTTTATTAATTTATTTTGCAATACAATTCAGTTCTACATATCAGCCACGGATTCCCTTGTTCTCCCCCCTCCCGTCCCCCTCACCTTCCCCCCAACCCCCCCCCCCCCCCCCCCATTCCCATCTCCTCCAGGGCAAAGCCTTCCCCACAGACTGAGGTCAACCTGGTAGACTCAGTCCAGGTAGGTCTAGTCCCCTCCTCCCAGGCCGAGCCAAACAATCCTGCATAGGCCCCAGGTTTCAAACAGCCAACTCATGCAATGAGCACAAGATCTGGTCCCACTGCCTGGATGCCTCCCAAACAGATCAAGCCAATCAACTGTCTCATCCATTCAGAGGGCCTGATCCAGTGGGGACCCCTCAGCCATTGGTTCATAGTTCATGTGTTTCCATTCATGGGTCTCCAAAGCCAAAAAGAAAGGTCAGCTGGTTGCTTCTTGGCTTCTCTGATCTAGCAGATTTTCACCCCCACATCTAACTCCAGAGTCTTTATTGGTAAATAGAACCATAGAGGCTTAGTTAAAACTTACATTTGATGGCCTCAACCAAACAGGGGGGACTGAAAATCCCACCAGGATGCTGACTGCAGGGCCTTCGGCACAGATTGTAGTTAAAATATCAGTAGATTTAGGTGTGACTGCTAAGATGACAGAAAAACAATAGGTTAGTTCTAGTTAGTGAGTTTGGAATCTGTTATCTTATGCAACATGGCTTCCCTGGAGGATGTCATAGCATGTCACACCACTGTACAACTCTTAAGATGTAAAATGGAGATGTTTCAGAAATCACATGCTCCCACTTTGTGAGATAGTATACAATACCTCTATAGAAAGCTTGTACATTATAATAGATCATAGAAAGGTAGGATCTGGAAGACACTGGCAATATTCCAGAACTTTCTCTCTTCTGTCTTTGTCTCTTGACTGCTGGCACTCCTGAAATGATTAGTAAAGTTTGAGGCTGTCTTTGATTTTTTAAGATTGACTTGAAGGCTGATCCAGGAAATACCAGTCAGAATGTAATATTACCTAGAATTTATTTGGGCACATTGGGAGAGTTCTGTCTTCAGTGGAGCTGCTAAGCTGATGTATGTAGCTAGAGTTTTCCTGCCTGACCCACAGTCAGGACAAATCTCTGATACCCGCCAGTCCCACAGCCGCTCAGACTCAACCAAGTAAACACAGAGACTTATATTGGTTGCAAACTGTATAGCCGTGGCAGGCTTCTTGCTAACTATTCTTATATCTTAAATTAATCCATTTCTATAAATCTATACCTTGCCACGTGGCTCATGGCTTACCGGCATCTTCACATGCTGCTAGTCATGGCGGCGGCTGGCAGTGTCTCCTTCCGCCTTCCTGTTCTTTCTTTTCTCCTCTCTATTAGTCCCGCCTATACTTCCTGCCTAGCCACTGGCCAATCAGTGTTTTATTTATTGACCAATCAGAGTAATTTGACATACAGACCATCCCACAGCAGATGTATGTAAATATGAAGCCTACTTTCTAGAGTTTACCCACAGAAGTAGTTATGCAGAAATGGTAAGAGCTGATAGATGAAATCAAGAGAGAGGAGCAGGAAGGGGAAGGAGAAAAGGGAGATTTGAATGAAGCACTTGAATTTCTGAATTTAGCTTTATATAAGTCATATCTGTTCGTTGGATGCTCTAGTCACATGAACTAAGTTAGAGAATTTTCTTTTGGTTTAAACTCAATTGCACAGGACTCTGTATCTTGGGAGCATAGGTTCTGATTAATGTTACAGCAACATTTTGTATTGGCTGAACTGAGAGGGTCTGAGGACTTAGGACTCAGTAGCCTGATAGGCAGGAATGGCTCTCAGGTGACTCTGTGATCTGAGGAGTATATGTATTGTAAATATTTCCTGAAACAGTGAATACATATCAGATCTAATTCACACATAACCATTATCGAATTTTAAACAAGATTGCAGACATTAATAGTAATATTTTAAGCACCTTATTCTATCTACTTATAAAGGAATATTCTGCCTTATTCTTTTGCTAGATTTACCTTATGTGTGAACTTACTTGGGACTGTATGACCAGGTAACATAGGGTGTTTTATAATATTGGCTTTGATTTAGGAAGCAAAACTGACAACTACTTTTTAAAATGTTTTAATTATCTATGTGTATGTCTCCAGTTCCTCATAGACAGGGGAAAGGTTTTATGTCCATAATTGCGGCACTTGGAACATAGTTGGTGCTCAATACTTTTGAAACAAATAAAGAGAAAAATTTTATTTTTTACCATCACTGACCTGTATAAATCTTTCTGTACAGCCAAGGTTTCTGAAAGGCTTTTTTGGACCCTGAAAAGCCTCTCCACTGACACAGCAATCCAATGCAGACCAAAGCAGACCTAATTAGAAAAAGCCCCGGTTTAATGGGTAAAGCATTTCCAGGTAATTCTCTGGTCCCTCAGAGAGGAAACAGGGACAAGAGACTGGAAAACCACATGTCTGTTTTCTGGGATGCAGCTTAAATACCCCGTGGGAGTGGTCTTGAGCCTCTCTTAGGGAGGAGCTGCCTTTGGCAGGCTTTGAAGGGAGAGTTTGGGGAAAGAGATGGGGGAAGGGGTGTTGAGGTGGATATTCCACTAGAACATTCCAGACTCTTTGGGTATATGGATGCCAGGGTGCCAGGGGCTGAGGTGGAGCTTCCACCAGAACAATTTCCTTCATTGTCTTCCAAATGTGCATAGTTACTTTACTTGGTATGAGGTTAGTAGAAATATTTGCAGCAATGAGCTGGCTCACTCACACTGTCCCGTAGGTTGGTGTGTGGTTAAAATCCCAGCACTTTGGATCTAAAGATCTCATTCTGCCTCCTGATAGCCTTGCAACCTCAGTTCAGGTCCAGGCTCTGCCTCTTAGCCTCCTGGCCTGGCTACAGGAATGGATGGATCCTGTTCTCAGTAGTGAGCACTGTGTGTAGAACTGCTTGGCTGGAGAGCATCTGGACACAGTTAAGGTAAGTGCCTGCCATCACAGTCATTGTTATTCCCTAGACCTCATGTTCATCAGAGTGAAATGGGGACAATCGTATATGAGTGTGTGAATTTTAAATGAGCAATTCTTGTAAAATGCCTGGCAACAACACACTATTACTAATTTTAAGAACCAAAACAAGAGTTTTGAATATTTATTATAACACACATACAGTAATAACCCCTGTAATGTGTGTTTACAGGTAGACATCTGTACCAGTCTGCCTGGGTTCTAACCCAGTCTGTACTGCCCATTGTTTGAGTGATTGACCATGAACAGGTTATGTAACATCTCAGGATCACCTGTAATAAAAAGAGAATAATGATAGCATCCGCTTCCTAATGTGGTTTGAGGTTTAGTTGCTGAGGTCCCTCTAAAGTAATAAAGACAACAGCAGGTGAACAGCATGCAGCCAATAAACCTGAGCTGTCAGTACCGCTCTCGGCCTCAACCACTGCCAGTGGTGAAAGTGATTATGTCTACTTGTCTAGGCTGGAGTGTGATAAGATGTGATGGTACTCATGGAAAAAGCTAGTAAGTGATGGGCACTTGATAAATGCCAGCTTTCTTTTTCATTTTTTTTTTTTGATTCAGGAGACAACTCAGAATTTTATGATGTTTTGGGATTACAGCATGAGTAATCAACCTCACTTGTGTGTGGTTATAAAATTTTACCAGTGACACATATTAAACATTGTTCATTCAGTGGACGAATTCATTGTCTAGTTTTCTTCTAAAAGTGGCTTCATCAAGAAATACCCAATACTTCTTAATTCTTTTGATTCTGGTTACAGATGGGGTGATTTACTGTCTGCAAAGAAAGATAGAGAAATAGTTTATTCTTTCAAGTTTTGGTGGCAAACCCTGGCACACAGTCTACAGGAGCTGCAGGAAGGTGCTGTCAATCACAGGGTAGACAAGGAGCTTGGAATTCATTACTTCTGGTTTACTTCCAAGACTCACACCGCAGCTTTCTAATGAGTGTGCCCTTTGGAGACAGCTGGCACTCTGCAAGGTGCAAGCCTTGCTGAGCTGCTTCTTGTCTCAAACTGGCTTGTCTTCATGGCTCTGTTGGTCAAAGTTTTAAACTATGTGAGAGGCTTTGGTAAGACTATAATTGGTTAAAACACTTTTTAACTGGTCTACAGGAGCACACATTAATGGAACTGTTTTGCAGAAGTACACATTGCTGGAAAAAAGAGTGTCAGGAGTTGGGGCAATGTTAACAAAGAGCTTGGCGGGGGTCGGGTGGGGGGAGCAAGCTTCAAGGCATTCATTGAAGAGAGAAGTCTATAGCAGATAATAAGATGTGCTAGACAAAAAAATCCAGCAGGTGGCAGCTTAGTAACATATAATCACAGGTCATTGTGGGGAGTTGGTGTTCAGTATATTCTTAGAGAAAAAATAGCAAACTATGTATCTTAAGCATTATATATTTATTGTCAGGTTTTTTTTTTGAATGTGGAAAAGTTAGCACATACTATCTCTGCCTGTGATCTATGCTAGCTTAGAAAAATCAGAATTGTTATGCAAAGTTACCCAACTGAAGGGACATTGATTCTGGGGTTTTCTATTGTATTTTTATTAATATTCCATGTTTTGAAGCATACACAGACACACACATGTGTATTTTCTATGTTCAAAGAGATGGCAGACTTGAAATTATTTCTGAAGTAAAATGACATTGCAACCAACAATTGATCACTTTGAGAACTTGGCTGTAATTTTAGTACTTCACACTTATTTTCTTTAACAGTTAAGGTATTCAGGAAACTAATGGATACAGGAAAAAAGCTGAGACGCTTAGGGCAGCAGAATGAAAAGTCAGCATTCTGAACATGTTTTGAATATATAAAAAAGAAAGGCCAATTATTCCTAAGAACAAACTCCAGGATTTGGCTTCTTGTTATGTGCATTTACCAAAATGTCCAGGTGTTAGGATCATCCTGATCCCAGAACAGAACCCCACAGTGCTTCCTGAGACAGCATCAGACCATTATGCACTGCGATTGTTTAACTGAGCATATGTTCACCAACCAATCTGCACTGTACCCTATTTTATGGGATACCAGGGCCTGATAGATTTCTCACACAAGTAAGGAGTTGAAAGTGATACAGTTTTGACATGAAATGTGTTTATATTTTGAGAGCCATCAAACAAGGCTTGTGTACTTACACTTTTCTAATAACATGAAAGTCCTTCTGTGGAAAGCCATTTAAAAAATACGTCATAACATTTTAAGTGTGTAGGTTTCATGACATTTGTTCCAATTTCCTTGTGACAGACACATAAGATCTCCTTAAGAGATGTGCAGTTCTGGGTACTCACATGCCTCTCAGGTGACAAAGGTTTAGAACTAACATTCTCCTCACTGTTGTTCTACTTTCGAGGGTCAGCTACTGCACATAATTCAGTTTTGTTTAATTGAAATGATAAAATTCACAAAGCTCAGTTTATTTAAGTTAATATGATAGAAGAGTGTTGCTAGAGTTTTCCTGCCTGGCCCACGGTCAGGACAAATCTCTCTCACTCGCCAGTCCCACAGCTGCTCAGACCTAAGTAAACACAGAGACTTATATTGCTTACAAACTGTATGACTGTGCCAGGCTTCTTGCTTACTGTTCTTACAGCTTAAATTAATCCATTTCTATAAATCTGTACCTTGCCACATGGCTCGTGGCTTAACGGCATCTTCTCTTCACATGCTGTTTGTCATCATGGCGGCTGGCAGTGTCTCCCTGACTCAGCCTTCCACTTCCCAGCTTTATTCTCCTCCTTGTCCTGCCTATACTTCCTGCCTGGCCACGGGCCAGTCAGTGATTTATTTATTGACCAATCAGCAACACATTTGACATACAGACCATCCCACAGCAGAAGAGGTTAGCATGACCTCCTGAACAGTTCACTAAGTGCTATTCTCCCAATTTAAATCAGCCTGACCCACACCTCCTACAGAAGAGACTTCCATCAGTTTTCAGGAAGATTGTAGAATTTTGGGTTTGGAAGTTGTGGTAGTTTTAATAAGAATGGCCCCCAAAGGCTCATATATTTGAATGTTTTGTCATTACTGGAGAGGAATTGAGAGGTGTGGTCTTTTTGGAGTAGGTATGACTTTGTTAGAGGAAGTGTGTCACTGGGGGTGGGCTTTGGAGTTCCAAAAGCCCAAGCTAGGCCCAGTGGCTTTCTCTTTCTGCTGCCAGTGTATTTGGATATAGAACTCTCAGCTACTTCTCCAACACCATGTCTGCCTATGTGCCACCATATTCCCACCATGATAATAATGAACTAAACCTCTGACACTGTAAGCAAGGTCCAGTTAAATTCTTCCTTTTATAACAGATGCCACAGTCATGGTGTCTCGTCACAGCAATAGAACACTGATTAAGACATAAGTGAAATTTAAAGGTACTCTCTCCTGAGTTAATGCTTATTTGCAGGGATTTTCTCTTACGTGTACCTGCATTTGGATTTAAGAACATTTTTCTTTATTTAAAACACTTATTATTTGATAATTCCATACACACATACAATGTATTTTAACCATATTCAACTGCTCTCCTCCCCCTAATTCCTCCTAGATTATACCCTGCACCTCCCAATCGCCTCCAAACTTGGTGTCCACACACACACACACACACACACACACACACACACACACACACACACACGCCACACCTTTGAAGAAAACTGACTCTCCCTCTCCAGAAGTCATCAACTGTCAATAGTCCCTTAATTTGAGATAGAGGCTGGTGAGGCTCCTCCTCTATGGAACGTTGACTGGTTTAAGCATGTAAAGATCTTGTGCAAGGAACCATAGCTGATATGAATTCATAAGTATTGCAGTCCTGTTGTATCCAGAAGACATTGTTTTGCTCAGGTTCTCCCTGATCTTTTGATCTTACAATCTTTCTACTCCCTGTTCCAAGATTGTCCCTCAGCCTTTTTGGGTGGGTGCGTGATGTACTTGTTACTTTGTGGCTAAGCACTCCACAGACACTTATCCCCTGCACTTTGACTAGTTGTCAGTTTCTGAGTTAACTGCCATCTACTGTGCAAAGAAACTTCTTTGATGAGGTCTGAGAGCTGGACTAATCTATGGGCAGAGAGAGTTATGAATTTAATGAGTAGTATGATACTATGTCCACTGAGCAAATTAATAGAAGTGGGAGCCTATGACCTCCCAAACAGTAAGTTATTGGCCAGATGTATAGTATCAGGTATCAGGCATGTATTTCTTCCTTGCACCAGGCCTCAAACCAATCAGAAAGCAAATTGTTGTCCCCATAACAGTCCCACTATTGTACCTATGGCTATGTCTTGACATGCTAGTTGTTATTGTAGATCATGAGTTCATATCTGGTTAAGACTGTTGATATTTTTTTTTCCTCTTTGAGCAGCCTGCATAGCACCTTTCAGTTCTAGAAAAGCTAGCCAGTAGGGAAGAAACTTCTTGGTCAGTACCAACTTGATTTCTTCTTGGCCTGTATATGGTGTTTTCAGCAACTGGGTCTTACCATCAAATTCTGGTAGGCAACGAAGAACAATGACAACCGTCTGTATTGTTTTGGGATTCTCTCAGACACCCGTGACTAATAACTTGAGGGAAGGTATACCACAGTGGGTATGGGCCTTTTTATTTATCAAACTAAGGTCACTTGGGAAAGCATTGTGAACTGTGTAGGGTAACTCAAATTAAACACACATATGCATGTTCTTTAATGTATGTGCACACACATACACATGCATACACACACACAGTTTATATAATAGTAGACTTCCTTTGGCTTCAATGTTAGTGATCCCTCTGCCCCACCCTCCCATCTCTCTGCACACTTAAACTTCTTTCCCCATTTTTCTCTCCTTTACCCTTTGTATCATCCATCTTATATTCTCCCCACTCCCTTAAGATCTTTCTTCCCTACCAATGGCCTATTTCTTCTTTCCTGTATTCTACAGTGCTCCAAGCTGCACACACAGATCTAAAGATTCCAATGGTAGGATCTACACATGAGTGATAATCATTGTTAATGTTTAATTATAACAGGCACCATTAAGTTACAGTTCATTCATTTGTTCTCTCATCTCAACAGACATTTATGAACCATCTCACATGCACAGCAGATTCTAGGAACCATGGCAGGGACTGTTAATGCACAATGAATACTTCAGTATGTGTATCTCTTAGGAGGAGCTTAGGCCTGAGTTGGGAAGACAGACAAGTAAATTAATAATTATCCATAGGTGATAAGGGCTATGATATATTTGTATATACTATGGAAAAACACACAAGGGAGCAATCTGTCACCTGGGGTTCTGTGGTGACAACAAATTAGAAATCACATTTGAGTTGGGCCTTGGATTTGAGCAGGAATTCTCACAAGACAAGAGACAACTCAGGATGTAGGAAAGGCAATAGATGCAGAGGCAAAGCATGTGAAGCATGATAGTGTAAGTCAGGGGAAGGCAAGAAAGCATGTGTAAGACGGGGAAGGCAACTAGCTAAGACTGTAGACATCAGACACTCAAGAGCTTGCAGGGTTTTTCTAGGAAATAGGGAGCTACTAACAAGCCCTGAAGGTGCATCAAAGGATGTGGCCTGATACATACGTTGAAGAAGTTATCCCTGGAGATGATGTGAAAGTTAAACTGTTCTAGGAATGGGCAGCATGTGGTATGTTCAAGTCCTGTAGCATCACATTGGAGTGATAGTGAAGACAGACAATTGTTAAGATGTATTTTTAGAAACTGAAATGACAAATCTTGACGGTCAATTGCTAGGGAGAGGCAGAAATTTAGGAGAAGAGAGAAGTCAAGATTACTTAGCTAGATCTAGGTCACATGATTATTACTGAAGTTTAGATAGACATTTACTGGATCATCTTCAAAAGCTTCTGAGAATCATAGCATGAGGCTCTCCAAAGTCATTGCCAATGGGAATGCTGTGGACTGTTGTGTCCTCAGACCATGTGCTTAGTTCTAATCCCAACACAACAATGTTTAGAGATGGACTGTTGAGGAGGTAATTAGGCTTAAATATTGTCATGGGTTCTCACGAGGGGATTAGCGTCTTTATAAGAAGAGGCCAGACAGACAGCTCTCGCTCTAACATGTCAGGATCCAACAAGAAGGTGGCTGCCAAAAGAAGGCCCTCGCCTGAACTAAAATGTGTTGGCACTGTAACCCTGCATTTCCAGCCTCCAGAAGTGAAGTCATGAGGTATGTGTCATTTTGTCACAGCAGCCTGAGCAGAATAGAATTATCAAATTGTTAGTAATTTATGGAGGCCACACGTTCTCTGACTGATTGTGAAATCTAACCTTTTCATTATTCTGCATTTAGTTCTGTATCTTGTCCAGGAAATACAGGAGGAAAAGCACATTTTCTGGGGAGGATAATGTGTCCTTTAACATCTTGAGATTGAAGTACCTTGTAGGTTAGGCAGTAGATATATTCAGAAGAGAGTGGGAAATAACCCTGTTTTGAATCTTGTGAAATAAACAGAGTCAGAAAGTTCAGGTTTATGAGATAGTGAATAAAGTCAGAATGGTGACCCAGAAGGCCCAGGAGGTAGACTTATATCGAGAAGAGAAGGGAAGAGAATTGTACTGAAAATTCTTGACGCTGTGGAGCAGGAGGGGTCAGTGGAGGAGACCTAGAGGGAACACATGGATTGTAGGAAAACTTGTAACTGTGGCACACATCCATACAAGTTTGTGAGGATTTACTTTCTTTTCCTTGAGCACATGTTGAGCAGAAGCTTAGACCAGAATCTTAATTGTCTACTATTTCTGTAGGAGCCTTATTATAACTTAAAACTCTCATTTACGGTCTCTCTTCTCATTGAGTTTCACTCCACATAGATCTTATAGTCACTGGAGGCCACAAGCCAACACCTCTGTAGCGTGAATTCTGATTGGTCTTAATAATATAAACCTGGAGTCAGATATCAGGGTAAATGCTGAAAGATCAAAGAAGTAAAGGAACTAGCCAAAGTCACCTCATACCGCTCCAACTCCTTAGACTGAAAAGGGCTGAGCTCCTGTCTCTTTCCACTTTATATTCCTCTCTCTGCCCAGCCATATCACTTCCTGTCTCTGCCTCCCTAGTTCTGGAATTAAAGGTATGTGTGCCTCCCAAGTACTGGGATCAAAGGCATGAGATCTCAAGTCCTGGGATTAAAGGTATGTGCCACCACTGCCTGGCCTCTATGGTTAACTCGTGGCTAGTTTGCACTCTGATTTCCATGCAAGCTTTATTTAGAGCACAAGCAAAATATCACCACTCACTTCTTCAGTGGTCCACCAATCCTCACATGAATTACTTGGTTATATATGAGCTGGTTTCACTGCCACCATTTTCATGTCTGTATGAAAGCTCCACTTAGGAAATATTTGTGTTTGAAATTCCCGTGGCAGAGCATGGCATATCTCTTCCACTCCCCCACTGACTTCATTCACATTTAACATAGTTTAGATGAATTATCAATATCCTGTGACTCCAACCATGCCCCTCATCAAGCATCTCACAGAACAAGAAGGAAACATACATCCATGTGTGATTAATGAAACAACAATGGTGTATTATAGGTGCTATTCTGTAGAAAGTTTGAGTAGTTGTACCCGAGTTAAAATGGGAACTGTATCATTTATAAGTTTATAGCTTAAAGTTTAAGTGAAAATTTAATGGCTTGTCTTATTCTTAACAGTTCTGTAGCTGATTGGAATCCATCTTCAAGTGTTGGGTGTGGTTTTGGTGCTCTGTGTAGACTCCCTACATCTTCTTGATGGTATTTCTCCAGAAAGGCAAACATTCACATCTTTACTGAGTTAGGCTGGAACTGGAATTATGTCAATTTCATAATTGTTATTGTGAAATTGTTTTTGTGAAACTGTTGGTTTGACCAGCATCTTTTTTTTTTAGGATAAAGGTGTGTGTATATAGGAAGGGGAAGAATATTAAGAACTTTTCCTTCTCTCCTTTCTCTCTCCTTCCCTTCCTGTTTTACTGGATGGCAGTTAACCACAGGGACCTTTAATAAGGGAGGTCTTAGGTGAGTCTTGAAGGCTGAGACAGGCAGTAGGGAGTGGGGTTAAGGAAGGAGAAGTTCTTGAGCAGGAGGTAGCAGAGCAGTGGATTCGCCAGGATGTAGGAGGCATGGAGAGGAAGGCTAAAGATGCCTTCAGAGAGGTGATATGTAGGAAGGCATCTGCTTCTCACCCTCCTGATTCTCCTCATGAGTGGGCTTGTTCTTAACCAATGAAAGTCTGCTTTTGTTTCCTTTCTTTTTAAGCTGCATAGGCAACTGGGGGTCATTGAGTGAAAACTGTCGCTGGTACCCTTAAGACCCAGCACCACCTAGACCTTCCTCTCATTCTGTTGTCCTGTCGTCCATTGGACAGCCACTCCACTTCTGTTCTGATCCTCAAAGTACTGATGGAGCAGGTCTTACTGTTGATGGCCTGTGCTGTCTTTATTCTGTCCAGCCTCTCTTGTGCTCTTAGAAATTTTTAATCAGGTCTTTTCACCCATTCCATCAGTGGATGTACAATCTCATCATGTTTTAAGCTTTGTGCGTTGTAGATCATTTTTCTACCTCACCAAAACAGACAGCATTACACACTTTCCTTTACATCTGTGCCTCAAGGTTGTTTACTCTCATGGTTCTGCCCTGTTCCCTTCTCTCCTTGCCAACCTCATCACTGTGCCAAGGTGTATCTGACCTCCTGGCCTCCTCTGAGATGACGTGCAGCTCTCATCATCATTATCTTCTGCCCTCCTGACACAGTCACTCTGCTTTCTTGACTTTTGCTCTCGTCCTCAACCTTCTACCTTTGGCTCGTTATTGCTCTGAAATTATGTCATTTATTATGTGCTCAGTTTCTGTCTTTTTACACCTTTCTTTTCACTCTAAAGCATGTAAAAGTATTCTCTATCCTAGAAACATCAATGTTCTCTCACACTCTTTGCCTATTCCTCCTTGTTCATATTTACTCCTTAGCAGCCTGGCATTTAAAGTCTTGACTGAACACTAACTGATCCGATTATTACACACAATGTACATGCATATGTGTGTAGTAAGGAACATTTTACAGTTGTCCATACTGTGGTAGAGCTTTAGTCTCTGTCTTACTTGTATTGGAGGGAGGAATACAAATTCAGTCGTAAGGAACCTGCCCCTAGAGCAGTGGGAATTTGCTAAACCATACTTACATGAGGAGTGAGGTTGGCAAAATGGATGAAATTTTGAACTCCATGGGTTTCTTTCAAAACTCAATTGCATTTCATTGACATTTGATTTTTAAAGCCTCTGCTGCATCATGGGTCAGTGAGTTGAATATCCCTGTCTCTCTTTACTTGCCGCTGCTTCTCTTGGCATAGGCACACTTTGGGAATTGTACCACTGTGTACAAATCATCATTATTTTATGCCCTGTGTGAAACATGGTGCTTAGTTGGTCCATGAGAATCAAAGATTCTTTAGAGACTAGACTTTCCCCTACAACAGACAGATTTCCAAAGCAGAAACTTGGCACGGAGGAGGTGATCAGAGACTTTTTATGGGCTGTAGAGATGAATATTTTTTATAGATGACACAGGAAATTTCTTGCACACACACAAAGTATATTTCTGATATTTTAAAAGATATTTGTTATTATTTTAAAATTTTTTATGTGTCTGAATGTTTGTCTGAATGTATGTCTGTGCACCACCTTTGTATCTGGTGCCTGAGGAGGCCAGAGGATGAGTTAGATCCCTAGCACTGGAGTTAAAAGTAGTTGTGAGCCACCATGTGGATGTTAGGAGCTGAACCCTGGTTGTTTGGAAGAGCAGCAGTGCTCCTCACTGCTGAGCTGTCTCTCCAAACCCCATTTCGGATATCTTAAATCAAATATGCAATCCGTTGTTATAGCTGAGAATGGTCTAACATCCTGACTATTGTGCTGTTGTTATTGAAAGGAAAATATAATCTACAAATCAGAACAGCAATTCACAGGATTTGTTTTCTCTGTTAAATATCATGTGAGAATGTTGTTTAAATGCAGTCTCCCCATAAAACACACATAAACTCATGAGGAGTTTGAACCACAGCAATAAAACTGACTGACCCTCACTGTATGCAACATTTATCTTGTAGCCTGTGAGCTCATTTAACAGTAGGGGGGCTGGGATCTCAATCCCCCCCTTCCTGCATCCCTTTGGGAACTTGCTATATAATGTTGCCATTCAATAGAGCCAACCTGACACTAAAATGAACCATTATCCATCACCAGTGCCGTGTCTTCCATTCTCCTCACACCCCAGAGCCTGGTTGATGCTTCCTGTGGGTTGAGCATGCTCACACAAAGCACTACATCAACAATTTCCTACATTTTCTGTTAAATTAAGTTTACTCTTCTTACAAGAATTTCCCCCTAGGTACTTTTTTCAAATAATACATAAAGTATTTGAGGTGAACTAAAACTTTTTAATAAGAAAGTTTGTGACTATAAAGACTGAAGAAAAGAATATTGAAGCACTTAGGAAAAATTGTAAAGCAAAAAAAAAATTAGTCTAAATATTAAAATTAAAATTTCCAAGAGCCAATGTTACTTAAATGTGACTTATACATTGGTGCCTACTCCATAAAGTAGCTATCTTCCCATCAAAAGCATTAAGCAGAGGAGCTGGGGAGCTGGTTTGACTGGTAAAGTGCTTGCCATGAAAGCAAGAAGATGTGAGTTTGAATCCCCTGCACCTCCATGAAGAGTTGGATGGAGCACTGCTCACCTATCATCCTAGAGCAGAGGGAGGCAGAAACAGGAAGGTCCCTGGGGTTTGTTCGTCAGCAAGTATAGCCAATCAGGGAAAGACCTTGCCTCAAAAAATAATGTGCAGAAACAATTGAGGAAGCTAAACTGACCTCTGACTTCTAATGCATGCATACCCTAATACTTGTTCATGGGCAAAACACACACACACACACATACACAGAGAGAGAAGCGGGGGGGGGGGGGGGGGGGGGGGGGGGGGGAGAGAGATTGACTAATGGTCTTTAGTCCTGGATATTTCAGGTTTTAGAGAAATAATCTGTTATGCTTATTTACTTAGAATTTTTTTTCTCTCTCTCTCTTTGGTTTTTTGAGACAGGGTTTCTCTGTGTAGTTTTGGTGCATGTCCTTCATCTCGCTCTGTAGACCAGGCTGGCCTTGAACTCAGATATCTGCCTGCCTCTGCCTCCCGAGTGCTGGGATTAAAGGTGTGTGCCACCCAGGGACAAATAGCCAAAGGAATGGAAACACATGAACTATGAACCAATGGCTGAGGGGTCCCCACTGGATCAGGCCCTCCGAATGGGTGAGACAGTTGATTGGCTTGACCTGTTTGGGAGGCATCCAGGCAGTGGGACCGGGTCCTGTGCTCATTGCATGAGTTGGCTGTTTGAAACCTGGGGCCTATGCAGGATTGCTTGGCTCGGCCTGGGAGGAGGGGTCTGGACCTACCTGGACTGAGTCTACCAGGTTGATCTCAGTCTGTGGGGAAGGCTTTGCCCTGGAGGAGATGGGAATGGGGGTGGGGTGGGGGGAATGTGAGGGGGACGGGAGGGGGGAGAACAAGGGAATCCGTGGCTGATATGTAGAACTGAATTGTATTGCAAAATAAATTAAAAAAAAAAAAAAAAAAAAGGTGTGTGCCACCACTGCCCGGCTTGAATTTGTAGCATGAATCTTAAAAGTTCTTATTAATAAAATCAAACCTGAGGCCAGTTATTGGGGTCAATGCTGGTAGATCAGAGACAGAACAAGCCACAGCTATCTCACCTTGCCAGTTCCTCAGCTGGTCCTGTTTCCTAAGACTGGAAGCCTCTGAGTCCTCATCCAGAATGAATCTCAGCTGAACTGTGTTGCTCCAAAGCCTGAAAGCTTAACCAGCCAAAAGCTTAACCAGCCAAATGCTTCTAGTTTCTGGTCCTCACGCCTTATAAACCTTTCTGCTTTCTACCACCACTCCCTGGGATTAAAGGCTGCTTTCTGGGATTAAAGGCGTGAGTCACCATGCCTGGCTGTTTCCAATGTGGTCTTGAACTCACAGTGATCCCGAGGGATTTCTGTCTCTGGAATGCTAGGATTAAAGGCGTGTGCTAACATTTTCTGGCCTCTGTATCTAGTGGCTGTCTGTTCTCTGACCCCAGATAAGTTTATTAAGGTACACAATATTTTGGGGAACACAATACCACCACATTTCCTCTCTTTTTGTCTAAAATTAAAAAAAGGCTTATAACTAATACAAGAAAAACTATCCAATAAGTATATACAATATATACAGTCAAGATTACATTAACGATGTCTAGTCCATTAACATTTGACAGATTCAAATAAAAAATTCCATTATATATATTAACAATGTTCAGTCCAGTAACATCTGATAAACTCAGACCAAAAAATTTTCATTACTTATCTTATTTAAAACAAGTAGTTCCTTTTTAAAAGTAGATTCCATAATCTCCCTTTTTATCTTATCATATCCATATTTTTTTTTAAGACAAGGTTTCTCTGTGTAGTTCTGGCTGCCCTGAAACTCACTCTGTAGACCAGGCTGAACTCAAAGTCAGAGGTTTGCCTGTCTCTGCCTCCCAAATGCTAGGATTAAAGGTGTGCACCACCACTGCCTGGGGAGAATTCTCTATTTTTTTTTCTTTTTTTTTACTGAAAATGTGTGCTTCCTTTTCAAGCTTTATTCTGTTGCCATTATAGAATTTTTGAGTTACCAGGAAGATTTAAGGGCAATTTCAAGCCAAAGGAAAGCTTAGGATATTTTATTATTATAGATGATAACTTAATTAAAATTTTTCATGTTTGAACTTTAATGTAGTCCTTGCTTCTTTTTAAAATTTTTTGACAATTTCATACATATATGTGATGAATTTTAGCTATTTTCATCCCCATTACCCTCTCTCATACCCCCTTCTGCTGTAACATATCTTTTCCCCAAGAAGTCACCCTCCCTTCATGTCTTTTTGGTGTGTGTAACCCACTGAGTTTAATTATTTTTCATTCATTCATTAATTAGTTTAATTAGGGTTGTCTGCGTGAGCATGGATGGGGGCTATTTATTGGAGTGTGGATAACTTCTCACTCAGTAGCTTCACCACCAAGGAAAGTTACATTGTTTCCCTCAGATGTCATTAATTGGCAATCGTCCCCTAGGGCAGGGCTGTGCCTCAGGAGCCTTCCTCTGTGTGGTGAAATGTTGAGTGGCTCAGTCTTGTCTGGTAACTGTAGCTGCAGTAAGTTCATGAGAGCAGAGGCCATGACACATCCAGAAGACTGGGTTTCACAGCATCCCCTCCCCATGCAGTGCTCATGTTGGTTCTTCTGCAGTGTTCCTCAAGCCTTGCAGTGGGTGATATCAACAACCCGTTTAGGACCAAGCACTCCACGGTCCTGCATTCATAGAACTTCCACTATGCAAGAGTCTCTATATTAACTGCCCCCAATAACAAGATGCTTCTCTGATAACTTTGTTTTGAGGGGTATCTAAAGTGCTGTTTGCCTTAAAATATATTCAGTCTTTAAGAACCTGTGAACTCTGTCATCATTTTGTTCTAATGCTCCTGTTTTCTTGAGTGATCTCATTACAATAAAATATGTATTCATAGGTTACGTGTGTGTGTGTGTGTGTGTGTGTGTGTGTGTGTGTGTGTGTGTGTGCCAATAAGAAGTAGAATCCTAGTTAGGTAAATGAGACCAATCAGAAGGATTTTGGTGTAAAATTGGAGTAAAAACATTGTCAGAAAAGCACATAATTGCTGTGGGATGGTCTGTATGTCAAGTGTGTTGCTGATTGGTCAATAAATAAAACACTGATTGGCCATTGGCTAGGCAGGAAGTGTAGGCAGGACAAGGAGGAGAATAAAGCTGGGAAGTGGAAGGCTGAGAGAGAGAGAGACACTGCCAGCCGCCACAATGACAAACAGCATGTGAAGATGCCGGTAAGCCACGAGCCATGTGGCAAGGTATAGATTAATAGAAATGGATTAATTTAAGCTGTAAGAACAGTTAGCAAGAAGCCTGCCACGGCCATACAGTTTGTAACCAATATAAGTCTCTGTGTTTACTTGGTTGGGTCTGAGTGGCTGTGGGACTGGTGGGTGAGAGAGATTTGTCCTGACTGTGGGCCAGGCAGGAAAACTCCAGCTACAAATGGCGTCCAATGTGGTGGCAAGAGTTTCCACCTAAAAACTGAGAAAAAAGATTCTAAAATGGAGCTAAAATCAGTTCCTAATTGTCTCTCTCAAATGAGCGGCAGCTGCGGGTTTGAGCTACTGGTGGGTTTCTGGTGTGTGCGTTCGACCTGCAGTATGGCGGGAATGAGGCCTCTGCAAGTGGCACATTAAGCTGCATGGTGGATTTAGCCTTTCCTAGTACAAAACAAAAAAAAAGAGGTTTCTGGGCTACACGCTGCTTGGATAAAAGCATAGACCCACGATAGCTCCCAGAGCTGGCAGTAGACATGCCACCGCCATGCTGGGAAGCTGAGGTGGGCGGAGCCAGCAGCCACAGCTGCTGCAGTTTAAGGCAATAGATACACAATAAGACAGATTCAGATGTAATAGTTTACAATGTGTGTAAAATATACGTAGGCTTAAAAGAGACAAAAAAAGGTGATATATACAGTTATAGAAACAAATACATAGTTTTAAAAAATAAAGTCTTTAAAGAGACAGTAAAATTAATATAAAAAATAAGCCACGTAAAGATGAATATTACACAGAGAATCTGGATTGTGTTGTCTTTGGGATTCTTAACTTCAGAGAGATATTTGATTGTAAAGGAAGCTGAGTTAAACCAATATGCATATTTTAAAGATATCTTGACTTCAAAATTTGGATGTAAGGATATGTTACTTTGGAAAGGAGACTCTGCTTTTGTTCCCACAGAAAGCCAAAGGCTATGGATTTGTTCAAGATTAAGATACATCAGGTTTGACCAGCCAAGACCCCCTGAAAGGTCTCCGATGACACCATGGCCCAGATGATTCTACATCCAGAATGGTTTGAAGGCATCTGGCTCAGACAATACAGACTCATGGACTATTCCATAATCCTAAAATATTCTTTGTGTCCCCTTAAGATACAGCGCCCCCCTCCAGCAGGAAGTATAAGAGAAGCTACGCCCAAATGCCCAAATTATATGTAATTTTACTTTGTTAAAGTTAAGTTTTCCTTTTTGAGAAAAGAAAGGGGGGAAGTGCTGTGGGATGGTCTGTATGTCAAGTGTGTTGCTGATTGGCCAATAAATAAATCACTGATTGGCCATTGGCTAGGCAGGAAGTATAGGCGGGACAAGGAGGAGAATAAAGCTGGGAAGTGGAAGGCTGAGTCAGAGAGACACTGCCAGCCGTCATGATGACAAACAGCATGTGAAGATGCCGGTAAGCCACGAGCCATGTGGCAAGGTATAGATTTATGGAAATGGATTAATTTAAGCTGTAAGAACAGTTAGCAAGAAGCCTGCCACGGCCATACAGTTTGTAACCAATATAAGTCTCTGTGTTTACTTGGTTGGGTCTGAGCAGCTGTGGGACTGGTGGGTGAGAGAGATTTGTCCTGACTGTGGGCAAGCAGGAAAACTCTAGCTACACATAATTCTCTGTGAAAATGGCTCAGCTATATGTGTGAAGATTGAGCACTGCAACTTTTCAGTTATGTAGTCAGAAAGTCTAGATGAAATGTCTAAAAGTAAATAACAAATGTCTCCCCTAGCCGACACTCAAAGTCTCCATGACAGGCATCTGTTTCTTGCCTCTTGCTACTACCATCACCTATCCTTCTGTGTATTCCCTGATAGAGGATTCCTTTAGTGCTTCTGAGACACAGTCTCAGGAGAGAGTGCTACAAGATGTTGTAGGAGGGAGTGCTGAAGTGTCTGGCTGTGGTTCCCTGGGTGCAATGTGACATGAGGACATCTGCTGGAGCTCTGCCTGTGCTGTGCGCTCAGGATTGGTCCTTCAACAAGCTTGCAGAGGTATGCTGGGGATGACCAGCCTGCTGTGCTCTTAATATGGGAACTGTCACTCCAAAGGTTTCCAGTCTTCATCAGCACCATGCCTTTTTAAGTCTCTGCAAACCACATGTGCCCTGGAGACTTCCAACCAAGCCCTCTGTAAGTCCTGTGTGCTATAGACAGCCAGAAAGTGCCATACACCCTCCCCATTGCTGACTGCCTACTTCTGATCTTCACTGGAGCCTTACTTTTAGATTGCACAGCAGCTCTAGCTTGGGAAAATCTGTTCCTTTTAGGGCCACATCAATTTACTTGTTTATCTATCTATCTATCTATCTATCTATCTATCTATCTATCTATCTATCTACCTACCTGCATGTATCTGTGCTTCTGTGTCTGTATGTATGTGTCTATCTATCTATCTATCTATCTATCTATCTATCTATCTATCTATCTATCTATATCTCAACCACAGTTTCCTTTCCCTCTTCTCCTTCCAGTCCCTCCCCTACCCCAGACCCCCTATTCACTCCTGTTTCTTTTCAGAAAAGAGCAGGCCTCCCATTGATATCAAGCAGCTATGGCATATCACATTGCAGTAAGACTAAGCACTTCTTCTATTGAGTCTGGACTCTGTTGGAGGAGCGGGTCCCAAAAGCAGGCAACAAAGTCAGAGATATCCCCTGCTCCCACTGTTAGGAGCTCCACAATAAGACCAAGCTACAAAACTGTAACATGTGCAGAGGGCCTAGGTCAGTCATAGGGCCATGTCTTAAAGGGTCTTAAACACAGCCTTGGAGATGGGAGCCTTCCCCAATTTGTCCTTGCTTAGGGATTCTCCTTCAACCCAAGGACACCAATGAAGTCTTCTTATATTTCATAGTTGTTCTCTTATCATAGTTGACAATTTGTTGTGTGAAGCTTTCCTTGTTTGTCTCTCAGTGTGGCTTGTTTCCAGATTGGATCTAGACTGACAGATTTGATGTCAGGCTTCCAAATGTATTACTGGGATCAGTGTCCTCCTGGCTTTGCCTCCCTTGGGTTGTGGCCAGCTTAACCAAATGTGGTTTCACATTTATTTTATGCCTTTGATGGGGTCAATGTTCCTTTTTCACAGAAGCTACAAATTCCAACAGTTTGCCTTGGGTTCCATGCATACCGCACACCCATTTTGTGAGCCAAGGACTGGACTTCTCCTTCTCTGCTTATCTGGACTCTGTGAGAATCATAGTTCAGGCATGTTACTTATAATATACTACTTCTAGCATCAAATTTTACATCAGTTTTGAGCTTTACTGTTTCAAGTGGCATTAACTCACCTTAAATCAAAGAGAATTTACTGGTTCATGACCCTGAGAAATCCACAGGTGAACCTGGATTTATGTGCTGTTTGATTTTGAGCTCAGATGATATCAGAGGCTCTTCTGGACTGTCCCTCTTCTCATGCTGACTTTCCATATGAACACAAAGGACAGAACAGATCCAAGCATCTGAGCTTCAAGCCCAAAGCAGCCAAGTCAGAGTTTCCCTTTTCTTGAAGTAGATGTCTCGAGGGTTGCCATTGTGGCTAAAAAGTAGACTATTTGTGAATATTTCCTGAGTAGTGTGTGGAAAATGCATGTACCAGTGTGTCAGTGTGTGTCACCCATGACCACTTTTACCAAATGAACTTTGGCTTCTTGTCAGTTTGTGTGCCAAGCATTGTGGTCCAGGAGACAGAACATCCATGCTATTTTAGAATTTTCTTTCTAATTTAAAGAGTACTGTAATAGCTAATTTTGTGTCAGCTTAACTCTACTGTAGGTATCTGGGTATCTGGTCATGTGCTAATTTTGATGTGTCTGGTAGGATGTTTACTAATAGCCTACCTTTGACCTGGGGTAATAATAAAGCAGATTGCCCTCATTGTGAGCAGCCCCAATACAAGTAGCTAGACTCCAATGAGATAAAAGGCTAGCTCTATGCTAGTAGGAAGGAATTCTTTCAAGTTGATGGCTTCAGTAGGGACATCAGCTTCCACTGTCTTTGGACCATAATTGAAACCTTAGTTTTTCGTAACAAGCCTGATCCTAGGCCCAGACTCACACTGGAGCTGCTCTCTGGCTCTCTGCTACAGTCTTGTGGGCTTCTCAGCATCTATAATGTGATTTAATTCCTCACAGTACATTTCTTTATATTTAGATATATCACATGTGCATGTACATTGTGTGTGTGTGTGTGTGTGTGTGTGTGTGTGTGTGTGTGTGTGTGTGTATACCATACTCTTGTTGGTTCTATTTCTTTCTGAAGAATCTTGAAAAACACAGAAAATCAATAACTGCCCTTAGTAATCCCCTGAAAGTGAAAAGAAGAAAGGAGGGAGATGGAACAGGAATGGCAGTAGAGACAGGCACAGGAAAGTTGAAGAAAAAAAATGTACACATTCATAATTTTGTCTTGTCCTGATAGTATGCTCACCAGGTCCAGGCTTCCTGTCTTTTCTTCTGTCATCAATGGATCAGCAAAATAAGAATTGTATAGCTTTTCACTACTTGCCTAATGGTTCATAGGTCAGAACCAAGAAAACACTGGAGGGAACTTGTTTGTACCTTTGGCTGGGATGAAATTCAGTCAAGATCATAAGGAAGTGCTGCCTTAATTAGAACCACCCATTTTGGATCCTGTGTGCTTGTCAGTAGGTAGTGTATGTTATTAGAAGCTATGATCTACATCTGACTGAGGACATATGGCATTTGTCTTTCTGAGCCTGGGTCACCTCAGCTAATAAAGTGTTTTCAAATTCTACCTATTGTTTTCCTGAGAACTTTGTAATTTTACTTCCTTTTAGTTGAAACAATTCCATACTGTGCATATACCATATTTTTATTATCCATTCTCTGTTTATGGACATGCAGCCTGACCCCATTTCCTGGTTACTGTGAAAGGAGCAGCAATGAATATGGATGAGCAAGTGTCTTGGTGGTAGGATAGAGTCTTTGGGACATGTTATTTTGTGTCATTGATGGTTAACCTTGATTGTTAACTTGATTGGATTAAAAAATGCAGATTAGTGTGAGTAAGAATGCATTTACAGAGGGGATTAACTGAGAGCAGTAGATCTATCTTGAGTGAGCTTGCTACCATCCCATAGGCTGGAGTCCCAGTTAAACTGGAAAGAGGAGGAAGCTGGCCCAGCACAAGCATGCCTCTCTGCTTCCTGTTAGTCATGGTATGAACTTGTCCGTCATGGTGTGAACTGCTTGATCCAGGGTGCCCAGTTCCAATAACTCTAAAGCTTTGAGCCAAAGCAAATCCTCCCTCTCCTAGGTTGTTTTGATGAAGTCTTAACTACTAACAATGTTGCTTCTTTCAGTGCTGATCAGGTTTCCACATACTCTTGAGAAATCTGTAAGTTCACTTCTTTTCATTGTTTTAGAATATTGTGATATACAATTACACCACAGTTTATTTATTCAAGCATTGTGTGTATGTGTGTGTGTGTGTGTGTGTTTGGGAATTGTAGGATAAGTGCATGATAGATACCTCAAATCCACTTTTCAAAAAGATCCTATCCATAAACCAGGACCAGCAGTCTACATGAGTTCTTACTGCTCTACACATTCTCAGAATATGATGTTTTCAGGATTTTAATTTTAAGGGTAGGAAATTTGCGCTAGATCTTGTATCCAACACCGGAGTTTGAGTTGGGAAGCCATGTGAACATGGCAGATGCTGCATTGGACTGAGGGGAAGATCTGAGGTAGGAGGTCAGTTGGGATGCTGTTATGATAAGTTCATAAGAATAATATGGCAGTAGACCAGCATTAAAAAGATGTACTAGAAATGGTGTTGAGATTAATTCCATAGCATGTATTTACAAAGATTGTCAGTGAGAAAAGTGTGAAGTTAATGCAGTTTCATGCTTGTACTTAGACAGCAGTCGGGGGATAAAATCTTAGTTGACCCGAGAAGATGGAAGAAAGTTTACCGAGACTGTTTTGATTCTAAAAGTCACTACTTGGCTTATTAAACTACTTACCAGCTTAGTTTTTGAATTTGTGACCCTCCTTTTTTCCAAGACTTATTTTCACTGTTGATGTTGGAAGATCATTCTTGGTACATGTGGGGTCTTTCTGGGAAGAAAGACCTAGGGCAGTGATGGGCAGTTAAACCTCCTCTGCCTCAGTGAACTCAGTCAGAAGAGAAGCCTTGCTGTTATCCAGTCACAGTGTAAGGAGTAACTGTGGCTTGGAATCACCTGGTCTGGGTGCTTTTTTCTTACACTGACATGAACTGTGGCTTCTCCTGTTTTTGCAGAGTACTCACTGTTTAGAGACAAATGCAGAGGGGAAACAGATCTGCCCCAGGACCAGCACCCACCTCTTACCTGAATCACAGCACAGCACAGGTGTGTTATTGCTCTAGCTGCTTTGTTTGTAGACACTCCTGGGTTGCTTGTCTAGAGGAGCCTATGAAATCATCCCGTGGGCCTTGTGTGCATTTCAGCACAGCCGTTTAAGATAGAGGCTTGGTTTAATATCTAGTGATATTTCATCTGCCACTGTATCTGGAAAAGTATGACTACTCATTAAACTGTTTATATTGCTTCTTCCAATGGGATGGCTTTGACAAATGCTTCATCTTAAATTTGTACTTTCCAGGACTGTGACTATGCTTTCATAGCTCACGGGTGACACTAACAAGAAATAGAATTAATAGTATCTTATATTTCTAGCTACTTTAAAATTTACAAAGCACTTTTTACATCTATTATCCTTCATTGCTTTATGAGTGAGGTGTTATTACTTTGTTTCACAGATGAAGAAATGCAGGATCAAGGACATACACAGTGTCACAGCTACTGATTTGTGGAGATCAAATCCGATTTCCTAGTGTGAGGCTCAGTGCCATTTGGCAGTGGCTCTGCCCTGATTGCCTTTTGTATCTGGCTGCTGATTTTCCTATTATCCCTCCACTGTTAATCAGAAATATATTCTTGCCAGGTAAGGATTATGTGTATATTGAGTACATAGCATTTGACAACAACAGCAATTCTCAGAATTAACAGGTTAATTTACTAACTGAAAGCAGCCACATGTTCACAAGTTCATCTTCTGGCATAAGCTGTGGCTCTTGTTGTCTTCCCATTTGCTTCAGTGATCCTTGGACAGTATCAGCCTAACTCTCTGGGCAGTTAGGGTTTGGGCAGCATGGCTGAGCACCTGTCACAGCTTCTACATGGCACTGATAAGAGCTTTAACCATGGCCTGACTGTGTCATTAAAGAGGTGGTTTTCATCCTAGTCTAAGAATGGAGTCAACACAAATGTAACGGTTTTCTTTAATCTTTTTTAAAAATTGAAAATAGATTCTTCTCTCATACAATACATCCTGATCACAGTTTCCCCTCTGTAGCTTGAGTTTTCCTGCCTGGCCCACAGTCAGGACAAATCTCTCTCACCTGCCAGTCCCACAGCTGCTCAGACCCGACCAAGTAAACACAGAGACTTATATTGCTTACAAACTGTATGGCCGTGGCAGGCTTCTTGCTAACTGTTCTTACAGCTTAAATTAATCCATTTCTATAAATCTATACCTTGCCACATGGCTCGTGGCTTACCGGCATCTTCACATGCTGTTTCTCATCGTGGCAGCTGGCAGTGTCTCTCTGACTCAGCCTTCCACTTCCCAGCTTTATTCTCCTCCTTGTCCCGCTTACACTTCCTGCCTAGCCAATGGCCAATCAGTGTTTTATTTATTGACTAATCAGCAACACATTTGCCATACAGAACATCCTACAGCATTTCCCCCTTTTTTTTTCAAAAAGAAAGGTTTTAACCTTAACAAAGTAAAATTACATATAATTTGGGCATTTGGGCGTAGCTTCTCTTATACTTCCTGCTGGAGGGGGGCGCTGTATCTTATGGGGACACAAAGAAAATTTTAGGATCATGGAGTAGTCCATGAGGCTGTATCATCTGAGCCAGTTGCCTTGAAACCATTCTGGATGTTGAATCATCTGGGCCATGGTGTCATCGGAGACCTTTCAGGGGGTCTTGGCTGGTCAAACCTGATGTATCTTAATCTTGAACAAATCCATAGCCTCTGGCTTTCTGTGGGAACAAAAGCAGAGTCTCCTTTCCAAAGTAACATATCCTTATATTCAAATTTTGAAGTCAAGGTACCTTTAAAATATACATTTTGGCATAACTCAACAGCTTTTACAATCAAATGTTTTTCTGCAGTTAAAAATCCCAAAGACAACACAATCCAGATTCTCTGTGTAATATTCATCTTTACGTGGCTTATTTTTTATATTAATTTTACTGTCTCTTTAAAGACTTTATTTTTTAAAACTATGTATTTGTTTCTATAACTCTATATATCTTTTTTGTCTCTTTCAAGCCTACGCATCTTTTACACACATTGTAAACTATTACATCTGAATCTGTCTTATTGTGAATCTATTGCCTTAAACTGCAGCAGCTGTGGCTGCTGGCTCCACCCACCTCAGCTTCCCAATGTGGCATTTTCCACCAGCTCTGGGAGCTATCGTGGGTCTCTATGCTTTTATCCAAGCAGTGTATAGCCCAGAAACCTCTTTTTTTTGTTTTGTACTAATAAAGGCTAAATCCACCACGCAGCTTAATGTGCCACTTGCAGAGGCCTCATTCCTGCCATACTGCAGGTCAAGCACGCACGCTAGGAACCCACAAGTAGCTCAAACCAGCAGCTGCCACTCATTTGAGAGAGACAATTAGGAAGCTGTTTTTAGCTCTGTTTTAGAACCTTTTTTTTTTCAGGTTTTAGGTGGAAACTCTTGCCACCACGTTGGACGCCATTTGTAGCTTGAGTTTTCCTGCCTGGCCCACAGTCAGGACAAATCTCTCTCACCTGCCAGTCCCACAGCCACTCAGACCCGACCAAGTAAACACAGAGACTTATATTGGTTACAAACTGTATGACCGTGGCAGGCTTCTTGCTAACTGTTCTTACAGCTTAAATTAATCCATTTCTATAAATCTATACCTTGCCACATGGCTCGTGGCTTACCGGCATCTTCACATGCTGTTTCTCATCGTGGCAGCTGGCAGTGTCTCTCTGACTCAGCCTTCCACTTCCCAGCTTTATTCTCCTCCTTGTCCCGCTTACACTTCCTGCCTAGCCAATGGCCAATCAGTGTTTTATTTATTGACTAATCAGCAACACATTTGCCATACAGAACATCCTACAGCACCCCTCCCTCCACTCCTCTCAGCCCATCCCATCTCCCCTCAGTCCAGGATCCACTCCCTCTCCATCTTCCTTCAGAAAAGAGCAGACCTCCAAGAGACAACAATGAAACATGACAAAACAAAATACAGTAAGACAAGGCAAAAGCTTTCACACCAAGGCTCTACAAGGCAACCCAACAGGAGGAAAGAGTCCCAGAAGCAGGTAAAAAGAGTCAGAGATACACCTATTCCCACTTATAACCATTTTCTCGAGTGAACTAAAATTATTCTTTGGTTTTGTTTTGTAGATCATGATATTGTATGAGTTTTTTAAGACACTGTCCATTAGTAAATAAATTAAAGATAATAATCATTTAAAGACGTAAAATGTCGCAGAGGCAGGTGGATCTCTGTGAGTTCGAGGCCAGCCTGGGCTACAGAGCAAGTTCCAGGACAGGCTCCAAAGCTACACAGTGAAACCCTGTCTCAAAAAACAAAGAACAAACAAACAAACAAAAGACATAAATATCATTAAATGTCAATAGACATTTAATTAAGAGGAAAGACTGAGGTACAAGTGAAAAGTGTGATGTCTATCACTTTATGAGCAGCCTGTGCTGCTGTCACCCTTAGGAGGCTTCTGGATAAGAACAATGTAATGGAACACTGACTCGCTGTTTGAGGCTATCCTAGTGAAAGGATATTTTTTTTTTCATGGTTGCTTTTTTTTTTATTTTAATTTATTTTGCAATACAATTCAGTTCTACATATCAGCCACGGATTCCCTTGTTCTCCCCCCTCCCATCCCCTTCACCTTCCCCCCAACCTCCCCCCATTCCCATCTCCTCCAGGGCAAAGCCTTCCCACAGACTGAGGTCAACCTGGTAGACTCAGTCCAGGTAGGTCTAGTCCCCTCCTCCCAGGCCGAGCCAAACAATCCTGCATAGGCCCCAGGTTTCAAACAGCCAACTCATGCAATGAGCACAAGATCTGGTCCCACTGCCTGGATGCCTCCCAAACAGATCAAGCCAATCAACTGTTTTACCCATTCGGAGGGGCTGATCCAGTTGGGACCCCTCAGCCATTGGTTCATAGTTCATGTGTTTCCATTCATTTGGCTATTTGTTCCTGTGCTTTATCCAACCTTGGTCTCAACAATTCTCGCTCATATAAACCCTCCTCATTCTCGCTAATTGGACTCCCAGAGATCCACCCAGGGCCTAGTCATGGATCTCTGCATCCAGATCCCTCAGTAGTTGGATGAAGTTTCTAGCACAACAATTAGGGTGTTTGGCCATCCCATCACCAGAGTAGGTCAGTTTGCGCTGTCTCTCGACCATTGCCGGCAGTCTGTTGTGTGGGTATCTTTGTGGATTTCTGTGGGCCTCTCTAGCACTTTGCTTCTTCCTATTCTCATGTGGTCTTCATTTACCATGGTCTCCTATTCCTTGTTCTCCCTCTCTGTTGTTGATCCAGCTGGGATCTCCCGCTCCCCCAAGCTCTCTTTCCCTCGACCCTCGCCTTTCACTACCCCCACTCATGTCCAGGCTGTTCATGTAGATCTCATTCCATTTCTCTGTCATTGGGCGATCCCTGTGTCTTTCTTGGGGTCCTGTTTTCCAGGTAGCCTCCCTGGTGATGTGAGTAGCAGACAAGTCATCCTTGTTTCATGTCTAGTATTCTGCTATGAGTGAGTACATACCATGTTTGTCTTTCTGAGTCTGGGTTACCTCACTCAGGATGATTTTTTCTAGATCCATCCATTTGTCTGCAAACCTCATGATGTCATTGTTTTTCTCTGCTGAGTAGTATTCCATTGTGTATATGTACCACATTTTGTTTATCCATTCTTCAGTTGAAGGGCATCTAGGTTGTTTCCATGTTCTGGCTATTACCAACAATGCTGATATGAACATAGCTGAACAAGTGCTCTTATGGTGTGGTTGAGCATTCCTTGGGTATATGCCCAAGAGTGGTATAGCTGGATCTTGGGGGAGATGGATTCCCAATTTTCTAAGAAAGCGCCATATTGATTTCCAAAGTGGTTGTACAAGCTTGCATTCCCACCAGCAGTGGAGGAGAGTTCCCCTAGCTCCACATCCTCTCCAGCATAAGGTGTCTTCAGTGTTTTTGATCTTAGCCATTCTGACAGGCGTAAGGTGGTATCTCAGAGTTGTTTTGATTTGCATTTCCCTGATGATTAGGGATGTTGAGCAATTTCTTAAATGTCTTTCGGCCATTTGAGTTTCCTCTGTTGAGAATTCTCTGTTTAGTTCTATAGCCCATTTCTTAATTGGACTGTTGGGCATTTTGATGTCTAATTTCTTGAGTTCCTTATATATTCTGGATATCAGTCCTCTGTCAGATGTGGGGTTGGTGAAGATCTTTTCCCATTCTGTAGGCTGTTGCTTTGCCTTGTTGACCGTATCCTTTGCTCTACAAAAGCTTCTCAGTTTGAAGAGGTCCCATTGATTGATTTTTTTCTCTCAGAGTCTGTGCTACTGGTGTTCTATTTAGGAAGTGGTCTCCTATGCCAATGTGTTCAAGACTACTTCCTACTTTCTCTTCTAGCAGGTTCAGAGTAGCTGGGTTTATGTTGAGGTCCTTGATCCACTTGGACTTAAGTTTTGTGCACGGTGATAGATATGGATCTATTTGCAGCCTTCTACATGTTGATATCCAGTTTTGCCAGCACCATTTGTTGAAGATGCTTTCTTTTTTCCATTGTGCACTTTTGGCTTCTTTGTCAAAAATTATATGTTCATAGGTGTGCGGATTAATGTCAGGGTCTTCAATTCGATTCCATTGGTCCACATGTCGGTTTTTATGCCAGTACCAAGCTGTTTTTATTACTGTAGCTCTATAGTAGAGCTTGAAGTCAGGGATCGTGATGCCTCCAGAAGTTGTGTTATTGTACAGGATTCCTTTGGCTATCCTGGTTTTTTTGTTTTTCCATATGAAGTTGAGTATTATTCTTTCCAGGTCTGTGAAGAATTGTGTTGGTATTTTGATGGGGATTGCATTGAATCTGTAGATTGCTTTTGGTAAGATTGCCATTTTTACTATGTTAGTCCTGCCTATCCATGAGCATGGGAAATCTTTCCATTTTCTGACATCTTCTTCAATTTCTTTTTTCAGGGACTTAAAGTTCTTGTCATATAGGTCCTTCACTTGCTTGGTTAGTGTTACCCCAAGGTATTTTATGTCATTTGTGGCTATAGTAAAGGGTGATGTATCTCTGATTTCCTTCTCCGCTTCTTTGTCCATTGTATATAGGAGGGCTACTGATTTTTTTGAGTTGATCTTGTATCCTGCTATGTTGCTGAAGGTGTTTATAAGCTGTATCAGTTCCTTGGTGGAATCTTTGGGGTCGCTCAAGTATACTATCATGTCATCTGCAAATAGGGAAAGCTTGACTTCTTCCTTTCCAATTTGTATCCCCTTAATCTCCTTATGTTGTCTTATTGCTCTGGCTAGAACTTCAAGTACTATATTGAATAAGTATGGGGAGAGCGGATAGCCTTGCCTCGTTCCTGATTTTAGTGGAATTGGAAAGGATATTTTTAGGTGATACTTAGATTCAGAGAAAGGCAGTAATGAGATGTCCTTTTCCAAGCACTGCTGTGTCCATCTGAAAGAACAGTGACATGAAGAGGAAAGGGTAGACACACATACTCAGGCATGGGCTTGCAGGTCTCCACTTATGTGGATGTTTTGCTAAGGTTTACTTCTTGGCTAAGTGGGAGCCTCTTCAAATTTAACATTGATTCCTAAATTTATGAGTGAAAGTAAACTTCCCCACTTGGATGGTGTGGCTATTTTCCTCCTCCTCCTCCTCCTCCTCCTCCTCCTCCTCCTCCTCCTCCTTCTTTTAATAGGTTTTTCAAGACAGGGTTTCTCTATGTAGCTTTGGTGCCCTTCCTGGAACTCGCTCTGTGACCAGGCTGGCCTCGAACTCACAGAGATCTGCCTGCTTCTGCCTCTCGAGTGCTGGGATTAAAGGTGTGGGCCACCACTGCCCAGCAGTTATGGCTATTCTTGGTGGTCAACTTGACTATGTCTGGAATGAACTGCAATCCAGAAATGGAGGGCACACCTGTGATCAGTATCTTGAGGCTGAAAGAACAGGCTTTTGATCCAGATCTTGAGACAGAAAGGCACACCTTCAATCTGGGCTATACCTTCTTCTGGAAACCTATATAAGAACAATGGAAGAAGGAAGGTTTGTTCATTCTTTGCCTGCTTGCCCCCACTTTGTCAGCAGTCCAGCCAACATTAACAAAGTGGAGAAAGAGATCCCCAGGACAGTTACAGAAATGCTGTTCCTGCCCTGGACTATGGGCAGCTGGGAGCCAAAGTCTGGATTGGCAACAGTAGACTTCAAATACCTTAGAGGAACTACAGGGCAGTAGGTTGGCTAAGCCAGGAATCAGGCAGGCCATTCCTGTGGTGAACAGTTGATTACTGTACCACCTCCTCCTTTGACAGTGCTAGGGAATATGAGTCAGAAAAGTCAAACAGGAGCTGGCTGCCTGTGAGGTCCCAACCAGACAGATAATTACTGATCTTTTCTTAAATAGATGTTACCTAGTGTGCTGTCATCTGACACAGTTTAAAATGTTTAATAGCAAAAAAGTCACAAATGCATTCAGTTAATTTCTCTAGAAGATTCCACACAATATTTGACAGACCTTTAAGTAGCTAAACCAGTGATTTTGGGGATTAATTTGCTAATACAGTCACAGACTCGGAATAAGAAACATTTCAAAGTGGTCCTGCTACTCTTGGCCTGGGAATCCTCTCTGTCTTCCATGGTGTACTAGCCAGGTTCTCTGCTGTGTTCACTTAGAACAGTCCCTCATCCCACTCAGTAGCCCTCATTTATGATTTATTTCTAGCAGCATTTGATCGTTTTCTCTACTGCCTGAAGCTCAGTGTCACAGCCAGTCAAGGTCCTGGCCCCACCACTAGCAAGGGTGTTGATGAGACCCATGCTAGATCTGGCACAGTATTCAACATTTTTTCCCCCTGAGAGACTTTGCCCCTATTTCCTGCTTTCATATTCTTTAAATAATTGTCCCAGCTTTGTTTTTTATTACCAAACCAATTCTTCATCAATTCTGTCTGTGCATGTCAGTCAACTGGGGAATGTTTTTAGGAATTCCCACTCACCCTTCTGAAGTATGTCGGTTAGCCGCTTAGGGTGGGCACATGAAGCTAAATCACAGCACACTCTAGGTGGCATGGATGCAGCCACAGTCGGCACTGAACTGAAAACCACTGTTCAGATGCTAGAACTCAAATTAAATTAACACTTAATATGAAAATTGCTGAAGGTGGAGAGGATTACCTAGTGACTCCAAAGGTGTGAATCTTAGTTCCTTCCCTCATTCAGCAATCCACCCACAGACATTAAGATATACACTGTGAGCACGGGGATGATAATGTCTTCAAGACTGTTTGAGGAGGGCACTGAGGCAGAGAATTCACATCTGGATTCCTATGTCTTGTGCATGGCAAGCATTTTCTTTTTCTTTTTTTCTCTTAAATTCTGTTCTTGTTACAATCTTTTTTAAACTTTTTATTATTAAGAAATTTTCTATTCATTTTATATACCAACCGCAGATCCCCCTCTCCTCCCTCCTCCCATACCCTGGCCTTCCTTCCCCAACCCACTCTCCATTCCCACCTCCTTCAAGGCAAAGTCTCCCATTGGGAGTCAGCAGAACCTGGTACATTCAGTTGAGTCAGGTCCAAGCCCCTCCCCCCTGCACTAAGGCTGTGAAAGGTGTCCTTCCATAGGCACTGGGCTCCAAAAAGCCTGCTCATGCACCAGGGATGGATCCCAATCCCATTGCTTGAATTGCTCAACATCCTTAGTCATCAGGGAAATGCAAATCAAAATGACTCGGAGATACCATCTTATACCTGCCAGAATGGCTATGATCAAAAACACTGATGACAGCTTACATTGGAGAGGATATGGAGCAAGGGGAACACTCCTACACTCTTGGTGGGAGTGCAAACTTGTACAGCCACTTTGGAAATCAGTATGGCGGTTTCTCAGAAAATTGGGAATCAATCTACCTCAAGACCCAGCTATACCTCTCTTGGGCATATACCCAAGGAATGGTCAATCATATCACATGGACACTTGCTCAACTATGTTAATTGCAGCATTGTTCATAATAGCCAGAGCCTGAAAACAAACTAGATGCCCCTCAACTGAAGAATGGATAAAGAAAATGTGGCACATAAACACAATGGAGTACTACTCAGCAGTAAAAAAAAAAATGACATCATAAAATTTGCAGGCAAATGGATGGAACTAGAAAATATCATCCTGAGTGAGGTAACCCAGACTCAGAAGGACAAACATGGTATGTACTCACTCATAAGTGGATACTAGATGTAAAGCAAAGGATAACCAGACTACAACCCACATCTCCAGAGAAGCCATCTAACAAGGAGGACCCTAAGAGGAATGCATAGATCGCCCAGTGATGAAGAAATGGATGAGATCTACATGAGCAAACTGGGGTGAGGGGGTTAATGGAGGTCAAAGAATGGGGGATGAGAACATAAGGGAATGGGAGTTTCAAGTTGGAACAGGGACAGAGTGGGAGAGCAAGGAAAGAGATTCCGTGATAAATGAAGACATCATGGGAATAGGGAGAAACAGGGTGCTAGGGAAGGTCCCAGGAATCCCCAAGGATGACCTGACCTCAGACTACTAACAATAGTGGAGAGGGTGACTGAACTGGCCTACTCCGGATTAGTGAATATCTTTACTGTCATCATAGAGCCTTTATCCAGTAACTGATGGAAGCAGATGCAGAGGTTCACAGCAGAGCGCCAGGCTGAGTTCCAAGAGTCCAATTTATGAGAGAGAGGAGGGATTCTATGAGCAAGGGACATTGAGATCATGATGGGAAAACATACAGAGATGGCCAGCCAAACTAGTGGAAACGCATGAACTGTGGACCAACAGCTGTGGAGCCCCATGGGACTGTACTAGGCCCCCTGGATAGGCAAGACAGTTGTTTGGCATTTTCAACAGCCTTCAAAGTAAGTGGACAGGTGTCTATTCTGTGTGTCTTTATGTTCCATATTCTTCCAAAGTTTACAATTTGGAAGTTTTTTATTATAGGCATATGCCTTCCTATTGGTTAAAAGCAAAAGTAAAAGTAAAACTAGTAGTCTCAGCTCTCATTAGTTGTATTTAGGAAAATAATAATATTGAGTCATACTAATCTACTGGATTTGAAGAAAGATTTTCTTCCTGAGTTTTGCTTCTCACGTAGCTCACAGATACACATAGATACAGTAGGGCACCTGAAGGGCTGAGTAGGATGTGATGACATTCAGAGGCATCATTTTAGAGAGTAGTACAGTTAAAAAAAAGTTTATGTGAAATTAGGCCCAAACTTCATGCTTTTGGAAGGTTATTTTAATATAAATCAATGATCTTAAATTTGAAGATATCCCTTATATCTATCTCTCTTATTGACCTCTACAGTTTCTCTTTCTAAAGTTAAATAATTGTAGTACATTCTATACATTCTATAGATGGTTTTAAGTCCTAACACAAAAACTTGATTATCTCTTAAAAAGAGACTGTTTAGGTTTAATCAAAGTCCAGACTAAAACACTTGAACAGATTCATCTGTAACAGGCATTGTATATTCCCTTTGCCTAAAAGTCCTTTAGGGATTTTCACCTTCCTGCTGTAGAAAATGTATGTCCATGAAAAAGAAATTAAAATTTGTGACCATGAGAATGTAGATGCTAACGTTTCTTCTGAATTAAAACTTCAGTATACTTAAATAATACACAATCTAAACCACATAAGTACTTTTGAATTCAGATAAACATTAAAGTTTATTTCAAACATACATCCATTGTTCTGACAGTTGGGCTATTTTTGTTCAATAAACATATGCCTCTGAATATTACTTATTGCTAGAAGGAGACAATGACAGCATCAATCTATTCTATTTCTTTTTATGTGGGTATAAGATCTGAGAAGATGCATTTCCATAAATAAGTAGCTCGGAGTGGAGCATTGGTTTAGCAGAGCCACTCAAACAGTTGAACTCCTTCCAAGTTATATGCCCACAGTCACATCACTATCTATCACCAAAATTATTTTTAATGATCTACCAGCTGTCAGCTCAATTAGGACTTCTTTCAACTTTATTAAAGACAAAGAATTGAAACAATTTCAGAACCATTATTCAGTTATTAGAGTCGTTTTCTTTCTCAGTACAGTTCCAATATTTTGAGCTGTGCTACTGTTTGCAGCTAGAGATTTTTCCACTTGCTGTCAATATCCATTAGTAAAGTGGCCAAGTGCACAACAGATTCTACCCCCTCCCCCCTTTTTTAAGTGTGACAAAGACAGGAGCAGCCAGCATGAGTATTCTCAGGAATGCATTTTAAGTTCAGAATGTAGACGTTAGTTTTTGAAATTACTCACACATCCATAGTATTCAGATCACAATTTGAAATATGCTGGTCTGAGTACAGCCCCTTAGAAGATAGTTATTACTCATACATGAAAACAGAGATACCTGGGAGCTTGTATATGTTCCTGAAGAGTCAAGATCTCCTTTTTCAGGCTCCTCAGCATGTACTGTTGCAAGCCCTTGCTGTAGAGAAGTAGAATCCATCCTTCCATGCTTTGGATTTGGGTGTAGGTTGTCTGTGGAAGATGTGATGCTATTTGACTGGCTATGAGGCTGTCATTAAAGGAAAATTCTGTCTAGCCTTGGAGTCATACTGCACGAAAGCCAGCCTGCACAGAAAGGATGCAAACAGGTCTGTTGAGTAAGTCTCCTTTGAGATGTGATACAATAGGGGCCTCAGTGACTTGTTATAGATCTCCACAGACTCAGAGGACCTGAGCAAGGACCTCAGAACTAAAAAAATATGATCATAAAATGATTACATTGTAAGGCATTACATTTTAGGATACCTTATTATTTAATAATAACAAAGACTAGACTTAACAGAATATACAATAACCAAAATAATTTCAATGTCAAGTATATTAAAACTTATAAAAGTTTTCTCTACTTTTGGTTAAAATTTATTTGCATGTTATATGAATTGTGAAGCACATTTGTAAGGTATGGGAGCATATTGAGCAGTTGTTTTGTTTCTAAAGAAAAATACAGCTTGACCTTTACAAATTTCAGTGTATTATTGTCGTTATTTTATTGATTCTGGGAATGGCCAACAGCAGCCCTAGTGCTGCCCTGGCCTTCCTGACATGTTGCTCACAGTGCTTTGAACCTCATACAACATGGATTTTTGGTTTCTGACATGGTTTATTCTATTTGTTGTTGGTTTGTCCTGCTTGTAAATTTTAGACACTATTTTTTAGTTACATCAAAACTCTGCATGTTTGGGAGTCACTTGGACCACCCTAATCAACCACTGAAAGGGGATTTTTTCATGCCTGGTACTGGGTTTTTATTAGAAAACTGTTATCAACTGATAGTTCTCGGAAGGGAGCATGGTCAAGCCAAGTGACATAACATTATATATATATACGTACATACATACATACTTATCTATAGTATATGTAGTTTTAGATAAATAAAAACAATATTGTTGTGGGATGGTCTTTCTGTATGCTGTGAATATGTGTTGCTCTCATTGGTTGATAAATAAGGATGATTTGGCCTATAGCCAGGCAGAATAAGGCTGGGTGGGAAAGCCAAACAGAGATATAGGGATATGAAGGGCAGAATCGGGACAGATGCCAGCCAGCCACCCAAGGAACAAGATGCCAGAGAACTAGTAAGCCACGGATCATGTGGCAATAAATAGATAGGTTAATTTAAATATAAGAGCTAGCTAATAGTAAACCTGAGCCATTGGCTAAACATTTACAATTTATGTAAGCTTCTGTGTATTTATTTGGGATTGGGTGATTGGGACAGAAAGGCTGTACCTCTGGTTACACAATATGATTCCTTATGGCCTTTCCCAGACATCCTTAGTGTTACTTTACCTCCCTCTCCTTTTGCATTGACTCTCCCTTCCCCCTCACCAATTAAAGGTCTCCTTTCCCTCTTTGTCCTTCATATTACTTAAATCCTGTTATTCCCCTTTTTATTGTTCTCTCCATTTTACTTTCCTGGTTTCTGCTGTTCTTCCAGGGTTGGAGCTAGGAGCCAGAGATGAGAGAGAACATGCTATACTTGTCTCTATGGTTCTAGGTGTCCTCATTCAATATGATGTTTTTTAGTTCCATTCATTTACCTGCAAAATTCATGATTTCATTTTTGCTGCTGAATAGCATTCCATAGTGGATATGTACCACATTTTCACTATCTGTTTCTTGGTTTTAGGACATTAAGGTTGTTTTTCCTTAATGTCCTAGCTATTGTGAATAGAGCATCAATGAACATGGTTGAGTAAGTATCTAAATCTTTGGGCATGTGCCATGGAGTTGTATAGCTGGGTCATATGATAGATTTATTTTTAGTTTTTTGAGAATTCTTTACACTGATTTCCATAGTGACTGCAATCTATCGTTTTGCAATCCCTTTAACAGCAAATGAGGGTTCCATTATCTCAACATCCTCTTCAACATTTGTTGTTGGTTGTTTTGTTGATTCTAGACATTCTGATTAACCTTAAAGCTATTTTGATTGCATTTTTCCAATTGCTAAGGACAGTGAACATTTTATTGGATATTTATTAGCCATTTTTTGAGAATCTCTGTTCAGATCCCAGGACTGTTTTTTTTTTTTTTTTTAGTATGTAATTTTTTTGACCTTTTGAGTTCTTTATATAGTCTGGATATTAATCTTTTGTCAGATGATATACAGCTGACGAAGATTGTCTCCTGTCCTATAGGCTTCCTCTTTACCCCGTTGATTATTTCTCTAGCTGTGCCAAAGGTTTTTTAGTTTTATGAAGTCCCATTTGTCAGTTTTTGGCCTTAATTCCTGAGCAAATGAAGTCCTATTTAGAAGGTACATCTATTTCTTGTAGAGTATTACCTATGTTTTCTTTTAGAAGTTTCAGGTTTCACATTTAGGTCTTTTATCAATTTGGAGTTAGTTTTTGTGCAAAGTGATAGATAACTAGTCAAATTTAATTGATTCTATGTTTACAACTTAATTAAAATGCATCTGGGGATAGAATTTTATATTAGAAATAATTTTTCTTTAGAATTTAGAAAGCCTTTTCTCTTAGCTTTGTCAGCTTTATATACCTACTGTCTAGGGAGGCCTAGGTTAAGGAACTGTGGTTGTATCTATGGGGCAGTGTCTTGGTTGTTAACTGTTTAAGTGGACCCAGCCCACTGTGGGTGGCAACATTTCTTAAGCAGGTGGTCCTGGGCTGTAAAAGAAAGCTAGCTGTGCGTGAGGCTTTGAGGGAGCCAATAAGTAGCATTCCTTCATGGTTCCTGCTTGAGTTCCTGCCCAGACTTCCCTGGGTGGACTATGACCTGGAAGTACAAGCCAAATAAATCCTTCCCTCCTGTAAGCTGCTTTTGTTCATGGTGTTTTCACAGCAAGAGAATGAAATCAGGACAACCTGTTTTTCTGGGTTCTGTCCATCTCTTCTTGCAGTTGTACGGTCTGATGCTAACTTGGATATCTGATGATTGGTTTCCATTTATGGAACTTTTTGTGTTCATGTTTCAAAATGTTACAAGGAGCTTTGATGTTGGTCTTTTAATCAGGTACTGTGTTCAACTTTAGTGGTAAACTTTCAGTGTGAAAAGTTATATTCATTGTTTTTGAAAACACGTTACTTTTGTTAAGTTTGATAACTTTCTTTTTTCTTTCCAATAAACTTCTAGTTGGATGTTGGGCCTCCAGCAATAATTACCAATTGCCTGATTTAAAAAATATATATTTATTTTTCTACTTCCCATCCCCTTTCCTTTACATTTTCAGAAGAACATCCTTAATTTATCACCCATCTTTTTATTTAATATTTTCAATTATTTAAAAATTCCCATAGATACTTATTTTCTGCAAGCCTTTTCTGACTCCTCCTCATCTACTTTAAAAATCATTCTGATGCTATGGATACCCTCGTTCCTCTTATCCCCCTAGAGATATTTGAAATTTAGAGAGCATTTCTGATTACCTTGTTTTCTCTGATTTTTTCATTCTTTTTCTTTACTTTGATTTCTGTATTTATTTCTAGAAACTTCTTCCTGGTATCTCTTCATGCTTTGGCATTTAAACCTGTTTGAGGTAGAAAGATCTGAATAAAAAGTTCTCTGTGCAGGGAGCTTGTGGACGACTGTAGAGCCATCTGCTTGGGGGGCTCTAAAATGTCAGCTCAGTGGATATTTTCTCTTAGGCCGCTAAGTTTCCCTGTTGGAGAGTCTGCCGTATCTCCTGGAGGGCAGAGCCCCACAGGGCTCATTCCGACAAATTGGTTTGTTGTCCACTGGGGGCTGGTGTGCCAGTGTGTAGTATGAAATGTGTATTTTATCACCACCTCCAAAACAGGCTTCATTCCTAAAGCCAGTTACGCCATTGTTCTCGGGTGTGGAGATGCAGGCTCATCTCTAACAAATGACACAGGCCTGCGGTACAGCAGCACATGTAGAAAAGCAGGTCTTCCAAGGCATGTGCTCTGTCACGGTAGCACAGCACCTGGTTTTGGAACCGCCCGAGATGTTTGGGAGTTCTCCATTTGAATCTTTGACTTCAGATGTCAATACTTGACTGTAGCTTTCTGCAGTGTTATGTCTCTTGCCTACAACCTCCACCGCCTCATTCCCTCTCCTTTTCTTTGTTTTATTTTGTATATTCCTCATTCTTTATGCTTATGATAATGGTATTTCAGAATTAAATGTGTTTAATCATATTTAACTCATATTCTGAAGCTTTTCAGTGTGTGCCATTCCATTAATTAGATATCTGTAAGTTGCTTTTTAAATCATAAGATTTTGAAGTACTCAGTAGGCATGTGCCTCCCTATGTGAAAACCTAACAGAAACACACATCTTTATTCTTGTGTCTTGATTCATTAGTCTTAAGAATGGTTGGAAAGATGGCTTAATATTCAAGAGCGTTTGCTGCTCTTGCAGAGGACGCGAGTTCAGTTCCCAGCACCCACTTTGGGTGACTGACAACCTCCTCTAACTCCAGCTCCAGAACATCAATCTTTAACAACAACAAAAAAAGTGATGGTGTCTTTTCAGGAAAATGGGAAAACATTTAAGGAACTGTAATGATACCACTGGAACTGAAGGGACAAAAGGGAGGCTGTGAGCTTCTTTGCTCCCCGCCAGTCCAGCTGAGCCACTCTGGACTGGGTCACAGAGCTAGAGGTGACTGAGATCCTGCTCCCCTACGGCTCTAACATCCCTTCCCAGGCAGCCACAGAAGCGCAGGGTGTCCTGTGACTGGGATTAGGACTCTCTTTGCTTCTGCTGGAGTCAGAGCCCGGGGCTTTACCATGCCTCAGCAGCAGGAGGCGCCAGCTGCCTGAGAAGGAACTTGAACCTGTGCTTGCCCTGAATTTCAATGGTGCTTCTCTGCACTACCCTAAGCAGAGCACATGTGCATGTGCATGCACACACTCACACACATGAATACATACTTCTATACTCACATATACAAATTCATACAATTCACACTCATACATACATTTACACACACTTCCATATACATACACTTTCACACACATACACATACTCACACATAAAAACACACTTACCCCACTATGCACACATACTCACACACATACACATACTCATGCACACTCATATGCTGCCTGGGAAGGACCTGTAGCCTGCATTCTTCATCATCTTTCACAGCATTCGTAAGACACGCACACATTTACACATTCACACACACAAGTATACATTCATACCCATTTCTATGCACACTACCAAACACACACTGCTCTGCACTCCATGGCAGAGCCCCATGGGAAAGCAGCTGGCAAGGAAGCCTGTCAGATGCAGTACTGGGGCTCCTAGCCCATGCTGTGGTACAGAGGAATTCCAGAAGGCTGGGGATACTTCAGGGAGCCAAATGACACCTAGCCAAGGCAGAAAATTTAAAGGAAAAGGCAGCTACTGACTTATGAGTCTTACTTTCCATGGAGGCATGTCTACCTGGCGTTTCTTCCTAGTGAGACACATTTCTCAACACGTTTTTTTTTTTTCCTCAAAGTCAGGGAGACTTTGAAGAAAGTCTTAACTGCTTGTGGCACATAGGTTTGGTACTTTTCCAATTGTGGAAAAATGTTACTGATGATGATATTTCATTGATTATTTTAGCATTTTCAACACTTTTCTCATACAGACTGTTTTTATTGACATTTACAGGATTTGAAGCAAGCATATCAATTTAATAGGTTGTTAAATGGGACTTTCCCATTGTCTGAGATTTTAAGTGAGGATTAAAAATTGAGTGTAAGAGTTGCTATATTCAAGCTGGGCAGTGGTGGTGCTCGTCTTTAATCACAGCACTTGGGAAGCTGAGGCAGGCGGATCTCTGTGAGTTTGAGGCCATCCTGCTCTACAGAGCAAATTCCAGGACAAACCAGGGCTACCCTGTCTCGAAACCAAAATAAGAAAAAGAGAAAAAAGAGTTGCTGAGTTCCTCATATTCTAAGATCACTGTGAAGGTAGCCAAAATTAGTTTCAGAAGTGGGTGGGTTCAGAGAGAGGGCCAGGACTGGGGCCAAGACTGTCAGTAACCCTATGCCCCTCCTATCCCAGAGTGTCCTCCTCTGGCCCTGAGCACACAGATGAGTGGAAAGTTTTCCCTTGAGTTTTGTTTTTGTTTATTTGATGCAGGTTCTCTGTCTAGACTGGTCTGGTCTTGAATTCACAGATTCTTCGGCCTCTACTTTCTGAGTTCTGGAATTATAAGTACCCAGCAGTCCATTTTTCTCTCTTAAACTTGTTTATTAAGGCAAATATGTTTTTTTTCAGATGAAATGTGTATATTTTTATTACTTAAATAGATGGTGAATAAAATCCTGTTTAACCAGCATGTAATCTTAGAAAATAAGAGTGCATTCTGCCCTCAGGGAATTCTGTCCACCACCTTCCTGGTGAGAGGCTAGTGTTTTGAAAAGGCAAAGGGGCACTCACTTTTACTTACTTACATAATTTTTTGATATTATTATTACAACATTTATCCTTCCCTTTCCTCCCTCCAAACCCTCCCCTCTCATGTAGTTCTCTCTCTCTCTCCCCCTTTAAATTTCACGACTTCTTTTACTAACTGTATTACTTCCATTTCTTATCCTTATGCTCTCAGCAAAGGAAGGAAGGCTGTTAAGAACTGATATCAATGTGATAAACAGGTGCGGTTTGGCCCAAGGCTCATGGTCTTACTTTGTACCACCCTTCCCTTCATCATTCCCCCAAGTATTTGTCATACACTGGCTAATAAGGACAGCTAAGCTACACTTACCAGCTGCTAGGGCCTTATTTTCAAGCTGTACATATGAACAAAAGGAAACTAACTGGGGCCCCACAGCACAGGCCTTGAACTATATAGAGACCTAATGTCTGGGAACAAGGCCCAGGCACTGGTTCTGATGCACATTTGGACTAAGCGCTCACATGTGTTGATATTCTCTACTCACTAGACTACATATGTAAGCAGGAGGATGGCTAGAGACAGAGTATGGTCAGCTGCCATGTGAAAGAGAGAAAGTCTCCTTCATCCTTATTGCAGCCAGGGCATCTCACCAGGGGATGAGATCACATGTGTGTGGGCTTTCACCTCTTTCCATACTCTACTGTGATCCAGTTCAGAAACCAGAGTTTGACCATCAAGGCCAGAGGGGGGCACACTGTGCTCAGATTGGATATTAGAGGTATCTTCTAAGCAACCCTACTGTCTGCCAATGGAGCAGTTGAAAATTCCAGGCTCCCCTGTACAGGGGAGTCCAGGGGTCAGTGGAGTGCAATCCTTCCTTCTACCCACCATGTAGAGAATATTCCCACCTTGAAATTGCTGTCTTTTCGATGCTGCTTTGTCTGTCCTGTGACTTCGAACTTCCCATGCTCCAGTGTCTGCTCATGTCTGGCTGAGTGTCCTCCTCACTGTGCAGTGTGTTCTGGATTTCTAGAAGCCACTGAGTCCCACTGGGTCAGGGCCCAGGAAAGCCTGGTGAGGATGTTGCCTGGTTTATGGTAGATACCTATGGGGTTCACTATGAGACTTTCCAATATCACTTAAAAAATGAAAACTGCCTTCAGATTCTTGTTTTGAAAAGGTTCCTCAATACTTTTCATTTTGGAAAAATTGATTTACTGTTTTTAATTGGATTAAGTACCTTCTTTGCCCTCACATTAGAACTGTAGACAGAAGCATCCCAGGTAATGTCCTTTCTGGACTGACATGGTATCCAATCAAGAGGGACCACAAGCTCTTGTTTTAGGGAAATTCAGCCCAGGCCATTGAACCAGGATGACAGGCTGTGTCCTAGGAAGGCTCTCTCTGATCATTAGGTCAGTCTCCTAAGCAGATTTGCAGAACTAAGCCTCTCTGCAGCAAACTCCATAGGTTTTTTTGGGCTCCAAAACCCACAGAAGTTAGCCACTTTCACATATTGCCCCCATGCAGACGGCTGGATCTTTTGTTTCTTTCCTCTCCTGGTGAGTTTTGGCTTTCCCTGGGCCCCCTCCTTGGGCTGCTGCCACACCATCATCTGAATTGCCATTGTCAGAAGATTTGGTGAGTCAACTAGGATTTCTTAAAGGGAGAAATTAGTTAAAAGAAAGTGTTTTCCCACATTAAAAAATGGGAAACATTGTTGTGATGGATGGCATTTGGTCTCTATTTGACTATAATTAAACGATGTGAAAATGGAACAATTAAATGAGAGGATAATTAATGTTGATGGGATAGATGTAATGTCAATTATAAATATTATTTGTTTGATCATTTTTGTTTTATCATTAGAAAAGTTGGTTAATATGAGTGCCAAGATAAAAGTTTTAGAAAAAACCTGTTAAAACAGATCATAGAGGTATTCAGACCCAGACAGAAGAATTTAAAGGTGAACCAATCAACTGTGCATTATAAGGTTACAGAGAAACAGTCTAAGGCTTTCAAATAGCCAACCTTAATCTATCCAGTAATCTTATAGGAACTACCCAGTGATAGATATCCTCAATGCTGTGTAAGAGCTGACTGGACTCCTGTGCAAATGTTAGATTTGAGGAGATTCAAAGAAGCAATAGTCTCATATGGCATTCACTCATCTTTCCTGAAGAAGATGTTAAACTTGTGGTCAACTTGTAATAGCATTATCCCTCAAGATTGGAGAGATTTGGTTACAGCAGTCTTAGATGCTGTTCTCCAATTACAATGGTGGTCTTGGTTTCTGAAGGAGGAGGCTAAGACCATGAACAAGGAAGTAGACCTAGAGGTATGAAAATTTCCCAATATCAACTTCTTGGAGAGGGCAATTATGCTGATATACAAAGACAATCTTTATATGATGACCACACCCTGGATTTATGTCAAATGGCAGCCTTGAATGCTTGGGACAGAATTGAAGAAGTAGGAAAGAAAATTGAGTCATTTATAAAAGTTATACAGGGCCTAAAATAAACCTTCACTGATTTCTCACAAAGATTGACTTCAGCAGTAATAAAATGATACCAAATTCAAAAGCCAGACAGATAATAATTGAATCTATGGCTTTGGAAAATGGTAACACACAATGCAAAATGATAATTAGGCCATTAAAGGCAAGATCAGCACCCTTGGAGGAATGGATATGAGATACAATAAATACTGAATCTCATGATCATGATGATGCATGGATAGAAGAGGTGATTTCCAGAGGTTTGAAGTAAAATAGTAATGTCAGATGTTTCATTTGTGGTTAACAAGTTCACCTAAAAAGGGACTGTAAACATGACATTCCTAGAAATAATGTTTTCTCAAGGAATAATTCCAACAGAATGCCCCTCCCTTCTGAATTATGCAGAAGGTGTGGAAAAGGTAGACATTGCACTAATTACTGTAGATCATCAAGGGACAGACAAGGTAATTCCTTGACTTTGCCATTGGGAAACTCCCTGAAGGACCTCTCACAGACCCCCATGTTAAATTCAGTTCAGTCCTTTCCTGTCACCATGGAAGAAACTCCTTCTCAGAGCAATTAAAGAACCCAATGCCTATTGTAAAAAAACATACTGCTTGGGGTGATAGAACAGCTATAGAAGAGAGAACAAAAAATTCAGAAGAAACCATAAAGCAAATTTTTTGGCAAACTTCTATAAATGAACAAAGACCAAAATTAAAAATACAAATAAATGATGTTGTCACTGAAGGTCTTGTAGACACAGATGTGAATGTAACAATAATTGTACCAGAATCTTGGCATCCAAATTAGCCTCTTCAGGAGGTAAATGTTCAGCTTTTAGGGGTTGGAGCATTATCTCAAGTGAAACAGAGTATGAAATGGGTCGAATGTATAGGGCCAGAAGGACAGAAAGGAAAATTAAAGCCATATGTGGCTAATATAGCTGTGAATCTGTGGGGACACAATTTATTACAACAATGGAATACCCAGATTAACATTCCTCCAATCTCAGAAACAAACCATAAACTAACATAAATTTCTGAGAAAAATATTAGGAGATATTATAAAGAACATTCACCAACCATCTAGATTGTACAAGAACAGGGCACAACAGCTGCTGATCTATCAAAGACACCAACAGCCCTACCTTTAAAATGGTTAAAAGACAAACCCTATGGGTTCAGCAGTGGCCTTTAACAACAGAGGAACTACAGGCCTCACAACAGCTGGTACAAGAGCAGTTAAATGCTCAGCATATTGAAGAATCAACCAGCCCTTGGAATTCTCCTGTATTTGTTATTAAAAAGAAATCTGGTAAGTAGAGAATGGTAACATATCTAAGAGCTATTAACAAGGTTATTCAGCCAATGGGCTCTCTACAATCTGGAATTCCCTTGCCTACTCATCTGCCTAAAGGGTGGCCTCTTAATAGTTATCAATTTAAAAGAACGTTTCTTCTTAATACCTTTACAAGAAAAAAACAGAGAAAAATTTCCCTTCAAAGTGCTATTATAATAATTCTCAGCCTGTTAAGAGATATCAATGGAAGGTTCTCCCACAGGGAATGTTAATTAGCCCAACCCTGTGCAAATATTTTGTATGACGGCCATTCGAAGTAATACGTAAACAGTTTCCCCAATCTATAGTTTACCATTTTATGGATGACATTTTACTAGCTGATTCAAATGTAGATACTTTAGAAAGAATGTTTGAAAAAGTAAAGAAAATTTTGCCTTGTTGGGGATTACAAATTGCTACTGAAAAGATACAAAGAGGAGATTCTACTAGTTATTTAGGATATAAAATAGGTCTGCAAAAAATTAGACCCCAAAAGGTGCAAATTAGGAGAGATCGATTACAGACTTTTAATGACTTTCAAAGATTATTTGGAGACATTTCCCATCTATGAACTGTTGTTGGGGTAAAAAATGATGAATTGAGTAATTTGTTCAAAACCTTAGAGGGTGACAAGGACTTAAATAGTCCAAGAGAATTATCAGCTGAAGCTGAGAGAGAATTGGCTTTGGTGGAAAAGAAAATGCAGGATGTGTGGATCATTTGGATCCAAAGGTTGATTGCATTTTGGTTAATTTCCCCTCTAAGCATTCTCTTACAGGAATTTTAATGCAGAGGGAAGATATTATGTTAGAATGGATATTTCTACCAAATAAACAGAGTAAAAAATTAAAAACTTATGTGGAAAAGATCTCTGAGTTGATTTTAAAAGGGAAATTGAGACATGGTTGTAACATGAATCTTAAATAGTCTTATAAATAAAAAACTCAGTGCCAGCTATTGGGGTAAATTCTGAAAGATCAGAGAGACAGAACAAGCCACAGCTAACCTCACCTCATCAACTTCTCAGCCGATCCTGTTTCCTCAAACTGGAACTCAGTGTCCTCATCTAAATGGATCTCAACTGAACTGCTGCTAAAAGCCTAAGCGCTTAAAAGCCTCTAGTTCCTGGTCCTCATGCCGTATATACCTTTCTGCTTCCTTCTGCTTCCTGCCATCACTTCCTGGGATTAAAGGTGTGTGTTTGTCCCAAGCAAGACATGAGATCTCAAGTGCTGGCATTAAAATTGTGTCACCATGCCTGGCTGTTTCCAGTGTGGCCTTGAACTCACAGAGATCTGGATGGATCTCTCCCTCTGGAATGCTAGGATTAAAGGTGTGTGCTACCACTGCCTAACCTCTATGTTTAATATAGTGGCTGTTCTGTTCTCTGACCCCCCAGATAAGTTTATTGAGGTGCACAATATATCAACCACACCAATCGTCAATTAGCAGGAATAGACCCAGCAGAAATTGTAGTACCTTTAACTAATGATGAAATTGGCAAATGATGGGCAGAAAGTGAACCTTGGCAAAGAGCTTGCAATAACTTTTTGGGAGAGATTAACAACAAGTATCCTAAAATTAATAGAATTAAACTTATAAAGAGAACTAACTGTATCCTACCTTGCATTGTGTGGAAAACACCAATATCTGGAGCCCCTACATTTTATACAGATGCAAACCAAAAAGGAAAGGCAGGTTACAAATCAGAAAATTTAAGTAAACTGGTTCAAAGTCCTTATAATTCTGTCCAAAAATTGGAATCATATGCCATTCTGTTGGTATTAATGGATTTTTCAGAAACTCTCAACATAGTTACTGACTCTCGGTATGCTGAAAGAGTGGTCTTACACATTGAAACTGCTGAATTTATCCCTGATGAGTCAGAATTAACATTGTTACTTATTCAGTTACAAGAAATAATCAGGAATAGCAATCCTTCCCTTATATATAACACACACCTGATCCCATACAGATCTGCCAGGACCTCTAGTACAAGCTAATGATGAGATCAATAAACTATTGATAGGAAATGTGCTGGAGGCCTCAGAATTTCATAAAAAGCATCATGTCAATAGTAAGGGTTTAAAAAAAGATTTTCCCATAACCTGGTGACAAGTCAAGGAAATTATAAGGAAATGTCCTACTTGTTCTTTATACAATCTAACTCCACTACCAGCAGGATGTAACCCAAAGGGTACTCAGAGGAATGAAATCTGGCGGATGGATGTGTTTCATATTGTAGAATTTGGAAAATTGAAATATGTACACCACACCATTGATACTTATTCAGGATTTCAATGGGCAACTACTCTGAGTTCTGAAAAGGCTGATTCTGTAATCATGCATTTGCTAGAAGTTATGGCCATCATGGGCATACTTGTACAAATTAAAACTGAAAATACGTCAGCACTCTGGTAAAATAAAACAGTTCTTTTGCTTATTACAATATAAAGCATATTGCAGGTGTACCACACAATCCTACAGGCCAAGCAGTCATAGATCAAATCGAGGGGTTGGGGATTTAGCTCAGTGGTAGAGCACTTGCCTAGCAAGCGCAAGGCCCTGGGTTCGGTCCTCAGCTCTGGAAAAAAAAAAAAAGAAAGAAAGATCAAATCGAACTCTAAAAGATAATGCTAAATATACAAAAAGGGGTAACAAACCCCCCAAGAAACAGATTACATAATGCTCTATTAACTTTGAATTTTCTCAGTGATAATGAGAAAGGAACAATAGCTGCAGAGAGACATTAGATAATAGAAAAAGCTACAGAATTAAATCAGCCTGTATACTTTAAAGATGTACTGACCTCTGAATGGAAACCAGGATATGTATTACATTGGGGATGAGGTTTTGCTTTTATTTCCACAGGAGAAGAAAAGATACGGGTACCATCAAAATTGATAAAGGTTTGATTTGAACAAGAGAGACCTCTTAATTAGCAGAGGCAATAGTTCATCAACCAGCGTGACCATTCAATTTAAATTAATTTATACGACTAACAAAAGCTTTTCATTTGACCAGGTATAACTTGGTGAAAGGGAACCTCCCCAAAGTTAGGGTTGGGGCAGTGTTTTGTTTTTGTTTTTCAGGAGAATGAAGTCTAAGGAATCTGAAGAACACTGGACAAATGAGACATCTGAAGAAAAAAGACAAATCATCCAGAAAAAATGTCCCAAGTAAAAAGAGTAAATTGGCCTATTGGTATATCACATATAAAATTTCATAAGTTGTAGCATGAATCTTAAAAGGTCTTATTAATGAAACAAACCTGAAGCTAGGTATTGGGGTGAACGCTGAATGATCAGGGAAACAGAACAAGCCACAGCTAACCTCACCTGGCCAATTCCTCAGCTGATCCTGTTTCCTCAGACTGGAAGCCTCTGAGTCCTCATCCAAATGAATCTCAGCCGAACTGCTGCCCAAAAGCCTAAAAGCTTAACCAGGCTCTAGTTCCTCGTCCTCACGCCTTAAATACCGTTCTGCTTCCTGCCATCACTTCCTGGGATTAAAGGCTCTTGTTACCACGCCTAGCTGTTTCCAGTGTGGCTTTGAACTCACAGAGATCCAGACAGATCTCTGCCTCTGGAATGCTAGGATGTGTGTGCCACCATATTCTGGCTTCTATATCTAGTGTCTGTTCTGTTCTCTGATCCCAGATAAGTTTATTAGGGTGCACAATATTTTAGGGAACGCAATATCACCACAATAAGTCTTCCTAAATGTTTGTTTCTGCTGTTCTCTACAGACACATAATGCAAATGGTCTTTATTATTCCCAGTTCAATTAAAAATTAAAGCTGGCTTTGGAGTTTGAGCATGGCTCTCTCCTTCTCTAAACCCAAGCATGTTTGTTAAAAGGAAGATGTAAAATCTTTGTATCATGTCAGAAAAGCCATCTGATATGGGACAGAAGAAAACCAAAATTAAGGGCCTGTTCTATTGCTATTAATCTCATGATCCTTTGGTTTTATTTTGACTCTTTAAAACTTTAAGCTATGAATTTCATATAAAAATTTATAAGATTAATATATATATTAAACTTTTGTCATGATATTAATGGTCATATAGAGTACTAACTCATTCTAGAAAAAAGGCTTCATCTAGCTTCCTGTGCATGATTTCAGGTTTGAGTCTTTATTAGTTTTCTGCAGTGAACCATGACCATACATAACAGTGACTTTAAAGTCTCTGAAAAGATGAAGGGGCCCCACAACGGCAATTCCATCAGGACTACAATAACACCACTAAGCTGACAAACACCACCCAAAAATTGGCTTTGGACTACAAACTGCTCAGGACAATTTCAAGATAGCTAGCTGAGATGATACAGCTTCACAGACTACTTAAGCTAGGACTTGAGACAAGCCCTGCATTTTCCCATTATGCAGAGACTGGACAAATGATATGGCTAACTCTCCCAGGACTTGACAATTAACCCTAAATTTTTCTTTTCAGGATCTCCTGAAGATGCTTTCACCCCCCAGACAGCAGGAAGTAATTTTAAGAGCATGATGCCCACACTCTCAAGAGGTGGGGTGGGTGGCTTTTGGCCTTTCAATGGGTTATGGATAATTGTCATTGGTTTGGATGGTTGGTTACAAGTTGTTAATTGATAATGGTCAGGAAAAAGGCTAAACAAAGGAGATTAGATTCAGGATTCTTATTTTAAAAAAAAGAAAAAGAAAGAAAAAAAGAATATACAGGAGAGGTAGATTATTGAATCTGAAAAAAAGATATAGAAATGATAGGATAAAAGGGTAGATTATTAAATCTATTCTGAAAAGAAAAAAGGGAGGATATGGATGTGATAAGATAAAAAGTCAGATTATTGAATCTACATTTAAAAAGCAACTACTAGTTTTAAATATTTTACATTGGATTGGATTTTTGTATATTGTATACAAATTTTGTATATTGATACAAATTTGAGATTGATTTTGTTAGAAAATACTGTACATATATTTCTAATCTTGTTCGAGGTATTGTACCTATACAGTTCATTTAACAATGTAATATAATTTTCTAGTTCGTGAAAATTATTACCAACTATTTAGGATAATAAAGAAATGCAGGTTAGTAGTTAGTCATTACAATCAACTTGTAGTCATATTAGGTATGCTTTCAAGGTCAAGCAGAGACATATTTTAGATAGACAAGTAATCTTCAAACACTTCAGAGATCTACAGAATATGGCATTTAAGATGTTCTAATAACATAGATTTTTTTTATGACTATGAGACATGTCTGCTCCTGGCAGCACCAGTCTACTTCAGAGAAGATAGATGATGGGCATTGAAGAAACTCCATATGGAGTTTACTCTCATTGTGGCAAAAGTTAGCCATTGGGCAAGAAAGTGCCCTCGCATTGACTGCTGACAGTATGCTGTTCAAATGGACAAGCAGGACACAAAAGAAAGGACTGCCGAACCTTGCCAAGACAAGGTAGGACAGCTCTTTAGAAAATCCTGCTTCACAGATGAATCTTTCAGATATGCTAAGCCTGTAGGCCAAAGATGGATGCCCCAACGTTGCAGAGAAACCTTGGATGACTGTCCAGTCAGATGTTTCTGTCATTTCTCACATTTTTTGGAAGTCACTTGTTTGTACTTCCTGCTTACTCAGTAAATATTATTTCCTTCTTAAGTCTCTGAGAGAGTTGAAGATTAGATAGTTATAGTTTTTTCTTATTAACAAATTCAGAAAAGAAACTCACTAAAGAGATGTAAAATGTGTAAGTTTGAAAGACATCAAAAGATAGTATTTGATTTGTAATACAAATAGGATAGAAAGTGACTTAGGTACAATATTTTGGACTCACCAAAATACAATAATGGAGTATTTTCTCTGAATTTGTCAAATGTTTATGGACTGGACATTGTTAATGTAATTCTTGACTGTATATATTGTATATAGTTATTGTACTTATTGTATATAGTTTTTCCTATATTAGTTATAACCTTTTACAATTTTAGACAAAAAGGGGGAAATGTGGTGATATATTGTGTACCCTAATATACCTTGCCTGAAGATCAGAGGACAGAACAAGCCACTAGATTAAACATAGAAGCCAGACAGTGGTGGCACACACCTTTAATCCTAGCACTCAAGAGGTAGAGATCTCTGGATCTCTGTGAGTTCAAGGTTACACTGGGCTACATAAGATTAACTCAGTCTAGGAGAGAAACAGAACCAGGCAATGGTGGCACACCTTTAGTCCCAGTACTTGGGAATCACATGCCTTTAACCCCAGCAAGAAAGGTATATAAGGCGTGAGACGGGAACTAAAGGCTTTTCAGGCTGAGGAATCCTAGAGGTAAGAGGTAGTTTGTTCCTTTGTCTCTCTGATCTTGCAGCATTTACACCAATATCTGGTACTGGGTTTTTTTTTTTTTTTTTATATTATAAGACCATTGAGGAATTCATGTTAAACTAAGTGAAAAAATAAAAGGAAAGATTATATGTTTTTGTAGTCAGTATGCTATGCTGTATCACCTCATTTCACCCATTCTATTTCTCTGTAAGTGACACAACATTATTATCTGTAGTTCATAGGCCAGATGACTGAGGCTCAGAGGATTTAGGGGTCTGTCCACCTCCCCCCATGCCAGTTATGGCAGAGGTACGATGTAAACACATTGCACTTGACTCTCTGGCTCATAACCCTAATCATCACTCTCCACTGTCCTCTGAAAGTTGAGAAATGTCCTTGGCAAGGAGAAATGGTGTTTTTTAAGAGGAAGCATGGCCTTAGTTTCAGAGGAATTTTGGGAAATCTGAATCTATGCTTTGCAAGTGGGGCTCACAGCTTTTGGGAGTTTGCTTATCACTCTGCACTCCTTTGTAGAGGTTTAGAAGCCCCTAAGACGGTACAGGCTGTGCGGTGGAGATTGACATATGCTTACTATTGGGCCTGATTTTCATTCTCTGGTGAGAAGAATGACTCACTTGTGTGTATATACATATATATACACACACTTGAGACCTATGATTGACTTATTGTTGGAAACAAATTTTAAACTGTTGTAATAAAGTCAGGCATGGTGGTGCACACCTTTAATCCCAGCACTCAGGAGGCTGAGGAAGGCAGAGGCCAGCATGGTCTACAAAACGAGTTCCAGGATAGCCAAGGCTGTTACAGAGAATACCTTTCTCAGAAACCCTGTCACACACTTCACATATTGTAATAAATGGAGACAGTTTATTTTGAAGGGAGTAAAAACCCCAGATCAAGTGCAATTCTACTAGCTTTTTTACATATATGTGTGATTTCATCAGGACTTTTGTTTTGTTTTGCTTTGGAGTAATGAATGGAATTATTTTAACTGAATGCTAATGTGGTGAGTGCCAGGTGAAAATCCAACTGAAATGCTGTCACACGATTCCTTTGTTTTACTGACAGGAGGTGTCATGTTCTCTCAATTCCTGATGTATGGAGTGTGAACTGATAAATAGTTTGGAGATGAAGCTGTCAGTCACCAGTATTACACTCAAGCAATTATCTTTTCTGATGGCTTGCAATGTTAGCCATGAAATTTAGGTTCTGAGTTGTGGAAGCAAAGAAAAAGTAAATAATAATGATGATGGTGATGATACGGATGTGATCAGAAAATGAATAAGAAGGTAGGAAAATCAAGGGCTGCATAATAGGCAGAAGTACTTCCTGGTATTTTAGAGGACATTAAAGGAAACAAAGCAAGAGAGAGGTGGATTAGCTTCCTGACCTGGTGGAGACTGCAGGCGAGCCTGTAGGGAGACTAATGATGATGGAATCTGTGTTATTTACGGCCACAAGCAACATCTCCCGGATTTTCCACTTTGGCTTCTCTCCCACTGTATTTCTCTTGCACTTTTTGGTCCTGTGGGAACTCCATGCACGTTTTTGAGGTGTAGCTAAGGATGTGTGAGTGGAGTATATATCTTACTTGAGTTCAGTGGAGGTACATCTGTGTATTTCTCATCATCCCTGCCATATATTTAACTTACTACCTCCTCACCATGGCACAGCAATGCTTCCAGGCACATTCATATGGCCAACTTGATGAGTGCAATTACTCACTGGGATGTGGCCAAAGTGATATAAGTATGTGACATTAGTACATCTTCAGGCTCTGAGCGAGCAATGAAGGCACAGGTGTAAGCAGTAGAAACAAGGTTTGAAATGAGCAGAGCTAGAAGCTAGTCTATGGAACATCTTTCTTATACTTGGATATAAAAAACTGATTGGATTCATCAAATCCTATCAGTCAATACCCTCACCTGTCAGGCACATACTTAATAGTGAGCTATGAAAATTTATTACATTCTTGACTTTTGAAGGAGGTAAGGATTTATATGAAATACAATCTGTCAGAATGGCTACAAGCCACCTTGACTCCAACCTGAGGTTGAAGACATCAGTTGGAACAGGAGTGGCAGAACTTTGGAGGTGCACAGCTGGGACCTGGCTTTCGTCTGTGGAAGGCTGTCTGCACTTGAATTTGTAATGGGCCAGTGATGGAGTATTTTCAGCATGATGGCAGGAGGTGAGTTTACAGTTCTCAGAAAAATGAGCTGTGCACAAAAATACCTTCTCAAGGAAGCCAGGACAGGGACAACAGCTTGGTGGAATGCAGAAACAGGAGACCATGGAAGAGAGCAGGAAGGGTAGTTCATATTTCCATACACGTCTGCCCACATTTACACATCTCACTACTAACAGCAGCCTTCCCAACTTACCTGACACTCCATCACCAAATCCTGACCTAGTGCTAGGAGGGATTCTCCCATGCTCACAGGCTACCTATAGGTTGGCCCCCATGGAAGCAAGGTTCAGTATGCAGCACCTTGACCCCTGTACCCTAGGCTTTAGGCTTTCCCATACAGATTTAGACACTATGTATACCCGAAAGCCACACCAACCCTCACTGACCCAGGCTAGATCCTCTCTAGGCCAGGACAGTCCTTGTGGTTGGAAGCTATAGGTTCACCCTTGAAGACCTGATAACCAAGCCTACAGTAGACCCATAATGGCAACCATAGCCCAAGGCTATAACCAGTTAGTTCTTTGTGGCCCTAAACTCAAGTGAATTCAAGGCTGAGCTGCTATGGGAGATTCTGAGTCCAGGCTCCAACACAATGGACTCCAGTGTACCAGGACATCTCCTCCAGGTCTAGGCTTCAGGATCACCTATAAACTGCCTCCCTGCAGACCCCACCAGCAGCCCACGTAGACTCCTAGGGTGAAGTTCTAGGGCAGGCAATTCAGTGTTTGACCACAAAGTGATGAATGACACTAGCCAATTAACAGGATAAACCAACTTAAAAACATACACCTATACTTTACCTGACAAAACCTACAAAAATATCTTTTTAAGAAGCCTGGGGAGCTAGATAAGAACATTGACAACTAGGTGAAATCAGGTCAATAGTACACAAACATAGTGAGAAATTAAAAATGCTAAAATCATATGACAGGACCAAATGACTATTCTGGAGCTGAAGGTTATAGTGCATGGATTGAAACTATGGAGAAAGTTGTTTGTTGCCTACTCAATCCGGCAGAAGAATCAATAACTTTGAAGACACATCACTTGAAATTGCCAGCCAGGAAGGAGGACAGAAAGAAAAAAGAATGAAAAAGTAAAGAAACCCCACAGAATATGTGTGAATATGGAGTGAAAACAGACTTCACCATCACGGAACTCAGAAGTAAGGACAGAGAGTTTCAAAAGCCAGAGGAGGAAAAGTCATCATATATAAGGGAGTGGTCAGCAAAAATCTTTCCACCCGCAGGCAGGGAAGGATGATGTAAAGTACCCAGAGAAAAGGTTGCCAGGGAAGGCCACTGATAAAGTGGTCAGTCTAACACCCTGTCTTAGATAAGCAAAAGCTAAGGCAATCTATGGCTACTAGACCTGCTGACGAGAAATGCTAAATGGGTCTCTAGTCATAAAACGAAAATATGTTAAAGATATTAAAAACCATGAAAATAAAGAACTCATTTCAAAGGCCAGAGTCAATCAAATTCAGAGCATCCTGATACTGCAGGGATTATGTCTTTATTTATTCAATTTTTAACCCTAATGCAAAAGTTGAAAGACAAACATATTGAAACAAGCAAACCCACAATAACTTATTAATAGATATGCAATATGTACAAGATATAAATTGTTGGTTGGTGAGATGGCTCAGTGGATGGAGCTGCCGGCTGCTGGGCCTGACAGCCTCAGACCCCAGGAAGGAGAGAGCCGGTCCCTGCAGCTTGTGTCTGGTGTGTAACGGGCATGTGCCAATGGGGAGCTTGCGTTGCAGTTCCGGGACAGACTGTTCCTTTTGCAGTGGAGTAATAAAAACATGCCATACAATTATGAGGAATGCTACTTGCTATAAAGACTACGCAATCACGTGTGCTTCCTGCTCAGAAGTGTGTCTGGAATGATTGAGAGGAGTTCAAGGAGAGTCAATGCCTTGAGTTCATACACAACAAACTCTCCCAAACTGTAAATGGAGGCTGAATTATTTAGGGCCTTGCCAATCCATTTAGTCAGGGAAATTGGATCTCTTCCTGTCACATTTAAAAGAAAGATCCTTACTGAAGGCATGGTGTCCTCTTTTTTTTTTTTTCCTTCTTTTAGTTGCCTAAGGAATTAAAAGAAAATCTAATTTAGGAAAGCTTTTCTGCCTTAAGAAAAATCAAACTCTCAGTATGTTGGAAAGCATCTTTGAAAAGTGATCTCTATCTGCATTACAATTTTATTGAAAATATCAAATATTGAGATTTTATGCATTTAATTTACAGTCTACCCACTCTATAGAAATAACATTATAATATATGTTAAATCTAGTGATTTGTTTTTCTTCTAGGGATGAATAAATTATCCTTGGGCAGTTGCTTGGTGGAGGGAAAACACCTCAACTTTGTATCAAAGCTATAGTTTAGAAGAAGAGTTCATTTTAAAAGCTATCTTTAAATTTGGTAGTTAGTTGAATGCTGTGATTTAATGGGATATTTCTAAAAATACTCAGAACACATATCAGCTTCTCATTTTGTTTTGAATGAGTTGCATGGTATACTAATGACCCAAGGCTTTGCTGTTTATATTCCCTTGAGATCTACAGCATAAATTGAAACTGACAAAGGCACGGTCATTTTACTGGGTGTGGGTGGGAGGACATGGAAGTTTAGCATGCTGACCAATAACAAGATAGTAAAAAATACAAGTTATAATGAGAAACTTCATATTCTCAAATAGCCTTTCCACTTGACAGTGGTGAGATTTTTGTTTATTTCACAGACTCCCCCACTTGGTTGTCCACTGGATGAGATTTTGTTCTCTTTTTAATATTATTATTTTTTCTTTCTCATCTGAAATGCAGTGTAGTGTTTTTGTTGATCCATTTCCTATATTCCTCTTTTATTGACTCATCCTTTCTTTATAAAGTGGAGACTTTCCTTTATCTTTCTCTTCTTGCCTGACTAGATGAGATGCCTCATGCTTTGGCTTTTATTTTGAAAGGTGGTTGAACCAAGATGAGCATATCTGTCTTCCTTTCCCAGGTTGGTCTTCAGACAGTAGCTTCTATTCTTTGCCTCCAGTCATATGATGTAACTACAGTCAATAGTGGGCAGTCACATGCTCTATCTTCTTACCGCTCTCCCCCAAATGGTCCATCTAGTCACACAAACAGCTCACACCTCTGCATTGTTCCTCCAGTTTCACCTTAACTCATCCTGTTCATCCTGCATCATCATCAGCTCATTCCTCTCTAAAGGTGATGTTTTACAGAACAAGCTATAAAATAAAATGGATGAATTCCATTAAAATTCATAAGTACAATTGCTCCTTGAGAGACATCACTCATAAGATGAAAAGATAGCCTATTTGACAAAGGACTTGTAGCTAGGACATATTAACAGTCTTTCAACTCAATAAAAGAAACACTATCGAACAAGAAAGTAGATAGACTATTTGATTATATACTTGACCAGAAAGGTCTACAAATGATATCACTAATCATAAGGATAATGAGGATTAAGATCACAATGAGTCGTTAGTGTGACTGGACATGCTTGTATTATTATAAAAATGAAAATCATCAAAAGTCCTGAGTGTTCAGCAGGCAGAGTGACTGGAATGCTCAGACAGTGTTTGGTGGGAACACATATTGCTTAGTTCAGATTTGGAAAGCAACTTGGCAGTGTTAATGAGTGCATGCCACCATACTGAGAAATTCCACTCCTAGTTTTTTACCCAAGAGGAAGAAAAGTGCATCCCAAAGTTCTTACAATTTTTGATGATAGCAGAAAAAGAAAAGAAGAGGATTGGAGAAGAGGAAGTAGAGGTAGATGGAGAAGTAAGACAATTAAAGAAAATGATCCAAATAAACGTCCACTATTGCTGAGTAAAAGCACCGTGCTACCTCCATGCCATCCAGTCCTACTGAGCAACAGCAAGGAAGGCCCCTGGCCCATCTTAGGACATCTTACTGGGTCCAAGAAGCCAGACAGGAATCTGTGCTGTGCAATCTCATTTACATCACATCTTTAGAGAAGGTAAAACTGTAACAATGGGAAGCAGATTCATGAGCAGGGGAACTGTGGGGCCCAAGAGCACTAGAGAGCTCTGGGGAGATAGAATATTGTACAGTCTGAGTGTGATCATGATCACCTACTTTATACACTTGCCAGAATCTATTCAACTATATCTTTAAAACAAGTAAGTTGTTTTCTAAGTTGCTCCTTCCTGAAGCTGTTTTGGTAAAGGGATACTTATCATGGATAATTTGGGAAACCGGGAAATACAATGTATACAAAGAACTTCACTTTACTATTGTTTTTAGGATAGAATAATAATAGAATTCTACAAGAAGTCCAAAATCAGTCTGTGCAGCCCAGTAGATGCCCACACACCTGTGAGGTGGTGACTCAGATGGAGGACCTGAGCACTAAAGTATCACTGCCTCACCTGCCTTCTACCAAATACCCCTGTGATGTGACAACACAACTTAGGTTTCGGCTTCTCAATTTTCATTCTTATCTGTGGAATCACATGGAAGCTTCATTCAGTACTTGGTTCCTTGAGTCCCATACCACTGGGCGGGATTTGTTCATTCATTGTCTGAAAGCCCTCTTATGTATTGTTCATAGTATTGATTGCTGTTCAGTGCCCTTGGAATCAGTACAATGGTCTTGCCTTCATCTCTGTAACCAGTTCTTTCTCTTTCCCTTGCTTAGTGTTATGACTAGGGGGTTGTTTTGACTTTACTGCCTTTAACACTACATTTTGGTTTGTTGATTTATTTTTGCCATTGATTTCTCATTTATAAGTTGTGTTTTCATTTTCATTGACTTATGTATTTAAACTTTTGTTGAGATTTATCATTTGAGTCTCCAAGTCCAGGCAATGCCCTAGCAAAGACTTTCCCTGCATTAAAAAGGTTTCATGGTGGAAATACTCTCAATATATGATCAAAGTGATTGCCACAGTATTTTGAATTTAAACCCATATTGTTGGTGTCTCCCAGGACTGTGGTCCAGGAGCTTTCCATTCTTTTTTTTTTTTTTTTTTTTTTTTTTTTTTTTTTTTTTTGGTTTTTCGAGACAGGGTTTCTCTGTGTACCTTTGCGCCTTTTCCTGGAACTCACTTGGTAGCCCAGGCTGGCTTCGAACTCACAGAGATCCACCTGGCTCTGCCTCCCAAGTGCTGGGATTAAAGGCGTGTGCCACCAACGCCCGGCTGAGCTTTCCATTCTTGCTAGCCTGCACTTAATGGAGTTAGCGAAGTCATTTCTACCAGTGGACCAGCAAGGCTTCCAAGTTTATGCTTCAGGCAAGGAGATCTCAGTTGAGGTTCTTCCTACCCACCTGACTCTTTATGATCCTGGGACCATAATTCAATGATGGAACAACAAAAGTCCATTGCTTTTGGTTTGGGTAGCTTTTCTCTTATAATAAGAACGGAATGAGAACTTTCAAGCTCAGCCTATCAGAACTGAGCTGGCACACACATACAGTAATCATGCCTGCTGTCCTCTGTAAAGTTTAGACCACAGCTTGCTTGTTTAGGCTCTAATTTATATGACTGTAGGTTTGCTATAGACCTTAGTTATGCAGAAACAAATGAACATCTATGGCTTGTTTCAGTATCTCAAATGTTTCTGAGTTTGATCGGAATTCATTGCTGACCCTTGAAGTAGCACCCTTGGGGATGAAGCTCTACCCACCCATCTCTGATACTGACTTTCCTTCTCTCATTCTTCTCTCCCTCCCTTCCTTCCTCCCTCCCTTTCTCCCTCCCCCCTTTCTTCCTCCCTTCCTCTCTCTCCTTTCCTTCCTCTCTCACCCTTTCCTCCTCTTTCCTTGCCCTTCCTTCCTTTCTTTTTTCTTTCCTCTCTCTCTTCTTTCCTTTCTTCCTTCCTTCCCTCCCCACCCTCCTTCCCCTACTCTCTGTCTCTTTTTTCTTTCTTTCTCTTTCCTCTCTCCCTCCCTCCCTCCTTTCTTTCTTTCTTTCTTTCTTTCTTTCTTTCTTTCTTTCTTTCTTTCTTTCTTTCTTTCTTTCTTTCTTTCTTTCTTTCTTGTGATATTTTATTTGTACTAAAATGTGATTTGTATGTTAATAAATAAAGTTGCCCAGGGGTCAGAGCTATTAGCAAACCATAGCAGAAACTGGGCGGTGGTGGTGCACGCTTTTAATCCCAGCACTTGGGAGGCAGAGCTAGGTAGATCTCTGTGTGTTCAAGGATACAGCCAGCATTGGAGACATAGCCTTTAATCTCAATACCAACCATAGAAGACCTGGAGGTCTGTACAGACAGGCAGTGACTAGGAGGTCATGTGGTTGGGTTTACAACCAATGAGAAGGCAGAACAGAAACACTATAAAAAGACAGACACACAGGAAGTAGGTCTCTTTCGGAGAGGTAGGACCACTGCGATAGTGATGGGTAAGGTTTTTAGCTCCTAGCTATTGCTCTGACCTCTTGGCTTTCATCTCTGTATTGGCTCTGTGTTTCTTATTTAATAAGACGGTTGGTTACATCTACATTTCTTTCTTCTTTTTTCTCTCTCTTTCCTTCCCTCCCTCCTCTCTCTCTCTCTCTCTCTCTCTCTCTCTCTCTCTCTCTCTCTCTCTCTCTGTCTCTGTCTCTCTCTCTCTCTCTCTCTGTCTCTCTCTCTCTCTTTCTTTCAACAGAATTTCATTGTGTAGCCCTGGCTGTCCTGGAATTTGCTTCATAGATCAGGCTAACCTTGAACTCAGAGATCCACCTGCCTCTGCCTCCAGAGTACTGAGATTAAAGGTGTGCACCACCACACCTGGTTCTTTCTTTATTTCTGCAGCATTGCCCCTCTTATTATTAAATTTCACTCCTGTTTTTTATCCCTACAGAGATTCCTAGAGGGTAACTGCAGTATGTCATGCTGTGTCTATTGAGAATCTGAGGCCATCCAGCTAACCTATGGCATCACGACTCAGATCTGACAATGGGCCTGACTTTACTATTCTGGTAAATTCTTATCTGGAATATATAGCTTATAAATAAATAAACATTAGTGTTTTCTCTAGGAAATTACTGATTGGTTCAGAAAAATTGTTACCTCACATGGGTAAAGCATTTGCTATCTAAAAAGAGATTTGTTGTTGTTGTTTGGTTGGTATTTTGGGACAGTCACTTTATATAGCCTTAGTTGGCCCTTGGAATTGCAGCAATTCTCCTGTTTCAGCCTCCAACATATGGGGATTGCAGGCGTGTTTTACCATGGTAGGCTCCCAACAAGAGTTTTCATTTTATTTAAAAAATACATAGTTTTTAAAGATTTAATTTATTTTAATTATGTATATGTGCTTGAGTCTGCATGAGGACATATGAGTGCAGATATTATCATCAGAGCTCCTTTGGAGCTGGAGTTACAGGAAGTTGTGAGCCACCTGACATGGTGTTGGAAATGGAACCCTAGTCCTCTGGAAGAGCAGCAAGCATGTTTAACTGTTCAGCCATCTCCTTTTTAAAGTTTTTTAAAAGTTCCTTTTAAGAGCCTTGCCTTATTGCTGAATTTATCAACAATTAGACTTGCCATTAATTAATTTGGCAAATCCTAATCATCTCCCTACCTGGAGAGACTGACTGAGGACCTCTGCTTTCTATGTGTATTTTCTTCTCTGTCCTCCATTCTGAGAGTCACTGATTTTTGTGCCTTGTGGTACAGGGTTAATGAATTTAGCAGCAATTGATGCATTGGACTTTTTTTTGGCTTGAACTTCCTTTTTTTTTTTCGATACAGGGTTTCTCTGTGTAGCTCTGCGCCTGTCCTGGAACTCGCTTTGGAAACCAGGCTGGCCTGAACTCACAGAGATCCGCCTGCCTCTGCCTCCCGAGTGCTGGGATTAAAGGCGTGTGCCACCACCGCCCAGCTGGCTTAAACTTCTAATACTATCAGAATTTCTACAGCAAATATATTGATTATATTCCACTGTAATCTGCAAAAACACTCAATTCTCCTGAAAAAAAAAAATCAAATAGAACAGATGGGTGAGTTGTTTTTTTTTGTTGGATTTCACTCCCTGCCTGTACCTGGCTCATATCCGTATTCTGAGTTCCATTGGAACACACCACTAATTCTGACACTTCTTATGAATAAGGACATTTCTTATCTCAACCCTACAGGTAAGGGAGCTAGGGACAGAGGCTGCCTGACTTGGTCAAGATCAGTAAGTGAACTGAAGGTCTGGTTGGCTGGGATAAAGCCCAGGTCTCTTGATCATGGGGCCTATGTGCTAGTCCCACTCTGCCGTCAGCAAGTTATTGACCCCACTGTCATCATAGCTGGCAGAAGACTCCTGGGTCAGTGTCATTTCTGTGGCTTTTATATGAATTGTGTTGCCATTCGACCAACTTAGCAGCACAGCAATATTTTCAGGATATGGAAAAATCTAGTATAAAATGCTAGTATAAAATAGATGGGATAAGAGAATCCATAAAACATATCAAGTCTTGCAAGGTGTTGCTTCACAATAACAAAATAACTCAAATGTGCTTCAAAATGGAGCTGAAAACATCTTAAGATGTATGTAGCTTGAGTTTTCCTGCATGGCCCAGGGTCAGGGCAAATCTCTCTCACCCGCCAGTCCCACAGCCGCTCAGACCAAGTAAACACAGAGACTTATATTGGTTACAAACTGTATGGCCGTGTCAGGCTTCTTGCTAACTTCTTAGAGCTTAAATTAATCCATTTCTATTAATCTATACCTTGCCACATGGCTCGTGGCTTACCGGCATCTTCACATGCTGTCTGTCATCATGGCGGCTGGCAGTGTCTCTCTGACTCAGCCTTCCACTTCCCAGCTTTATTCTCCTCCTTGTCCCGCCCACACTTCCTGCCTAGCCAATGGCCAATCAGTGTTTTATTTATTGACCAATCAGCAACACATTTGACATACAGAACATCCCACAGCACTTCCCTTTTTTTTTAAAAATTTTTCAAAAAGGAAGGTTTTAACCTTAACAAAGTAAAATTACATATAATTTGGGAATTTGGGCGTAGCTTCTCTTACTACTTCCTGCTGGAGGGGGGCGCTGTATCTTATGGGGACACAAAGAAAATTTTAGGATTATGGGATAGTCCATGAGGCCGTATTGTCTGAGCCAGTGGCCTTCAAACCATTCTGGATGTTGGATCATCTGGGCCATGGTGTCATCGGAGACTTTTCAGGGGGTATTGGCTGGTCAAACCTGATGTATCTTAATCTGGAACAAATCCATAGCCTTTGACTTTCTGTGGGAACAAAAGCAGAGTCTCCTTTCCAAAGCAACACATCCTTACATCCAAATTTTGAAGTCAAGGTACCTTTAAAATATACATTTTGGCATAACTCAACAGCTTTTACAATCAAATGTTTTTCTGCAGTTAAAAATCCCAAAGACAACACAATCCAGATTCTCTGTGTAATATTCATCTTTACATGACTTATTTTTATATTAATTTTACTGTCTCTTTAAAGACTTTATTTTTTAAAACTATGTATTTGTTTCTATAACTCTATATATCACCTTTTTTGTCTCTTTCAAGCCTACGTATATTTTACACACATTGTAAACTATTACATCTGAATCTGTCTTATTGTGAATCTGTTGCTTTAAACTGCAGCAGCTGTGGCTGCTGGCTCAGCCCACCTCAGCTTCCCAACATGGTGGTAGTACATTTTCTGCCAGCTCTGGGAGCTATCGTGGGTCTATGCTTTTATCCAAGCAGCATGTAGCCCAGAAACCTCTTTTTTTGTTTTGTACTAGCAAAGGCTAAATCCACCATGCAGCTTAATGTGCCACTTGCAGAGGCCTCATTCCCACCATACTGCAGGTCAAGCACGCACGATAGGAACCCACAAGTAGCTCAAACCGGCAGCTGCTGCTCATTTGAGAGAGACAATTAGGAAGCTGTTTTTTGCTCGTTTTAGATCTTTTCTCAGGTTTTAGGTGGAAACTCTTGCCAACACATTTGACTACTGATTCTTGCCAAAACAAGTGTGGTTATGGCTTTATCAAAAGGCGTCTTCTGAGGCCAGGACAATATGGCACCATCCCTGAAGTGGCCTTCGCAATTTGGAAAAGGTACAGTGCCCTTTTCTTCGAAGGCAGCTGAACAGGCAGTGGGCCAATGGCTTCTGATGTGCAATGGAACAGCAGCTGAAACAGTTATTCTTGAAGAGTAACTAAGCTCACGCCTCTCAATAGTAGACTGGCATTTGATAGAGGGATGTGGAGAAGAATGGGATGCTGAGATGAAGCCATATATACACAGCCAAGAAGAATGGACAGTTGAATTAAAAAACCATCAACAATTTCCAGAATTTAAAATCCTGAATCATAACATGACACTAGTGGAATTCAGGTGTTTCTGGTACATGGACTGTGCTCACCCAATGTGAGGTTGAACTGTTGACCTTGTGTACATCCTACTTCACAAATGAGTCTGTCAGATACGCTAAGCCTATAGGCTGAAGATGATGCCCCAACACTATGGAGAAACCTCAGGTGACTGTCCAGGCAGCTGGCTGTTTCTGTCAACTCACAAATTTTTTGGAAGTTGCTTGCATGCACTTTCTGTTTTTATTTTTGTTAGCTAATATTATTTCCTTCTTGGGTCTCTGAGGGATTTGAAGATTAGTTAGTTATAGTTGAAGATTAGTTAGTTATAGTTGAAGATTAATTAGTTATAGTTGAAGATTAGTTAGTTATAGTTGAAGATTAGTTAGTTATAGTTGAAGATTAATTAGGATAGAAAGTGAATTAGACACATTTTGGACTTAACAAAATAAGATAGATAATGAAATTATTGTCTCTGAATTTGTCAAATACAAATGGACTGGACATTATTTAGACATTTATTACTTGTATATATTGTATATAGTTATTGTACTTTTGTATATAGTTTTTCTTTTGTTAGTTATAACCTTTTTCTTTTTTTTCCTTTTTATTAAAATAGAAAAGGGGAAATGTGGTGGTATTTTACTTGTACTGAAATGTGATTTTAATTGTATGTTAATAAATAAAGTTGCCTTGGGGTCAGAGCTATTAGAGCCATAGCAAGTGTGTGGCGGCAGTGGCGCACGCCTTTAAGGACCTGGAGGGCGGTATATACAGGCAGTTACGAGGCAGTCACATGTTTGGGTTTACAACCAATGAGAAGGCAGAACAGCTAGAGTATATAAAGTCATACACACAGGAAGTAGGCCCTTTTTTCGGAGAGCTCTCTTGACTGAAGAGGATCGCTGAATCAGGAAGGGTGAGGCTCTTAGCTCTGACCTCTTGGCTTTCTTCTCTGAATCGGCTCTGTGTTTCTTATTTAATAAGATGGTTGGTTACATCTACAGATGTATACACTCTACCACCCATTATAGATTTTGTGAGACCAAACCAATGTTTCTTTGGAGCATGTCAATTATAAATTCTACTGTAAATATTATGTCCTCACATAAACTCATTTGGTTTAGTGAAAATATTTATTATTATGGTCTCAATGTAAAATGTCTCTCTAGTGCTTAGCAAATTTGTTCAAAGTTGGTGGTGTTTGGGAAGTCTGTAGCACCTTCCTGATGAGGGGTGTGTCTGGAAGGTGTGTCACAGGGTTGGGCCTTTGGGGAATGTATCAGGCTGTACTCCTGGTCTGAGCTAGCTGCTGAAATGGGAGGAGCCTCAATGGACAGCTTCCTCTTAAGCTCCAACTCAGAACTGTTATTCTCCCTCACCTTGCTTCTGTTGGGTATTTTGTCACTGGAATTGCGGCTTCTGCTCATCTTCACCCTGCAGTGTCTCCAACAGTGCCACCAGCAGCGATTGTTGATTGTGGTTCCACTCTGTTTTGCTTTGACTTCTCATTCTTTGTAACTTAGATTATTCACAATGCCAATCCTGACTAAGCAGACTGCTGTTCAGATCTACTGAGTGTCTGACTGTCCCCACTCACCTCAAGTTAACAAGATGAAAACAGTCATTCTGAAGAAGTTTCTGAAGCTTCACAGGGGTGATGAGAAAGAGCTTTTAGTGAGCTACCAGTGAGGCTGTTAACCTTAAACAGAACTCCTGAGGGTCCTGGGTGACATGGTTTAGCTCCCCAGTTTAACCAGATATGGTGGCAGCTTGATTCAGAGCTGAATGGAGACCCAATGACTGAGGACTTGTTACAGAATTTCTGGATTGTCAGAAGTTTAGGCCATAATATTCTCTAATGGAGGAAACTGTTTTGTCCTTAGTCTTTCACTCAGTACTTCATGAAAAGCTTTTCTATCCCCTCCTCTTATCTATCTATCTATCTATCTATCTATCTATTTATCTGTTTATCTATTTATCTATATATATATATATATATTTATCTTATATAACGCATGTATATGAAACACCGCTTGTGTAGAGGTCAGGTGGTAAGCACTTTTACCTAATGAGCCATCTTGCCAGCTCTAAAAGCTTTTCATTTACAACGTTTTTGTTATTTCTTTACAGAAGATGGGTAACATCTTTATACAGCGTCCACATGAATCAAATAATCTCTGGATGAAGAATTTTAGAAAATGGCGTCAGGAATAGTGAACAGGAAAGAGCTGACCCTGAAAATGAATTCATAGGATGGCAACAATCACATGACCCAAGAAGGAAAATGTGAATGGAGTGTCAGAGTAAATTGTCACTGTACCAATTAGGGCTGGCTTGGATTGGATGCTCTCAGGACTGTAGCATGAATCTTAAAGGTACTTATTAATAAAATCAAACCTAATTGGTGAATGCTGGAAGATCAGAGAGACAGAACAAGCCACAGCTTCCTCACCTTGCCAGTTCCTCAGCTGGTCCCGTTTCCTCAGTCTGGAAGCCTCTGAGTCCTCATCCGAATGGGTCTTAGCTGAACTGCTGCTCGAAAGCTTGAATGCTTAACCAGCCAAAAGCTTCTAGTTTCTGGTCCTCACACCTTATATACCTTTCTGCTTCCTGCCATCACTTCCTGGGATTAAAGGCGTGTGTCACCATGCCTGGCTGTTTCCAATGTGGCCTTGAACTCACAGAGATCCAGAGAGATTTCTGCCTCTGGAATGCTAGGATTAAAGGCGTGTGCTACCACTGCCTATCCTCTGTTTAATATTGTGGCTGTCCTGTCTCTGACCCCAGATAAGTTTATTAGCATGCACAATATTTTGGGGAACACAGTACTACCACACAGAACCAATAGACTTATTGGACCTGGCACACCACTGCAGTGGCTGAGCGGTGCCAGGACCCGCCATCTGCCAGCGGAGACTTGGGAAAGCCAGTGATGTAATCAGCCAGGCACCGTAGCCTGAAGACCAAAGAGCTGGTAATGTCACCCCAGTTCAGAGACAAGAAAGATCAGGAGAGTGAGGTGTTATATCTCAGGCTGAGGGACAGGAGAATGGGGCAGGGGGTCAACTCTCCACTTCCCCTTTTATTCCACTCAGTCTCTCAGTGACCTGGGTGGTGCTCCTTTGGAGGGGGTGACAGTTTGCTTCTTAGATGTGATGAAGACTTCGACCCTGGTCTCGTGCTATTGGAGTGGAGTGGAAGCTTTAAGAGTGGGGCCTAGTGAGAGACATTCTGGTCATTAGGAACCTGCATTTGAAGAGAGTTTTAGAATTCTGGTATCTTCTTTATTCTGTTTTCTTTTCTTTCTTTCTTTTTTTTTCTTTGGCTTTCTGGGCATGAAGTAAGGGGGTGTTTGCTGTACACTTCTGCCATGATATGTGGTGGTATTGTGTTCCCCAAAATATTGTGAACCCTAATAAACTTATCTGGGGTCAGAGAACAGCCACAATATTAAACATAGAAGTTAGGCAGTGGTAGCACACGCCTTTAATCCTAGCATTCCAGAGGCAGAAATCCATGTGTTCAAGGATACAGCTAAGCATGGTGACTCATCATGCCTTTAATCCCAGGGAGTGGTGGTAGAAAGCAGAAAGGTATATAAGGCGTGAGGACCAGAAACTAAAAGCATTTGGCTCGTTAAGCATTTGGCCTGGTTAAGCTTCAGGCTTTCGAGCAGCAGTTCAGCTGAGACCCATTCTGGATGAGGACTCAGAGGCCTCCAGTCTGAGGAAACAAGACCAGCTGAGGATCTGGCGAGGTGAGGTAGCTGTGGCTTGTTCTGTATCTCTGACCTTCTAGTGTTCACCCCAATAACTGGCCTCAGGTTTGATTTTATTAATAAGAACTTTTAAGATTTCTGCTACAATGATATGCTGCCTTTCAGAGAGACATGAAAACAATAGGACCCATCAGCTATGGACTGGAACTTCTAACAATCTGAGTCAAAATAAACCTCTCTTTCTAAGTTACTTACCTCAGGCATTTTGTTATAGTAACAGAAAATTAAGAGAAGCCACCAATTCAAATGCTTCTCTCATCCAAGTATCTTCATAGATATACATATGTGGTGATATTGTGTTCCCCAATATATTGTGCACCCTGATAAACTTATCTGGGGTCAGAGAACAGAACAGCTACTAGATATAGAGGCAAGAAAATGATGGCACACACACCTTTAATCCTAGCATTCCAAAGGCAGAGATCCATCCAGATCTCTGAGTTCAAAGCCACACTGGAAACAGCCAGTCATGGTGACACACATCTTTAATCCCGGGAAGTGATGGCAGGAAGCAGAAAGGTATATAAGTTGTGAAAACCAGGAACTGGAACCTGATTAAGCTTTTAGGCTTTTGAGCAGCAGTTCAGCTGAGATCCATTTGGATGAGGACACAGGAGCTCCCAGTTTGAGGAAATAGGATCGGCTGAGAAGTTGGCAAGGTGAGGTTAGCTGTGGCCTGTGCTGCTTCTCTGATCTTTCTGCGTTCACCCCAATACCTGGCTCTGAGTTTATTTTTATTAATAAGACCTTCTAACGATTCGTGCTACATACATACATAGAGATCATGTTTGATCTGGACACTCCACAGCCCACTCAAGTTGACATGTTACCTCACAAGCCCATCCTTTGTTAGCCTGGCACACACACACACACACACACACACACACACACACACACACACACACACACACACTTCTGCTTTAACCATACATAGCCCTCCAAGTTAATACAGTAAACTCATGGCTTCACCCAGATGATACAGCTGTCCTGCATGAGTTAAACACATGGGACCCTTCTCCCAGAAGCAAAAGCAGAGTCCTCACATGGTGGTCACTTCTCTATTTGATGTCTGTTAGTTAGTTTTTTACAGTGTAGAATTAACAGTACTCAGATGCTGTGGGCATAAGACTTTATACATTCATGTTACATGATGATAGGCCAAGAGAAGACAGAAAGTAAAGACACAAAGCTGTACACACCATCAGGGCTTGATTGTGAGCAACTGGCCAATGAAATACTGCTCTTACTTCAGGCTACCGCAAGAAGAACTTATTATGGTTGTGTTTGGAAGTGTAAGATGATGTGTGTAGAAAAGTTGGCTTGGCCTGCTCTCTCCAGAGGTCTCTTTCTTTGACTTGTAGGTGGCCACCCTTCTGCTCTTAGCTTTCCCTCTGTGCACACACATCCCTTATTTCTCTGTGTGTTCTGATATGCTTGTCAGATTGGGTTAGTGTCAATCACCTCTCTAAACGGCCTGTCTCTGATAACAGCCATGTTTGAGGTATAGGGGTATATATTTGGATTTGTTGGGGAGCATGATATCCTCTAACACAGTGTGGCAGATCTCTGTAAGATAACATAGGCTTATTCCCCACCATGGGACTTATTTCCTCTTTAGCTGAGAAGTAGTGATGCATGGCAGCTAAGGCTGGGGCTCTGAGACCAGCAACATGGGTTGATGTTGGCTACACTGTTCACCAGGTTTACATCCAAAACAAAAATCTCAGCTTCCATGTACAGGAACTAGAAGTGCCAACAATAAATGTCTCCATGGGTTGCTGAGAAGTTTAAGTGGGCAAATACATGTAATGTGGTTGAGGAAAGCAAATAATGCATTCTCTGTAAGCGTGAAGTTTAAAAAATAGCAAAAATTTGTCATAAAATCCTATAATTTGGTACTCATACTTGATAGTGCTCATAAATAAAGATTTGTATTCTGTAGAGTTGTCTCCATTTTTCATCAAATGTCATAATCAAAAAGAAAGATGTATAGTTCAAGATGAATACCACAGCTACTGTTTGTGTCACTCGCTGTTCACACACTCCCACACAGCGTACATCTGCCTGACCATCTGTGTTTCTAAAATAAACCCAGTGGTATTTCAGACACCTAATATTATTAATAATGAGAGCTCTTTCTTTTGCTTCTGTGATGATAACTCCAGGCTTCAGCCTGATATTTCAATTTCACCCTCCATGTAAGCCTTGGTTGCTTTTCCAACCCCCTTACTAACACACAGCATTAACTGTGTAGTTGGCTGGCCTCTAGGCACTTTCCACATCTTAAATCATTCAGCTCTTACCACAGTCCCTGACATTTTATAGACGTGGAAACTGAGACACAAAGAGGTTAAGTTACTTGCTCTTCACATAGCAAGTCAACAGTGGGGCCATCAAAAAAACCTATGTAATCCTGGTCAAATTTTAATTCTCAGTTCTCTATTTTCATTTGGCATATAGAATTCTCCAGCCAAACACAGCCTAAGGACATTTTGGTCAATGACAGATCACACACACTGGTTCTTTAAGATCACAATGGACTCCAAAAGTTTTTGTCACCTGATGACATTGAAGTTGTGTAATAGCCTAGCACTGGGTATCATTCAGGCAGGTAAGCCTAATGTATGGTCAGACATTAAAGAATAGCATACAATAGTGATGATGAACAACTGTGCTTCTGTTTAAGAGTGATTACCCTATGTTTATCATTTACTTGTAAAGGCTTGCAGTACAAGAGCAAGCCTTTTTTATGTGGGCTGCAGCCATCCACATCTGTTCACTATAATCATCAGGTACATTGAGGTTACACTGAGTAGCCTGTAACACCCAGGATATGTTGCTGTCTTAATTTGGGTTTCTATTGCTGTGAAGAGACACGGTGATCACAGCAACTCTTATAAAGGAAACATTTAATTGGGGTGGCTTACATTTCAGAGGTTTAGTCCATTATCGTCATGGCAGGAAACATGGTGGCATGCAGGCAGACATGGTGCTGGAGAAGGAGCTTAGAGTTCTACATCTTGATCTGCAGGCAGCAGATAGAGACTGTGTATCACACTCAGTGTAGCTTGAACATATGAGACTTCAAAGCCCACCTACACAATGACACACTTCCTCCAATAAGGCCACACCTCTCCCTGTGGGCCAAACATTCAAACACATGAGTCTATGGAGCCATCCTTATTCAACCACAAAGTTGTATATGCTATGATGCTTCCATGGTGAAGAAATGACCCAAAGATGGTGATCTCAGAGTGGTGCATCCCTGTTGTTAAGTGACAGGTGATGGTCCTCATTTGTCCTTTCTGATCTCTCCTTAACCTGGCGTATTCTTCCTTTTTAGCCAAGATAGTTCTAGAACATTGGAGTAGCCCAGGGCTCTACTCTTGAGAAACACATTTTCCTCCTCCAAGCCCTTTTCTACCAATTCTTGGGTGAGGCTCACTCTAAGTCCTGGTGGGTCTTTCATCTTTGTATCTAGAGTTGACTTTTTCCTGAATTGAATATGGATTTAACCAGCTGTTCAGGCACCTCTTTGATGCTGAGCAAGCACAAAGCTGACCCCCACATTGGCCTGCTTGTTCTCCATTGCTTCTTCTCTCTCCTCTACCTCTAAGCCTCAGATAGACTCAGGTGGACTCTATTTTGCTCTTTTGTATGTACTCTCTGGCAAAAAGCACTAGTGATTCTTTCAGCAAGTAGCTCCCAATGCTGTGGTTAGCTCATCTCTCACCACCAATGCTATAGCCGAGCCTGTCTAGTCAGATACTTGAATGTTTTTCTGTTACCTTATCTACTAGTGATTTTTACTTGCTAATTGCTGTCACTGGAATTAGTTCACGTTAGGGAGCATTCCCTGCAGCTTGAGGTATTCGGTCATTGCTGTGAGATGTCTTTCTGTGTGCTGTGAATATGTGTGGCTCCCACTGGATAATAAATAAAGCTGCATTGGTCTACGGCAGGGCAAGATAAGGTTAGGCAGTACATTCAAACTGAAGACAAGACGAAGAAGGGTGGAGTTGGGGGGAACTCAAGCCCACTGCCGAAGAAGCAACAAGATGTCAACAGACTGGTAACACCATGGCCATATGGCAACATATAGATTTATAGAAATGGGTTAATTTAAGATGAAAGAGCTAGCTAGCAAGAAGCTGAAGCCATAGGCCATACAGTTTGTAATTAATAGAAGTCTCTGAGCGATTATTTTATAAGTGGCTGTGGGACGGTGGGGCCGGGCAGGACCGGGAAACGTGTGGCTACACGTCGTTCCTGCTGCTTCTCCAGTGTCCCACACCAGAGGGCCTTTGTCTTGGGAGCTACCTCCACCTTCTTGCTAGGAGAGAATATGGTGGTGTAGATGTAACCAATCGCCTTATTAAATAAGAAACACAGAGCCGATTCAGAGAAGAAAGCCAAGAGGTCAGAGCTAAGAGCCTCACCCTTCCTGCTTCATCGATCCTCTTCAGTCAAGAGAGCTCTCCGAAAAGGACCTAAGAGAGTTCTGCTTCCATCTCATCTCAGTGATGTTTTGCACGAGTGCGGTTCTTTGAGGATCAAGGTTTTGCGAGTTTTAACAATAGGTGGATGTGTCACTTCCTCACTGATCCATCGCCACTGCACAAACAGAGGATGGATTTACGGGAAGGACTAGCACCTTTTCCTTTGGACTGGTTCCTTCATCTGTGAAATCTCTCCAAGGAGCATGTTAACCATATTGTCTGTTATCTCCTACTGCAACTCCCACAGCAACCCCTAAGAATCTGTTTCTATTCTTAGTTCACCTTCAGTACTATCCTACAAATGGGGATAAAGGTCTGCTGCCACCATAGTAATCAAACATTTGCTGACTCGGAGTTTGACAGGTCACTGGACAATGACCTCTCAGACTCTATCTCCTTCCTAGCCATGGTCTCTAAACTCAAGTTCTTATAACACACACCTCCACACGTGTTTTTCTCCTTCTCTGATGCTGTATGTTTCTTTTATGTCTAAAACCCCACAAATTTCCTGAATTCCTGGCCCTGATGACTTGTGGATAAAAACAAACTTAATGACTTTAACCTTTGACCATTTGTGTTGGGCTGGAACAACTTTGTCCTCCTGACCAGAAGCCTGGATGCTCCTCACAGCAGATGTGACCCCTCCCCCACTTAGGCTCCTTGCGCACATGTTTTAATTATCATTTCCAATTCTCCAACTTTAGATTCTATGACCTGACTTTCTTTGCTAATTTTTGGATAGAGTTTTAGTTCTGAGTATGTTCTTGGGGTTGTTGGGCAATCCCCACATAGGATAGAGCTTTGATTCCAGACTCAATCAGCTGTGCAGACATTTCTATCAGTCCAAAGACCACTCAAAGGAGGGTGCCAAATAGCAGAACTATGGGTCGCTGCTTCCTTAAGGAATCCCTGGGAATCCTCTACTCATGCCTTCACTGTGATGACTCTGTGTTTACATCCACTGAATGCCTAAGGGCACAGAGCCAGAGTGAAGAACACAGTTTAACTTTTCTGAACTCCACTTTTACTGGGCAAAGTGAGCATTCTTCCCAGTGCTTCCTGCGTTGGTCTTAGCTCTGCTGCCCATTTGAGTGTGTCTGCTTTTCTCAGCCTGCCTGTACCTGACATTGTTTCCAAAGGATGCCATCAGAAGATTGGGATACTATGCCCAGAAGCCCATAGATGTAGAAATGCTTGGGGGAGTGGCTTTGATCTCAGGTGGCCCTCAGCCAATGGCTGAACATCAGTGAGCATCCCCAGGCATAGGACACTGAGGTATAGATTGATACTTTTTGTGGAACTTCACTTGAGGGTTTTCTTGTTTCTCCTCCATGCCTTGCTCCCCTTCCTTGTATATATCCTCTCAGAACCTTCCTAATAACTTAAATGCATTGGGAGCCTTGGCCAGGCTGGTCTTTGGAGATCTTGACCCAAGATATTGCTTACTCTCTATTTCTAGTATGTTTGTTCAATCACAGGAAGATTAAGTAAATTCTGAGTACATTTAGTCAGTTCAAATGTCATAGCAATCAATCCTGGGTTTTCTCCTTTAAGTCTCTCTCCAAGTTCTCTGTGGTAGTCATGATGTTGGTGTTGTTCTCACATGTCTTGGGGAGTGTGCCTTAGTGATCTCAGCTGTCAGATGTGTCCTAATGGCTTACCATCCAGTTATGTATTTTCATGTTTGTTCTCATCATTATAAATGCTTTACAATGCTTAGGTCCCCTTTTCCTCCTCCTCTTCCTCACTTCCCTTCTCCTTTTCTCCCATGTCCATCATCTTTAATTATTCCAGCAAAGTACTAACAAAGGAATAATAACTGATGGTTCAAAGAAATAACAATACACCATGGTTGTGAACTAGCATGACTGTGCTAGTTTCATAGACTCACAGATAGTAAACAACTGAGGCAGAGGAAATAATTGGTTTAAAATAGCAGAACTTAAATATTAGTCTCCAGTTCCATGTGAATTTTCCCGTATCACCCATTCTCACCATCCTAGATTTCATGGTTGCATCATTGTGCCTAGTATTCAGGGACTTCATGGTTTATAGAAATCTAAACCATGAAACCAATTACAGGCCTCATTTTCTATGCCTCTTAGGCAAGAGTAGAGTCATCCACAGCCTTCATTACTGCTGGAAATGAAAGCCAGCACCCTCCTCCTTAAATATGTTCATCATCCTATCTTTCTTTCACAGAGGAACTTGCCATGCTGAAGCTTTCACAGGAGGCCTTCCTAGGAGATGATTACACATCAGTTCTGATATCATTTTTATTTGTTGGTAAGTAATCTGCTGGGAGGGAGTGCTTCTGATACAGTGGGAGAAAGAGTTTAGTCTTTAGAGAAGATATGTGCTTGTAGCTTGAATCCACAAAAGCAATGGTGATTTATCCCACACTGGTGATGGAAGAATGTATTCCGTGAAGGTTTGTGTTATGGACAGTACTCCTAAATTATTGATATCACAATGAGCAAAGGTCTCAGCCTAGTACCTGTTCACTCTTAGGAGTTCAAATCCTTTGGAACAGCATTGTTTTGAAGCATTTAAAGGGCATCTTAGACATCTTAGAGGAGTGGAGGAAGCATGACCTTGTGTCCCTGCATGTGTGCAGACCCTGGACTTTGTGTGTGTGAGTGCAGGAGCTGTGTGAAGGACCTCCTCAGATGTTCTGCCTGGCAGGAGGGGAGGGTGGTGATTGGAACGGCAGCATGGTTTAATTAATATGCTGTACTGTCTCTCAGGCACATCAGGGCAGGTCTTTTGTTATTCTGCTTATTTCCCCTGACAAGGGCGTGATGTGACAGTGGGGTAGGGAACAGCAAGACTGTTTAGAAGAACACTTACCATTTTAAAACTTTTAACTTGAATTAATGTCATGAAGAGTATATTTGTTTTAACCTATTGACTCTTAGCACTTAAACACCACTGGCAAGATTCATCTGCATATATAGAACCTGGAATCATTTGCAGTTTGTTAATGTGTCTTGCTGCAGCATTTTGAATGCCATTGTGAATTAAACATGGTAGTACCATCTTATATTCCACTTTGAGATCTTAAAGTTGACATTTGTTTTTTGCAAATAAATTTCATAGAAAAACCTGGGCAAGTGAAGAGTGCTTCTCTGCCTTGCACACCTACGATTCTCCACCATACACATCTATGTCACTTTAATCTTCTACTTAAAACCCCAAACAGTAACTTGGGGACAGTCCTTTCTTCATGTATATATGCCAGGGAAGAAGAGATGCCTGTGATAGGGAACTTTAAAAGGTAAATAGTAGTTGTCACTTTTAGGACAGCCTCCAGATAAAACTTTCAGCTTAATGACAGTTGGTCCTGGCTGACTTATGTGGTGTTTCTGTGTTGCTGCTGTCCTCAAGATGGCCTGTTGCCTTGCCTCACAGCAATGTGGGTCTCCTCTGTGACAAGAAGGGGCATGCAGCCTCCTCTTTTAACTGTCTAATGACTCCCGCCTGTTAGAGCCTGTGCAGGAAGAACTGGGAGCATGTGCAGAGTGAAGTCCTCTCATTCCAGTTCAGCACTTCATTCATGATAACGTCAGTCTATATGAGTCTACTTTAAAATTTTTAATTGCATTTGACACAGTGTTGCTTGAAAATTTATTGTCTCATTAATGTGTCTCTGTCCTGCTTTTATTTTTTAAACCAATAGAGTAACTATACAAGTTTGGTTTACATGCTGAAGGTGGATAGTACTACTGGTCTGAAGGCCAGGGGACTTTTCTTACCTGATAGCAGAATCTAGCTATATGCATGTTCACTTGTGCACAAGTGAGTGTGTGCATTTGGATATACATGTATGTGGAGGTCAGAGGACAACCCTGGTGTTGATCTTCAGGGAATTCTACCATTTTTTGAGACAAATCCTTTCATTGGCCTGGAATCTCACTGGGAAGGCTGCTCTGGGCCTCTGCTTTCCATCTTGCTTACTAAGGATTACAAGTGTTCACCATTATTCCTAAATTGAGTGTGACTCATAAGGATCAGAACTGAGGTCCTCACAGTTGGGAGGCAAGAGTTTTACCAGGAGAGTCATAACCCAGCCTAAAGTTTAGCTTTTGTTCTTGAGAAATGTCCTTAGGGAGTCCTGATTCATAGATAATCTTGATTTATTCCATAAATTTAGAAAAGTGCCTACTGTGCGATTTGAACTATTTAAGGCATTTAAGGGGTAATGGTAAGCAAAGCATATTGGTGAAATTATTAAGGCCACTCCACATAGTTAAAAGGGAGGTTTATTTTGGGGGTAACTTACAAGTGAAGGGATAGGTAACAGGGACTGGGAAAGGTGTGGCGCAGTCCGGTGGTGTTCCCTGGAGAACTGTGCTCGGTCTACCTCCAGCGTCCAGGGTCCAGGAACCAAGAGAGGCAGCGCATCAGGATCTCGGGTCGTCAGGGTCCTCTCTCGGCCCTGCCTTGTAGGCGTGACAGTTAGGGAAGCCTCAATGGGGGTTGGAACTTCCAGGCCAAAGCTGGAATGGCTACCCACTACAAAAGCAGACTAGGTTCAAGCTCACACAATTCATGCTCTGGTGGAGTTGGGGACCAGGTTCAAACTCACATACAGTCATGTGCTGATGGAGTAGAGAACCAAGTTCAAACTTTCATACAGTCGTGTGCTGATGAGGTGAGGGACTAAGCACAAAATTTTGTGAGCAAAGGAGAATATTAAGGAATATTAAGCACAGGGTTCAAACAGAGGCTTTGAGTATGGTTAGAGTTGACATTGGTAGTCAGTGTGACAGGATCTAGAATCACTTAGGGAACATGCCTCTGGGTACATCTGTGGCAGAGACTCTAGATTGGGTTAAAGTTTTCTGACTGAGTAAAGGGGAGAAAGTGAGCTGAGCACCAGCATCCATCTCTCCTGCTTTCTGGCGGCAGACATGAGTGATCAGCTACCTCACACTCTGCCTCCAGGACTTCCCTGCCATGGTGGATGTTGCCCTCAAACTGTGAGCCAGAATAAACTTTTTCTCCTTAGGTTGCTTCTGTCAGGTTTTGTCACAGCAATGAGAGTAACTGTGACACCCACTGACCAGAGATGACCATTGTTTACATGAAACCTGCTTCTCACTAAGTCTCCACCATCACCAGAATTCTAGCAATTGTGATGGGAGCTTTGCTGAGAGATTGTGGGAGAACAGCTGCATGGCTATGAATACAGTCTCTAAACACTCTCACTCCACTCACTCCCCTTGGCAAGTCTTTAGCACTTGCAGTACAGTTGTCTTCAGCTGTTAAGAATGTCACCATCTCTGCCTCATACAAGCTCCTTAGATTTTATTAGGAAAAATCATCTCTATCATAAAAACCATTTCTGTGGTTTGATTTTCCCATCTCCTGTCAATGCAACTATAAAAGCTATTTCACAAAGCTCATCACTTAAATCCTCACTTCTGAAGCTCATTCACCCACTGTATCCTTAGGTAGCTCATCAAAAGATGCCATGAATTGACCTGTAAAACGATTAGTGATTCATCAGACCATTGCCTCACACTTGGAAATCAAAGCCATTTAGAGTCAATTAATTATGATGCATATAAATACTGAAGTAATCTTACATTATGTGGAAGCTTCCTCGACCTTAGAAAAAAAATATAATTTTATGGGCTTTAATTTTCAAGTTTATTTAAACAAGAAACAATAACAAAAAAGCGTATTTCAGAAGCAAGTTTGTTGCTGCAGCTGTAACAGTAAAGCCCACAGATAGCCAGTTGAAGCAGTGAGGCTCACATAGATTAAGGAAAGACAGTATTTTGTGCTAAACACCGCCAAGAAGCCAGCAACATGTTGAATACTGAGAAGGGAGTGTGATCTAGTCCCCTGATCACAGGGTGAGAAGAGTCCAGGATAGCAATGCCTCCCAACTGCCTCAAAAGAAAAGCATTGATTTCTAAAGCAGAGGGCAGGTCAAGCTAAAATGGTTTTCTAGGGTTATGGACTTGAGCTATTTTAAAATGGAAATTTTCTTAAGGAATGGATCTCATGTGCACACATGTATGTGGGTACATGTACACGTGTGTGTGTTTACAGCCAGAGGTGGGTGTCAGTTGTCTTCTTTGTTTCTGTTTTCTTTTTCTTTTTGAGGCAAGGTCTCTCACTGAACCTGGAGCTCACCGCTCAGATCCACATGCCTACTTGACACTTTACTGACGGAGCCATCTCCCCAGCCCCAGGAGTTCCTGTAAAGTGTGCAGAATGTTCATTCAAGAGTATGAGCTCCTATTTTTTTTTTTTTTTTTTCGTCATGAGATTTATTTATTTCTGGCCTAAATGAGCCCCTCAAGATACAAGGAACTAGGGTAAAGAAAAAAGACCTAAAGCCTTTGTTGATTATTGATATTTTTAGGGTCTATAAATATTCCCCTGACATACAAGAGGTTATTAATATATAGGAGAAAAAAAATCTTCAAAGAAGCCTTTTGCTCCTCCTCTACCTGCCCTAAGACTCCCCGAGCGCTTTCTGGTCCGCCTTCAGTCTGTCCCTCGGTTCACGACCTGCGCTCTATGGAAGAGGGGATGCTCACAACTTTTAAACCTAGGAATCCCCAGGAGTCCGCTTTTGCCCATCCTCATCCCTCTGTTAATAATTTGACCTCTAACTCCCCTCTACATCCCACCGAGGAGGCTTCCCTAGAGAAAGGGGCGGCCCGTTACCATAATCCAGACTGCCCCCCCTGCAAAAATCTCCCCTTAACACAAGAGTCCTTGGGCCCTTTTATACCACCTCAAAAATCTCCGGCAGTTCCCCCTTCCGCAATGTCCCCTCCTATTTTTACAAGTATAGAATGAAAATACAGTACTAGAACCAAAAGGAGAAACCCTCTTCTACCCTCCTGTCATTGAAACCACTTGAGGAAATCTTAACCAACGCTGTAGAGGAGTGAAGAGGGTGCTGTAAGCTTCACAACCTGGCACTTAAACCCAAGGGATGGGCAACTGTATATAAAAGAGAAAAACAGGAAAATCAGTGGAGCCACAAAATACGATTAGAAATTTCAATGGGAAGAGAAAGGGTAAAAATTCAGAAAACCAAGTGACACAGACTTCTGTAGTGCCAGAGCAGCAAGATGAGATGAGCATGAAAAACAGTGTGAGATCAAGGAAGGGGTAGCAGGAAGTAGTATTTAACCCCAGAAATGATTGTGAGGGTTTACATGTCCAGATGTAGTGCTTAGAATAACTATAGCTGTCTCCAATAAGGACCACATCCTGTATGTTCCATGCTGGTATCTTTGTTGTTCTGGAACCCAAGGGGATGGCGTCATCACTATGGAAAAGGTCAAGGGACCAGAAAGAGAATGAGGTAAACATAAACTTCACATTTCTGGTTCTGTCTTCTTCCAGGAAGAGACATATGACTTCATTTTCATTCTGTTGACCAAAGGGAGTCACAGGGCTGTGCCATGGGCAGCCAGTGCAGTCCCTGGTGTCTGGAAACAATAATTTCCATGGGAGTGTTTGAGAACTAGGCTAACCAATTAGTTGTCTGGTGCCAAAATGTTATCCCTGAAAATTTTACATATACATAATATTATATGGACTGAGCAGGTTATATTTGTGAATATACATGTATACACATACATTTATGCATGCTGTAACAATTAATGAAAGAATAGGCCATGAATTTGAAGGAGAGGAGGGAGGAATATATGGGAGAGTTTGGAGGGAGGAAAGAGAAGGGAGAAATGTTGTAATTGTGTTATAATTTCGAAAATTAAATAAATAAAAAAGAGCCAGGCTAACAGTTTGGGTGACTGAAGAAGGATTTAGCTTAGGTTCTGGATGTGTTTGGAATAGAAATTTAAAAGAAACATAATGATGCCAAGTGCCTCACATATCAGTGTGATGTTCAGGGGCAGCCAGGAGTGTTTAGAGTGTTTCCTGGGATGTGTGAGACAGCAAAAGGAAAGTATCTACTCACCATAGCTTCTGATGTAGTGTTCTTGCCCTCACATTATTCTTATTCGGTACAGGAAGTAGGCTGACTAATTTTTGCAATATGGCTTCCTACATAACCAGGGGTATGCACTCTAAACGTTAAAGCTGTATGAACAACTTAGAAAGACTTCCTGGGACCTTGCTTAGGTCTGGATGTTGAAAGAGGAAGGTGTGGTGGTTTGAGGGAAAAGGGTCCCCACAAGCTAAAATGCTTAGTTACCAGGAAGTGGAACTGTTTGGGAGGGATTAAGAGATGCAACCTTGTTGGAGAAGGTATGTCACTGGGAGTGTTTTGAGGTTTTAAGAGCCTATTCCAGGCCCAGTCTCTTGCCTGAAGATTAGGATGTAAGCACTCAGTTCTATGCCTGCCTGCCTGTTATCACACATCTTGCCATGTTGATAATGGACTAAACCTCTGAGCCTGTAAACAAGGCCCCAACTAAATGCTTTCTTTATAAGAGTTGCCTTGTTCATGGTGTATTTCACATTAATAGGACAGTGACTAAGACAAAGGTTTTAATGTATATCCAGGAACAAATGTCAATTCCCAAGAGTGGTTCTCAACATTGGTGCACATCAGAGCTGTTTGAACTCGAAAAAGCATACAGGTGCTTGAGCTCTACTACAATATATTCTAGTGTATTTTATCAGATTTGTGGTGGGTATGGCATATGCCCAGTGCTTTGGGACGTTTGTGGGGCACATTATAATCAGCATTACAGTTTGACAGACACCAGTCTTCAGAGCACAGCATGGCTTAAGGTAGACAGAAAAGCCAAACTACCCCAAGAGGACCTGTGTTCAAATCTTCCACCCCAATACCAAGAAAGTAGGTATTGGCATATGGGCAGTAGAGAGTTCACTTCAATATGAGTAAATAAGAAAAAGAACTTGGAGATGCTTGGAGTTCCAATGAGTGCTCTGGGTAAAAGGTTAGAATCGAAGAACAGTGTTTGGCATTATTATTTTGGTGATAAAGATACAATTCATGTTTCTTTGTACTCTAATTCATCCTGGTTAGTCCAGAAAATAATGAGTAGTTAGGTGGGTGAGACAAAAGGTGAATTTGTCCTCTTTGAGTATATGCTCCAAAATTGGTACGTTTTAGGTGACATTTTGAAGGTAAATGGAGACTTTTATATGTAAACTTTGATGAGGAAATGTTAAAGGAAGCTGTGTAGAAACAGAAAGTGATAGTATACAGTGCTAGCTTTTAAATGGCTCGCTTTTCTGCCAGCCAGTGTGAAGCCCAGTGTCGCTTGCAACCTGGGGTAGAATGCAGCTCATCTCTGAAATAACCTTATATTCCACTGCCATGAACAACAGAGAATTCCTGACAGGACCAAATGCTGTGAGTTCACTTTAAAAAGTGGAATAGGTCAGGAGTATGAGCAGGACCTGTCTGGGGCTGAGGGAGCATATGCATGTGCCTCCAGTGACCAAGAGCACCCTGTGCCTGATGTGAAAGAGCAAAGAGCATGGAATGATCTAGAATGCTCAGCTTTGGATATGCCAGGGGCTTTATATGCAGCATCCCACTTAATCTTCATAATTACCCTACTGTGCCAGTGTTATTAACTCATTCTTCAAAAAAGAAAATCAAAGCAGAGCGATGAAATAAATGTCGCTGTTCTGGTAGCTTTAATTGTCAGCTTGACACAGCCTAGAGCCATCTGAGAGGTAAACCTCAGTTGAGGCATTGCCTAGGTCAGATTGGTCTGTGGGCATGTCTGTGGGGGATTGTCTTGATTATAAAAGAATATAAGAGGGCCAAGCCCATGGTGGACAGCACCAGGCAGGTGGTCCTGGGCTATATCAGAAAGCCTAGGAGTGAGCAAGCAAGCAGTTTCCTCCATGACTCTTGCCTCCATGTTCCTGACTGAAGTTCTTGTCCTGACTTTCTTCAATGATGGACTGTAACACATAGCCTGGATGTGTAAGCCAAATAAAAACTTTCTTCCACAAGTTTCTTTTGGTCAGAGTGTTTTTAATCCCAGCAACAGAATGATACTAGGACAGTCATGAAAGGAGAATTTGAACCCTGGTCTGAAAGCCTCAGGAACCATGCCTTTGCTGCCATAATGCATTGTTTAGAAGAGAAAAAGAGAGAATACAGAGAATTTGACATCATGGTACTGTTGTCGCTAGGATTTGCCCAATACTATATGCTTTTATTAGATGGTATCAGCAGCATCAATGTAATGCAGGACAGTTCCAGCTTCAGAATTATGAAGGTCTCTGAAATAGAATGTGCAAGTTTTCACTAACCCAGTAAGAAAATATGGTAAGTTCTCAAGTCAGCTTTTATCTCCAGGCTGAAGTGGATGTGAGCAAGGGTGAGTAAACTCTGGAGTGGTAACCCAGGGAGAATGTTAGGACAATGGGGAACACAGGTTGGAGGTCCATCTGACAGTTAAAGTAGGTGGCAGAAAATACCCCTGCATGGCTGGTAAGTGGGCATGGCTACAAATACACCAACAGCTAGAATGTCCTTCTCCCCAGCTTTCTATGAAGACAGAGTTTTCTCACTAGACTTCTCTTGAAGATATTTCAGAGCCTTTCATCCTCAGATGTGATGTATCACAGCCAATATCACCCAAGCCTAGCAGAGACCTCTCACAGTTTAGGTTGCCTTCTGCATTAATCAGCTTTCTGTCACCATGAAAAATACCTGACACAATTAACTTTTAAGGAGGAAAGGCATTTCATGGCTTTAGAAATTTTGGTTCACAGTCATTCATCCCCATCAGTTTGGGCCTATGGTGCTAAAGTCATCTTGGTGGGATTGTCAATGAGAGGAGGTCGGTCTACTTCATGGTTGTGAGGAAGCAAAAGAGAGAATGAGGGAAGGCAAAGAGTCCCAAATATCTACTTCAATGGCGTGTCCTAAGCACAGGACCTAAATCATGCCCTAAACATAGGACCTAAATATATGCCTCAAACATAGGACAGTGACTACACTTACCTCTTATAGGTTCCGCCACCTCTCACTGTCATCAAGAGCTGGTACTTGAGCCTTCAATATGTGTGTCCATCAAGAACAGTCCAGTCTAACCCATAACATCTCCTTTAAAACTTTCTCTTCTTTTTTTTGAGATAGGTTTTCTCTGTGTAGTTTTGGTGCCTGTCCTGGCTCTCACTCTGTAGACCAGACTGGCCTCGAACTCACAGAGATCCGCCTGGCTCTGCCTCCTGAGTGCTGGAATTAAAGGTGTGTGCCACCATCGCCCGGCTCCTTTAAAACTTTTAACTGTCCTTCCCATGACCTAGAGACCATGGCTGGTGGTGTCATTTAGGTAGGGTGCCATGTGACTAGATGAGCCACAGTAACACAGTACCATTTTTATGTTTAAGGTCATCCTCTCTGACCTATTCACTTGATAACTAGTTGCTCTGAGAAGCTCTGGAAGCTATGACAGTGAGACCATCTCAGAGTTGTGGACTACATTCAAGGCCAGAATGGAGGCATGGGGAACATGCTCCCACTGGCCAATATGCTGTTTTCTATAGGATCACATGACAATATGTGTGTGATTCTCATAAGTGCCATGAGATAAGTCAAGCTATGGCTGCAGACAGACGGGTCCAACTCAACTCCTAGTTTTGCTGTATATCCAAGTTTGTGCATCAGATCTTATACAACTGTGGCTCAATGTCTTTGACCTTCAGCACTAGAAGACTATGGGATGGGGTAGACATCTCTAATCCTGTGTACACTGAATCCTCCCCTGAAAACCAGGGCACCCACCCTAACATGTCTGAGTATTCTACATTGGGTAACAAGCAGTCTTCCTGAGGCAACCTCTCTTACCTTTTCTGAGGGTTCTCTAATCAATGTCTGATTCTGGTCAGTGATACCATGTTCTGCCTAGGTAATCTTGGGTTGTACTTGCTCAGTGATGGCCATTCTTTTGATTAATGGGGTCATTCCTTTCACCTTGCCTGTAGGCTCTTCAAGTGATCTCCCTGTTGGTGGTATGTGGAAGGCAAAAGTGGCAAGCATCCAAAAGATCACATTGGAAATACAGAAAAATTATGTAAGTTCATCAGGAGACATGGTTGAAGAAGTGTGTTCCTCCATTTATATTATAAAACTTTGAACAAAGAATTTAATTATCAGATAATGAATTATGATACATATCTCTCTCAGAATTATGGGTTAAAACCTCATCTGTGACCATCATCACTGAAACATGCTTTGAGAGAGTCACCGGAAGCCAATATTCACAGGTGGTGCGATGAACGATGGTGTTATTACATGACTAATGATGTAACCAACATTAAATAAATGGCATTGGAGAGCTGTAGAGGCAAGAAGATCTATCATGTTTCACCTCAAAAGGCACCAAAGAGCCCAGCACTGTGAGAAATAACAGCATTGGTACATTTTTCTCCTACCTAGAGATGTGAAATTAACTTGGGTCAGAGCAATCAAAATAAGAAATACAGGAAGTATATTTCTGGACTTAAATAAGAAGACCTGATCCTGGACACTGTAAAGAATCTTCAAATGCTTCATTGAGACAGAAATATATTTCTTCCCTCTCTGATGTTCTGAAGATAAGTAACTATAGACAACATGGGCTTGTAAATTTCTAAACATATTTGAAAGTTACGTTGTTTTATTGTATATAAAGAGTATTTCACAATGGCAATACACAACTCAGGGCCTTCTGGAAGTGACCAAATAGTCCCAGATATAGGTGGAGTCATCACAGGAACTGATACATAGCATCAGCAAAATACTGTGATGAATAGTACTTTATTGGGATAAAGGAGTCTAAATGTATCCATCTTGTTATAAAAACAAATGTTTTTGAAGAGAATTGGTGACACCTGATTGGTAAGCGTATGTGTGGTATAAAGAAAGTGCTGCCAATCATGCATCAGGGAAATTAAATGGAAGCAGGACTCTTAGTGCCAGGAATAAATGTATAGCATCACTGTGAGCGTTTGGTATTCACAAACACTCATCTACAGCAAAAGTAGAGACAAGGTGCAGTAATAACCCAGACCCTGCTTACTTTTCCTAATGAGAGTGAATGACAGCATGGAAAACTAACAATGTGAGATAATTCACAATGTCACATTAGCTTTGTTTTTCAATCTCTTTCACAACTGGTCTTCATAAACCTGCTAATGAGTAGTAAATTTGACTGACAAGTTTTACTCCAATCTGCTTCTTGTGCTTATCTTTAGAGAAATGGCCTAGGCTGTGGTTGTCATGGACAGCACATCAGGGCAGGACTCAAGTGGCTCAAATTAGTCTGGGATGTGTAGTCCATCTGTGTAGCCCTAGGCAAGGAGAACAGAGGGGTTAGCTGTTCACAGACATCTACTGGGTGCACTAGCTCCAGGTCTAGGTAGGACAGGTTGGCAAGGTCTAAGGCCTTGAACCTCCCAAAGACTGACATGTAAAGAGATAACTGGAAGATGTTCTGAGAAAGTCATAAAGTCACAAGCAGAGGACTGTGGGAGTACAGGACATGGAGTGATTATCACACAGTGGGAACACTGACAAGGTTATATGTCCTTATGGTTATATGTCAGTGAACGGTATAAGCCACTCAAGTCAATTTCCACATTTTTAGGTAACACACTAAAAATAGAGAAAAGGCACAGATGAGATTAGCCTCAATGTGTCTTATTAAACCTTATAGGCAATGGATACAAATTGTATTTCAATGTTTAATAGATACCAAGGTTTTAACTGATGAGATAGCTTACAGTCATTTTTTTTTCCATTTATAACACATCTCAGTTTGGAGGAATCACAAGTACTGCCAATAGCATCATGATCAGAGAGCTTCCTGAGCAACAATGAATCTACACATCTTTCCCAAAGGCCTCCAGGTGCATGTGCATATGTGTGTTCAGTAAGGACTCCAAGTTTAATGTGGGGAATATACAGAGAAGGCGTGGAGACTTCAGTGTTTGGTAGTACTGGTTCCAGTTCATGCTTTCACAGACTGGTACTGCACAGACTCCAAGATCCTGGGGGACTCTATATTATATAAAAGAACTCTGATTATTCCAGGCATATCCAAATTGGGGATTATCAGTCAATCACCTGAATAGGAGTTATCTGTTGAAATCAAACCAGCCATTGTGCATCAGGCTTCTCTCAGGAAGGTCTCACAATGCTGTGTCCTGGCTGTGTATCACTGCCATCTGTGTAACCTGAAGAACATCTTTCATGGATTATTCCCAGATTTACTAACCAGAAGCTCATTGAGAAGGACCCAGACCTCTCATTTACATACTCTAGGAAACACTGTGTGTGGACAGACATTTGGAACACGATCCCTTGCAGATCCCTGATTTGACATGTGGGGCTATGTCTTACCAAGTGTGTGAATTCGTTATTTACTATATCTGAGCCTCTGTTTCCTCATCAGAAAAATGGGGAGTTCAACACATATCTCTATCCACAGTACCCTGGAACTCATCTTTTGTTCTTCCTCATGGTTACCACTCTTTATGAGCTCAGCTAGTCTGTGGCTCTAAAAAGCCTCTACAGCAAATGACTCAAAATTAAGTCTCCAATTTTCATTTCTTTCCCATCTTTGCTGATTGTGCCTACCTTTGTACATAGCATCTCACTGATGCCTGAAAGGGTCTCTCTCACCTGTCATGACTAACTAACCCCCAATGTCAAAAGCCAGTTTATAATTCACTGCAGAAAACAGAAACGTTACACAAGCATCTGAACATTCAGGCCACAGGCTTGATCTTGTCTGTAGTCATAAGTTTCTCTGGTCCTGCCCAGCCCCACGGTCCCACAGCTACTTATAAAATAATCACTCAGAGACTTATATTAATTACCAACTGTATGGCCTATGGCAGGCTTCTTGCTAGCTAGTTCTTTCATCTTAAATTAACCCATTCCTATTAATCTATACATGTTGCCATGTGGCCATGGCATTACCCGTCTGCTGGCATCTTGTTCCTCCTTTGGCAGCAGGCAGGTGTCAGCCCCACTCTCCTTTCTTTTCCTCTCTCTCTAGCTCAAATGTACTTCCTAACCTTATTCTGCCTCACCATTGGCTAAACAGCTTTATTTATCAGCCAATCAGAGCAACACATATCACAGCATACAGGAAGACATCCCACAGCACTTGTCTTTAGTAGTGAGTCTGAGGGCAGTTATCCCACACAAAAAGCAGATATTTTAAGACAGTATTTACCTGGGATGTTGAATTCTTATTCCTATGGGACTTGTGCTAACTCAAATTTATGCTTAAATTCCCATTTTTCCAATTCTTAATCCTAGTGGACATTTGTTGAACTTACCACTTGGTCTTCATCTACAGGAATTTCCCCCTCATGAGTCACATGGTTATAGAAGAAGCTATTGTATTAGTAAAGATATGATCTTAGCCCTGTAAATGTGCTGGGATTGGGGGTGAATGTCTTCATCACAACCACTGTTTTCCTGTAGAGTTTTGACTTGGAGCTAAGAGAGCTGAATCAGATATATGCAGGAACTTCTTGAGTATATGCAGGAACTGAATTACATCTGTAGAAATCCCTAACCTCTGACACCTACCAATGTGACTTAAATGGGAACTTCTCAAGGATAGTGAAATTAAACAGGAGGTCTACAGAATAGAGGAACCTCAACACAAGGAAATGATACTTCCAGGACAAGAGGAAGCAGAGCAGACCTGGTGGCAACTGAGTTTATTTTTTCTTTAGCCCTTACTCATAGTTCCTTGCCCTGACTTTTTCAAAAATCCCAAAGTAAGCTTACAGTAAATCTCCAAATTAGTTTCAGTTGGATTTTGTTAGTTGCGATCGAAAGGATCTCAGTCAATGTATGCCTGTCTCAGAGAGATTTCATTTGTAGATAAACTTTTCCTTGAGGAATTTTCCGTATTTAAAAATATAACCCTCTTGTACTGTCTGGATTAGCAATACTTAAGCCAAACAGCACTGTTTTACATCCCAAGACCCAGAACAGACCATCTGTGTGAAACTTTAATGCCTTTCCATTTGTATTATCTCTGCAGAGAGAGTCTGTGCCATCTGTAAACATTTTTTATAAGTTGGTCATCATTAGAACTTCTCCAAGTAGCTCAGCTTCTTCAGAGGTGCTTGCACATAGATAAGGCACCATAGCTTTCTTAGGGATTTGGTGACACATTCAAACAACACATTAAAAATTAGTATGAGGCAGTCATGGGGCAGACATCTATAACTCACACACATAGGAGGCTGAGCAGGAGATGGTTGAATTTGAGGAAAGACATGGTCTAAAAACAGCAAAAGCAAAACAAAATCATTTACAGCAAGAAAATAAAACAAGAGAGCAGGACTAAGTATGTGGACAGAACTGCCTCCAGTGGCTCAGGGGAGTAAGATTATGGAGACAGTGAACTGACTTTTGTTAGATGGAGAAAGCTGATCTACCTAACTGCAGAAAGCCTAAGTGAGGCTTCCCTGTTGAGCACTCACTTGGCTTCCTTCTCTTATCTTCACTGGACTGTGGGGTCTGTGAGAGCAATAATCACTTTGAATCCTCAGAGCTTGCCGTTTGTTGTGCTTGGTGGAGAGAAGCAGTCAATAAACATGTTCTGCATGAATGGACACACTCAGTTATGTGAGTATGCAATACACAGGATGAAGCAGGAGGACAGTCTTTATTTTGTGATGTTAAAGGCTGTCAATAGACATTATTCTTACAACTTTACTCTTACATCAATGTAACTAGTTGGTCTCATGTTTCATCTTGTCTGCTTTAACTAGCAAATTAACTCTATTGCTCTGTTTACCTCAACAAAGAAAGAATGAAAGAAACAAACAAACAAAAAAAGAATTTGGCTTATTGGCCCATCTTTCCCCATTGGTCCATAGAGTTCATTTAGTAGGTGGGTGTCAATCATGCAGAGCTACATGAATGTTCTGGAGTCCAAGCAGCATGATCTAGATTGAAATAGCTTTACTCAGAGAGACAATGAGTGATCCTTCTAGATTATTCTTCCTCACAAGAGCCTATGTATTAACAAAACAAAGCCAACCTCTCACATTAATTTTGGTCCATTAGAGTTTAGTAGAGAATCCTCAGTTAATCAGTGGATAAGCTGGCCAACCGGGATAGAAATACTAGTTGAGAGATCAATGTATTCAACATAAAACCTGGCTTTAGACCCAGCTCACTCTTTCTCACACACATAAGATATTTTCTTTTGTTTAACCCATCTTCCATATTTTCTACTTTTTATTTTCTGAAAAGAGGATTTTTTCCCCTCTGAAAAAGAACATTTTTTTCTAGATAAATATATCCTTATCATTTTGCATAATGATAAAAACATCAATGGCATTCAGAACTCATACATTAGTATATGTTCAGTCTTTTCCTTTCCTGGCTATATTTTGCCTTCTCCATCAACATAAATACATGGAGTTCACACTCTGGTGTTAATATGGTTCTGAGTATGAGGGAGTCCAGACATTCACATAAGTGACTGGAAGTCATCTTCCAATACCACCACTGTGGGGAGGGGCTCCAAGTGACCACTGACTGTGTGCAAGTCCCTATGGCATTTAGTGATGCTTGTCTGATGCTATCATGAGGTGAAGAGGAAGCTAGGTTGCTGACTGACACACTGAGAAGCACTTGAAGTCCATCAGGCATACTATTTCTGCCCCGAGTTCTCGGGTGACTTTTCTTCTTTTGTCACCAAGTCTCATGTATCCCAAACTGGCTTCAGACTTGCTATGCAGACAAAGATGACCTTAAACTTTTGACCCTCCCTCTTTACTTTCTGAGTTCTGGGATTATAGGTTTTATATGATGTGAGAGATTGAACATGTGCTAGGCAGCCACTTGGACAACTGAGCATCCTCTGTCCCTTTGAGTGATTGTTATAAATCATCTTGTAGGCCTACTGCCAATAAGGAAGCAAAACCAATTTCCTTAACCTTGGCCTGAGGCAGCTTGGTCTGGAGTTGCAGTGTTTGTTTGGCTGACATTTCACAATTATGTTTGACTGTGTTTGAAGACCACTGCTTCCCAATTCTTGCTATGTAGACAGACTCAGGGTGAGATAATCATCTCTTACTTCTACTCGCATAGACCATAACCACAAAGAAAAAACTGAGATGTAAAAGGTACAGAGTTAGGACTCTTCCCACTCTACTGTAACTTGGGACAGTGGCGCTGATAGGCTTAGGTTAAGCTTTTATCGGGATAATTTGAACTCCACTGACTGTGCTCTGTAACCATAGCTGCCACACTGGAACAGTGCTGTGGAATTAATATATAGTTAATTTTTGTTTTCAGTTGTTTTCTTCTATTTGATTTTGAGAGAGTTACAAATGAGGACATCAATGCATTTTTCTTCTCTGAGTTCCCCATTTCCTCTTGTCTCCATCATCTCACTAGACATAAACTAAGCTGGATGTTTCTCATAGACAGATATTTTAGTTAGTATTTACCCTTCAAAAACAGGTAGGACAGAGGAGATTTTCTATGAAAACAAGGTCTCAGGGGATTTGTAAAATTTAATCTCATTTTATCCTCACAGGAGATTTTGAGTATAATAGTGTTGGCTTTATTTTTGTACTAAATAGATTGAACAGGAGATATAAAAAATAAACTGTTTATTGAGATTTTATATATATATGTATATATATATGAAATATACATATCATAAAGATACAATCTGATGCATTTTCACAAATGGAATAATCTATATAAGCAGTCCTACCTTGAACATAGAACATTAATTTGGTACATCAGAGGCCTGTTGACTTCTCTCTAGTCTCTGCTCTTCTCATCCCCAGTGAACACCAGCACATACCACAGAAACATTCCTGGCTGTTGTTCTTTCTCTATTGAACCTTAGAGCATATGCTGTTTGTGTCATGGTTTTTTATCCAGTATTTTGTAAATTTTATCCATATTATTTCATGTGGTTTAAAATTTATTATTTTTGGTGTTCTATAGTATTTCATTGAATGACTGTATCACAATTTCTTATCCATTCCACCTCATGTTCTTTAAAAATGTGGCTTAAACTTCTGAACAAATGCTTTCAGTTTTGAAAGAACAAAATTCTAATGGCAGAAAAATGAGTGTTGTTAATATACTTGGAAAGAGTGTCTCGCTTTATTCTTGCATTTTCATTTCAGATGTACGTGTTAGTCAGAGCCATGAATGATTCTTCAAGTGTTTAAGTGGGTTCAGTGTCATGTCAACATTCAGCTCTTGATGAGCATTCATCATTCAGGGGCGTCATGATGATCTACCGAGAGTCCTGTGCTAAGAAGCACCGGGCTGGTGTCACACTCCTTCTGACCTCTTCTGACTGTCCTCAGCAGGGACTGTGTTGATCTCAGGTAGTGGCCCTGTGATGACCATAGGCACAAGTAATCGCAAAGATAGTGAAGCTCTGAATGGTGCCTCTTCTCCACTCACTCACAGGAATGTGAGTGCCACTCTTGTAAGTTGGTCTACTCAGCTTTCAACCCAGTCTTAATGTGACAGTCAGACATTAGCAGCCTCAGTGACACTGAATGGTAAGACCTGAAATTAGTTGTTTTCTTGGTCTACTGGCTGTGTGAGAACATGTGGGATTAGAAGTCTAGGGCCTTTGAAATTTTTCACATTTTTATATGGGGAACGACAAATTTGAATAAGGATATGAAGAGACTAAGTTCCAGACAAAGACAGGACTTTAGTAAAGGCATCTCCTCCACCAAGTACTGAAACATTCACACCCAGCCCTTTCTGAGGAGATACAATGCAAGGTGGGATGTTCATCCTATATCTCACTGATTTTAAAGTTTCACTAAATTTTTCCTGGACTGTTTTTATTTTTCTGACTAAAATCTAAGTAATCATCTCCATGTTTAGGAGATAAGACCCTCCTTAGATATTACTTGAAAGCCCATCTTTGTGGTTTTTTCCTCCCCAGTGCTTGACTGGTTCCAGCTGTACAATTTCAATTTTAAAACCCATGAAGAAGACCAGGAAAACCCTTGTAATACAGTGATGTCTTTGCTGTTCAGGAAAAGGAAGACAAGGCCTTCTAATTCTTAGAGGAATGGGATAGACAGAGGAGGGGATGCAAAGATAAGCTGTTACTGATTTCTCTCCATGTGCCCCAACTGCCTGATTCAGACCATTCTCAAAAGAGGGGACAGATAAGTAAGTATAGAACATAGACTCTGTGGATGGTGTTGACATAAGAGCAGTTGGGGACAATGTGGTGATATTGTGTCACCCAATATATTGTGCACATTGATAAACTTATCTGGGGTCAGAGAACAGAACAGCCTCTAGATAGACATAGAGGTCAGAAAATGGTGGCACACACACCTTTAAAATCCTAGCATTCTGGAGGCAGAGATCCATCCAGATCTCTGTGAGTTCAAAGCCACACTGGGAACAGTCAGGCATGGTGACACAAGCTTTTAATCCCAGGAAGTGATGGCGGGAAGCAGAAAGGTATATAAGGCGTGAAGACCTGAAACTAGAAGCTTTTGGTCTGTTAAGCTTTTAGTATTTTGAGCAGCAGTTCAGCTGAGATCCATTCAGATGAGGACACAGAGGCTTCCAGTTTGAGGAACTGGCAAGGTGAGGTTAGCTGTGGCTGGTTCTGTTTCTCTGATCTTCCAGAGTTCACCCCAAATCCTGGCTCTGGGTTTGTTTTTATTAATAAGGCTATTTAAGATTCATGCTACAGGACAACTAAGCCCCACATCAACGTTGGTGTGTAAATGCTATGCAACATTATTTCTTGGGAGAAGTGAATGTGTGTCTCCTCTGCTCTCATAGTGAACTGGAGACAGACCAAAGTAAGGACACCACAATTCTAACTTGGTACCACTGAGTTTGTTGGGATTACTTACAGGAGTATGGGTGAGGGGTGTGCTGGCTACTTTTTGTGTCAACCTGACACAGGCTAAAGTCATTTCAGAAGAGAGAACATTGGTTGAGAAAATGCCCCAACTAGGTTTGTCTATATGGAAGGCTTTGAAACATTTTCTTAATGGATGATTGAAGGGGGAGGACCCAGCCCATCATGGGTGGTGTAAAACTGTAAGATGAATTGCTAAATGGTCGTATTAATAAAGAACCCAGAGCCAGATATTGGGGTGAAAACTGAGAGATCAGAGAAGCAGAAAGAAGCCAGCCACATTATTACCCTCTAGGAAATCCTCAGCCCAAGAGAGACCTACTTCCTGTATACCCATGCCTATATGCATTTGTGTCCCTGCCCTGTTACTTCCTCTCTCTGCCCAGCTACATCAATTTCTCTTTCTGCCCAGCTCGATCACTTCCTGTCTGCACAGACCTCCAGGCCTCCATGGTTAGTGCTGGGATTAAAGGTGCGCACCACCACAACAGGCTCTGTTCCCAGTGTGGCCTTGAACTTACAGAGATCTAGATGGATCTCTGCCTCCCAAATGCTAGGATTAAAGGTGTGTGCTCCCATTGCCTGACTTTTATGTTTAATATAGTGGCTGGCTTTTTCCTCTGATCTTCAGATAAGCTTTATTGGGAGGTACAAATAAAATATTACCACATTAACCCTAGACTAGTGGTCTGATGTATAAGAAAGCAGACTGAGAAAGCCCTGGGGAACAAGCCAGAAAGCATCATTCCTCCATGCCTTCTGCTTTGATTCCTGTCCCAAGTTCCTACCCCTGGCTTCCCTCAGTGGTGGGCTTATAAACTGTAATATGAAATAAATCCTTTCCTCTCCTAGTTTATTTTGGTCTTGATGTTTTATCACACAACAATAGAAAACTCTAAGACAAAGGGTTACTTTCAAGTAGCAGGAATGACTCAAGGAAAGATGCGTCAGCAAAATCTCACCCCAGCATGGTGACTGCTCATGAAAGCAGGAACCCTGGAACTCACTGTACAACTTTCAGGCATCTTAACAGGCTGGAGAATGCCTCCTCCAGACAGTTCAGCTGGTCTCTACCTCTTCCTGGAAACTTGGTTGGTTTATGAATGTCTCTGAGGAGTCCTTCCTACTAATACAAGCATCTAGAGGGAGGGGCCTAGTGCATCTTGTCAGTTTCAGGAACTTCCAGGAGCTTTTGAGTTGTTTGCTTCCTGAGTTTTAAGGAGTTTCCCAGAAACATAAGCTATTTCTCCTCCCTTTAGAAGAACATCCTGTGTCTTAACAAGCTTCCCTCTAAGATGCATTTTTAAAAAAAAACAAAACCTAGGAATAAATTGCTATACAGGAGGAAGTGAGTACTAGCTGAGAAAATGCTAGAGTAGTAGTATGCCTGTGTAGGGAGAAGCTAGAAAAGGGGCATTGATCTTGTTCCCAAATGGCATAAAAGGGTACAGAAGAAGCTAAAAATAGAACAGTCAAAGAGAAATAGAAGCTTCAACGAGAATGTGGCATGATTGGGAAATGGGATATGGGTGGAGTTAAGCCATGAACATAGGCAGCTGATTCCAGAGGGACTTACACAATCAGAAGCAAGGAACATTGTTGTGTAGGCCTATACAGTTCAATACACAACGATCTGATTTCAGCTACTTTCTTCCCTCTAACCATGATGATATACGTGGATATTTAGCTATGCTGGTTTGGAGACTGGATGGGAGAATATCTTGACAGACAACAGCAGAGACAATGGGAATCTCACCACTTAAAGGAGACATGTCTGAGTCACCTCTTACAAAATTTACATGTTACCTTGCTGTCTAGTGATATGGTGGCTTCGGAACAAAAAAAGATCAGCAGTAGAAAGTGAGCCCATAGTTTTGTTTTTTTTTTTTCACTTCCATTCAATGCTACATGGATGCCTAGTTCTCAATATGTATGTCTTGATTGTGTGGTTTCTAGAAAAAAAACCAATTCTAGGAACACTAAACTTTGTCTCTAAAGTTTAATTTTATAGTTTTTATCCAGTATGAGCTTTAGGAGTTTATCTAGGAGATTTGTTAGGGCAGACACAGAGCATCTGTGGTTAGTGGCAGGAAACAACCTTGAACAGGAGCCTGTGTAGGGCACAGCTCATGGAGTTTTGCAGATGTGCTGAGAGAACCTAGGGGCATATCTGCCTGTGATCTGTTTTTCTCCTGTGGTACTGAAGGGTGCTCTTTCCCTACACCAGTCCTTCTTCCAGGATCCTGGTGCAGTAGCTCCACAGCACATGGTAAGTTACAGTCTTCCTCTGCTGTGACAGGGCAGTGATCTACTTCTAGCTCTGAAAACCTACTATGGGAAGCTATCTCCCCATTTGTCACTTTTCTCTGTATGATGTTGTTAGTCAACAGTATAGTTGTGTATCTTTGCCTTGTGCAAGGTGAATTCCTCATGCCTTCTCTCCTAGTAGCTATAATCACCAACTTGACACAACCTAGAGTCTTCTGAGAGGAAAGCCTTGAAATTGAATAGTTTCAAGCTCAGATTGGCCTGTGGATATATCTGTGGGACAGTGTCTTGATTGTTAAGGCTCAGTCCACTGTGGGTAGCACATCAATAGGCAAGTGGTCCAGGGATGTATAAGAAAGCTAGCTGAGCTTTTGCCTGTGAGCAAGCAGCAAGCAGTGTCCTCCATGGTTTTTGCTTCAAGTTCCTACCTTGAGGTTCTGTCTTGACTTCCATCAATGATGGACCATGACCCATATATGCTAGATAATATATAATAACACACATATGTATCATATATATGCTAGATAAATCCTTTCCTTTCCTAAATTGCTTCTGGTCAGAGTGTTTATCACAGCAACAGAATGCAATGAGAACACTCCTCATTTCAGAAATAGAATACACATTAACAAACATTATTGAATACTTACTTATGGTTGGTGTCTTTTTAGTTACAGAGGATACAAACAAGCAAGTGATGGCCACATTTTGAGGACTTCACATTTCAGTTGAATCAGATCTCAGAACATTCTGCAGAGTAAATTGAGCATAAAGGTAATAACTAGGGTCCATAGCACTAGTTTTTAGACTGCTCTGCATTTTAAATGTTTTACTGTTTGCTCTTGTGATGATTCATTTTTGTCCACTTGACACAAACTAGAGTTACCTGGGAAGAGGGAACCTCAATTGAGAAATTGACTGTAACAGTATGTCTGTGGGGGGGCATTTTCTTGATTAATGGTTGATGTGAAAGGGCCCAGTGGGCAGGTGGTATACAAAAGCAAGGAGTCATGAGGAGTACACCAACAGCGTTCCTCAACGGTCTCACTATCAGTTCATTTTTAGAGTATTATTTTATGTGTATGGGTGTTTTACCTGTGTATACAATGGTGCACCACATGCATGCCTGGTTTCCATAGAGGTCAGAAGAGGGCATCAGATCTCCTGAAACTGGAGTTACAGATGGTTGTGAGCCACTGTGTGAATGCTGGGAACTGAACTTGGGTCCTCTGGAGGAGCAGCCAGTGCTATTAACTGCTGAGCCATCTCTGAAGCCACCCCACTCTGCTTCAGTTCCTGCTTTCATAGTCCTGTCATGAATTCCTGCCTTGGTTTCCCTTGGTGAGGAGATGTGACCTGGGTAAAACTTTTCTTTCCGAGGTTGGTTTTGATCTGTGTTTATTAAAGTGACAAAAAGTAACCAGGATGGCTCCTGTCAGGATCTTGCAATAACTTACTATTTGTTTGAATTTTAATTAAGAAGTTTACATTGTAGGCATATCTCGCACTCATTCATCCATTCCTCAGCTGAAGACACTTAGGTAGTTTTCATATCTTGACCATTATAAACAATACTGCGACGAACACAGGAATGTATACATTTCTTCAATATCCTGATTTCAGGGCCAGAGAGATGGCTCATTGCACAAAGGCATTTGCTGCTGAGTTCAATCCCTGGAATCCATATGGTAGAAGGAGAAAAACCGATTGCTCAAAGCTATTCTCTGATCTTAAAATGTTTCACGTGCACCCCAACACACAGATAAATGGAAAAGGTGCTGGGTTCAGTTATTTTGGATGTATTTTCAGATATGATTTATGGATTATGTGGGTTTTTTGAAAACAGATTTTTCGTACAAGATATTCTGATTAGTTTCCCTTCTCTCAACTCCTTCCAGATCTTCCCTACTTCCCCACCCACCCAAGTCCACATCCTTTCTTTCTCTCTTTCATTAGAATACAAACAGACTTCTAGAAAATAAATAAAATAAAATAAAGTAAAAGAAAACAAATGCAGAATAGTATAAAACAAACAAAAAGAAAAAAATGGAATAAAAGCACAAGAAACACATGCCAATGCTAGGACCCATTTATACAATCACTTGTCTGGGAATATTTTTATTTTATTTAACTTACAGATCTTTTGCTTATATATTATGATTTCTGGATTTCATGTAATTTGAATTTATTTTGTGGAACTTCAAACTCTTTTCTGAGTGGATGCACCATTTATATCCACATCTCCAGTGTACAGGTGTCTTTTTTGCTCATGTCCTCACTAACACTCATGCTTTGATGATGGCCATCCTAACAGGTGTGGTGTGGCGTCTTGCTGTGGCTTTGGTTTTCATCCTCCCAATAACCGTAGATGCTGAGCATCCGTCCTGTACTTACACTTCCAGCCATTTGCATATTGTCTTCAGAGACAATTCAAGCCACTTGCTCATGTCTTCTTAGGGCTTCACTATCACTTTGCTGTTGAGCTGTAGGCATTCCACATATGGTTTAGCCATCAATCCCTGACCATATACGTGGTTTTCAGTGTTTCCACACCTTCTGGTGCCCTACTGTGTGTGGTTGTTTCCTCTGCTGTGCTGGAGCCTTTGGATTTAAAGTCATCCTGCCCACATAATTTTGCCTTTCTATAACATCTCCATATTGTTTGTCAGCCCCATGTATGAAGCTTTTCACTTGCAGTTTCTTTGAGGAATTTCACGATTTCCATTCTTGTATTTAGAATTTTTAATATATTGTTGTGTGTGACATAAACATAGTGTTAAATTTCATTCTTTTATATAAACATTTAATCTTCCCAGAACACACAGTTATAAAACAAAACAAGGTAATCCTCCCATACTTAATATGGTGGATGAACCTGGAAGACATTATGGTAGGTTGTTGGAGCCCACTAGGTTTCCTAGTGGTTGTACCAAGCAGGACTGCATGGGAAGTTGACTGGACCACGGGCTTGGATACCAGGTGTTTGTAAGGGTCTACACTTGACTGTAACTAGCAAGGGGGAGGTCTTTTGCTCCACCCCTTGGCATTGTTATAAATAGACTTTTGGAATAAAGTTCTGGGCCGGTGGATAAGGATCCAGGCCCACTAGAGTCTATCCTGCATTTCTCTCTGTTTCTCTCCCCTCTATTTCTAACTAAGTATCTTATTTCTCATTCCTCAAGTGTCCCTGGGATAAATAATGGTGGGGGCTGGTTCCCCCACAGTAAGTGGAATAAGCCAACCCCAGAAGGATGAATACAGCAAGATTTACTGCATATGAAGTATCACAACAGCCAAATCAAGAAACAAAGAGTGGAGATAGCTGGACTGGCAGTGGAAAGCAAGGAAGTGCTATCCATGGGGTGCGAGGTTCAGTTGGTGAGGTGAGTAACTTGTGCAGATTTGCTGGGTGGTGAGGTATTCTTTCTCAGCAGTCAGCCACGAATTTAAAACTTTAGGTGTTGGGTGTCATTGCTAGTAAGCTCACACAAAACATGTATGTTGAATGAAGTAATTAATAAGTTAATTAATTATCCTACACTTAGAGATATGCATGAGGGTCTGGGCCATAATCCAAACCCAAATATTATTGTTCTTACTGTAACTTATCCAACCTACCTTGAAAAACTAAAGCTATAACTCATAATGGAATGCATAGATCCATAGAACCCAAGGAAAACATATTAAAGAGACCTCACTGGGGTGGAGAAAAGCTAGAATAGAGGTGAGTTTCCAAAGATCAGAAGAGGAGTTGCCCATGCTGAAGCATTTGCTGCAGAGTTGGATTCGTGGCCCAGAGATGATGTATCTTCATAAGGCTGAGTGACATCATTTCTGAGCTCAGCCTATTGAGAACTTCATGGTTTCTCTGTCTTTCCTCTTAGATCTCTGAGTCCCACAGTGCCTACCCTCTAGGCATTAGCATCGGTATAAGTGGTGGATTTACAGACAAATAGAAGCAATGCATGCTAAGTAAACCAAACTTGTGTTTTGCTTTGTGCTTCCCAAGTACAGGGTAGAGTTGGATGCATACAACTATGTGTCCAGCAGGTGTCAGCATTGGGCTGCTTCTACTCATTCAGTTGACTCCATAGTATCTTCAAAGGACCATCAATATTCAGCATGGAACATACTGAGATGTGAAATAGCAGGTGCAGCAAATCTGTGGTGAGGATGCATTTAATGGGTGAAGGATTCAATATTCCATCCACTAAGCAAACAACTGTATATAAAACCCCATCTGTAGCTTTTTTAACTATGTCCATTTAAAAAAAAATCAATTTATTTCAAAATACCAGTATCCTATTTTGTAGAAGATAGCTTTATACAATTAGGTGACAAAATGGATTAAAGCCATTGACAGAAATATAAATATTTGAGTAATTTTAGGTTGCATCTGCTACATCAGAAAGAAACACAGAAGGATAAAAAAAGTCTCTTTAGGATATAATTTCAATCATAAAGTTTTTGGCAAAATAGATTTTTTAAAGTCACTCTTCCCTCATCAATACTAAGAATCTCTATCATTTTGAGCAGATTAAAACTACTTCTGGTAATATGCACCAATGAAACTAAATGGATGGTTGACCAACTTCAGGTGAAATGTTACTGTATAATCCATACCCCACTGGATTGTTTTGCAGGTAGTCAGCACATAGAACACAGCTGTCCTGGAACACATTTCAGTCCGTGGATGTGCAAGAAGGTCAGGCCTTGCACCAGATGTAAATTGACTAATGTGTTCCTTAACTGGCGAGTCTGATGGGCTCAGCCTCTGTAGAATCACTGTATATAAACCTGTAGCTGTGCATACAGCACCTTCATATGGACACTGAGAACCAAAGAGGCAGAGTGACTGGTATGAGCCTCCGAGTGAGTATGGGGTACAAGTCTGCTTTCCATGGTCCCTTATTTTGGAAAAGAAGATAAGACATGAAGAAATTCTACTGTTGGTTACAGGAGAAACTAAAAATTATCCTTGCACCCAAGGATCTTAGATAGAAGGATACTTGATCAAGCAGAAGCAGTTATAGTTCCTCAAATGACATTTGCACAACTCCAGGAGCCATGGTATTCCTGAGGTATAGATCAGGGATACTTGGTTATCAAGCACCTTCATAGCTCTTATATACTGAGCTGTTTCTTGTTTGAAAACTCTTTCAGGAACCGTGTGAGCCAGCTCAGAAACAAAGCTTCATGACAGGAAGCATTAATAAATAGGATCCAAAGTCAAACTGACAGGTATACATTTACATGTTTTACTTTTCTTTTTCTTAAATTTGAGGATAAATCTATCTTAATATTTTCCAAGTGCTAGTAGTGTTTGTATCACAGTTGTCTAAGGGATTAGAATTCAGAAGATTGGGTGGCCTAAAGAAAAATCAACAACAAAAACATCAATTTCAGAGCACAAAACCAAAGGGCCAGCTGATCTATCCTACAACTACAGTGTCTCACCATGAGACCAGTAACATGCACTCTGTCACTATGATGAATGTGATTTCAGCCTTGTAAGAGAACCACATTAGATAGTTCATATAGAATTCAAAACCATAACAACACCATTTACAGTCTTTCCTCATGCACAAAACCCTTAACAATGTGCAATGACTCCATTCAAAGTGAGTGAGTGACTTGAGGCATCAGCAGTGTGTATATACAGTCATATTAATATGTTAAAAATGATGTTCAAAGCATGATCCACTTCACATTTTGTTAGATGCATTTCAATGATCACGTAATACACTGCTTTCTAGAAATGATGGCTTTGTCAATCTTTCCCTTGCTTTTATCTGAATGATGGCAAAGAAGACTGTTTTTATGGACACTATGTAATATTTCCCACCATCTTTTTTCATCTCCTTGGGGCACTGCCGAGAAACACATTAGGTCATAACTCAGTACTGGAAGAAAATTCTGATGATGAACCTTACTTTTGCAAAGACTCACTGACATTAATCTGCCATATGTGATCACTGTGTGTGAGATTGAAGATGGTATTTCAGGTCTGTGTACCAGAACAAGCCCATCATAGGACTCCCTCAAATCACAGGAGAGATGCCTCTCAAGGCCTCAAGTAGGAGCAGACACGTGGGAAGGTTCCAGGGATGAAAATTACCTGCTTTTCCAGTTCATTGTACCAGGATCAGTGACAAAATTATTTTGTATTTCCTGGATTTCTGTGGCCTGGATTTATCACATCTGTGGGAAGAAGAAAATGCGCTTTAAGATCCAAGTATATTTGCATTTGGATTATCTGGGAAGCATTAAAAATGATACCTTTGGCACACATTCAACACTTTAGCGTTTGCATGCCCAGGAAGAAGAGTGTGGGTGGAAAGACAGGAGATGGTTGTGTGATGGGCTTTAGAAACAAACCAACTTCACGTTTGAATGAATTCAGGCAGATTTTTTTCAGACTTATTTTATAGGCTTTAAACATTTAACAGCTAGGTTTTCTGTATCTGAGTCTCCATTTATCCTTTCTAACATGTGTCAGTGTATGTGTGTGTGTATGTGTGTGTGTGTGCAGTCATGTTCCTGCAAATGCATATTTGCGTATAGGTTTATGTGTGTGCTTGTGTGTTGCATGCGGTGTGTGTTAGTGTAGGTCAGAAGTCAATCTTTGATGCTGTCATCAAAATCTCTCACTGGGACCTAGGACTCACCCATTAGGCTAGGGTGGCTGGCTGACTGGCTGGCTGGTGAGCCCCATGATTCCTCCTGTCTCCATCTCCCAGCACTGGGATTACAAAGCACAACTTTCATGTGGGTTCTGAGGAATGAACTCAGGTCCTCATGAAAACACTTTACCTACTGAGCCATCTCCCCAGCCACCAACACAAATTATTTCAAGAACTCCACCAATCTTGTCTTGCTGCTCCTTATACAGGGCACTTTCTTTGGGGTTGGAAACCCACAAATTGACAGAATAATTAGAGACTCAGGAGTTAAGACTTCTAGAAATCAAATATTTTCTTACTTAGAGCATGAATTCCACTTTTTATATTAGATTTTGATCAGCTTCTCACATTCTTTCTCAATGGATATTGGATATTGATTATGAGGTTGACAGCAATGATTGGATGTAATAGATATACTCTCGTGAGGAAAATGTGGGTCAGAGCTCAGTGTCTCACTGTTATCCAGAGAGTCATCTAGATACTGTTGTGCTGTTGGGATGTATTCTCTAGCATCAGTCTGTTGGGTTTTTACTGTTAACAGAAGTGGCCTCAGAAGATGTTTTTTGTTTTTGTTTTTGCCGCCATTCACTGAAGAATGTGTATGTGTGTATGTGTCTGTGTTTGTGCATGCATCTGTTTGTGCGCATATGTGTGGTGTGTGTTTGTATGTGCATGTGTGTAGGTATGTGTGGTAAGTGTGCATGTGTGTTTATGTGTGTATGCATTGGCCTTTGTGTGTGTGTGTGTGTGTGTGTGTGTGTGTGTGTGTGTGTGTGTGTGTCTGTGTTGAGGCTTGGGGGGTTTAGGACATCTTATGTGAAATACATTCATCATAAAAGCAAAAGGTACCTGCCTACATTTGTATTTGGTACTAATTTTTAAAAGCTTGATTTTCTTTGCAAACCTCCGGTCAGTACTTCATAATAAAGATCAAGTGGCTGACTTGTGCACAGCTGTCCAGGTTGCTGTAGTGGCTTGGTGTGGGTATGCCTTTATAATCCTGAAGACTCTGCTTAGAATCATAAGGAAAACAAATAGATTTTAAATATATTTTTGCCATGATCTTCAAATGTTGCTTTAAAAATGACAAATGATAAAATATCCACCCAGCTATGGCTGCTTTTGGTTCCGATAAGGTGCCCTTCCTTAATACCCTGCTTCTCTCCCTTCTCTCCCTCTGCTCCTCTGTTCCCCTCTACTCTCTCTCTGTAGAGCTCATTATGACAGTAGCCAGGAGACCTGGCTCTTGAAGACAGCACCGTAATAAGCACCAAAGGGCTGTTCTAAGAACAGTCCTACACAGTGAATACTGGAGTGGAGGCCTGTTCTGGGATTTTCCTATGTATATTCTTTTACATTTTTTAACATGTGGAGATCATTTTCTGTGTTTGAATGAGACCAATCACATCTCCACCTATGATGAACACATGATGATGATCATTTTGGAATCATTTTAATGTGAACATGAAATAATTATTTACTAAAAAGATAAACCAATGTTGCATGATTGTTATTATTTATTTAAAATACAAAGAAAAGGTGACTATATTTTTTTTTAAATAAAAATTAATAATTGCTTACTAAGTGGTAAACAGTAATTAGAGGTTTACAGTCAAGTCTAAGGCAACTGTGTGTGGACTGTTTTCAGTCCCAGTCAGGGGATAAGCTAGAGGCCCAGATGTCATTGTTGGAAAATGAAATATATTCTAGAGTCAGTCATATGGTTGCCAAGTCCTTAAGTTGCCAAGAACACTCCATGTCAACTGTCACACAGGCCTTCACAGCATGGAGGAGGTGAAGGAAGACCGCCCCCCAGAAGCAGGCAGTGGTGCTTCTTAAACACAGGAAGCAGAATTCAGATACTGGTGTGTTTGGTTCTGGAAATCCTTCTTAATAAACAACAGTGAATAGCCATTAACACCCCTTCACTTTAAGTCATCCTTCTCATCTGAATAGTGTAAAATTCCATGGGAAACTTTACAAGAAGTGATAACTTTAGAGGAGATACACCATTAAGTACCACACATCCTTAATCATTTTATCCTTTGCAATAATAATGCAATATCTCAAACAACATTCATCAACATCAAAGACCCCTAATAGATTTCTGTTTGCCCTGAAATTGTAATGGTCTCCTGTATGTTTCTTAATCATCTACCCTCAACCTTTCTGCCAGGAAACTTCTCTACATGAATAGCTTCCTGAGAGTGAAGCTTTATTGAAATATAGATTTTTCTCACTAAGAAATTAACAGTAATTAGTTTTGCTCATTAAATACTTTGCTAGTCTGTCTATTGGGTTAATCTGAATGTATACATCAAATTTAAATTTTCTTAGCCCCAAAGGAGGCTCTATGCTTATGACTTAAGTTAGTTCATGAGCTATTCACTATTCATGTTCCACCCATGGACCAACAAACTTGAAATGTAAATTTTTTAATTGTTTGAATACAAGAGACAGAGTAGACATCCATGATTCTGTAGGAAGACGTGTCTTCTATAGTACAAAAAGCAGCCAAGCAGCCTCCAGACCTTCTCTTCCCAGGAGAATGTGACACCAGGCATCGAAGCGAGCTGATTTCATTTACTTAAGCTCACATTTTGTGACACTGCCATGTTAAAGTTGTTTATAGTTAACAAGCTTGGGGACTTTACAGAGGTTGTATATACTTCAGTACACATGTTCTCCCACACATGTGGTACTGTAAACACTGCACCTCATGCTCATTTTCATTATAGCTGTTTTTAGCTTGATGTTGTGGATGGTGATTCTTTGTTCTGTAGTTAGGATTCTTCTAAACGTAACTTGCTCTAGAGCCAAAGACTCAAGGGTAATTCGCTCCTCAGTGGATCCCAGAAAACATTCTATGGACATGAAAAAGGCATTAGACAAAGCCAGTGTATAAAATCCAGCTTCATCAAGCAAGTTACCACTCTTTGTAGTTGGGTAACTGTGGGGACATGTAAAGCATGCACCCCAGAATTAGCCTCTTGTCTGTTCTGTCCTGTAGGTCCTTTTTATCAGTGCCTTTGTGGTTCATTAATTCCCCTGTACATCTGGCCAGCCCCCATGCATAAGCCCAGGGTTAGGGTAACAGATGCTGCTGGGAGTGGACAGTGAATGTAGACCACATATGGGAGGTCACAGACAGCATCTGCTTCCCTGGGTCAGAGAGGTAAAATTCAAAGACCTTGGCTCCATTTGGAATCAGGATAAAATAATGGTTTATACCAAGGTGAAGTCTCACAGCCAGATTATAAGGCAAATGTTATATAGAGCAGACTTACCTTTGGAAATATATAAGGAAGATGTCTTTTTAGATATGGGAACACAGCTTTTCAACAGATCCAGCTTCTGGGTTCATGTTCAGGATGGGCACACAGTACTGTTTCTGTCCCCAAGTTTTGAGAGACTTGCCTTCCATATGGGAGCAATGTTATGTGAAGAAAACTATATTTGAACATTAAGATCACACTCATTTTTTGAGATGCCCATGAGACTTGAGACTGAAGAAACACCATAACTCTTGTTTTCACACTTAATTTAGGAGGTGCTTCTTGGGTGTGTGGTGAGTGGAATCACCCTCACTGCTTAACTTCTTTCTCAAGGGGACTGAAGTAATTAGATGCAACTTAAATATGCATATGATGTGACTTTTTTATATATAAAGAGCAGACTTAATAGAATCATCAATGTTTACTCTTCGGATGTAATTGGAAATAGTTGTGTGCTTGGGAGTGGAATGAATTCTAATCACCTCTGCTATTAATAGCAATCAGTAAAAGCTCTTTTTGACATCATAAGTTCAAGAACTAAACATGTATAATGGTTTAGCCACTAAGAGGTAAACTTTAGACTCTGCTCTTCATGATGTAGGAGAAGGATTAAGAATTCAAACAGTCCTCATTTCCAGTGAGATGGAGAAGCAACTGCAGGTTTGAAGAAAATCTTATTTCCATGAGTGGACATTACAGGCAAGCTAACCAGACTGGAGTAGGAGTAACAGAAAGTGAAGAGAGACAATCAAAGAGATAAAACACTTCAGATGCTCAACACCTCATAAGGGCATCTGTTGACCTGTTCTTCAGAAGTGGAACCTAAATTGTTGTAAGGAGAACAACAAGTAATTGTTGTAACATCCTCACATAACTGCCTAATAACTTGCACTGTCCTCAGCAGTAGACATCTATCTGCTAGCTAATTTTATTCTAAATGGATTATTAGGATAATGGAGTGTGCTGGGACTCTGGGATGCATTCACATAGAGGTTGAGATGGTTGCTCTTTCCCTTTCAGTGTTCCTAGGTACCAGAGCAGTTGTTTCTCAAAATGTGGATTAAGACACTTTGGGGGTCGAATGACCCTTTCACATGGGTTGACTAAGACCATTGGAAAACACAGATATTACATCGTGATTCATAACAGTGGCAAAATTACAGTTATGAAGTAGGAACAAAAATAATTTTATGGTTGGGGGTCCTCACAACATGAGGAACTAGGAAGGTTGAGAAGCACTGTACCAGAACAATGTCTGCTGTACGGGAGAATCATTGGTTAGCTTTTGGTTGGGGTGCTAGAGAGACACCTTGCTGATTTCCCCAACTTCCAGGTTCTAGGGGCTGCTTTTGAAAGATGTCATCACCTGGCCATAGAAAATGAGGTTCTGAGATCTTTAACCCAGTGAGTTAATGCAATGTGGAAAAGTGTAGTGGAAGCTACATTGGGTCATGGAGAAAAAAAATTCTGTGAGAAGAAATAAATGATTCAGTTTTCCAAATTCAGCATTGATCTTGAGTGAAGATGGTTCTGCAAGAACGTGAGACAGAACCTGAAGGCATTTTGTACCCCCGGGTGTATCTCTAGGCCTCTATTCTGTGCCATTCTAACGTGTCACCCAACTGTCATTTTTAAAAATTCTCTTTATTTTTTGAGATTATAATATAATTACACCATTTCCACCTTTCCTGCCACCCTTCCCAATCCTTCTACACACCCCTTCTTGCCCTCTTTCAAATTCATGGCCTCTTTTTTCCCATTAATTGTTACATGCATATGTATATGCTTGTATATACGTATATATTCCTAGACATAACCTTCCAATTTATATAGTGTTACTTGTATGTATGTTTTCAGGGCTACTTTTTGGTACTGGAAAACCAATTGGTGTGCTCTTCCATGGAAAAGAATATTTCTGGGGAATGTCATTATTTTCTTGTATTCTTACTTTTGACTCTTGAGATAACAGTCCAGGACCTGGGCTCAAGGGAGGTGAGTGAGAGAGTCCTCTAGCCACTTTCTAGATTGTATATAGATACTTTCCATGAGGAGGAAGTGATAAACTTCAAGCAGGTTCTGCCTTAGCAGGTGCCCTGCTGCTGTGCTTCAGGTCTGCCCTCTGCGTGGGGAATGCAATCGCTCCTCTGTAAGGCCTCTCTGCCTCAGGAGCTCTGCGTGGGGAATTCAATGGCTCTGGCTGTCCACTGCTTACTGTGTAGTGACACCATGCTGGTGCTTTATGTCTCCAAGGCTGGTGGCCACCATACACCTTTAGATCCGTGACAATTAACTCCCAGGCTCACTAAAGAAGAATTCCCCACGAAGTGCTCCAGCACTCAGTTTCTGTCTTACGTGATATGCAAAATGGAGAAAGCGATCTAGAGCCTCGGACCTGGGTTCAGGTTTGAGTATACGCACTATCCAGGCACATGCCTTCATCCCTTTTTCAGAAACCAGTATCCATGCCATCCCCAATTCACAGCTTCATCTTTGCATGTGGCTTTTCTGGTAACAGTCCTTCTGCTTCTGTCTCAGCAGTGATGATGAGGACTAATGCTTAGAAGTACCTCAGTGCCTTGAAGCATTCATCTGATCTATAGAAATAAGAGCTATGGCTTCCTAAGATTTAAAATAGGAGAAGTTTTCTGATCTTGAGCAAATGGTTACCTTCCATGTGTTACCTGGTCAATGCTAGTGGCTTGTTAAAAAAAAATAAAGGGCAAAGGAAGGTTAACAGTATAGAAAGGACAAGGAGATGCTCTGACTTTTCAGTCTTACTGCCAGTTGGTGACAGAGGCAGCATGGGCCCATGAGCTTAGTTTCCTTTAATAAATAGATAATTAATTTTAACACTTAGAACCTTTCTTCATTTCTTAATGGGTGTCAGGTTCTGTTATGAGTAATGCTAATATCAGATATGGTGGAGGCCAAAAGACAGGCCCAGTTCTTAATTCCCTCTAGTTCTCTGCTACACCCTGGTGTGGCCTTCTTGTGGGAGGGGCTTGCTTCTCTACACTTGATTGTGCCTTTCCTTGTTCAGTGACTTGCAGGTGAAAAGGCCAAGGTACCGTCCCTAAACATAAACCAGAAAGGCTTTGAATGATTCTGTTTCCTTGGTGGTGCCCACCAGCACCACAGGAGATGCTTTTCAGGAGGAGTGATATTCCATGAACCTGCATCCCCTCTGACAGCAGCCTTTAGGAGTACCAGCCGCTGCAGATAGAATCAGGAGCACTTCTGCAACCAGGCCAAGGCAGCACCTCACTACTTACAATTTTCACTGAAGCCAGTCACTCTAAGAGTCGGAATAGGCAGTACTGCAGTGGTAATAGCTTATAGACACACATAGGTCATGCTATTTAATATTTCTAGTTTATGGATCAGGAGACTTTGAGGCATGGAGGCCAGGCCATCTGCAGTTGCACAGTAGTGGAAAGTAGGTTCTAGGATTTGAATTCAAGCATTCTGTCTCCATGGGGAAGAGTTCTTCATTTGTCATTTATTAAAATTAATTCTAAGCTAAATTTAATTGTTAAGGAAGTCTTTTTGATAACAGAAATAGAAAGGCACAAAGGCACATGCTGTAAAAAAAATCTGCAAGATTTTAAAGTTATGTGTTCCTGGATTTGAATCTCAACTCTCACACATTATGTGAATTTTCTGATGACTGCTAAGTGCTCAGAAGAATGACAAGGACATGGACTACTTTATGAATATTAAATAAGTCCCACCCATTGGACATCTGATCAGTGAGATGTGGCTCTAGATGCTCAGCATGCTGATATGAGTAACACTCACTAAAACTTCACAGTCCAGAGCAAAGGCAGATGGTGCCCAGCAAGATAAAGAGATGGGGAGTGTGTGGCATCAGGATCCTAATCCACATGCTAGTTAGAACCTTGCAGGCAGCCCTTTGCTTGCTTGCTTGCTTACTGTAGAGATTGGCTCATGTAATTGCAGGGCCTGAGAAGTCTGTACTCAGCCAAACTGGAGATGTAGAAGAGATGGTGGTGTGGTTTCACTGAAAGCCAAAAGTCCTGAGAACAGTGGGTCCCATGGTGTGAGCTCCAGTCTGCATCTGAGCCCCGTGTTCCAGCTTCAGACACTGTACCAGAAATCCTATCTTATCCCTCTCTCCTGATCACTCTGCACGAAGTCCCATTGCATGGAAGAGAGAAATCTGCACTGGTGAGTTTACAATTCAAGTGTGAGTCTTGCTTGGGCCTGGGCAGATGGATCAGTCAGCAAAGTACTTGATGTACAAGCTTGTGGACCCAAGTTAAGCCTTCCAAAACACTGAAAAATGCTGGATTGTCAGTACACATGTATAATCCCAGCTCTGGGGAGGTAGAGACAGGGAGATCCCTGGAGTTTGCTGGCTAGTAGGTCTTGCAGAATTGGTGAGCTCTGGGTTCAGTAAGCAACTCTGTCTCAAAAAATAATAATGGGGAGCAGTTGGGGAAAACACCTGATGATCAGCTCTGGCTTCCACACACAAGCATGGATACACATACACACCAAAACCCAAACCAAAAATCAAATACAAAAGTCAACCTTACAGAAAACCATTACAGCTACATGCAGAATAATGTTTACCCTGACCCCCTGGCTTCCCTGTGGCCCGTGCAGATTGGCATGCAGAGTGACACATCACTCTCTGACTTGGGAAGTCGCCAGGAGAGGGTTTCCAGAGGCAGCTGAGAGGTTATACTGAGTTTTAGAGAAGACAGCATGGATGATATATTGGGTGACATGTATTGAGTACTCAGTAAAGACTGGTTTCTCTCCTATCACCTTTACAGGTCATGAGAAAAAATACTACTTACTGCCAAGCAAGAACTCTCTGGGGCACAGAGCATGGATGTTTCCCCTGCCTTCTATGTCAAAGGAAAGAATTGCTGACTCCTCTTGAGGGGGAGGGTGACTTCTGTGGTTTGTTTATAATTGTTCAGCATAGTTCCACCCCAAACAGAATGCTTTCTGGTGTTTTAAAACTTCCAATTGCTTTTTACTTATGAAGAGAATTTACAGTGAGTTATGCTATAAAGTAATCTAACCTGCAGAGACATACCACATTGGACATTCCCAGACACATCTTTGCTCCCTTGAGGGGAAGCTGTGAGGGTAGACTGGTAATCGCTGTAACAGGATCAGCATGGGGGAGATTGATCACACCTAGGAAAGTGACCTCTTCTAGGAACTTTGCAAAAGGCACACCTTTCCTGTTGATTGATTACACATCAGGGTGACCAGCCCTGGCTGAGAGGCTCAGTGTGTTACTCACCTTCTGCTGGCACATGCACTTTTTTTTGTTGTTGGTGTTCATGCAAGATTGATGTGGAGCAGCTGTAGTTGGAAGGCCCCAGAAATTCATACCATGAAAACACAGCTAGCTTTGAAAGGAAAAAGGGAAAGAGATTTATTATACACAAACACAATTACAATAAGCTCCATTTAAAATGATGATTAAATTTTAATACATCTATAGAGAGTGGTCTTCTTGCTGAGAAAGGGAGCAAGAGTGCATTCATGGAAGAAAGTCTGCTTCCTTCTACATCCTGAGTACACAGCTCCAAATCTGTGTCAATGGCCAGTCTTGACTCACCAACTCTTATTCCAGATCACAGCTCCCATTTTACTATGGAAAGTCTGTTTACTAAGGCTGCCTCTATCTTGTAGTCCACATCTCCAGGGTCAGTGTCTAACCAGCCAGCTGCTTCCTCTTATCCTCTCTGAAAGCTGGCAGTCGTCTCCACAGCCTCACTCACTCTCTCTACTTCTGAACAAGGCCATGCACACAGGGCAGTGTGTCCAGGTGGCCTGGGCACCTTGGCTCCTTAGAGCAGGAATCTTTATCTCATTGGCCAGCTTCTTAGAGGGGTCATCTCTCCTTTCATCACTTTAAACTGTGCAGTTCTGAAATGTTAACTTTGACCAGATGTTCCCTTCTGTTCCTATCCTTGTGTCTCCCTCTGTAACTATCCGCAGATCTGACCCTGAAGTCCTCACATCTAATCTATTTCCTCGTTTTCCTCTCTCTGTCAACCCCTCCTGTTGTCCTTTCCTGCTCCATAACAATTTGTTGTTCTTTTCCTCAAATCCTTTGTTTTGCTATCCAACACCTCATCCATGTGAAAACCTTCAACTTTAGATCAATGTGACACCACTTTCTTTCCCTCCTCTCTGCTGCTTAGGAGTTGAGCTCTAAAACTAAAAACCAAATGAACATACACCAAATCTCAATTCTGGAAATTAGTGTGATTTGCCTGTCACCAATAGCAATTAACTCCATGCTTCCCAAGCTTCAGTGAGTGGTGACATCTAACTCCCTACCTATGGATTTCTCATCACCTGTGCTGGATAGTTTTATGTCAACTTGACACAGCTAGAATTATTTGTAAGAAGGAAACCTCAATTAAGAAAATGCCTCCATAAGATCCAGCTGTTAGATCAAGATCAGGCTGCCATGATAAAGTACCATACATGGAGTGGCTTAAACAACAAAACCTTTGTTCAGTGTGTGAAGTTCAAGGTTACAGCAGAATGTGCTAGGGGAAGGCTTTCTCCAGGTTTGTAGATGGCTACTATGTACCCCTCCCCCACCCATGGTCTTTTTTCTAAACATATGCACTTTTCCTCCTCCTGGAACATCATCTCTAGGTAAAAGCCCCACCTTCATGATCTCACTTAATCTAATAACCTCCTAGTGATGGTGCACCAAAGACAGTGGCACAGGGAGACTAGAACTTCAACATGTCCACTAAGGGGCAGAGAGTCCAGTCCTCAGCAGATCCTAAGTTGAACCAACCGGTTGAGATTAAGTCCCAAATTCAATTAAAGCAAATACTTTACAAAGCAATATTACTTCTGAAATGAGAGAGAATAAGTTACATGTGAAGGTGGAGATGCCCCATGTGGTTGGTTCTGCAAGGAAGGCCCAGCTGCTGAGTGATGCTTGAAGATGGACTTAGTTTAGCACCAGTGCTTTTTCTACTGAAAGCCTTTTGCTTAGGGATACTCAATTCCTAGGGTGGCCAAAGTTCAGAAGCACAAGAGATGCTATTTGGAGATGGCAGATGATGGCTCTAGAGGATTCCCAGTGGGTTTATGACCTCATCTCAGCATCTGCTTTCTAAAGAATTTAGCCTGCAACTGGTTTAATCTATTGTCACATGACTCATTTTCACATAATTATAAAGGGTGATCAAAAAAAAAAAAAGAATACAACCAGTTTTGCATCTTCACAAACACCAGTGCTACAGCCTGATTCATTGGATTTATCATTGTTTCCAAGAATATCTACATTTTTAGTGTAAAAACTCACAATAAAAATTTTATTATTTACATGTGTACATAGCCATTTGTTTACATGCTCTGATTAACATTAACTTGTTTCTTACTCACTAGTGCATATTTGCATGGTATGTAGACAGTTTCCATATTCCTTTTATTGTCCTCACTGCTTTTTCAGCTTTGTCAATGTTAACTTGACAGATACAAATTTGTGTATATTCAGTGTATACTACTTCATGTTCTGCTTCATGTATATGTGTGTAAGGATGATCAAGTAGATTTATATCCCACTATCTCATGTCATAACTTGGTTATTGGTGAGTGATGAGGATATTTAAGATCAACTCCTCAGCCAAATTCAAGCACACAACATATTTCTACTAACTCTACACAGCAAACTGTGTAGGTCTGCATTAGTTATCCATCCTGCAACTGACAGCATGGGTCTTTTGATTACCACTTCTGCACTGTCCCCTAGTCCCAGATCCTGTACCTTCTGTTGTCTTCACTTTGGCTTCTTCAGATCTTTCACATAAGTGAGATCACACAGTGAATACCTTTCTGCTCAAGTTTCCACCCATCATTAGCACCTTCTGGGCTCATCCACATTGTCACAAATAACAGTCCTTCTTTTTCTTTTCTAAGGCTAAAAGATATTCTATTGCATATACACATATTTACCTGTGATAGTTCCTTTATCCATTTACTCATGGACTGACACTTGGTTTTTCTCTACTTTTGTGAACAATATTACAATGAGCATGGTGGTGGAACTACTTCTTTGAGGTAACAATCTTATTCCTTTGGACAGACATACACAGGATTGAGATTGCAAGATAATGTGGTATTTCTGTTTTCCAGTATTTGAGGAATTTCTCTATTGAAAGCATAGATTGGCATTCATTGTACACATCTTTAGTCTTTGGGGGCAGTTTAATATTGCCCTTTATATTCTTCCCTAGGTTCTTTTGTCTTCTATGAAATTACCCATTCTTTAAAGTCCGAGACAAATTGTTTTGCAGAATGGAATTCAATTCAGATTTGATTCTGGTTATTTCTTCATATTTAGTTAGTATTAATAGATAGCACTGTGTCTCTTTGACAATGTTAATGGCTAGTAGGTCTTTCCACAATAAAGGTTCTTTTACATGAAGCAGGTTTTGATAAAGATTTACAAAGATGGAAGCTCTTTCTCTCCTATCTGAAGTTCTTTGTTTTATCTCTCAGTTTACCTCTTCAAGTCATTCTACCATCTCCTGACACGTGATGGGGACCTTATCAGAAGATCTTGGCATAATGAACTTATAAATGGGCATCAAACCCCAATGGAAATGCTTAACCTTAAAAGTAAAAGTTTGTCCTTATCTTTATATTGTGACTGTTTTTCATCTGATGACATGCAGTCTGACTTAAAATACTTGTACCTTTTCATCCATGGATTTGAGCATGTCTGACCTCTTGCAAACTGAGATATTCCTTGCATCTATACATGTCCTCTACAATATTTAGGAGGTCAAACGTCAGATGGGCATCCACATCACACAGATTCTTTGTGTCCATAGAGATCTGTGAAGCAAACCTTAAGAGATGAGAGACACACAATGCAGATTGTACCTATGGCCTGCACCAAAGTTGGGGCTATAAGGATACTACAGATGGTTGGCACTGATAAAAGAGATGGAGAGAGGAGGCATACATGGGTACATGTGGACCTCAAGCTCCTGACCATCCCATCCCAATGCGAGTAGACTATTTCCTTTTTTAATTTTTATTAAGTTTTTCATTTATTTTACATCCAAACCACAGTTTCTCCTCCCTCTTCTCCTCCCATTCCCACCCCTGCCTCCCCTCTGCCCCATTAATCCACTCCTCTGTTTCTGTTCTGAAACAGGCAGGCCTCCAATGGATGTCAACAAAGCATGGTATATTAAGCTGAGGTGGAACTAAGCTCCTTCCTTTATATTAAGGCTGGGTGAAACAACCCAGTATGAGGAATAGGTTCCCAAATACCAGCCAAAGCATTAGAGAAAGGCCCTGATCCCACAGCTACGAGTCCGGCAGACAGACCAAGCTACACAACTGTCACACATATGTAGAGGACCTAGGTCTGTCCCATACAGGCTCCCTAGCTGTTGGTCTAGAGTCTGTGAGTTCCTATTAGTTCAGGTTAGTTGTTTCTGTGGGTTCCCCTGTCATGATCTTGACATCCCTGGCTCATACCGAAGCTCTGGTCAGTACTTGACTGTGGATCTCTACATCTGTTTCTATCAGTTACTGGATGAAGGCTCTCTGATTGCAATTAGAGTAGTCACCAATCTGATTACCAGGGATGGCCATTTAAGGCACCTTCTCCATTTTTGCTAGGAGAGATTGAATTGGACTCAGTCATTTGGGATTCAAAGTTCTGACTCCTTCCTTTTTATTGCTATTTGAAGCTGGGCATAATACTTACTAATTCAGAGACTCCTTTCCTCATCCCCTAGACAAGGATAACAGCACCTACACTGTGTGGTTGGAATACATACTCTATTCCTTGTTCTAGTAAATATCAAACATGAACCAGTACTAAAGAACCTTTCTATGGTGTTTGCAATGTACAGATAATATTCACATCACATCAAAATCTATAGTGATGTAGTCATCACATTTAAATCTTGCAAGAACTACAGAGGTAAGTGGATTAGTGATATTAGCAGATTGCCAAATCTTGTGTGTACAGAGGATCAGCTCTGACACTCATCCTGTTCATTAAACTCCCAAGAATTAACTGAGTCACGGCATAGTGTCATCTTCCTGCAGGAAGTGGTTTAATATCCCTGAAGTAGATAAATGATTGTACACTTTATGCAAATGCTGACATCAATGAAAGGAAACCATCAACTCCAAATCAGAGAAAAACAAACCATTAAATGGAATTGTAAAAAACAATATTTCTTAGATGTAAACATATCAATACTGTATCACAGAGGACATGGTTTAAATAGGATAAGTAATGAAAATTTTTGTCTGAACCTGTCAAATGTTAATGGACTAGACATTGTTAATGTAATTCTTAACTGTATGTATTGTATATACTTATTGGATATAATTTTTCTTGTATTAATTATAAGTGTTTTTTTATTTTTAGACAAAAAGGGGAAATGTGGTGATATTGTGTTTCCCCAAAATATTGTGCATCCTAATAAACTTATCTGGGGTCAGAGAACAGAACAGCCACAATATTAAACATAGAGGTTAGGCAGTGGCATACACCTTTAATCTTAGTATTCCAGAGGCAGAGATCTGCCTAGATCTCTGTGAGTTCAAAGCCACACTGGAAACAGCCAAGCATGGTGACTCACACCTTTAATCCCAGGAAGTGATGGCAGAAAGCAGATAGGTATTTAAGGCGTGAGGACAAGGAACTAGCCTGGTTAAGCTTTTAGGCTTTTGAGCAGCAGTTCAGCTGAGACCCATTCTGGATGAGGACTCAGAAGCTTCTAGTCTGAGGAAACAGGATCAGCTGAGGAATTGGAGAGCTGAAATAGCTGTGGCTTGTTCTGCTTCTCTGATCTTCCAGCATTCACCCCAATACCCAGCTCCAGGTTTGTTTTCATTAATAAGACTTTTAAGATTCCTGCTACATCATGGTCCTCCAGTGTATCTGCAGATGGAACTGCCATTCCTTTGTCTTTTCTAAGAGCTACAAGATAGTATCAGGGACAAGTATTAGGTATCCTAGCTTTGCTTGGCAGTTTTTCATGCTTATTACAAAATCAACTGTTCTACTTGACTCAGTGGGCATTTGTTTATACAAAGAGGAATTAATTAATTATTCAAGCAATTATACAAATATTTCAATACATATATGCTGGCCTGCACTTCTGTAAAATTGCTTGTATCTGTATGACTTTTAAATCTATCAAAACGCAAATAGATAAAAATATAAATAAGTCAGTTATTAACCAAGCCTCTAACTGTGTTTTTGTGCTGTGCTCAGCTGGAAGTGAAATGTAGTTAAAGTGATTGCAGTTCATCAAAGGAAAATATGAATAGACAAAGGTGCTATGTAATGGACAAAGTACAGCGACAGTTAGCTCATGACATGTGCCGTAGAGTAAGATGCTCACATTGCCTCAGGACTCCAGAGCACTGGGTTGGGTAGAGAGCTCCTTCTACAAGTAGCTGTGGGAGTCAGTAACAGAGAACAGCCACTGTTTGAGGTGTGCTCTTTGGGTGCTTCCCTGCCTGTAGTCTTTTCTCTGTTGCTAGGAGTGAGTTTCCTGTGGAGAAAGCAGAAATGACTCTAATCCAGGCTGAAGCTGCCTTGCTTTTTAGTTGAGAAACTTTTGGTTATGTGACTTCTAAAAGGTTCATCAAGTTACTATCGCCTTTGAATTGGTACCAAATATAGTAATTGTTTCCATAGCAAGTTTTAGGTCTCTTGATTTGCTTTTCAAATAGAATAAGGATGGTATTGGATGAAGGTGCTCACTGCATATCAGTTTCCTGTTTAGAGGTCAATGAAGCGTGTTCTGAGTGCTGGGGCTGCAGCTCAGTGGATGAACACTCAGCTTTTGTGTTCAAGGGAAGAAAGCATTCTGGTGTCTGGACAGAGTGATCCCTTCTGTATGATTTTTGTCTCCAATCATGCACTTTGATAATATGTCAAAAAATTAGGATTTGTATGTTGCAGTTCTTAAGAGTTTATCAAGTACATTTGTGGATTACCCAAGCTGTCTAACAGGGAAAATAGTATGTAGAGCTGATAAGATAAAAGAGTAGATTATTGAATCTACTTTTAAAAGAACTACTTGTTTTAAATATTTTACATTGGATTGGATTTTTGTATATTGTATACAAATTATGTACATTGCTACAAATTTGAGATTGATTTATATGGATATGGTAAGATAAAAAGATAAATTATTGAATGTACTTTTAGAAGGCAACTACTGGTTTTGAATATTTTACATTGGATTGGATTTTTGTATATTGTATACAAATTTTGTGTATTGATACAAATTTGAGATTGATTTTGCTAGAAAATACTGTACATATATTTCTAATCTTGTTTGAGGTATTGTACCTATACAGTTCATTTAACAATGTAATATAATTTTCTAGTTCGTGAAAATTATTACCAACTATTTAGGAATAAAGAAATGCAGGTTAGTAGTTAGTCATTACAATCAACTTGTAGTCATATTAGGTATGCTTTCAGGGTCAAGCAGAGACATATTTTAGATAGGTCATCTTCAAACACTTCAGAGATCTACAAAATATGGCATTTAAGATGTTCTAATAACATAGATTTTTTTATGACTATGAAACATGTCTGCTCCTGGCAGCACCAGTCTACTTCAGAGAAGATGATGGGCATTGAAGAAACTCCATATGGAGTTTACTCTCATTGTGGCAAAAGTTAGCCACTGGGCAAGAAAGTGCCCTCACATTGACTGCTGACAGTATGCTGTTCAAATGGACAAGCAGGACACAAAAGAAAGGACTGCTGATCCTTGCCAAGACAAGATAGGAAGGCTCTTCAGAAAATCCTGCTTCACAGATGAGTCTGTCAGATATGCTAAGCCTGTAGGCCAAAGATGGATGCCCCAACGTTGCAGAGAAACCTTGGTTGACTGTCCAGGCAGCTAGATGTTGCTGTCATTCCTCACATTTTTGGAAGTCGCTTGTTTGCACTTTCTGTTTAACTAGGTAAAATATTATTTCCTTCTCAGGTCTCTGAGGGAGTTGAAGGTTAGTTATAGTTATAGTTTTCCTTGTTAAAAATTTCAGACAAGAAACTCACTAAAGAGGTATAAAGTATATAAGTTTGAAAGACATCAAAAGATATTTTGGTAATGTGAATTAGGATAGAAGGTAAATTAGATACAATCATTTGGATTCACAAAAATGGGATAGATAATGGAGTATTTTCTCTGAATTTATCAAATGCGAATGGTCTAGACATTGTTAGTGTATTTATTGCCTGTAGATATTATATATAGTTATTGTACTTATTTTATATAATTTTTATTATATTAGTTATAACTTTTTTATTTTAGATTAAAAAGGGGAAATGTGATATTTTATTTGTGCACCCCAATAAAGCTTATCTGGGGAGTCAGAGGAAAAAGTCATTTTCCTCTGTATTAAATATAGAGGTCAGGCAGTGGTAGGACATGCCTTTATTCCTAGCATTTGGGAGGCAGAGATTTATTTGGATCTCTGTGAGTTCCAGGCCACACTGAGAACAGAGCCAGGCATGGTGGCAGATGCCTTTAATCCCAGCACTAGTTAGCCATAGAGGTTTGGAGCTCTGCACACATGGACAGGAAGTGATAGAGCTAGGCAGAAAGAGGGAGTGATGTAGCTGGGTGGAGAGAGGAAGTAAGATGGCAGGGCACAGAAAGGTATATAGTTGTGATTATACAGGAAGTAGCTCTCTCTGGAGGCTGAGGAGTTGGTAAGGTAAGGTTAGCTGTGGCTTGTTCTATTCCTCTGATCTCTCAGTTTTCACCCTAATATCTGGCTCCAGGTTTTATATTAATAAGACCGTTTAGCAATTCACCTTGCAGAGAGCCTTCACTCCGACAGATGGAGAAATGGAGAAAAGGCTTATTCATTTCAATGACAACTACATAGAGGAAGGCTGAGCTGAGGACAGACCTCACTCAGACTCCCAAACCCTTGCTCTTTCACCCCCAGAGCAGCTCCACACAGTGCCTCCCAAGGCCATCGCCCCAGGGTTTCCACCCCACTCCCCCACTCACCTCTCCTTCCCATACTCCCTTTCTCTCTGCTCTTCTTTGCCATCTACACTGGGTTCTCCATGCCCATTCCACACTTGTGCTCTTCTTTATTCTCCTTCATGATCATCTGCTCTTCTTTGCCATCTACACTGGGTTCTCCATGCCCATTCCACACTTGTCCTCTTCTTTATTCTCCTTCATGATCATCTGCTCGGGGTGTTTGACTAGATTGCCCCTTGCCAGGTAAGGGCAGGGACCCCATCAAGCTGTCCCACTCGATGGTTTGAATCAGGTCTCTAATTTACAGAAGCATGTGAGGTGGGGGTGGGGTCATACTGTAAATAATAAATTAGCATATGTGAAACATAAGGCACCTTCTATTTCCATATCCATACTCTCTATCACTTTAAAATAAGCACTTGTTGAGATTTGTGTTTGACACTATTTTTGGAAATAACTGGTGCAGGCAAGAGCTTGAATAACACACAGCCCCATCTCTCCAGAGTTCTGGAATCATCTCCCCTGGAGCTAGCAGCTCATCTCCCCATCTGTGCATTTGGTCCCCAGATACTAGTGCACTGCCAGGAAAGGAAGATTCACCTCAGGTACCTCTGTCCTTCCGAACACTAAACCACTGGACACAGAGGTGGGAAAAGGATCTGGATTCTGAGTCCAAGGTTGTGCACCCTCAGGTCCTGGATGAACAATTGTTTCTCAAAGATAAGCTTACTTCTAGGTAAAGAGCCTGGACTAAGACACGGCACCTTCTGTATCTGGCCCCTGGGTAGATGTGAACTGTGTTCCTGCTTTTCTTTCACTGCCCTCTGCAATAACATTGTGAGAGAACAGATGTTTTCCAGGACTGAGGAATGACATACCAAATTGCTGCAATAATATTGCTTTACCATTCTATCCTGGGCCATTAAGGGTCATTAAGCACACATGTGCCATGGGCTTTGCCCATGTTGTGATGCAACTGCCCAGGCACTGTTTCCTCCCCTGACAAAGCATCCTCAAGCCCATCATTTGAGTCAATGGAAGTGTGAAATTTATTTCCAGGTCACTTCTGGAGGAGACCACAAGGTCATTAGCTGTCATGGAGATGCAAGCCGAGGAAATTGAGGCACAGAGCAGAGAGAGGAGAGGGGATGAGTCCCACTACATTTACATTTAAACAGTTCCCCCGTGGTTCTCCATTCAGTTCTGCTCTGCTTTTAATTTAAACACTCTCTAGCAGGCAACTGAGTTTTGCTTCTCTCTTGGGTGGTTTTCACCATCCTCTCCCCTTGTGTAGGCACTTAGCTCCCATTAGTGGTAATGGGTGCTGTGTATGTATAGCACCCATTAACAATAATGAAAGCTCTGCCTGTGCATCCAGAGGCCGTGTGCTCTCAGTTCTGGAACATCTTCAGGAAGACAGCTCCTTCTCTGGCATTTGCTGTCATCAGGTCTTTACTGTGGTGACAGTTTGTGCTGTCAAGAGTGACCATGGTGTAAGACACTACCAGCTTTTCCATGGGAAACCTGTACAACAGACTAAAGAATCTTGGTTTAGTGTGTGTGTGTGTGTGTGTGTGTGTGTGTGTGTGTGTGTGTGTGTGTGTGCCTGCATGTGTGCATGTGTGACTAAAACAACAGTCAAGCAAATATTGTTAAGAAATATAAAACAGATCCAAATTCCTTAATTCAGGGCCAAGAGTGGGCTACATCGAAAACTTTAAGGCTGGGAATTAGGGCAGATAATATTGTCTCCTTCCAGGTAATAAATAGCACAGATTTGAACAGAGGAGAAAATAATCCATTAAAAAAATAACCAAGTGCTGTTTATGCAGTGGTAATGACTTCTCTGCAGATACATGTGCCTCAACCCATAGAGACAATTTCTACCACAACACTTTGCTGAAAAATGGTGGGCCAAGGGTGATTTTACACGGGACATGAATCACCAGCTCATTACATTTAGAATGAGCTATGCGAAAAGAGGATGATTCATCACTGTTTGTAGGAGTGTCAGATGCACCAACATCAACACATCTCAGTGGTCTGAGCATTCATCTCTGCTGCAGGTGTTTCCCGAATGTGTCTGGTGGAGATGGATCAAGCATTGGGGTTTGGTGCTGGGAAACAGAGCTATTAAAGAGCCCTGGAGTGATTAAGAATGCAAGCCCAGGGAGGCACCCACCTGTGCCCAGATGTCACCCCGGCCTCAGAGGATCTTATTCCACTTCCGAACCCATGTCATCTCGTTTGTGAAATGAGGATTTTAATTCTCATCTTTTGGGTGTTGTGAAGATTAAATGATATCGAAAATTGCATTCACAGAACTGTTATCAGCAATCACTTATCTGGAGAGATAAACTTCTACAGTACTAGAAAGCCAGATCACATGAATACCAGTTATCCTAATCTGTTGTATATTTTAAACATAATTTTAATTTTTAATTGTTTAACCATAAACATGCCTGTCATAGCCCCTGCTTCTGTTTTCAGGGAAAGATCCACATAATATTCCTAGGTAAAGAATCCCAAAATTTAGGTTGATGCCTGTCTGTAGCTAGAGTTTTCCTGCCTGGCCCACAGTCAGGACAAATCTCTCTCACCCGCCAGTCCCACAGCCTCTCAGACCCGACCAAGTAAACACAGAGACTTATATTGGTTACAAACTGTATGGCCGTGGCAGGCTTCTTGCTAACTGTTCTTACAGCTTAAATTAATCCATTTCTATTAATCTATACCTTGCCACGTGGCTTGTGGCTTAGGGTACTTTACATCTTCCTTGTCCTGATGGCGGCTGGCAGTGTCTCCCTCACCCAGCTTCCTGTTCTCTCAATTCTCCTCTCTGTTAGTCCCGCCTTACTTCCTGCCTGGCCACTGACCAATCAGTGATTTATTCATTGACCAATCAGCAACACATTTGACATACAGACCATCCCACAGCACCTGTCCTCTACTCTACCCACTATGTCATTTCCAAGCTAGCCAGAGCTTAACAATTTTGATACATAAGAGTTTTGAACGTGGTGAGAGCTTGTATCTTCTTCCTCTCCATACTGTCAATGTGATACTGAAAATGCAAGAGATTTGTAAACAGTGAGGTTTTTGAAAATTTGTTCCATCATTGCTCAGTCCCTGTGGAGAATGGGTACCAAGATTCCTCTCCCTACCCATGAAGATGTTCCCTTCCCTTATACAGAACAAGACAGTATCTAAGGGCAACCCATACACATGCTCTGTGTGCTGTCCATCACCTTCGGTTTATTTATAATCCTGAATGCAATGTCAGCACAGCGTGAATAGCTATCAAACTGCATTGTTTGGGGAACAATGACAAGAAAATATCTGTGCTTACTTAGTACAGATGCTCCTCAAAATATATTTTCTATCATTGCTTAATTGAACTCATGGATGTGAAACTTATGGGAACAGAGGGAGCTAAAATGTGTGTGTGTGTGTGTGTGTGTGTGTGTGTGTGTGCGCGCGCACGCGTGTGTGTCACACAACATGTGTTCTATATAACATATACTGCCTTAGAAATATTGAGCTGTCATTTAAAAATATAGATTGAAGTTGGGCATGGTGGCACACAACTTTAATCCCAGCACTCAGGAGGCAGAGGCAGGTGGATCTCTGAGTTTGAGGCCAGCCAGGGCTATAGAGCAAGTTTCAGAATAGCCAGGGTTACACAGGGAAACTCTATCTTGATAAACCAAAAAACTATATGTATCTATATCTAGCTATATATATCTATATATATAAAATATAAAATCATGGAGATCCTTGTGTCTCAGCTTTTTGAAAGTTGTGATTACAGGTGTGAGGCATCATGACTGGCTACTCAGACAGTTAGCAGCCATGTGGCCAAACATAGATAAGAATTGTGGATTAATTTAAGTGTAAGAGCTAGTTAGCAATAAGCCTGAGCTACTAACTGAGCATTTACAAGTAATATTAAGCCTCTGAGTCATTTATTTGAGAACAGGTAGGTCAGAGAAAAACTTCTGCCTACACTGGATCCTGTATGGTATTGTGCTGTCTTTGGATGTTTTGAGTGCTGATGAGAAAATGGCAGCTGCTGATCCACATGGGATTGTAACAGGGACTGCTAAATTAAATCAGCCTAGATACTTTAGGAATGCTTTAACTTTAAAATGGAATTCAAAAAATTTATTGTTTTGGGGAAGAGGTTATGCTTTTGTTTCCACGGGAAACAAAAGGCTATGAGTTAATTCAAGGTTGATAGATATCAGGTTTGATTGGGGAAGATTCTCTGAAAATCCAGCCTACAGATATAAAGAAATAAACCTAGAAAAACTACAAGACAGCTGATGTATATTTTACCTGCTAAAACATAACACACACAAAAAACCCCATCATTTTTGGCTGACTTGTGTACAACTCACAGCCCATACTTGTGATAATAAAGATATGTATGTTACCTTTGAAAGTTTGTGTGTTTTCACAGAAAGGGGACCAGACACCAATGAAAACAGATGGCCCAGGTGATCCAGCCTCTAAGAATTCTGCATCTAGGACAGCTTCAAGGCTGCTGGCTGAGATGGCCCAGCCTCACAGACTATTGTAGCCATGTCTGCAAAGCCTTGTGCTTTCCTATTGCACAGAGACTGGACAGCAAATGTTATAGCAAGTTTTCTAAGGAATTGACCATTATTCCAATATTCTTGGGTTCACTAAAAAGATACCTTTGCCCACAGACAACAAGAAGCAGTCTAGAGAACACAACACTCACATTCCCTAGAGGTGGGTGATTTTTGGTTATTCAGTGGGTTATGAATGTTTATCATCATTTAGGGGGAATATAGGAATATAAGATAAAAAGACAACTACTAAACTAAAATACTTTGCATTGGTATGGACATTGGTATGTTGATACAAATTTAAAGTCATTTTTGTTAAAATGTATGTATGTTTCTACACTTGTTTAAGGTATTGTACTTATACAGTTCATTTAAAAATGTAACATATAATACAGGTTAGTAGTTAGTCATCTATAATAAACCTATAGTCACATTAGATATGTTTTCAAGGTTAAACAGATATATTTCGACAGATTAGATAGATGATCTTCAAACACCTCAAAGACCTACAGAATATGGTATGTAAGATGTTTAATAAGGTTTTCATGAGAGTGAGACATGTCTGCTCCTGACAACATCAATTTACTTCAGAGAAGATGATGGGCATTGAAGAAACTCCATAAGGACTTTGCTTTCATTGTGGCAAGGCTAGCCATTTGGGCAAGAAATTGTCCTTGTCTTAACTGCTGACAGTATGTTGTACAAACTGGACAAGCAGGACACAAAGGAAAAAGACTGTTGAACTTTGCCAAGATAAGGTGGAATAGTCCTTTAAAATTTCTGCTTCATAGAAAGATCTACTAGACATTCTGAAGGATATACAGGAACGTGACTGCTGAACTTTGCCAAGACTAGGCAGGAAAGTCCTTCAAAATTTCTGCTTCATAGAAGAGTTTGCCTGATATTCTAGGCTGTAGGCTGAAGATGGATGCACCAACATTGCAGAGAAACTTTGAGTGACTGTGGTGATATATTGTGTACCCTAATAAAATTTGCCTGAAGATCAGAGAGACAAAGGAACAAGCCACCTCTTACCTCTAGGACTTCTCAGTCTGAAAAGCCTCTAGTTCCTGTCTCCTAATGCCTTATATACCTTTCTCTGCCCATCCATCACTTCCTGGGATTAAGGTGTGTGTGCTTCCCAGTACTGGCATTAAAGGTGTGCGCCACCACTGCCTGGCTCTGTTTTCTGTCCTAGACTGAGTTAATCTTATATAGTCCGGGGTGACTTTCAACTCAGATGGATCTCTACCTCTCAAGTGCTAGGATTAAAGGTGTGTACCACCACTGCCTGGCCTCTATATTTAATCTAGTGACTTGTTCTGTTCTCTGATCTTCAGGCAAATTTTATTAGGGTACACAATATATCACCACATGTGACTGTCCAGATAGTCAGATATCTGTCATTTTGGAAGTGGTTTGCACTGTACTTTCTGTTTACTCAGATAGTATTATATCCTTCTGGGGTCTTTGATGGAGTTAAAGACTAGGTAGTTATAGTTTTCTTTAGTTATAATAGAAGGTAAATTAGGTATAAAACTTTGGACTCACCAAGGTAGGATTAATAATGGAGTATTTTCTTTGAATTTGCCAAATACAAATAGACTGGATATTGTAAACGTAATTCTTACTTGATAACTGCTCTTGTTGTATATAGTTTTACTATATTAAAATGAAAACCTTTCTTTTTATTTAGACAAGGGAGGAAATGTAGAATAGTATGTTACCTATGTAAAGATGTGTTACATTTGTTTATGCCATGGAATATTACTTTAACTGTGTAAAGGTGTGTTACATTTGTTTATGCCATAGAATATTACTTTAACTGTGTAAAGATGTGTTACATTTGTTTATGCTGCATTTGTTAATGATGTAAGGATGTGTATTTTATTATGTAAAGATGTGTTGCATTTGTTTCACCTTACTGCCTAAGGCACTTGACAAATCTAATAAAGAGCTGGACAGCCAATAGCTAGGCAGAAAAAGGCTAGGTGGGGCTACTGAGCAGAATGAATAAGTAGGAGGAGAAATCTAGGCTCAAAAAGAATGAGAAGGAAAGAAAAAGGGGAGGAGAAAGGGGAGACATTCCCCGGGCAAGAAGCCAGGCAGACACCAGCAGGCCAGATGTGAGAAGCAGTGAAAGTAAGATATACAGAAGGACAAAAAAGTAAAAAACCCCAAGGCAAAAGGTGGATAAAGAGAAACAGGTTAACTTAAAAGAGCTAACCAGAAATGAGCGTAAGCTAGGCTGAGCATTCATACCTGATAAGAAGTCTCCATGTCATGATCTGGGAGCTGGTTGGTGGCCCAAAAGAAAAAGCCTGGTACGTTGTATTTTTTACATTAATGTATTGTGTGTTGTATGTGGCATGTGCACCACTACATGTCTGAGGATGGCATAGGAGAGTCTGCTCTCTCCTTCCACCATGTGAGTTCCAGGATGGCACTCATGTCACACTTGGCAGCCAGGGCCCCGCCCCTGTGTTCTTCTCCAAGATTTCCTAGACAGGCAACACAGCCCACATTGCAGAGTGGTGTGTGTGTGGGGTCACCATCTTTCTTTGCTTACCACCATTGAACTCTTTTTCTGATAATTTTCCACACGTTCTGTTAATTTTGTCTTTAACTAACAAGGCAACCTCTTCCTCCAGGAAAGTGTCCTTAGTTCTTGATTTATTTAGATGTAGCCACATCATTAGAGATTTTAAAATATAAAACAATTATGAATGGCAATAATTTATGCTTTTTGTGGATTCCTTCCCAAGGTGGTGTTTCAAATATTTTATAGAATACATTTAAAGTCATTTCCTTAGATATTTCCTTGAGTGATTCCTAATCCACCTTAGTTAAATTTTAGACATGAGTAGGATGAGACAAACTTTCATTTAAAGAATTTTTTACAGAAAAGTAGATTGACAACAGCTGGTAGAAAAGAACCCAACATAAAGAATTGAAATATCACAAATAGAAAGATTACTTGTTTTCTAATAACTTGTTTTGGTTTCAAAATGAGCTTACACTTCGTCTAAATTTGATCACTGGGGGAAAAGACACCAGCTGCTTCAAGGTCTTCTGTATCCTGAAGTCAGACTCATTTCTGATTGTACTTATGTCAGTCCTTAAGTGGGCCACCTATTTAATGTCCCCCCCACCCCCGAGATTTCTCGTTTGTGGAGTGGACTATCATAGCTGCATCTACTTTTGTGTGGGATTTCTGTGTTTTAAACAGTGTTTGTGGACAACAGTACCTGGCACAGGATGAGCATATGCTACACCTGTAGAGAGATCCTACCAGCCAGCTCCAAACCCAATCCTCTTTGTTTTTTTTTTAATGTTGATTAATGCCATATCAGCTGTGGCTCCTTCTGAGTAAGGAGCATGATCCTCATTAACTGAACTGTTTCCTGGTATCTGCAGGGCTCTCTGTGAACTAGGGGAAAATGTGGGAGGCTTAGCCATAATCAACATCATAAGGAGGTCATGAACTTGTGCTATCTAAAGCCTTAGTGTTAATTGCAGCCTTGTGCCTGAGTGTGGGGCAGCAGGTGGGTCTACCTTAACTCAGCTCATAGTCAAAGACTCAAGCACAATATGGTAACCAGATGCCATGGCTACAAGTGGCAGGGGAAAGTTCCAGAAGGAGACAGAAGTCTAGTAATCTTTATTTGTAGCTTATTTATTCATTTATCTAATGTTTGTTGGGGACCTTCTGTGTTCTAAGTGCTGTAGGTGCCTAGATATACAACTTAACAAAAAGGGGCAGAATTACCTGCTGTGGGAGCTAAGATGTGTAAAGATAGATAATCAGAAAGAGATGGGGGGGGGGAGGGCAGGGAGGTGGGTGAAAAGCAGAGCAAGAGCAAGAGGGAGCACCTTAGCTACAGCTGTGTGGAGTCTCTTTATTTTAAATAACATGAGTGTTATTTAAAATAAGTAGGGAGGAAGGAGGTAGAGCTGCCGTTTGTGGAGGCTGGCACAAGCACACTGGAGACAGGACCCTGGAGGCATGCTAATATTCTGTCACCCCTTGGAATGGACACTTAAAAAAATGACTTGCTCAATATTTATTTCTGTGGGCCAGGGGGAAATTGACTTTTCTATTAAGAAAAATTATATGCAAAATGCATTCAGTTAGTAATTCGCCTCAGCTGGGTCAAAGCAGGGGTGAATGTAGAGCTATTCAACAAAATATTCCTAGTTTTCTTCTCATTCTTCAGTGTGCACGCATTTTCAACTAGAGAACTTTTTGGCAGCTGCATTAAAAATGAGCAGTTTGATAATGAAACACATTACTGGCCACTGATGAACACCACCATGCCACAGGTTATTTGGTTTTAAAATCCAGCTTAATGTCAGTTTTCAACATTCACTCTAGGTTTGTTTTGCTGAAATACTAAATGAATATGTTTTGGGGGACTAGTGGGATAGTTTTATTGACTTTTATGGGTGCTGGTTCCTTTCCCAGAAGCAACACCAAAGTAAATTTTGCCAGTTAAATGCAAGTATAGACTCAAGTTAGCACTCCAGCTTGTCTTGACCCTCAATCAAGTTCTTAAATAAAGTTGCTGGGCAATGGTGGGAGCTGGGTAAATGGAGCCTGGCTACCAAGTGCCTTGTATGATGTATGTGGCTTTTACCATAAAAAAAACATGAGACCACTGAAGGGTGTGAAACAGAAATACTGAAACAAATCCTGTAGAAAGATCTTGCTTGCCTCAGAGTGGCCCAATCTCTGAAGGGAAGCTAGACTTTTAAAGGGAAAGTTCTTGAGAGGAACCTAGGAATAAAAGAGGGAAGAAATGACAGTAGGTGGAATCCAGATGTGTTGATGCATAGAGCATAGGGACCAGAAGAGGATGTCATCAAGTGAAACTGCAGGCTGGTAGCAAAGCTTCAACTCTCACACGGGAGGGAGTTCAAAGCAAGACTCCAGGCTGTTTAGATATTCACGCTAAGATGATAAACCTCCAGCTGGTTCTTACAGGGGCCCTGTAGTGGACTGGACATACCAGGTGAAGATTTGGTGAGATCTAGAATTACCTGGGTATCAGGTTCCGAACATTCTGTGGGTGTCATTAGGTTAATTGAGGTGGGAAGACCTGTGCACTCTAGGTGGCACCGTTATGTGGGTGGGCTGTATAAAAAGCAGGAAATGAGCTGAGTTTAGCATTTGTTTGTTTCTAATAAAAGAGTGCGGTGACCAGTGGTCTAGGCTCTAGCTGCTGTACCTTTCCTGCAGTGATAGACCAGAATCTCAAACTGTGAGTCTAAGCAACTCTCCCTTCCCTAGCTGCTTTTTTCAAGATCCTTTGTCATAGGGACAGAGATGTAATCAAGACAGACTTTCAGGAGAAAGTGAGGAGGAAGCTCTAGGTTCTGAGAGGATACTCAGGGGAATCTCTGTCTGAGGACTTCATGGGTCACATTCTTGTATCAACAATTTGAAAGAACCTGAGAGACTGGAGCATTAAGAGCCGATGATGGTCAAGCATTGTACACACTCAGTCTTTGCTTTCCTCCACAGAGCAGCCAGAATTGCTCAACAGCACCTGATTTTCCCTTCCTCTGATCTAAATGACTGGGGGTCTCTGCTCCATCCATTGGGCTCAGCCCACAGTATGTTCAATGGCATCTTTACAGTTGGTGCCACTGTAAGATATTCTGCATTTTAAAGTGTTCAGATGTGGTATTGCTTTGCATGTGTCAGAACCCTACTCTACCTTCTAAATGTCAGTCAAAATCCTGTCTCCTCAGGACATTCTCTACTCACAGCTCTTTCCACTTTCATTTATAACTCTTGGAGTTGTAATTAATCATTTTAGAAATGAGTCCTTCACATCTGTCTTCATGAACAGACTGTAACCCACTCTCTTGGTATGTTTTCTAATCCTGTGATAAATACAATGACTGTGGTGGTTTGAATGAGAATGGCTCCATAGGCTCATCTGTTTGTACGCTTAGTCCCCAGTTGATGAACTGTTTGGGAAAGATTAGGAGGTGTGGCCTTGTTGGAGGAGGTGTGTCACTGGGAGTGTGCTTTGAGGTTTCAAAAGCTCACACTAGTCTCAGTCTCATTCTCTGCCTGTTGCCTGTGCATCAGGATGTTAAGCTCTCAGCCACTGCTTCAGTGCTGTGGGATGGTCTGTATGGCAAATGTGTTGCTGATTAGTCAATAAATAAAACACTGATTGGCCATTGGCTAGGCAGGAAGTATAGGTAGGACTAGGAGGAGAATAAAGCTGGGAAGTGGAAGGCTGAGTCAGAGAGACACTGCCAGCCGCCATGATGAGAAACAGCATGTGAAGTTGCCGGTAAGCCATGAGCCATGTGGCAAGGTATAGATTTATAGAAATGGATTAATTTAAGCTGTAAGAACAGTTAGCAAGAAGCCTGCCACGGCCATACAGTTTATAACCAATATAAGTCTCTGTGTTTACTTGGTCGGGTCTGAGCAGCTGTGGGACTGGCAGGTGATAGAGATTTGTCCTGACTGTGGGCCAGGCAGGAAAACTTTAGCAACACTCCAGCTCAATGCTTCCTGCTATGATAGTCAAGGGCTAATGTTCTGAACCTGGACTAAACTTCTTTTAAAGAATTGCCATGGTTATAGTGTCTCTTCACAATAGAACAATAACTAAGACAATGACCGAAAGCAACTTGAGGAGGAAAGAATTTTTGCATCTTGCAGTTCATGTTGAAGGGAAGTCAGGAAAAGAACTGGAGGCAGGAACCTGGAGGCATGAACTGAAGTAGAGACCATGGCTTGTTCTCCATGGCTTGCTCAGTTCTCTTCTTCTTCTTCTTCTTCTTCTTCTTCTTCTTCTTCTTCTTCTTCTTCTTCTTCTTCTTCTTCTTCTTCTTCTTCTTCTTCTTCTTCTTCTTTTCTTCTTCTTCCTCTTCTTCCTCCTCCTCCTCTTCCTTTTCTTTTTCTCCTTCTCTTCCTCCCCTCTTCTTCTTCTATTAAAAATATATATGTATGAATGTTCTGTCTGCATATATGTCTGTATGCCACATGTGTGCCTGGTGCCTAGGAAGGCCAGAAGAGGGTGTATGATCTTCTGGAACTATAGTTACAGATAATTGTGATATGTCATGTGGCTGCTAGGAATTGAACCTATATCCTCTGGAAGAGTAGCCAGTCTTTTCAATGGTGAGCCACCACTCCAGTCCCCCAGTTTGCTTTCTTATATTCCCCAAGACCAAAGGCCCAGGAGTGGGACTGCCCTCATAGTGTCCTGGGCCCTTCCACATCAATCATTAGTCAAGAAATGCCTCACAGACTTCCTATAGGCCAATTGACCAGACTCATTTTCTCAGTTGAGGTTTCCTTTGTCCAGAGATGTCTCTATTTTATGTCAAGCTGACAGAAAAACAACCAGTACAGTCACCATGAAGGACCTGTGTTTGCTTATTGTCAGCCTTTCACCAGGGTAGTGTATGGCTTATGTCTGTCTCCAATAAATAATTCTTAAAGGAATAGCTGAATCCTTGTATATTTTTGTATACATTGTAGCCATGCTTTTCCCTATATATTCCTTTTCCTTGACAAGGCCTAGGGCATCATCATCAAAAGCAAGCACTCTGGGTATGGGCTTTTCCCTGCAGACATTATTTTGGATCAGTGTCCAGCTGCTTATTTCACCTGAGCAGAATGTCTTCTCTGTTGCACAAAGAACAAGCAGATGGCTAAGACAGAAATGTACCTAAATCTAAAGTTACATGCTGAGAAGAGAGTGGGCAAGAAACTGTATTTCTTGTTTTAAAGTAATGATATCTCCAAATGCAGATATTCCTGAGCTGAAGAAAGGCTTTGGTCAGAGAGCTTGCTAGTATGGGTAATTTTTCCTGAGGTATTGATTTTTCCTTTTGAAACTCCATGACTCCAGCGGATGACAACTTCAGCAACTCCTTGGCAGGCTTTGGGCAATGGTTTCTGGCTTGAGCTTCCCAGAGCTTCCAGCTTGATCCACATAATAGAGTTTGAATAGAGGGCATTGATGTTCCTGTGTGAAGCCAACAGAGACAGAAGACTCCCCATAGGGTAAAATCGGAGCTTTCTCATGGTCTAGGTTCTGTGGGCAGAGGGGCCCCTTCCATGCCTACAGTCAGCAGACAGTCATGTGAGGAACACTGGGTAGTGAAGAAGAAGCCTTTGAAGGAGGAGGACTTTGTTTTGCACATGAGCTACTTCCAATCTTTGTCATAGATGTGTTTAGAATGAGACTGTTGCTGCACCTGATTAACTTGTCTGTCTCACATTAAAATGAGATATGAATGGATGAAAATTCTGTAATTATTGTAAAACTGATAGTGGAATACTTAAATAAAATTTAAACATAATATTGCACAAGCAATTGACCACAATCCAGTTTCCTATTATCTATTTTGAATCATGTCTCATGGAAAGGGACATTGTAGATTGTAGACATTGTTCCGCCTGATCTTTGTGGATTATAAAGCATTGTGGCCTATTTGAATACATCATCTAACTCTCTAATTGGAAAATCATACGATGCAGCAATACTGAGCCAACAAGTTTTTATATATTCTCATCACAATTTATTGCCTATCCTACCAGAGATAAAAGAAAAATACTGACAAATACTCAGAGAAATGGGAAGTGAAAGGTTGGTTTTATCCAAAAATCCCATAGGCTTCTAATTACACAGAATGCCACATGTTCTAACTCATTAGCAAAGAGGTAGGATTTCATTTACTCTCCAGACAATTTGTGTTCTGGAGTGCTTGTCAAGGGAACTACTAGGTAGAGAACTAGGTAGAGGGTTCTTGAAGCAAGAGATAAATTGAGCTCCAAAGGATCTTTATATTCAGAATATGGTTTTGGCCCAATTCTTATCTAGTTAATTTTGATGCTGATTAGAAATTTGTTCTGGTAATTCTGTGTTTTATTTGAGTCCTCTCTACCAAACAGATTCCCCAAAATGCTTCAGGTTTCCTGTCTGCCACAGACCCCATTGAGCTTCAACCTTTCATGTTTAGAGCCTGATTAGCATGAAGACTCACTTAGGAAGACTCTGGCCTCCCAGGGTAGGACATACAGATCCCTCAGGCATTGCTTCCATAAAAGATTGTTCCCTTATACTCTAGGTTTCTGGGGTCCTGGTCTGCTGCCCATTCAGACCCCACTGTCTCCTTCTTGAAATTTCACTGACTTGACAGTTTTCAACTCTATATATTTCCTTTTGTTCAGCAATACCAGTTTTAAGTGCTTTCCCCATTAAGTCTGAGAAGGAAGATGTTTAGACAGAAAGAGCCTGAGAAAGTGATACCTGTAAATTTATTTATAGAGTGAAGCAGGTTCCTGACAACATTGGATTGTAATGTTGTCAACATAATTCATGCACTGGGAATAAATATCGTTACCACAGGTATAATGTTTCCAGGGTTGACTCTCTTGGACTAGGCTCAGCTGAGAGAAGAGGCTGGCAATGTTATTTCTACTCACAGTCTACAAATCTTGGGAGAATAATTTTGTTTCATTATTTTATTCATTTTTATGTGTTATTTTTAGATTTCAGTGCTGAAGATGCCACTTTTTAATAGGAAGAGAATGGATGTTTGTTCCCTTACAGCTTGACAAATTACAGGTAGTGGGTTAGCTGGTCTGAGCCTGTTTTGTATGTGGGGGGTGGGGGGGATCTGTGAGCTAAGTGCGATGTGTTCTCAGTTTTAAAGAAATCATACTTAGCCTAGAAAAAAAGTCTATCATGCAGTTTGCTAACTTTCGCCTTAAAACAACTGTTATAGGGATGGGGACTTTGTTCAAGGATGACATTTTTCCCAGCACATTCAAGGCTCTGGGTTAAATCCACAGACCACCAAACAAATAATCAAAAACCAACAATATAAAAATTTAACAATTTTCTGCACTATATGGGATCATATATATATATACTCAGTGAAACTTTATAAAAGCCAATAAAATAATTAAAAGAGCCCCATTTTATGTATGAGAAAACCAGGATAGAAGGGGTTAAAATCATGGGTGTTCTGCCTGTCAGAATCTAGCCACTGATTAGTCAGAAATTTGTTTGTTTTTAGTCAGTGCCACCTTGGACATGGATCTTCACAGTCAAACTAGATAGTAGTAGAATATTGCTCATGTGTGATGTGAGTGACACATAGTCTTACAATCATGGGAAAGACACCATTACCACATACAAATGGGCAAAGTTATTCTGTGAGCACAGCAAGGTTATATGCTGGGTGAAGAACCTCCTCTCTGTTTCCTCACTCCTAGAAAGTCATCTGACTAGGTGGTGACTCTTTGAGCCACTGGCCTTTGCTCTCTCCCCTGAAGCTTCATATCTTATGGTCCCTTATTAATCTTCACAATAGAAATTCATGCCCAGATGCCCAACATTTGAAATTACTATAATTGAAACTGCCAATTTCCAGAGCTGTTGGAGGACTTGAGGGGACTCAAGGTCAACTGTAGATCTGTCTTTCTTTTGGCAAGTTAAGGGCTCAGTTCAGTCTCAGGCATATTCCTGCTGTAGAACTATCTTTGTATATTGTGAATATGTATTACTCTCATTGGCTAGTAAGAGCTGACTGACCAGTAGCTGGATGGGTAGAGATTAGGCAGGACTTGCAGACAAAAAAGAGAGCCTGAAGAAGAAGAAAAGAGGAGACTCAGGAATCACGAGGAGACATGGAGAGAAGCAAAATGAACTTATGCTGTTGAAAAAAGGTACCACCATGTGGCAGAGTGTAGATAAGAAGCATGGGTTAATTTAAAATGTAAGAGCTAGTTAGTAACAAGCCTGAGCTATAAGCCAAGCATTTCTAAGTAATAATAAGTCTCTATGTGGTTATTTGGGAGCTAGCTGGCAGGACTGAGCTGATCAGTGGTCCAGATGGAAAAACTTTCCTTACATATTCCTGAATAGCCAGAGGGCTGATCTTCTCTGATAGCATTTCTTCTCTTATTGTCTGTATTAGTTCCCTTCCTATTGCTATGATTGACAACACCCTGATAAAAGCAACTTAAGGGAGAAAGGGTACATTTTGGCTCATAGCTCCAGGGTAGAGTCCATCATGGCAGAGGAGTCCTGGAGTTAGGATCCCAAGGCAGCTGGTCACTTGGTACCTGATGTCATGGAGCAGGAGATGGAAGTGCTAAACTCCATTTCTCCATTCTCAGTTGTGGTCTCAGCCCATAGGATGGAGCTGCCCCCAGTTAGGATAGAGTCTTCCCTCCTCCATTTATTAAATGTAGAAAACCCCTCACAGATGTATTCAGAGGCGAGTTTCTCAGTGATTCTAAAACCAATCAAGTTGACAAGCTTAACCATCACATAATTGATCTCTGCCTGCCCATTCAGTAAGAAATTGAGGTTTCTCATACAGAGCTTGCACCCTGCTACCATCTTCTCTGATGTCCCCAGTATATTTCTTTGTGGGATTGATTGATTTACCTGCTTTTGGTTTTTAGTTTTGTAAACCTTTAGCTCGTTGTATTTTCAAAGCCTTTATAAATTCACTTTTTATAGAGTTATTTCAAGGGCACTTTGGAAAGAAAACAGAAATAAACACATGTATACTATTGTTAATCTCAATGGTGAGAATAAGACCACTACTGCAATTTGGGTCAAACTTGAAGCGAGCTTGATTTTTATTGGAGTGCACCCAAGAACTGGCCAGCAACTGCCTTCTAAGTCAGGTTAAAGAGCACACCCTTGAATCCATTTCTTGGGCCTCTTTTAAGAAGTAAAATCACAAGTAGTTTACAGAAAAAAGACAATGGGGCAATAAAGAAAAACAGAAAAAAAATCTAAAAAAAAAAAAACAAACCCTAAACCCATCATGTGGTCACCATGTGATTAGGGAGGGTTTAGGGAGGGTCAGGGAGGGTAAGGGTATTCTCAAAAACAAGTTAAGGTCATGGGTTGGGGAAAGTCAGGTTCCAGGAAACAGAGAACAACTCAGCTCTTATAGCAAATAGAAACTTATTTTTAACAATACAGCATAATGGCCCCTGCCTTCAAAAATGGAGTCGGGCAGGTTCCGCACTATATCCAGCATTGGTATATAGAACCCATCGAAATTTTTGTCGCCAGAAGATAGATATTGGATTATACCAGCAGGTTTCTACCAGTCGTACTTTATTTTATTTCTTCTCTAACACTTCGGGAGATTTTCCATCATCTCTGAAATTATGAAAATTAGAGTATGCAAGCAAGGGGCCATATGTAAAGCAGAAAACATTTGGGAAGATACTGTTAGAATTCCTAGCCACTTCCCCAACCACATGACTGAGCATGTGCTGTTCAGTAACCAGGTAAGATGCTTAGTCATCCTAGGGCCTTATGTCCTACCTAATCCATGTGCTGTGTGATCACGTAATCTGCATGCAGCATGATCATGTAATCTATGCACATGTGTGGTGTAGCTACATAAGCCTATATGTGCATGTGCAGGGGGGAACCTATAAAAGTGGGTTCCACCTATTCCTTCTCTCTCTCCCTGCACGGTCATTCCGTAGGCCTATGCACATCTTTTCTATTCCCTTCCCTTAATAAACTCTTATAGAGGGTTTTTTGTGCCTTGTGGCTTCTCTCACATGGTAAACAGCACCACTTAATAAATAACAGATACTTTAATTTTTGTATCAAAAATAGATAGAAGTCAGTACAGTGGAAAGGGGAGAAGAGGCATAAAGGGTATACCATGATGTCACCATCAGGCCAGTCTAGCATCTCCAGTGGCTAATTCCCTGGGGTTATAGGGACTTGTGGCTGAAGCTTGGCATCTTCAATCTCTACTCTAATGAGTTGAACAGCTCTTCATAGTTCTTTTGGTTCATACCCATGAAGATTGCCCATTGGTAGCAGTCAGTAGGTGCTTGTGGATCGCTCAGAAAGGTTGGAGCTCTGAGATTTTGTTTACTTTTTAACAGATCCAGCCAGAGGAAGTCTGTAGTGGGTAGCTGTTCCAGCTTTGACCTTGAAGCACTGCCCCTAGTGAGGCATCAGGTAACTGCTACACCTGCCTATGACCTGCTCTTGGGGCATGACCTCTTTGGACCCTTAAGACCTGTGAGGTGTACATGCTCGCTCTCTTGGCTACCTTGTGATCCTAGATGCTGGATTGCAGACCAAGTCAGAGTTCTCCAGAGAACCGCGTTGGACTGCACCTCACCTCTCCTGGATCCTGTAACCAATCCCTTTGCTGGTTGTAAATTTACCCAAAATAAACCTCTTTGACTGATGATCAACTATGTGGAATTGCCTTGTTAATTGCCACTTTAGGAGTCTCCTTGTTTTCATGGCCCAGCTGGGCTCTGTACTCACTAGAGAACTAATGTAAGTGTAACTGTAGATCAGTGGCTTAGCAGAAAACAAGTGGTCTACTTAGAAGGTTAACATTTAAAGAGCTTTACATATTTTTGAAGGCTTGGACAAGCTTAGAAGAAAAAGTTCACAGAAGATAGCAGCAGCAGGCTTTAATATTGAAGAGTTGAGGGGTCAAGGGAAGGAGGGTTCCTGGGAACCTCAGGAGGGAGTCAGGGATCACATGACAACAGCTAGTTTCAGTAATCTGCCCACACTTTCCCTAACCCTCTGAACTTCCTAAAGTCAATTCCTGCCAGGACTGTTTATTTTAGGAAAGAAACATCACACAGCTTTAAACTCTCTCTCATAAGATTTGACCTAGAGAAGTCCTTCTCTGTTGTTCAGTTTCTAACCTACTGAGAATGAAAGCCGTTGTGAAATTAAATAAAGAGAAGAAACAGACACACAAACAAAAGCTTTGAGTGTTTTTCCAGTTTTGCATGATTGGATTCATAGAGACAGAATCACTCTGAAAATATTACAAAACACACTCATGCAGCTTGTAAAGTCTGCTCTCAGGAACATTTGACAGATCATACAGCAGGCCCAGCAGTGGCATTTAGACAGGAGACCACAGCAGGATAAAACAAAATCACAAAAAAAGGGTCAGAAGCAGTGTCACCAAAGGCTGATGTTCACTTTTCTTTATCAGTATTCTTAGAAACACAACAAATTCCTGGTTTGATATAAATACCACAGGTAAATCCTTTTAAAGTCTACAGCAGACACCTGTACAGCAAAGGTTCTGAGAAGTCTAGCATTGAAGAATTTTTGTTTAAAACCAGCATTTCTCAAGCTTATGTAACTAATGCCTTTATTTATTTGTTTATTTTATGGAATTAAAACCCATTTTGAGCTTTAAGAAATACCAGGATACACATACTCCTGCGTAAGAAGGGAAGTTAGTTGATTTCTCTTGGCAGTATTCCTAGTTTTATGCATCTATGAAATGTTCAGAATTAGATCTGTCATCAAAGATCGCCAATTTTTTAAAGGCAAACTTGTTTAAACTGAATTTTCCATTTCTTATTCTACACTTTGTATGCTTGCTGTACTGGGGAGGAATTGAGTCAGATATTTGTCAATGCAGCAATTTTCTAATTCCTCATTATCGTTTCTTTGCATAGGAAACCTGTGATTTAAATGACAGCTTCAAATATATTAGAAAAGGCTTGTCTGCTGGCATGCTTCATATGTGTCCAATTCTGAAAATTTATCTTTTCATAAATATCTTGGCAAAACAGAACTGTCAAAATAGCAGTGAAGGGTAACTCATTCTTATCCAGCTAGGCAGGCAAACACCAGTGTGTGGCTCACCTGCACAGAGTAAAAGCTCTCAGGTTAGATGGGAGCTCTCAAGTCAGGTGGGAATGCTTAGGTCAGGTGGGAGCACTCAGGTCAGGTGGGAGCACTCAGGTCAGGTGGGAGCACTCAGGTCAGGTGGGAGCACTCAGGTCAGGTGGGAGCACTCAGGTCAGGTGGGAGCAGAGGATAAACCTTTGCAACCAAGTTCAGTCAGCCAATGCAGAGACGCAATCAGAGGATGTTTGGCTCTGATTCTGCTAGTTACATCTTAATATCTAAATCTTCTGGGAATAGTCTTGTTTAAAACCTTCAACACATTTCATCTCAAGTCTCTTTTGGGCTGCTGTAACTATTACTTCAGACTGAGTAATTTATGAGGATCATAAATTATTTTCTTACAGTTTTGGAATCTAGGTGTGGGCAGACTCTGTATATAGTAAGGATCCCACTCTGCTCACAGCTTGGCATGTGGAACACTGTACCCCTTGGGGTTTGTCACTGTTCCCCAACATAACAGAAAGTGAAGAAAAGGAATACATTCTCAAAATTCTCCTCCCTTAAGACAGAGCGGGCATTAAAATGTTTTTAAATATATTTTCCCCATTCCCTTTCCTCCCTCCGACCCATGTAGCCCATCTTGCTCTCTCAAATTCATGGCCTCTGTTCTTTAATTATTACACACACACACACACACACACACATTACCAAAGCATGTTTTAAAGTCAAGAAATTACCTGAGATAGGTGGAGGCTTTATATTCTGTTCACCTAGATTTCTCTTACCTACCCAATGCATTTATTCTGGTGGCTGAATTTCAACATGAATTGTAGAGGGATAGATGGCAAATCATGGCAGCCTCTTTTGTTGTCTCTATCCTAAACTAGAAATTCTATTAAGATTTTTTAATTTTGATTTGTTGTGGTTTGAATCCAAAATGTTCTTTGCAGGCTCATATTTCAAATTCTCGGACCCTAGCAGGTAGTGCTATTTTGGGAGACTGTAGAACCTTTTGGATTCAGGGGTGTCTAACAGGAAGAAAATGGATCTCTAATCTGCTTTCTGTTTTCTGTCCCCCATGACATGAAAAGCTTTTACTACATGGTACTGTGGTGGTATTGTGTTCCCCAAAATATTGTGTATCCTAATAAATTTATCTGGGGTCAGAGAACAGAAAAGCCACTAGATACTTAGGCTAGAAAATGGTAGCACTCACGCCTTTAATCCTAACATTCCAGAGGCAGAAATCCATCTGGGATCTCTGTGAGTTCAAGGCCACATTGGAAACAGCCAAGCATGGTGACTCACACCTTTAATCCCAGAAAGCAAGTCTTTAATCCCAGGGAGTGATGGTAGAAGGAAGAAAGGTATATAAGGTGTGAGGACCAGAAACTAGAAGCATTTGGCTGGTTAAGCTTTCAGGCTTTTAGTAGCACAGTTCAGCTGAGAGCCATTCGGATATGAGGACACAGAAGCTTCTAGTCTGAGGAAACAAGACCAGCTGAGAAGTTGGCCAGGTGAGGTTAGCTGTGGCTTGTTTTGTCTCTCTGATCTTCCAGTGTTCACCCCAATAACTGGCCACAGGTTTGATTTTATTAGTAACAACTTTTAAGACTCCTGCTACATGGTCCCACTGCCATGAGCTCCACAGTGTCTTCCTGCCATGATAGACAGAGCTTTCTGAAACCAAGAGACAAAATAAATGGTTCCCCCTAAGCTTTCCATGTCAGGTGCTATGGTCACAGTACCACAAAAGAAACTGGCATAGTTTTCAAAAATATCACATTGAAATATCAGTTTCCCCCTTGCTCAGAAAGGCCATCTTAGGGGCACAGCAGTCACTTTACTGACCCCTATTAAGTCATACTTTTAGTTTATTTAGGCACCTGTAAGTCTGCAGGAAGACTGTGGAAAGTGTGTTTATTTACTTTAGTATGTGACTTATAAGGACGTGTGAATCCTTAGACCAAAGGGGTGGAAGATTATATGGAAGTTATTATTGTGGGAGAATTGTTCATACTGCAACCCTGCTGTACCAATAAAGTCACTTTGAATCAAGGATGGAATTAGCAGTAGTCTTACCAGGATCAGCCATAGAGTTGTTGGAAGACTGAGGAAGTCAAAGAGAGGGACAGAAAGAGAGAAGGAGGGGCTGAGGGTGATTTCCAGGGCTTTGGGATGGGAAAAACATGGAGAGTTGGCTTAAGGCCCTTATGATTCAGTTAAAAAATCAGAAGTATATGCTATTCTCATGGTATTACTAGGTTTTCCAGAACCTCTTAATATAGTCACTGTCTCTCAATATGCAAAAAGAGTTATTTTACATATTGAAACCATTGAACTTATTCCAGATTATTCACAATTAACTTTGCTATTTCTTCAATTACAAAAGTAATTAGGAATATAAACCATCCCATATATGTAACACATATCAGATCCCATATGGTTCTACCAGGCCCTCTAGCACAAGGTAATAATGAACTTGATCAGCTGTTGGTAGGAAATGTCCTAGAATTTAACTCGAATTGCTAAATGGTCATATTAATAAACAAAACCCAGAGCCAGATGTTGGGGTAAAAGCTGAAAGATCAGAGAAGCAGAACAAGCTAGCTACAAGTTCTTACCTCTAGGAAATCCTCAGTCTCCAGAGTGTGAGTTCCTGTTTCCTCATGTCTTATGTACCTTTCTCTGCCCAGACATCAATTCCTGGGATTAAAGGCGTGTGTCCTTCCCAAGCAAAGACATGAGATCTCAAGTGCTGGGATTAAAGGTGTGTGCCACCATGCCTGGCTCTGTTGCTAGTGTGGCTTTGAACTCACAGAGATCCAGATGGATCTCTGCCTCCCGAGTGATAGGATTAAAGGTGTGTGCCACCACTGCCTGACCTCTATGACTAATTTGGTGGCTGGATTTATCCTTTGATCCCCAGATAAGTTTTATTGGGGTATAAAATATATCACCACACTAGACTCCTCAAAATTTCATAAGAAACAGCATGTTATAATGAAGGTTTGAAGAAAGATTTCTCCATCACTTGACAATAAGCCAAGAAAATTATAAGGAAACATTCTACTTATTCTTTGTATAATCAAACTCTACTACCTACAGGAAGTAGTCCAAAGGGTACTCAAAGAAATAAAATTAGACAAATGGATGTGTTCCATTTTGCATAGTTTGGAAAATTAAAGTATGTGCACCATACTATAGATACTTATTTAGGATTTCAATGGACAACTGCTTTGAGTTCTGAAAAGTCTGATTCTGCAATTACACATTTATTAGAAGTTATGGCCATAATGGGGATAACTGTACAAATTAAGATTGACAATGCTCGAGCATATGTCTCTAGTAAAATGAAACAGTTTTTTTCATATTACAATATAAAACATATTACAGGTATACCACACAATCCTACAGGACATATCATTATAGAAAGATATAATCTCTCTTAAAAAGAAATGTTTAATAAAAATAAAGGGGTAATAAAGACCCCTAGAGATAGATTATACAATGTCTTATTAACTTTAAATTTTTAAATGCTAGTGAGAAAGGAACAACAACTGTGGAGAGACATTAGATAGTGGGAAAAACTGTTGAATTAAATCAGCCTGTGTACTTCAAAGATGTGTTGACAGGAGCCAGAAGTTTTTCTCTGATCCTGCCAGGCCTCTGCAGTCCCATGTCTGCTTATAAAATAATCACTCAGAAGCTTGTATTAATTATAACTGCTTGCCCATTAGCTCAGACTTATTATTGACTAGCTCTTTTTTTTTTTTGGTTTTTCGAGACAGGTTTTCTCTGTGTAGTTTTGCGCCTTTCCTGGAACTCACTTTGTAGACCAGGCTGGCCTCGAACTCACAGAGATCCACCTGACTCTGCCTCCCAAGTACTGAGATTAAAGGCGTGCGCCACCACCGCCTGGCTTGACTAGCTCTTAAACTTAAACTCAGCCTATCTGTTAATATGCAGCCACATGTTCCATGGCTTCACCTGTGTGCCATTATATGCTGCTCCCTAGATGGCGGGCTGGTGTCTCCTGACTCTGTCCTTCCTCTTCCCAGCATTCTCCTAGTTGCTCACCCCACCTATACTTCCTGCCTGGCTACTGACCAATCAGCATTTTATTAAATCAATTTATAAGAGCATTATCTCACAGCATTTCCCCTTTTCTGTCTATTCAAAAAGGAAGTTTTTACTTTAACATAGTATAATTACATATGATTGAACAGTTATTAAGCAAGAATTACAGTTACAGTATTTGTATTTTGTAAAATTAAAGAAAATGTTCTATGTATCCTATATTTGTGAGACTAAGGTTTCATATCTAATTTATCTTTTATCATAACCAAAGAAAATTATAACTATCTAGTCTTCAACTACATCAAAGACCTCAGAAGGATAATTACCTAAGTAAACAGGAAGAGCATTGTAAGCAACTTTTAAAAATCTAGAATGACAGAGACAGATGGCTACCTGGACAGTCACCCAAAGTTCTTCTGCAACATTGGGGCATCCATTCTTCAGCCTACAGGCCTAGAGTCTCTCAGTCACTTCTTCCTGTGCCCTGTAGAATGTCTGGCAGTCTCCTCTATGAAGCAGAAACCTGAAGGAACATCTTGATTTGTAAAGTTAAGTGGTCACTTTTCTATGGGTCCTGCATGTCCAGTTAATATAACACTTTGTCAAGCAGTCCAGGCAAGAACAGTTTCTGGCCCAAATGGCTATGCCAAGAAGAAAATATGCTCCATATGGAGTGTCTTTGGTGCTCATCATTTTCCTTGAAGTAATTGGTGCTACCAGGAGCAGACATCTCTCCTTGTCCAGAAAGTCTAAGTTTTTAAAACATTTTAAATGCCATATCCTGTTGGTCTTTGGAGTTTGGTTTTGAAGATTACCTACCTAATCGAATTATATCTATGTATACCTAGAAAACTTAACATGACTATAAGTTTGACTATCATAGAAGACTAATTGTTAATCTGTATTTCTTAATTATCCATTACAAGTTCAAATGAGCTGCACAAACATATCTTAAACACGAGTAGAAATATACATACAGTGTAACAAAATTAACTTTACATTTATAATAAACTAAAATCTATAGCAATGTAAAACATTTTAAACAAGTTGCTCTTTAAAAGTACATTCAATAATCTACCCTTTCATCCTATCATATCTACATCCTATCCTCCTTTTTTCTTTAGAAAGATATTGACTATGACCAATAACAATTTGTATTCAACAACCTAAACAAAGACAAATATCTATAATCCATTCTTTTGGGGGAATGGGGCATAGTTTTCTAGGCTACTTCCTGCTGATAAAGGGTGCTGTATTCTTATGGGGATCCTGAGAAAATTCGAGATAATGATTAAGTCCTGGGAAGACCAGGTATAACCTTTGTTGATAGGTACCATCTGTTAAGTTTCAGAAGGTCTGGCTTGATCAAATCTGATCCATCTTAAACAGGAACAAATCCATAGCTTCTTGCTTCCTATGGAAATAAAACAGAGCCTCCTTTCCAAAGCAACATATCCTTAGATCCAAATTTTGAAGTCAAAATATCTTTAAAATATACATGTTGGTTTAACTGAGCAGCCTTTACAGTCAAATGTCTCTCTGTAGTTAAAAATACCAAAGACAATATAATCCAGACTCTCTGTGTGATTTCCATCTTTATGTGGCTTATTTTTTATATTTACTTTTACTTTCTCTTTAAAGACTTTATTTTTTAAAATTTTCTATTTCTTTATATAACTGTCTATATTCCTTTTCCTCTCTCTTCCAAACCTACATACATTTTTATAATAGTGTAAACCACTTAGCAGTTTATTTCATCTGAATCTATTTTATTGTGAATCTATTGCTTTAAACTGCAGTATTACTAGGATTGAAATGGCAGCTTTGGCTGCTGGCTCTGCCCACCTCAGCTTCCCAACATGGAAGAACTACATGCTCATTGCTGACTCTGTGAAGTAGTGGTTCTATGCTTCCATCCAGTAGTGTGTAGCCCAAAAACATTTTCTGTCTCCCCCCCCCCTTTTAAATCTGTACTAGCAAAGGCTAAATTCACCACGCACCATACTGTGCAACTTGGAGACACCTCTGTGTACTGTGGTGGAAATCTGCAACCATGCTGCTTAGCTCATGGTGGCTGGCGGTCAGCTGCATCTCACAGGCAGCTGTCAGGAGATGAGTTTGTACTGCTGCTGACATGAGACTGTGAGACTAGGAAGCCCAGTGTGGCTCCATTTCTGTGCATTCAGAATCTTTAAACTTTCTTAGGTCTATATGGCTCAGTGCCCGATTGTGAGCACCAAACATGGCCAGAAGCTTTTCTCTGGTCCCATGGGCCCCTGCAGTCCCATGGCCTGCTTATAAAAAAATCACTAAGAAACTTGTATTAATTATAACTACTTGGCCACTAGCTCAGACTTATTACTGAGTAGCTCTTAAACTTAAACTCAGCCCATCTGTTAATATGTAGCCATGTGTTCCATGCCTTTACCTGTGTGCCATTATATGCTGCTCCCTGGGCAGCAGGCTGGTGTCTCCTGACTCTATCCTTCCTCTTCCCAGAATTCTCCTAGTTGCTCACCCCACCTATACTTCCTGCCTGGCTACTGGCCAATCAGCATTGTATTAAATCAAATTATGAGAACATTATCCCACAGTAGTTGACCTCAGAATGGACACCAGGATATGCATTATGTTGGGGAAGAGGTTTTTCTTTTGTTTCCATAGGAGAAGAAAAAGTATGGATACCATCAAGATTGATAAAGATTAGATTTGAACAGAAGCCACCACTTGATTAGAAAAGGTGATAGTTCCAAGGGCCATGGCATAGGACAGCAGATAGCAATTAATATTCAAGGTGTCCAGAAGATTAATTCTCTGATGGGAAACCTCATTAGGCATGGCGACAGGGCCACAACCTCCAGAATTTCATTTGCTTCTGTCTTTAATATTCACATGTGTTATTGCAATTTTTCCCTAAATGACTATGGGAATTCCCCCATAGCCTGTACCATAGTGTGTTTCTCTCATGAATGCAGCCCGATCTATTGGGATCCTTATCTGTGAAAATGACTCCTCCTTAAGCTGTATTGTCCATTTGATAGTAATAATTTTAGCTTACACAGAGTTTTGATGAATAATTGAATACAAAGTAATGCTACACAAGTCAGGAATTGTAAGTCCCTGAGAGCTGTTTTATATCATAGCTCAGGTGGACATAGGAAAATAGTTGCATTTCCCCAGCTACTAAGACAGCTGTATACTACTGGCTGATTTAAAGCTTCAAAGTAACTTTAGATTAGACAAGGTGCCTTGCTGGTGGCTCCTAAGATGAAAATTTCCCAGGAAAAGCAGTTCAATTCACAAGGACAAAATATCCAGCTGTCTGATTTATTGAATCAAAGTTATAGATGCAAAGCAGCCTAATTACTATGCCAGCCTCTCTAAGTCTTGCTGACATCTAGGACAGTAATTAACTCTCTACACAAATTCCTAACCTAAGTTTTATGATACAGGCATGCAATCTAAAGACTCAAACTTCAGGCAGATAACTGTTTTTCTTCTTTATGTTGGGTTCTGAAACTGTGTGAATTACAGGGAATGATTTACAGAGGTCTGGGGACAAACAGTTTTCATTCAGAGATGTCTTGGAAATTTTTTTCTAACTGGCCTATACTACAGAGTAAAATCTGGCTTCTTAGCCCTGAGTAAGAGTTGCAAGTTTCCTTTTTTATGGTCTAAAGTTACAATCAGGGCAGAAAAATACATTTTAAGATTTAAGGGCTTTTAGTGTCTCTGTGCCTTTCGAGTGAGCTTAGCTGTGATCACGCCCCCTCCCCCAACACCTTGCAGCTTGTACACTGGGGGCCCTCACAGTTAATCACAAAATGTTAATTTAAAATGTTACTATACTTAGAAAAATGGGATATAATGCATGATTTCTTTATTTTTCTTAGACTCCTCAATAGTTGAGCTTTATAACTCTTGTAACCCTTTATAAGATTATCTCTTTAGTTAGATAACGTAATGACTTGTTTTTACTTTGCAGCTACAGCTGCACTTTACAGCCCCATCAATTAAGACGTTCAGATTTATTACAAGTGTGTTGTGGTGATATATTGTGCAACCCAATATAACTTATCTGGGGATCAGAGGACAGAGCCAGCCACTAGATTAGACATAGAGACCAGACCGTGATGGCACACACCTTTCATCCTATCACTCTGGAGACAGAGATCTGTCTGGATCTCTGTGAGTTCAAGGCCACACTAGAAACAGAACCAGGCAGTGGTGGCACACACCTTTAATCCCAGTACTGGGAAGCACACATGCCTTTAATCCCAGGAAGTAATACGACAGGACACAGAAAGGTATATAAGGTACGAGGAAACAGGAATTTGCTCTTTTTAGACTGAGGATTTCCTGGAGGTGAGCTAGTGGCAGCGGCAGTTCAGCTGAGACCCTAGGGGTGAGGACTCAGAGGCTTTCAGTCTGAGGATTTGTGGAAACAGGATCGGCTGAGGAGTTGGTGAGGTGAGGTTGGCTGGCTTGTTCTCCTCTGATCTTTCAGCTTTCACCCCAATACCTGGCTCCAGGTTTCTTTCTTTTTTTTTTTTTAATAAGACCATATAGCAATTCATATTATAGTGTGTTGTTGGGATGACTCTGTTTCTTATTAAATGAAATGTGACCTTTAAATGGAACACATGTATTTAACATGAAAATTTCTGTTGGGTATATATAACTGTGTAGAACAAAGGATATATTCAACATGAGAGCCAATATGAGAGAATAAAGAAAGTAAACATCAGAATACATGTGAATTCATTCAGTCCCCCCCCCAAAAGAAAATCCCTCAGATAAAAGTCCTAAATTTTGCTACACTGTGGCTTTTTCTGTGAGCCCTTCTGCAGTCTGGAGCTGGTCTCCATGGGTTGCAATACAATAGTTTGTAACACAATTTGCTAAATGGTGTTACTAATAAAAAAAAAACCCAGAGCCAGATATTGGAGTGAAAACTGAGAGATCAGAGAAGCAGAAAGAAGCTAGCCACATTCTTACCACTAGGAAATCCTCAGCCAAGGAGAGAGCTACCTCCTGTATACTCATGCCTATATACCTTTCTGTGTCCTGCCATCTTACTTCCTCTCTCTGCCCAGCTACATCACTTCCTGTCTGTCTATACAGACCTCCAGACCTCTATGGTTAACTAGCACTGGGATTAAAGGTGTGTGCTACCATGCCTGGCTCTGCTCCCAGTGTGGACTTGAACTCACAGAGATTTGAATGAATCTCTGCCTCCTGAATGCTAGAATTAAAGGGTGTGCTACCACTGCCTGGCCTCTATGTTTAATATAGTAGCTGGCTTTTTCCTCTTATCTCCATTCAAGCTTTATTTATTAGAACACAAATAAAATATCACCACAATAGTTCATCAATCACATGGCCATTCCATCTAAATTAACTTAAAAGACTGACAGATGTCTTCCATTTGATCAGACATATCCTCCCAAAAAAGGGAAACTCCCCAAAGTTAGGGTTGGGACAGGGTTTTGTTTTTGTCTCTCTAGGAGAATAATAGCATCCAAACTAAAGAATCTGAAGACCACTGGACAAATAAGGCATCTGAAGAAGAAGAATGAATCATCCAGAGGAAATGTCCCAAGAAAAAGAGTAAATTGGCTTAATGGTATAACACCTTTCCAATAGGAAAAAATTTCATAAGTCTTCCCAAATGTTTGTTTCTACTGTTTTCTACAGACATTCATGGCAAATGGTCTTTTTGTAGTCACAACTCAATTAAAATTTAAAGCTGACTTTGGAGCTCAAGCATGGCTCTCTCTTCTAAACCCAAGTGTGCTTGTTAGAAGAAAATCCAAGGTCTCTGTCTCATGTCAGAAGAGCCACCTGGTATGGGACAGAAGAAAACCAAAATTAAGGGACTATTCTATTGCCACTAATCTCATCATCCTTTGGGTTTATTTTGACTCTTTGAAACTTTTTGTAAGGTATAAATAATATCTCAAATTTTGTAACACACACACACACACACACACACACACACACACACACACACACACACATATATATATATATATATATATATATATATATATATATAAACCTTCTGTCATGATATTAGTGGTCATATAGAGTACTAATTCTGCAAATAGGTTTCATCTAGCTTCCTGTACATGATTTCAGGCTTGAGTCTGAAGCAGGTAAGTAGGAACTAAGTTTTTGTACCCCAGATGTATTTAATGGAGTGTGGGCCTTTAACCTCTCTGAGATCTGCTGCATATGGCATTTAAAATGTCTACATTTTCAACAGTGACCCGTGATCATTCCTGACAGTGATCTTTGAGGTCCCTAAGAAGATGATGGGGCCCCACAATGATGATTCCACCCGGATTGTGGTAATGTTACTAAGCTGACAAACACCACCCAAAGATCAGCTTTGGACTACAAACTGCTCAGGACAATTTCAAGGCTGTTAGCTAAGTTAGTCTGCCGTCATAGACTACTCCAACCAGAATCTAAGATAAACCTTGTACTTTCCCATCACATCAAGACTGGAAAATAGCCAGCTCTCCCAGGACTTAATCTTTATCTCACTTTTTTCAGGGTTCCCTAAAGATGCTGTTGTTCCAGTCAGCAGGAATTAATTTTAAGGACATGATACCCACATTCCCAAGAGGTGGGGTGGGTAGTTTTTGGTTATTCAATGGATGTTTGTCATCACTTAGGGTTGTTGGTTACAAGCTGTTATTGACCATGGTAAGGGAGGAAACTAAACAAAGAAAACTAGATTCAGGAATCTCATTCTGAAAAGAAAAAGGAAGGATATAGAAATGATAGGATACAAAGGTAGATTATTGAATCTACTTTCAAACCAAAAAAAAGCAATTACTGGTCTCAAATATTTTACATTGGTATGGATTTTTACATATTGATACAAATTTAAGGTTATTTTCGCTATACTAATTATATGTTTCTATTTCTTGTTTAAGGTGTTGTACCTATGCAGCTCATTTAAAAATATAATGTAAAGTTCTAGTCCTTGAAAGTGATTAAGGGTAATTAAGAAATGCAGGTTAGTTTTAGTCATCTTATACATCTTATACAACAAACTAATAGTCATGTTAGGTATGTTTTCAAGGCCAAACAGAGACATATTTTAAGTAGATAGCCTTCCAACACTTCAGAGGCCTACAGAATAAGGCATTTAAAATGTTTTAATAACATTAGCTTTTCATGACGGTGAGACACATCTACTCCTGGCAGCACCAATTTACTTCAAAAGAGGATGACAGGCATTGAAGAACCTCCAAATGGAGTTTTCTTTCTTTTGTGATAAAGTTAGCCACTGGGCAAAGAAACTGCCCTTGCCTCAACTGCTATCCAAATTGGACAAGCAGGATACAAAAGAAGGCAACCACCAAACTTTGCCAAGACAAGGTAGGATAGTCCTCCAAAATTCCTGATTCACAGAGAAATCTGTCAGATATTCTAGGCCCATGGGCTGAAGATGGATGCCCCAACATTGCAGAGGAACTTTGGGGTGACTGTCCAGACAACCAGATGTCTCTTTTCTTTCTGAATTTTGGAAGTTGCTTGCTCTGTACTTCCTGTTTAATCAGGTAATATTACATCCTTCTCCAGTCTTTGATGGAGTTGAAGCTTAGATAGTTAAGTGTTTTCTGTAGCTTTGATCGAATGTAAGAAAGGTATACAACACTTTGGACACAACAAGATAGGATAGATAATGGAGTAGATAATGGAATCTTCACTATCATGGTCTTCTGGCCATGAAGAAGAAACAGACTCAGAAGCTCTGACAGCAATATAGTATAACTAGATACCTGGATAGTGATGTGCTTTTAATATTTATTACCAACCTTTAACTTTTTAGAGTTAGCTGTGGATGTCAGACTCAGATCTTCAGCTAGCTACCTTAGCAAGCACTTCTACCAGCTGAGCCGATCTCTAGCCCTTCTTACATTTTTAATATGGCATTTAATTGTAGGCTTATATAATTTTTACTAACAGCTATGTCTGACATACACCCTGGAACATTCCTGAAGATGGTTTTCTCCATAGGGTTCTTCATATATCATTGGGTAAGAATACAAGGCTGAGTTTGGACATGATTGAGATTCTCTGCCACTTGGACCTGTGCAGCCAGGGGAAGTCTCCATTTCTTCTTTACAACTTAGTTTTCTTGTGTGGGAGATGAGAGCAGAAAGTGAGCCTTTGGGTTGTCCTGAGCATTAAAGTGCATTGATCAAACCTGCTCTTCCTAGAAAGTGCAGCTCCAATGCTAAATATTTCACATAGCCTGCGCTGGAACAGTGCTCATGATGCATCTTTTTCTTTTTTATTAATGAAGGAAGGAAGTCTTCATAGGCCTGTGCTTTGCTCTACATAATGATGTGATTTGCATAATTCAAGGGAAGAGAGGCTTTCTTAAAGTCTGGAGACTGTGTTATCTTTGAGAACAAATATTTTTCCTCAGGATGTGTTCAATTTGGTTCCAACAAGGTTTTCTTTTTCTTTTAGAGTTAGAATTGTAAAGGTCCTAATTATTGGAGAATTTATTGTTTGCTAAGACTGGAGACCCACAAGTTACTGGGCCTGCCTCCTTCATGCATTTATAGAAAATAATTAAGATCTGAGCAGAAACAATGATCACCTTAGAAAAGGAAAGGGACAGCATGAAGTCAGGGAACAAGATGAGGCACATAGAGTCAACACAAGAGGAACCCAGTGGAGGTTTCTGTTCCTGGGTGTTGGGCTATTTTCACAGTTACAGACTGTGGTTTTCAAAGGTGTTGGACTTGACTTGTAAAATCAGTAAATGAATATTCCTCATATGCTGGTGAGTTCGCGTATTGGATGATTCCCCTTTTCCCTGTATTCAGGTTTCCATCCCAAGACATAGCTAATGTGTCACTATTTGAAGGTACTGTGGATATCAAGGGGCATAATGGGAGGTCCTTGTGATTGTGAATGTACCTGGAAGGGGACTGGGTGACTCTGGCCCCTTCCTCTTGCTCTTTCTTCCTGGCCATGAGTTGAAGTTTGTCCTGCTGCACACTTGTCATCATTGCCACCTGGTTCACCCACCACAGAAAAAAACTTAGCAGTTGCCTGACTCACTAAGTTGAACTGAAGCCTCTATACAATGAACTAATATAAATCTTTCATCTTTATAAAGTAATTTTTACAGCTATATAATTATAATGACAGAAATTTGACTAATATGAACCTACTGTGTTTTATACATGGTGAATAGTAGGAAGGACACTTGATTCTAGTGAACAATGAATGACCCTCATCTGCACTGAGCTTGAATATGTTGGAAAAGTGGATTATCAGTAATTAAATTGATAAAATAGTAATTGCAAGCAGCATCAGGTGCTATGAAGAAGAAAGATTTTGTAAGATTGTGATTTTTTTCTAAGAGCAATGAAAGTCTCTGAACAGTTTTAAAGATGCCCAGGACATTGATATAGATGTTGTGCAAAGAATTGATTAGAGGGAGCATTGTTGGATATACAGAGGCAGTAAGAAAACTCTTACTGGTTAATAAAGAACTGACTGGCTGGTAGCCATGCAGGACATATAGGTGGGACAGTGAAACTGAGAATGATGGGAAGAAGAAGAGTGGAGTCAGGGGAGTTTCCAGGAGGCACAGAGCGAGCAAGGCGTGCTGGAGGACAGGTAAAGCTACGAGCCACATGGCAATACATAGATTAATAGAAATGGATTAATTTAAGTTGTAAGAGCTAGTTAGTAATAAGCCTGAGCTATTGGCCAAGCATTTACAATTAACATTAAGTCTCTGAGTGGTTATTTGAGAGTGGCTTTGGGACAGAAACTTCTGCCTACAGTTCAGGCATGAGCAATGGTTCTGGTGACAAAATTTCATGAATATTTACCAATAATGAAACATCCCCATTATAAGGAACATTAGTCTACATAATTTATCTTTAGCTCAATGCAATAGTGTCTGTTCCATAGAGAAATGATTTCACTCAACTCTTTATAAAAGTATAAAAATATATTTCAAAATTATTTCCAATAACTTACTAGAAAATCAAAGTCTAAATAGAACAGAGTGCTGCTCAGGCATTTTGCAAACAATAGCTGAGATGATTATGGGCCCAGATTGGCTCTTCCCACAAGAAGAGATTGCATTATTGTTGTGTTAAGGTTTCTTTAAAAATATATTTTTTAAGTTTATATGCATGTGTGTAGGTGCCTGTGGAGGCCAGAAGTAAGCAAAGATTCCCAGGAGCTGGAAACACAATCTTTTGTGAGCTGCCTGATGCAAGTGTTAGGATCTGAACCTGATTGAGCAGTGAGGGCTCTTACCTGGTGAGCCCCCTTGCCAATTCCTGGTTAAGCTGCTTTTAAGGACACAGGCCAGAGGGGCTTCCTTGGAGAGAAGAGCTTCCAGGCTAGATGTGTAGAATCAGAACACTTGAGAGTCCCAGGGACTCGCAGAGCATATGCAATCCTTTTTTACCTGGATCACAAGTAAATCAATCACAATGCCTCTCACCTCTTGCCTGTTTTGAATAATAGATAAGCAGGGATGAGTATCCTGTACAAGGATTAATACATTCTAAAATGGTACACACCCTGCCAAAAGAAACAGAGGACTGGATTTCTTCAATTTAATAAATTTGACTCCATTTTTAAATTCACAGTTGGAAAAATACCAAAATGGAAAAAGAAATTTTTCACATCCAACACAATTCAAGAATTATTAGTAATTATAAAAATATATATGAAATGAGCTAGTAAACATAAAGACACAAAATGTCAGGTCAGTGTTTCAGAACTGAACACAAAACTTAATTGTAAACTCCAACCTGAATAACTTTTAAAAACTCTTGCACATGGAAAATGCCTATAAAACAGATGTTGCAGCTTAGAAGCAGAGATTACACCTAATCTTTTTCCCCCTAATAAGTCTCAACAAGGATTTCTGTCATTACAAAGAGGCTTGAGCTTTACATGGTAGTTTTTAAAATCAATCTTTTTTCCCTAAAAGTTTTATGTAACAAACTTATCTAAACAGCTGATGAAGCTTGATATGCCATTTTTACCATGCTGTTGAAAGTGTAAAGCCTGGGTCATCCCTGCCCCACCCAGAAAAAAAAAGAGGAAGAGGAGGAGAGGAAGGGCAATGGAAAAGAGGGGGGTGCTCTGTGATTTTTAAGTTCAAAACAATGGACAAGTTAGAAGCCAGCTACCAGCTGTTAGAGGCTGAGGGTGTAGTGGGCATCTAGGAAGCTGTTCAGAAAGGTGAGTGGTGGAGGGTCAGGAAGGGCTGGTTCCTGAGCTGACATCCTGCTGCTCAATTCCTTCATCATCAGAGGTGATAAGACAAAGAGAAGGCCTTGTGATTTGTTCTGGAATTGCTGATGGCTTTAGTTTTAAGAGTCATTCTTTCTTTAAAGATTTACTTCAAAGATGCAGTATTTCAAGCAAGGAAAGGTTTAAAATTTTATATATGTGTTTTTTTCCCCCTAATAAGTCTCAACAAGGATTTCTGTCATTACAAAGAGGCTTGAGCTTTACATGGTAGTTTTTAAAATCAATCTTTTTTCCCTAAAAGTTTTATGTAACAAACTTATCTAAACAGCTGATGAAGCTTGATATGCCATTTTTACCATGCTGTTGAAAGCATTCTTGAATGTTTCAATAAAATAAGCAAGAAAATATAGTCTCTTGATTGGGGAGTATGTAAGATGCACCGTATTTTATCATCTAAGTTTTCTTTAAAATATCGAAAGAAAATTCTGAAAAAGCTTCAAGGAATTTGACAATAGGCTGAAGGATGCCATTCACAGATGATTCTCACACTGAGAGTAAAGATGGAGTTCCCACCAACATCCCAAGTCCTTTTGGTTCCTCTGCCATGCTCTACCTTTGAGTCATTTTCTCTCCCCAGCTCATCTCAAATGCTGGGGAAAATGAACCTAAGAGGTTATTACTCCATGATGGAAACTAAAATCACCTCTTTCCTTCCAAATGGTGACTGCCACAGTGCCAGCACGACCCCTAGACACAGACTGAGGTCATCGCCAGCCTGGCCAATTACTGACTGCAACTTCTTAGTCACACACTGTTGAACTGTGGTCTGTAAGGAAGGCGGAGCTTAGATGTCTTCATGGGTATAGGGGCTTGTTACCAAGCCTGATGCCCTGAGTTTGATTTCTAGGATCCACGTGGTAGAAAGGGAACCAACTCCTGAAAGCTGTCCTCTCACACAGTGAATAAATAAAATATAATCAACTGAAAAGAATTTAAAAAGTAGGTCAGTATTGGGGACTTTTCCACCGTATTATAACCCAGTCACACGGTGTGTCACAGTATAGAATGATCCCCGTGTGCTCTACGTGGGCTGTGGCTCTGAATGTAACCGTTCGTCCAATACTCTCTCTCTTGTTACTGCCCGACCCTTCCAGGTTGGTTAGCCTCTAGCCAAACCTAGGAAACATGTTTTATACCTTGCTCCAGGCTCATACCAGAGAAATGGGGGGGAAACTGAAATTTCCTTCATCAAATTGAATACATAGCCTATAAGCAGAAATAGCTATGGCTAATTATAACTTACATTGCAGTTAAAAATCAGTTTCTTCAATATTATAGAAACCAGGGTGCATATCTGAGAGAGGGGGAAAAAACAGGCTGCAAAATTCACAAGATGAAGATAATTCTGCAATTGAGGTGATTCCACTGAGTTCCCTGCAGCGATGCTGTCCTCAGGTATAGGAAATAATTCGGATTTCATATGCAAAAGCATTTGCAGACTCCTGGGATGCACCTGGCAGACTGAGGAAGTGTGAGCTGAGCGCTCTGTTTCCTGAGTGCAGGAAAGAGCTTGATAAAGAGCCTGTGTGGTGTGGTCACGAAGTGTGAGAGGATGAGGTGTGGGAGAGTCTTCACCACTTCATTCAGTCCATCTGACATACAGATGCTCAGTAAATACAGGTCTGTATGTTGAACTGAGCTCTACTGATTAGGCCCGTATACGAGGCCACAGTGACATAGAGAGAATGCTGTGTCTGGATGGAACTCTCTGGGGCCAACTCGTCATGTCATTGAACATACCTTCACTCAAACAGTTTACCAGTCCTCCCTAAGGCTGAAATATGTGTCCCACCTCACTCTTGACACATAACTGGGTACTTTAATTTCACTAATTTGGAGAAAAAATTAGTTACTTGGTGCTTCCTGGGGAAAGGTGAACAAATGTCTATTTACCCAAGACGGGGGTACCAAGGACAGAACAGAGAAATGCTTCCACTCCAGTCTAGCTTGCTGGACCAAGGAGTTTACCATGGTTGCTTACAGGGGCATTGATGATTGGGCCAGCTTCATTACCCAAATCACAGAGGCTGCATCCCAGCAGTACAGCTTGCAGGCAGCTCTATGGAAGACTCTTCACCCTCCCAAGTTACTCACCATTTATATAACCTCTGGAGAGGCCCTCTTGCATCTAGTCTTGATTTTAGTTTCCTGGATGAACCTCTTCCAGGAGGGAATGTTTCAATTCAGAGGAAAAAAGCTACAAAATATACTCAAAAAAGTTATATAACCTTACTTTTTCATTTAATATTTTGGATAATTAAAAAAAAACTTTAGCACTGGATATAACCCCATTTAATATTTCTGTGTCCATAACTTTATAGTTATGCAAACCAAGACATATTTCTTAGTATGCATATATCAAATTTTCTTTGTTACGTGACAATTTGCCACAAAATTAGAGGCTTAAAGAACACAGATCCTTATGGTACAAGTTCCTGTGGAGAGAGTGGAAGATGAGGACTGCCAGGTAGGGTGTCTGGTAGGCTGTAAGGAAAGTTTCAGCCAGGGTTTTGTTCTCATCAACCCTTCCTAGGTAGAGATCTAGTTACTGACCTTATCAGGTTTTAAGGAAGCAGTGAACAACTTGTTTGTAAAAGAGAAATTAGGAAGAAGGCTCAGATAACCATGGAAAGGAGCTTTGCCATGTGCATAAGTCTGAGGGGCTCAGGTCAATTGTTTTGTGTGGAGATTATGTTAAACACCGGTTAGTGTTTCCTTTTTATTGTGATAAACAAGCACAACTTTCAGAAACCCTTAGGGACCTTTATGGGTGCTTCTGCCCTTGACATGCATGACATGAGGGCCTTAGATTATCATCCCTAATAAGTGCATATGGATTCTTTCACCCATTCATTCATCAGGTTCTTAATCTTTCCTTGGTGATGTCTCATCATGCGTAAACTAGGACCTCAGTTCTGACAGGGAGATCTCCAGAGTGTCAAGCAGCACTGCTCTCTCAAATTCCTCAGAATCTAAAGGCCTCTGTCTTTTCAACAGGACAGTAGTGAGGTGGTTAAGATAACATTAGTTGTCAAAACCTCTCTGATGTAGAACTCAGTATCTGAAACTTCTTACCGCTTCTCAAGTTCACCAGTGTTCTAAGGAGACCAACCACGACTACCTCACAAGAATTTACATAGCTGTGCACACCCCACTTCCTCTCTAAGGGCTGCTGACCACTCTCCAGTTCCTCTTCAGCTTTTCTTGACCACGCTTCCCTACCCTGCACCTGTCTGAGTCTGTTCCTCCTTGGGACTCTTTGGTGAAACCTTTTGCTCTTCCTGAAAGATAATCCTGTGATTCAAGTGTTAAGTTCCTGCCATCACTGTTAGTGATATTTTTATTCTTGGTCCTGGCATAGTTACAGTGACAAGAGTCAAATTTGCTGGGGAAAATAAAGGCTCTGCCTTTGTATGATTGTATGTGAATTTAACTAGTGTGTAATTTCCACTTTATCTTAAGTTTTCAGGAACTTGAGAGCATAGTCTCCGTGTTATATAGTTTTTAACTCCCTTCTAAACTAGCAGCATTATATATTTATTAGCTAATGGATTTCTCATGGAATATTGTTCACCTTCTGCTGTCTGCTAAACACTGCATAGGTTCTAGGGCTGAGCCCTGTGGCTTGGGAATCGGAACTGAAAGTCATGCTGGGCCTGTATGTACTAGTCCCGACAGTGGTGTGCTTCCTTGAAAGTAAAGGTCTTTGCTTCCTTACCAGCTGAACAGTAAGATGTGGAATCAATCAGAGTTCATGTCCTACTCCCTTCCCTGCTGCTTGTCAATAAGCTTCTTATTGCTCTGTACATGGCATTCAAATCACAGCTACCCTGAAACTCCATGAGGATGGTTCCAGAGTCCCTGGGTACCAAAAAAATCTATAGATGTTCAAGTGTTACATAAAATGGCACCCTATCTGCATATAATCTATAATCCTCTTGCATACTTTAACTTTTACCTGCATTATTTATAACATGTAATACAGTAAACATGCTATGAAAATGTCAAATGTAATATGCATGGTATATGAATATTTACTATGCCATATTGTTTGTGGGATAATGTCCAGAACAGATCTGGACACTACACATATGTTTGGAACAAAATATAGCCCCCTCCAAGCACACATATCTGTCTTTGGTGAATTGAATTCCAGAACATGGAACCTGCAAGTTAGAGGGCCATCTATGGGGTCTTCCCATTTCTATGTTGGCAAGTTATAGCTGGAACAAAGTAGGTTTTATTTTTTCCACCAGGCTTTCCATTTTAGTGTATTAAAACTACCACCCAGAGTGGTAGCAGGAACCTTTTCCTTGCTGATCTCTGTGGTGATACTTTCTTTGTGCATCCCAATAAAGCTTATCTGAGGATCAGAGAAAAAAGTCAGCCACTATATCAAACATAGAAGTCAGGCAGTGGTAGCACATGCCTTTAATCCTAGCATTCAGGAGGCAGAGATCCATCTGGATATCTGTGAGTTCAAGTTCACACTGGGAACAGAGCCAGGTATGGTGACACATGACTTTAGTCCCAGCACTAACCATGGAGGTCTGTACAGACAGACAGGAAGTGATGTAGCTGGGCAGAGAGAGGAAGTAGCAGGGCAGGAACAGAAAGGCATACAGGCATGGGTATACAGGAAGTAGGTCTCTCTTTGACTGAGGATTTCTAGTGGTAAGAACATGGCTGGCCTCTTTCTGCTTCCCCGATCTCTCAGTTTTTGCCCCAATATCTGGCTCCAGGTTTTTTTTTTTTTTTTTTTTATTATTAAGAAGACTGTTTAGCAGTTAGTCTTACAGATTTCTCACATTGGGAATGTGCACCAGCAGGGGTTGAATAAGAACTTTAATTTTATTTTAAAATAAGGAAATAGAGAAAACAATAGCTTGGTGTTTTATAGACAATAGACTGCTGTTAGGGTATGTATCATCTCTTGATATTTTGAGATTGTTAGCTTTGCTTGTTTGTTTTTGTTTTTGTTTTTCAAGATAGGGTTTCTATGTGTAGCTTTTCTCCTTTCCTGGAACTCGCTTTGTAGACCAGGCTGGCCTCAAACTCATAGAGATCTGCCTACCTCTGCCTCCCAAGTGCTGGGATTAAAGGCGTGCGCCACCACCGCCCGGCCTGAGATTGTTAGCTTTGCATACATACCAGCTAGAAGATCACATAGAGTGAGGGTGATGTCCCCTGTGACAGTGGCCTCTCTGAAAATGATAGCCTGAACTTGTAAGAGTCACAGAGAATCTGTGCTGGGACTCTGTGAGGGGGTAACTGGCCACTTGAAAGAACGCAGGAAGAGGAGGGGATGCATGAAATCTGGGTAAACAATGATTTCAATCAATTAACCTTTAGAAGAAGTGAGATCCGCCATAGCAACTTGGCCTTCTCAGATTATCAGGCAATAGATTTCCTATGAGTGACTTCACAAAGAGCTCTTCTGCCCCAGAAGACTAAAGGAAAATCCCACAACAAGAGGGTGTGTATTGCTGCAAGGCCAGATTTCAGGTAGTAATTACTACAACAATTACAACACCTTCTGGAGCGGACAGTGGACAAACAGCAATGTCAGAGAAGGTGAGGGCTGGCAATGATGGCTGAGAATCACTTGTGTGTAGTGAAAACTTTCATGTTCGTTATCTTATTAAGTCACAGAACAGATGCAAAGGTAATGAGCACATAGCAGAGGCAAGAGGTGTGAGTCAAAAGATCCTTTTCTGAGGCCGCATTCTGAACCACAGTGTCTGTCCTAGGGTCTCTATTGCTGTGCTGAAACACCATGGAGAGGAACTAAGGAAGTAAAAGGCTTATTTCACTTCCATTTAACAGTTCATTATAGAAAGCAGGCAGGGCAGGAACCTGAAGGCAGGAACTGATGCAGAGGCCATGAAGGGAGGCTGCTTACTGGCATGCTCCTTATGACTTGCTCAGTCTGCTTTCTTATGGAATCTGAGACCACCCACAGTGACCTTGGCTCTCCCACATCTGTCATCAATCATAAAAACGGACCACAAGCCAGTCTGATAAAGGTTTTTCCTCAGTGACACTGCTTCCCAGGTGACCGTCAGGCTGACATGGAACTGGCCAGCACACTGTAATATTTCTTCTGCCTGCCTGCAGCACTGGCTTTGGTGAAGTGTAGTTATCAACCAATCAGAGCAACATATCTTCACAGAATATAAAAGGACATTTCCCCATCAGTGAAGGGGTTAAACTCTCTCACTTTCACAACTGAGTTTAGGTTTCAGTTCTCAGAGATGAGCAAAACAGGTGTCTTTCCCATGAAGGGCCATTTATCTACAATACCCTTGCATTCAGGAGAAAACAAGCCAAGGCCTAAGTTGGATCAGCCTCATCATGCCTCAAAGATAAATCCAGCAGCCCCTACTGAGTCACATCCAGACTTGCCAAAGCTTTTGCAAGTATGTCCAAAAATAATAGGACTAAACCTCAGTCAATTAAAAGTATACTAATGTAACTGCTGCTTGCTTAACCAATTATGTATGAGATGACTTAACTGTACCTGAAACTTCCCTTAGCTGTGCTTAAAAGGAGCCTGCATGCTCCTGTTAGGGTCATTGCCATTTTGTGCTGTGGATATCGCTCTGTATAAATAAAATGCTGATTAGCTAGTAACCAGGCAGGAAGTGTAGGTGGGACAAGCAGAGAAGAGAATTCTGGGAATAGGAAGGCTGAATCAGGACATGCTGCCAGCCGCCGCCATGAGTACCAACATGTAAGATACTGGTAAGCCTCGAGCCATGTGGCAAGGTATAGATTTATAGAAATGGGTTAGTTTAAGATGTAAGAACTAGAGAGCTAGAAGCCTGAGCCTTTAGGCCAAACAGTTTAAATAATATAAGAGTCTGTGTGTTTATTTTATAAGTGGACTGCGGGAGTGCTGGGGCTTGGCAGGAGCTGGAGAGAAACTCTCTAGCTACAATTTTGTATAGGTAAATGACTCCGCATATGCTGGTATACCAAACGCTCTTTGCTTTTACATACTCTTTGAGTCTGGGGTCTTCCTTTAGTGTTTTCTCAGACTTTACACTGGGTGATGCAAGCCCTTCCCCACTCTGCAGCTCAGAGATCTTTCCCTTACATCCCCCGAATCCAGCAAAGTGTGGAAATACATGCTCAAAACTAGAAGAGTTTGGCATTTGGGTGTTAAAGAACCACAATCTTTAGGTCTTTACAAAGACCTGTGTCTTTGTAAAGGATAGGGCTATGATGCCTTGTACATGGCACCTTTGAAAAGTCATCACCTCACAGCTTCTGTCTGTCAATGGTAAGAAAATTCAGGTGATGAACGTAAGAGCCACCTACAGCAAACAGAAGAGAGTAGTCTCGAGAGGAAACCCAGAGACTTTCTTCTCAGGCTTACTATATGCCCATCAGTCACTTTGGGGGCAATCTGAGCCCTCAACTGTTAAAGACAAAGTCTGTTCATACTATGAATCTCCTTGGGGTTACCTGGCTGGGATGAGATTCCACTGACTGACTCTCCCTCTGCCTTTGCAGTCACCAAGTCTAAGATACTGCTGAGAAATCACCGTTCTAGATTCCTTCTTCCCTGGTTATTCATTCTTTCTCAGAGTGCTGGCTGTCTTTCTGACCACTCAGGATCACCCCTGCCATTCAATCCGTGTCTGTGTATATGTCCAAATCACAGTATGTATAGAATGGCACTGATTACAGATGTGTCTCACTCTGTGCCTTTCTTTGCCCACCTGTTTACCTGGTCATGTAAGTGGTTGTAATCAGTTCAACTGGTGAGTCTCAAGATTTTTCTGTCCACAACTGGGCTCTGCTGATAGTGTGAGCTCTACAAACTGCAGTCTCACTGTGAGTTGGGGGGAGGGTGATTCCTTGAAGGAACAAAACTGAAGGGTGCCATATCCAACCCTCCCTCTTCCCCACCCCTCTCCCCGGTAGCTGAGATATCCTAGGGTCTATGGTTGGCAAGCTGGAGACACAGGACAACCAATGGCATAGAGACAACTGAACACCAGTTGTCTTGGAACATGACCTAGACAAATCCTGTGCTCCTTTGAATTCTAGATCAGGACACATCTCTGCCCTGAAGTAGTTAGACAAGAATAGCCCCCTTAATGTGCAGAAGGGCTAGTCTTTCTGTTCTTCCCAGGCCTTTAGCTGGCTGGCTGAGGCTTGCCATATTAGAAAGGGGAAGATAGTGAATCTAATTGTGATCTTATGAAATTTCCTTCATAATATCTGACCAAACATCCGGGTACCCTGTGGTCTAATCAAACTGATGCATAAATCCACCCATCATTCGAACTATGTGCTCTGGTTCTCATCTCGAATGGATAAGTTTGTATTAAGTAGCTGTCCTCAAGAGAAGGAAAACATTTCTTTAAAGCCAAAGAAAACCTGCCACTTGGATCAAAGGTGTAGAATGGTGCTCCATCGTGGAATGTCAAAACCATGGAGCATAGATTTCAGAACCAAACAGATGCTCAGGTAAGGCGTAGTCATCCAGGAACAGATGTGAGGAAACAGGATCTTCCAGGCTGCGCTGCTGTCACCACCAGGAGACATAGGATCAGGTTAGGTGCACATATGTGTGTTTGCTGGTTGGCCTTCCCGGAAAGGAGGCAGCGCTCACACTTCCAGAGTGATGTGGAGGGAAGGAGGTCTTGCTCTGTCTTATGGAAAGTTCCTGAAAGTTTTTGCATGCTTCCCTTGCTGACTGCATGCAACTGTGAACATGTTGTGAAAATGTGGTCTATGGAATGTGGGTGTCGTCTTTATCTTGATCAGCAATGAATACAGTTTAATGTCAAGACTTCTGTTACCACAGGAACAAATTGTGAGCAATCTGTTACAGAGAATCTCTCTAACTAACACTGATTTTTGTTTTGTTTTGTTTTGAGACAGGGTTTCTCTGTGTAGTTTTGGTGCCTGTCCTGGATCTCGCTCTGTAGATCAAGCGGGCCTCGAACTCATAGAGATCTGCCTGGCTCTGCCTCTCAAGTGATGGGATTAAAGGCACTGATTTTTAAGGACAAACTGAATCCTGAGGCCATTCCCAAGGGAAATGGCACATTTTTCTACAGTTAACTGAATTTATCCCTAGTACAGGGTATTTAACATATTTTAGGATAGTAAGATGCTAATATTATAGACAATTAACTCTAATTATTTTGTTATTATTAATGATACTATTATTAATAATTTATTAAGTAGTTCACAATTTCTGCCATGCCACCATGTGCATTATACATGACCCATTGGCCCCTGGACCACAGGAAGTGTAAAGGAGAAACAACTGACTTCAGGTCCTGAGGAAAGAGTCAGAGTTACCAGTACACTGTGAGTGGAAATCCACATCGTTAGAAAATGAAAATAAAACCAGCAACAAAATAGTGAGAAGCTCATGCAATGAAGCCATTTAAGAATAGAATTAAGTTAAATAAAAGACCACAGAGAAGACGCCAGAGCAGCAGAACTGGACCAAAAGTGAGCCCCCACATGGGAGGAAGTGAAGCCAGACTCAAAACCCCGTTGTTCAAACAACTGAAGTTGCCACAGATGTGAGTGGAGCTCACCTGCACCAGGGAGAGTAACACGGCATCCCCAGTGCAAAGCACCTGATAAAGATACATGTGCATGGCAATAGATGGATTAAAAAGCTCTACAATTGTTAGTGATTAATGATATTATTAATGATTACATGTAATTATTATTAATAGCATATTGGTTTTACATAAGCAAACACATTCAGGGGTTAATTCAGGGTTGTAACTTAAAATGTAGTAAGTCATATATAATGCTTTTCTGTTTGCAGTATAATACATTGACTATATATTTCACACAGACAAATTGGGGGATATTTTGAGTCATATAGCTCTATTGAGGATATGAGGAGAACCACATTCCCTGTGGTTCTCAAACGTAGAGACTATTTTCAGAGGAATAAACTCCTTTTTGCCTTTTTAATTATTATTTTGTATTTTTCACTGTAAGTCATCCAAGACTGAAGAAACAAGCTTGGAGAGTGAAAGCTTGCATCATTTGATATTTTGAGGTTTTCTTTTTCTTTTTCTGGTTCCATGTAAATAGTGAGCTACCACCTTAGTACTCTGAGATTCCAATAGTGGGCGAAGACCAGGGTGGGAGACACCTGTGGCCTGAACGGGGACAGCAACCTTCTTGTTCCTCCTGACATTTTTGTCTTCCCAAACCTTCCTCTCACTTTCCTTTAGATTACCACAAATGTCAAGGCACACATGTATATTTAGGAAACAAGTTACATTATTTTGGTGGCAGAAACTATTCTGAACAGAAACTTGTCTTGAACAGGCCTTGGTGTTTTGGCTGCACCTGCCTGTCTATATGCATGTCGTTTATTCATATAATGGAAAAATATTTTGACACTGTTTTTCTCATTTTTTTGACTCCTTGAATCATTTCATTACTAGGATGACTGTTCTCCAGGCTTCTGTATAGTTCTTGGTGCCTGTGTTTTTCTGCTCCTGGGTTTCTAATTTTTTTTTTTTTTTTTGTAAATTGAAATAATATGGAAGTGACTTATTTAGTCTGATTTTCAAGGCCCATTCTGGATGGTTGCTACATCTGAATGTTCAAATGCACACATTTAAGACAATCAAATTTAGACTCCTGTTGTAAGAATCAAATAAACCAGTCATTTTCAGAGTTGAGTGAGGTCATTCAGCAGAACAGACTCCCTGGCCTATGAGATTCTCTAATATGTTTTCTCCATCGACAAAGGATGAACAAAGTGAAGGAGGCATCAGCATGCACTCGGGGGTGGCACCTTGTCTCCCTCTCCCAGAGATTTTAGGTGTAGAAACAGCTGTCAATATGTGAATTAGGGATAGATTTCAGAAGCTTTCATCTGTTCAGTCACTCACATTCAGAGGCTAAAATCAGGCGCTCTCACTAGGTCAGTGCCCACTGCTGGAGATGCGGCACATCCTCACCCATTGTACAGCCTGCGTCCTGTCCCGTCACCATTCATTCTGATGAAGCGCTTCTGCTTCATTTGTGTTTATGTGTTTTCTGTGGCATGTATTTTGTATGCCAGAGGTCAGAGGCCAACTTTCAGAAATCAGTTCTTGCTTGCCCTGTGGATCCTGGAATATTGATCTCAGGTCATCAGACCCAGAACAAGTGTCTTGACATGCTGAGCCTTCTTACAGGCTTTGAAAAAGCTTCTGTCTAAAGGGACATTTAAGTGATTGACACAGAAAACTCCAAAGTCCTGTCTTAGTTACTTTTCTACTGGTGTGAGGAGAGACACCAATGACCAAGGCAGCTTATTTCTAAAAGTGTTTAACTGGGGGCTTACTTACAGGTTCAGAGGGTTAGTCCACGATCCTTAGGGTGGAAAGCAGGCAGGCATTACACTGGAGCTGGAGCTGGAGCTGAGAGCGCACATTTGATCTGCAAGTTGGAGGCAGAGAGGGAGTAAGACTGGGCCTGGTGTGGGCTTTTGAAATCTCAGTAACACATCTTCTCCAAGACCGCACATCCTAATCCTTCTCAAACAGTTCTACCAACTGGGGTAGAAAATATTAAAATATATGAGCCAATGGGAGCCATTATTATTTGAACTTCCACAGGTCCAGAGACTTTTGGTCTAATCAGTCTCCCACATGGTCTTCCAGCAGCACCTTGGTAACCATTGCTGCTAGGGAACATTCAGAGAGGCAATGGGGCAGGATGCTTGACATTTGGCCTATAGAAAATACAGGAAATGGAAGTACAGAGAGATTTTTATCGGGCTTTATTGAAGCTGCATTTGCTATAGCTGCAAGATTTTAGAAGTATTTTCTAAGACATCGATCTTACACAGACGAGCCCATTTTAAATTGGACTCATTAAATCATTCCCTGTCACAGCCAACAGCTGTGTGGAGGCTCGTTAACAAATGAAAAATGAGCCTTTCGGACTTGTTTACTTTATATGGATGCTTTTTTTTTAATTTAGCTTTTCTTTTTTATTGTTGTTTCTTCTTTTCTCTGATAACACATCTACACAGGGATCTTGTTACACTATTATCTGCAAGAATGAAAAGTGTGAACGTTGGAGATGCTCTGTCTGTTAACTTTTGTTTACAGTCTTGGCATTGCTTGAGATGACAGAGAATCTGAGCCTACCTTCTACTTTAAAGAAGGGAGCCAGTTGAAATCTCACTTACCTTGCTGAAAAACTCAAGAAACACAAGACCCGTAGCATAGGAAACAAAAAGTGATGATTCCACATACATTTCTGAGTTTTTTTCCTCCAAGATTTGGGCCTGGATCATTGCTGATCAGGGTTTTTTGCTCATTGCCTCCTCCATTAATCAATCCTTGTGAGAGTTGTTTTTGATAGTGTGGTGTTTCCTGTTTCCCTTCACTACCCTGTGATAAGTTAATCTGGTTTGATGTTAGCCTAGAAGGTTCTGCCGCCCTCAGGTTCTGGATCTTGCTTCTTCCCACTGCTCTCTTAGAGGAAACATGCACTCACTTCTAGTTCCACTTCTCCTTTCAGGAGTTTTGTTTAAAATTTCTACTCAGCCTTTGCTCTCAGGTGGTTAGAAGGCTATGGCCTCAACTCAGACATCACCTCTGGTTTTCAGTAGGAAGAGAGATCTTCTCCAGAACACTGGAAAAGTCTGGCATCCTGCTCTTCAGGGAATCCCACTTCCTCTTCTAGCCTCTGTACTCATGTGCATGCCCACAAACACACACGCACAAAACTGAAAATAAATCTTAAAAGAGAACTGATCACCTCCTCTTGGTTTTAAGCTCATATGGGTGGTTTTAATGTACCTGATGGTGGATAGGGCTGCTTGATGGTAGGAAGGAACATCCATGCATATGTTACTAACAGCTTGGTATGTGCAATGGTATTAGCTTGTTTGCTCTGAGTTAGCTTTCCAACCCTGCTGATGCCAACCAACTGAGTCCAAAGAGCTGGACACGAGGGAGATGTGTGTGTGTGTGTGTGTGTGTGTGTGTGTGTGTGTGTGTGTGTGTGTGCATGTTTAGGGGTGATGAGGAAAAAGGTACCATACCCTGAGTCTCAGGAACGTTCTGGAATGATTAGCTGCCTTTGTGCCCTTCCCTGCATCTCCTTCTGACTGGAGAGGAGACACAGCTGGCTTGTTTTTCACAGTCCATTAGCCTTGCACATTATCCTATCCCAGTCTTTCTGATACAAACAGCTTCAAGGTTGGAGTCCTCTGTTCATTGGTGTTTGTGGTGATGAACAATAAGAACCTGCCATTCTGGTTACATATTGTGGGGTGTCGCCTACATTTGAGGAGATGCACTTTCAACTCCAATGTCACACAAGCCCTCCTTTATCTTTCTGTTCCCAGTGCTTACCAACATTTCTGATGAAACGTGAGCTCACTGTTTGAATGACAAGTGGATCAGACAGCGAATTTTTGTACTTCTCTATTGACTTAAAAAAGAAAATTTGTTTGAAAATGATAATTATAGACCACCCAAATAGTGTAAAGAGGAAATTGCCAGTTAGTCACAGTCTCTGGCAAAGGTCTTATGAGTGAAGATTTTGGCCTGTGTTTTTAAAGTTTGGATTCTTTTTGAATTTGAATTCTTTCACCTTCTGGGTTGAAAATAAACACTGCATTTCCTATGGCATTTCAGGGAATGAACTTGATAATTCCTGGCAGTGCTGTTTTGCTCTTTGAAGGCATTCAACAGCAAATATACGCCAGTGAATAAATGTCACTGTGCTTAAGGTTTCTATCTGGATTCGGGGCTGGTGTCAGGAGAAGAAAGACTGTACCTGGTAGTTCTTCATTGACCTGCCTCATGATGCCACTTTGTTCATTTGATTCTGATGGTGCCAGCTGCCATGCTGGCCTTCTAGGGGTTAACTGCTTAATTGAGATATCAGACAATGTATTAAAAAAAGGCTCTTTCACTTCATGTCCTATCTGTGGAAGAAAATGTAATAACGGAGGGGTCAATGGTCCTCAACTCACAAGTGGCTGAGAGAGGACAGAGCAATGGAGGCTATGTTCAGAGGAACCAAGAGATTGTGGGAAATGTAGCATTTAAAACTCCAGAAAATCTTGTTCTCCTATTTCAGCTCATTCTCTGTTGCTGAAGGGAGATGGGTGAAAGGAAGCGTGGCCCAGGACACACCAAGCCCAAGTTCTCAGCACAAAGGGCAGGAAATAAGAGACAAAGATAGGAGCCGGAGGAAGGGGAAGAAGGGAAGGGAACAAGGGAGAGGGGAAGGGGTATTTGTCTGGGAGGTGGGAGGGCAAAGGATTGCCTCTGGATAGAGAGGAGACAGACATGGCCCACACACAAATGACAGTTTATAAAGGAAAAAAGGGAAACCCTGTGTTAGGATGAGTTGGTTAATTTTATTTGGGCATATTAATCAGGATAGCCAAAAGGAGGTTTTTGATTGCTGGATTTGAATACTTTGATAGCTAGATCTTGGTGGTCATCCTCTGGAAGTGGCCAAATAAGGAAGTACACCTTGGGGCTAATTTTAGGAATGTAATCTAATGGTTTGTATGGAGAAGGATAAAAGGCAAAAACTGTCAACACCATGACATACAGGCCAAGTAGAGCCCTTCAGTGGGCACTGTGTTTTGTTGTGTTTATCGGTGTTTTAAGGACCCTTGTTCCTTCTAGTCTGCCTCCCTCAGAGTGCTGGTGTCGAGTACACACACACATCCTTATGATGAGCACATTGCAGAGTCTACACAGTACATTTATCTGGATGAACATCTACAAAACTGATTAATAGCAGAATGGGCACTGACTGATCAGAACAATAAGCAACAGCTTCACAGTTAGCAGTGGTCCCAAGGGCCCACAGGTGCACAGCATAAATCACTACAGTGTTCCCTAAAGGACCTCCAAAACTTCTCTTACTGTCTTGTTAAAAAGCACCATTTACAATTCAGTAACATAATCAGAACACTCATTAATGTAACACTTAGAAAAACAGAAATCAATTAAGTGTGTGGATATGTGGAGTTAGTGATCAGCATTAAAGGGACAGGTTGTCCCTTCATCAGTACATGTTGAAGCTGGAAAGAGGACAACGTGGAATACTTGTGGGTGAAAAGGGGGACAGAAAGCCACTTGCTGACACATCCAGTTCTCGCCTGCCCCCGGGTCTGCATTTCTTGCTGGGCTTTGCTTCCATAAGTGATGCTCAGGGGTGGGACAGGGGCCACGGAGTGAGGGTCGCTTCACCTGCACACTGTGTTTCCTTGCCCTTGGAGTTCCCCCCAAGGCAGAACCTTCTAAGGGTGACTTTGGAACTATATTTGAACCACAGCTCAACTACTTATCAGTCCTGTGACTTTGAGCAAAGACCTTAAATTCGCTGACATTTGGTTTTTTCTAATTTATAGAACAGAAGTAATGATTACTATCTTGCAGAGAGTTTGTAAGGATTAAGTAGGATGTAAAAATTCCTTTTATATTATAAAGGTTGGACCCAAAAGAGAAACCATTGCATAGTGCATAATTACAGGAGTGTATTGTACATGGAGTTGAGTTCAGAGACCAATGTCTGGGTCAATTCTTGTTTTTAAAATTTTTTTTAATTCCCTACCAATTCTAAATGTATTCCTATGCATTTAATAAGACTTCAAGAATATTGGTTTGAAATTTGAAATGCAAATCTCATTTTAAAAATTATGTCAATGTCTTAAATTGACTACACAGAATCACAACATTTTTAGTCTAAATTTAATATACACTTAACAACTTGTCTGTCTCTAAGTACAGAGGACCCACAGTGTCTTTGGTTATTATTAGAATGACAGAAAAATGAAGAAGACATCTATTTAAAAGGCATTTCTGCAGAATTCAGGCTGAACTGGGAGCAGAGATCAGCAAAATGAGCAGGGAGGGTACAGAGATGGGGCCTCCAACAGCTCTTGCCCAAAAGGATCATCATGTGACCAGTGGTACAACTGAGCTTCTCAATGCCCTTCACCAATCTCAACACTCTCCCCCGCATGGTACTGTGCTGAGAGGCTGGGTTTACGATTTCTGAAGATTTTGACTTCTTTGAGACCGACATGCATTTCAATATAACAAACGTACTTTCTCATCATCATGAGGCTGAGAACAGGAGATTTCTTCATCCTGTTCAATCTGTGGCTACATCTGCAGTGAGAAGAGCAAAGTAAATCCCCCCTTTCTGCATACAGTGCCCATGGCAGCAGCAGCATGTCACAAAGAAAATGAAAACATAGGAAGAAACAGCTCAGAGGTAAATAGCACTTGTTGCTTTTGAGAGGACCCAGGTTTAGTTCCAAGCATACACATGGTGGTGCACAATGTCCTGTAACTCCAGTTCCAGGGGATCTGATGCGCTCTTCTTGCCTCCATAGGCACCTGCAATGTGGTGCACACATACATAGACACAAATCCACGTAGATAATAAAAGGAAAACTTTAAAAAGTATAGAAAGGTACAGGAATAAGTATTTAAAAAAAAAAGCAAGAATAGAAGCCACATAATAGATACTAACAAATATTTGCTTAATAGGTGGTAATAATTGCTCCAAATCTAGACCATGATGATTATACATTAGTTAATGGTTATAAAATGACAAGAATGAAGCATTAAGAACTAATCAAGACCTGTAGTGGTGGTGCACACATTTAATCCCAGCACTTGGGAGGCAGAGACAGGTGGATCTCTGTGAGTTTGAGAGTTTGAGGCCAGCCTGGGCTACAGTTTCAGGACAGCCAGGACCACACAGAGAAACCTCAGGGGAAAAAAAAGCTAATCAAAGTATTTGTGGGGGAAGTTATAGTATCTTGTCCATCACATAACACAACTAACACATTAAGTTATAGGAAGTTACCTACTTTTGTGTGGGCCTTTCGGTTTGCAGAACCTGGGCCTCATTTATGCTAGGGAAGATCCTATCACTGAGGAACATGCCCAGCCCTATTTACTGGGTAACTGGATATTGGGATTGTAGAAGTACTTTGTCCAAAGGCAATCAATAAACAGTCAAGACTTCAATTCCAGTGTCCTTTGTCCTCTCACCAGGCTTGCTCTACGCACTCAGTGCAGAGTGGCCCTCTGAAGCCTGGCTTCATTCAGGATGAATGAATTCTCTACACATCACTGCATATGCTCATCTTCACTAGAAGAGTATGCCTCTCCAGCTGCAGATCATTGGTCTGTTCCCACTGTCACCACCACAGCACTGATGATTACAAACTTTCATACAAAAGCATATTCAGATGCTTATGAAAAACAAATGAGTTTGATAGACACAGGGCACAATTCTGTTTCACTTTACAGGTTTTCCTTTGCTGCTTTCATAATGACCATGCCTGGTTCCTGAAACTTCCATCAGACACCTGTAAAACAAGGGTCACAGAGGGCCTCTCATGTGGCCAGTATGCTGGAATCATGCTGATACAGGCAAGGTGATGGGGCTTAGATACGGGTAGTTACAGAGGGGATCCCGAGGATTTTAAGGTACATTGCCCTAGAAATGTGTGAGAAGGTAGATCTTAGCTGTTTAGACATTTGTAGACATGTCTGTTGGGTGGTGACATTTCTGGAGTTTTCAGGGGCATTTGCCAGTTGCTCCTTGCAGCTTTCATGATTATTAGGCAAAGGCATACAAGGAGCAGAACCAGGGCTTTACCTTCTGAGTGAGTCTCTAGGCGGTTTAGTGTGGTTTAGCAGGAGAGGATATCGGAGCTAGTTGTACTAAGTCTAAACAAACTGCAGTAGAAATTGCAATGGTCATTCCTGGCTCCATCTGTGTCCCTGGATTAAGATAAAATATCACCAGTGTCCTGGGGAAGAGGACAAGAGAGTTGTAATCTCAGTTTCAACCAGTCTGCCCCCTCCAAATGAAAAAGAGACCTCCATATGGAAAAGAAGGAACAGATATCTCCTAAGGAAATTCCAGTGAGCAGTGAAACCCAGGGCAGCAATAAAATAAAGAATAGGGAAAATTATTTGCTATCTAAATCATAAAATTATGAAAATCCTTCGTCAGGGAAATGACCCTCCTCACAGACTAGCAAGCCTGTTTGGCTCTCCGTCACAGCTTGCACTGAGTAAGCCAAGCTCACACTGTTTCCAGAGACACGTTATATTATTTATTTCTATGACTGGTGAGTAAATAACTTTTCCATAGCCTGCATGGCCTTATTTAGTACGTACGTATTAATGCCTTAAATTATGTTTCTGCTGCATATTCAATGAATACACTAATAAAGTCACAGCCTCTTCAGTGACCTTGAGCCTGAACCTCAGTCCTTCACTGGCAGAATCCAAAACTGAATGGAGGAGGCATGGGGAAGATGGCCCAGGAATAGCTGATTCAAGGCATATGCTTATCTCTGGGGATATATGCTCCTGAAATGTTCGTATTTAAATACGCACTTTCTGAGAGAGCCACTCTCTAATACTTTGTCAGATAAGAGAGTTTTGCAAGCTGCCAATCTACCAGTTAGACCACTTGACTAAGCTAATGTCTGTCAGAAAGACTGCCAATCCCCGGACCCTTGAGTCTCCAGCGTGATTTCCACGTACAGCCAGAACCTTCATGTAGTCTTCTGAGTGCTGGTGAGAGAGGTAACAAGTGATCCTGAGTGACCTGTCCTAGATCTTCAAAGGTACACAAGGGCCAGGGCCAGGAAGTGCAAAACCAAGAACCTAGTGTCAGAGAAGCCATCTTCGGTTTCTAGTCACTGACGACTGGAGCAGACAGGTGGAAGCGCAGAAGCCATTTCCCTGCCTTGCACTGCCCTGTCTGATGGGGCTGCTCTTCATCCCAGGACTATGAGAAGGAGGTGCCTAGGCTTGGTCCCCAGCTGCTATAGCACACAGTAGGTCCTGCATTCAAGTCATGAATGTTACTCAAACCAAAACAACAGGAACAACAAAAACCAGGTCTAAGGAACCTCTGATGTGGAGATGGATTTGTTTCTGCAAAATTCCTTCTAATGACCCCTAATCCACTGTCACTCGGCTCCCAGGAAACACTGGAAAGAAAAGAACCACCCTGTAGAGCCTCCTGCTAGGGAAGCAATGCAAGTGTGTGTGTGTGTGTGTGTGTGTGTGTGTGTGTGTGTGTGTGTGTGTGTGTGTGTGTGTGTGTAGCACACGTGAATGCATCTGTCTGTCTGCCTTTGAATTAAAGCCATCTATAACCTTGACCCCCTATCTTTCCCCAGTCCTAACACTTCACTGGGGAATTTTGAAAAGTGAGCAGACAAAAAAGTACTTTCTTGATAGTTGGTTTTATTCCATCTGCTGTTTTGAAGAAAATGACAACAGAACAAGAGAAAAGGATATTTTTCAATTATTTGCATTTAGCTAAAACACCATTAAAAACTGCAAGTTATGTTCTGTTTATGATTGAAGTAGACAAGATGGAAATAGAACAAGAAATAAATTAACAAGATCTGCATTTGTCAGAGGAAGGGGACAGGAGAAAGAGTGAGCATTTCGGGTACTATGTGCTCTGCTTCTAGAAAACTCTGAGCTAAAACCTCACTGACTATTTCACACCTAAAAGGGGAGCAAATTTTGTATGATAGTATCTTCATTTGACTACAGGACTCACAGCTTTTTGCAACTTAGTGTTACCAGTATTGGAATGTTGCCGACAATCAAAAATATCCTATTGACTTAATGTTTCAGATTTATTATAGATAGTGATCATGAGAATCATGAATGAGAAATCAGAATTCCTGGGGAAGAATGGTTAACCACCTAATTCTTATTTTCCCTATATGCTGATTCAAATAATGTTATATGACCACAATAATAATTAGTGAATTCTTTTTTAAATTATATGTATTTATTTACTGGTTTTATAAAACAAGTTTGGGGCCCTTTCTTCTTGTTCTACCCAATGGATAATGTGAGAAGTATTTGTTAATCCTTTGGGGTCCATGTAGAATCCACAGAGTTCATCTCATTCTGGGCTTTTTTTCTTACTTAGTTGGGAGATCTTTTATTACTGCTTTAGTCTCATTGCTGGCTATGGAACTGTTTAAATTATTTATAGCATCTTGGTTTAATTTTGGCACATTGTATGCATCTAAAAATTCCTTCATTTCTGTTGGATTTCCAATTTCACAGAACACAACTTTTTAACGTGTCCTTATGAATTCCTGAATTTCATTGGTATCTGCTATAATGCCCCTTCTCTTCTTTTCCTTGGCCTTGTAAACTTTCCTCTTCAGTTATCTTCATTGTGCCCTGTAGACTTCATTACATTGTATCCACTTTCATCAACTCCAGGAATTTTTAAATTTTCTCTCTTTATTTCTTCAGTGAATCAGTTATGCTAATCTCCATGCATTTATGTTCTTCCTGTAGGCTTTATTGTTGTTGATATCTGCTTTAATTCACTGTGGCCAGATAGAATATGGGAGGTTCTTTCAATTTTCCTATATTTGTTGAGAATTTCTTTGTGTGCTAATATGTGATCAATTTTGGAGAAAGTTCCACATTCTGGGAGAAAGATGTGCATTCTTTTGTGTTTGTGTGTAATGTCCTGTGCGTGCCTGCCAGGTCTACTTGCTTTATGACACCATTTGACTCCAGAGTTTCTGTTTCGTTTTGTCCAGATGACCTGTCTATTGGAGAGAATGGGGTACTAAAGGAGCCCATTAGAACCATATTTGGGTTTGTCTGTGATTTTTTTTCTTCTAATAGATTTTTTTTTTAAATTGAGTGTACATGTATTTGGTACATAACCTCTTGGTATATTATTCCTATAGTGAAATTAAGTGGATTACTTCTTATACTTTTTGACTGTTTTTGGCTTGAAGTCCATTTTGTTAGATGTTAGAATGACTATTCCTGATTTTTCACTAACTCTGTTTGGAAAACACTTTTCCATCATTTTACACTAAGATGGAATCTATTGTTGATGGTGAGGTATAGTTTTTGGAGACAGCAAAAAGATGGATTCTGTCTTCTGGTCTGTTTATTAGTCTGTGATTTTTATTGAGAATTTAGCCCATTAGTATTGAGTTATTATTTAAGTTATATTTTAATTCCTATCATTTTATTAATTTTGTGGTGTTTTCTTAGACCTCTGTTGGTGGACTATCTTTTATTTATTTATTTATTTATCTATCTATCTATCTATCTATGTATTTATTTATTTATGTATTTATTCCCTGTGACCTCTTGTGTGGGGTTATCCTTCTCCTTTGACTGCTGTGCCTTCTATCATCTTCTATAGAGCAGACTAGTGGTCATAAATACCTTCAATCTGTTTTTACCTTGGAAGGTTTTCATTTATCCCTCAATTAAAAGATAGTTTTACTGAATATAATAGTCTGGGTTACAGCTGATCTCCCTGGGTCCATCTGGCTTTAAAAGCTTCTGTGATAGAATCGGTTGTCATTTTGATGCATCTGCCTTGATAAGTGACTTGACCATTCTTGGCTTCAGCTTTTAATATCCTTTATTTAGCACTTCTGAGATTTTTAAATTGTGATATGTAGTAGGGACTTTCATTTCTAGTTATATTTGGAGTTCATACACCTATTAAACCTGGGTGAGTATCTAAGTATAGACACTTTTCTTCTATGGTTTCATTGAAAACAGTTTATGCCACTATATGTCAATTTTCTTTCTTCTTTTAAGGCAATAATCCAAAGATTTGGCCTTGTCATTGTATCCTAAAGCTCTCCCATGTTTGAAGGAGCCCACAGAGGTTTCCTAGTGAGAATTGAGCTTGCTTTACCCAGCAGGACTACATAAGTGGATGATTGGACCACGGGCCTGGGTACCAGGTGTTTGGAAGGGTCTATACTTGGTTGTATGTAGCAAGGGGGAGGTCTTTTGCCCCTCCCCTTGGCATTGTTATAAAACCATTTTGAATAAAATTTTGGGCCAGTGAATATTGATCCAGGTCCTCCTGAAGCTATGCTGTGTTTCTGTCTTTCTTCTTGGCTAGGCCTATCATTCCATCTACAAGTTCCTTATTCCTCTCTCCTCCTCATAGAAACCCTTTAAAAGGTGGGAGCAGGCCTCCCATACATGTTCTGTTCATGGAATTTTCTACTCTTGACCTTTTCTGAATTGTTAATTTCCTCATTTTGTCCTCTCAGCCCTACACCCTGCTTTCCACATGATCCTTCTTCTGGGTCAGTTTTCTACCAAGATTTGTGTTGACTTATTGAGTTTTTAATTCAAGCATCATTTCATCTCTGCTTTAGTGAATTCTGTTTTCAAAGCTTGTGCTGATGTCCTTATTTCATGCATCTCTTTGAGTTGTTTGAACACAGTTGAAATTGTCCTTCTTTATTCTTTGTTTGGAAGTTCCTTCAGGTTGGCGCTGGAGCAAGCAATGTTAAAACTGTTTTCTAGCACCACAAGAACTGCCAGCTCTGTTCCAGCTGACAGTGGCATTTATACCCAGAGTTCTCTGTGCCAGTGCCTGATCGTGTCACACCACAGAGTTCTGCACTGATGAGATCTTAGTAAACTCTCATTCCCATACCGTGGGCAAAGAGGATGGCTACTAGACCCACTGACGACCAGGGCAGATGTAATGGATGTGACTGGAATAGTTTATATCAGAATCTCATCACCTGGAGTTTTTTGAAATGGGTGAGGACCTCAGACTGTGCAATTTAGCTCCTAGCCCAACATTCAATACAATGTAGAAAGGAAAGCTTTCTTTAAAATTTATTTTTATTTGTTATTGGTTGTATTTGTGAGTGTGTGTTTTGGGGCACGTGTGCCCTCACGTGTGTGGGGTCAAAGGACTTGTGGAGTTGCTTGTTGTGGGTTTTGAGGATCAAACTCAGGTCACCAGGCTTGTGTGGCAAGTCCCTCTACCAGCTATACCTTCTTGTAGACTACCTTCCCTCATTGCTTTCCCTCCTGGGTTCTCTTGTATTGTTTTAATTATTTTGGTTGAGCATTTTCTTGGGCAAAGATATGGATAGGGAATCAACTCTTAATGGTCAAATTTTGTTAATTGTGAGCAAAACTTAAGAAGGAAAGAGTAGAAAAGAAGTGAGAAGAAACAAGGGAAGGGAAGGCTAGACCATGAGAGAGACAAAGCCTGTGGGGGAGAGTCAAGGGGAGAAAGGTTAGACCATGAGAGAGACAAAGCCTGTGGACAGGAGTAAGAGGAGGAAAGGCTAGACCATGAGAGAGACAAAGCCTGTGGGGGAGAGTCAAGGGGAGAAAGATTAGACCATGAGAGACACAAATCCTGTGGACAGGAGTTAGAGGAGGGAAGGTTAGACCATGAGAGAGACAAAGCCTGTGGACAGGAGTAAGAGGAGGGAAGGAGTTCACATTGAAGGAAAGAAGGAGGTCAGTCTCTCTGCTTCATAGGAAAGACTTAACTAACAATAAACAAATGAAACTGCTTCAGGTGCTGTTTTATTGGCTCAGAAGCTATTTCAGTGTCTACAGTGCTTCTAAAACATCTCACAGTAATTCAGAAGCTCTAGGAAACCAGTCTATATTTTGGAGGTTCAGACAGGAGCATACCACAAAGAATGGTGACTGAAATTCTGAGGATAGGAATAGTGCCAAGATTCCATCCTGTTGCTGACTGTCTACTCAGGTCCTCCACAGAGGGTCACTTCTAGGTGTGGTGACTGAGTTTCTGGAGAGGAGGTAGGCTGCAGAGCCTGTACCCAGCCTGAGGCAGGTCACTCTTGACAGGCAAATCTGTGAAGCTGTGTCAGGTTGGTATCTCAGATTCTGTCTGCTCTGTTTCTGTTTCCTCTTCGTATCCTCCACATTGATCTCTAATTTGCATCCCATATCCACAGTTTCTAGAAACAGAGACCAACCTGGAACACTTGATCTGGGGAAATATCACTGGCTTTTGACACCTGCAGTTTCAAGGAGTAGCTTGCTTTTGCGAAGCCCATGGCATTCCTATTCAGGGGGAAATTTCTTTTTTCAAACTTTGAAATCTAATGTCAGAATAATTAATCATTTTCTAAATGTAAGAGTTAACATAAAAAGGAATATTGGAGTTGGCTGAGGAAAACACTAAAATATTCAATCTTTTATTCCTTAAGCATTGATTGACATCAGCTCCACACCTGCCTAATGCAGCATTCCAGGCAAACTATTAAAATGTAACTTAGTCACTACTATTTGAATGACTTTAACTGCAAAGTGAAAGCCTCAGGAACAAAGAGAAGGATTTTGCTGAAAGAAACTGGGAGAAGAAATGACAGGGGCCCATTTATCCTGGGGAAGGTGTGGAGGATTCTGGGTGCAGAGTGCAGGGTGCTCAGAGGCCCCAAGCTCAGACAGGGTGTTGCTGTCAGGCTGTAGCAGGCCATTGGGTGTGACAAAGGGCAGGGGAGCTTGGTGTGAGCCAGGTGGATGCCCACCAGAAGCATATGCCTTTTCCTGTCAGAGGGGAAGGTGGCTTGTTCTGCTCAGGAGTTGAGATTTCTCCAGCAGCTGATGGAGGTCCCATCTTTGCAAGGGGGACCCATGAAACTGATATCTGAGTGCTCTCAGGCAGTTTTTAGATTTCTTTCTTCTGTTGCTATGGATTCTAATTTTCCCTTTATTAATCATAGATTCTTTTCTCATACAATATAATCTGAATACTTTACCCTCTGTCTTAGTTAGGGTTTCTATTGCCATGAAGAGATGAAATGGCCATGGCAACTCTTATAAAGAAAAACATTTAATTGGGTGGCTCACTTATGGTTTCAGAGGTTCAGTCCATTATCATCATGGCAGGGAGCATGATAGTGTGCAGACAGACATGGTACTGGCTACATCTTGATCAGAAGGCAATAGGAAGTGGACTGTAACACTAAGCAAAAGATAACTCAAAGCTTGCCCCCACAGTGACACACTTCCTTCAACAAGGCCACACCTGCTTCAACAAGGCCATACCTCCCAATAGTGCCACTCCCTAAGAGCTTATGGGGGCCAATTATATTCAAACTACTACATTCCACTCCCTGGCTCCTATGAGTTTGTTACAATATCATAATGCAAAATGCATTTAGTCCAACTTCAAAAGTCCCCATAGTCTATCACAATCTCAACAATGTTTTAAAGTCCAAAGTTCAAAGACATTTCTGAGATTATATAATCTCTTAACTGTAATCCCCTGTAAAATAAAAATCAAAAAAAGCAGATCACATACTTCCAACATATACTGGCACAGGATATACATTGCCTTTCCAAAATGTAGGGAAGGGAGCATAGTGAGGAAACACTGGATCAAAGCAAGACTGAAAACCAGCTGGAAAACTCCAAACTCTGCATCTCCATGTCTGATGTCAAAGCACTCTTCTGATCTCCAACTCCTTTCGGCTTTGTTGAGGGCAACACGCTTCTTTTTCTTGGGCTGGTTCCACTCCCTGTTAGCAGGTCTCTTTAGCAGGTATCCCATGACTCTGGTATCTCTAACACCTTGGGTTCTCTAAGGCAATCCAGGCTTCAACTTCACAGCTTCACTCAATGGCCTCATAAGGCCTCTATTCAGGAACACATGCCTGGCCTCAGCAGCTTTCTTTAGATTCAGATGCAAATTCCATAGTCCCTTTTCTTCTATCCTTAACTCTAAAACAAGAACCATGTGGTCAAAACTGCCAAGTTCTGCTGCTTACTGGGGCAGGAACATGGTCTCCTCATTCAGTTACATCTTCACCAGCTTTCTGTCCTTCACTACCTAAGCTTGGCTGTCCTGAAACTGGATTTCTAGACCAACCAGGCTAGCATTAAACTCAGATTGGCCAGCCTCTGCATTCCCAGTGTTGGGATTAAAGACATGCACTACCACACAAGGCTCTCAGCTTTTCTTTAGTCCCTTTTCACAAGTTGGAAATTTAGCTGGGTGGGATCTTGCCCTGAGCTCACCACTCCCTTTATTCCATTTCTTAATCTGTTTATCTACTTGAACATGGGATTTAGCTCTATTCCACTTCCTGTCACCCCTGTTCTCAATCTGTGCATTTTATACTTTTATTTGCTCAGCTTGCTCCTTTTCATTATAAATCTTCATCATAGTTAACACTAATAACCACATGACAGAGTCTATACTAGGCTGTTTTGAGATTTCCTCTGACAAAAGAATTATATCCACAACTCTTCACGTTAGCCTCAAACAGACTGTCTGGACAAGGGCAAAAGGCCACTTTCACCAAAATATCACAAGAAAGTTATCTAGGCAACATACTAAAATTCTTCTTCTCTGAAGCCTATTGAGTGAGCCCCCTACTCTTCCTCCCAGTTTCTCCTACCTCCTCTCCCATCCAGATCCACTGCCTTTCTGTCTCTCATTAGGAAAAAAAGCATGCTTCTAAGAGATAATAACAAAACATAACAAAATAAGTATAATAAGATAAAACAAAGACAACCACATCAAAGTTGGACAAGGTAAATATGGTGATATTTTATTTGTATTAAAATGTTATTTGTATGTTAATAAATAAAGTTGCCTGGGGGTCAGAGCTATTAGCAAGCCATAGGAAAGCAGGGCAGTAGTGGCGTACACTTGTAATCCCAGCACTTGGTAGGCAGAGCTGGGTAAGTCTCTGTGTGTTCAGGGATACAGCCATTATTGGATACACATGCCTTTAATCTCAATACCAATCATGGAAAACCTGGAGGCCTATACAGACAGGCCGTGAGGAGGCGGTCATGTGGTTGGGTTTACAACCAATGAGAAGGCAGGACAGGATCTCTATATAAAGACTTTAACACAGGGGTAGCTCTGGTTCGGAGAGGTAGGACCACTGCAGGAGGAAGGGTAAGGTTTTAGCTCTTAGCTCTGACCTCTTGGCTTTCTTCTTTGCATTGGTTCTGTGTTTTTTATTTAATAAGAAGGTTGGATACATCTACATTTGGCGCCCAACGTGACAAGAATCCATTAAAAACCACTTGGTTTGGCTTGGCGGCAGGTCCAGTTTCCGGCCTGGGCGGCCTGGCTCCCTAGCTCAGGCCCAGGCCTGACTGACCCGCAGCTGGAGCTACTTGCAACTGCTACAAACAACTCAGGCTTGCCCTGCCGAACAGGGCCCCTGCCTGTAAAGCCAAGGCTTGACTCTCGGCTCAAGCGGCTATGCTTTCTCTCTCTCTCTCTCTCTCTCTCTCTCTCTCTCTCTCTCTCTCTCTCTCTCTCTCTGGATTCACACCTGGAACACCAGGTGGCTGTTTTGAAATTCCCTGGGATTCTACTGTTCTACCCAGACTTGGTAAGTCAATTAACATATCTATTTAAAAGAGAATTTTTTTCTACATTAAAAAAAATGGGCTTTATGTGTACATTGGAAGAAAATTGGGCTTTGTTTGAAATTTTAGGTACTCTGACAATGGAACAACTATATGAAAAGATTAATATTGATCGAATTATTCAGTTTATTACTTTTCTTATTCTCATTTTACTATTTAAAAAGATAGTCAATTTAAGTGCCAGGATAACAGTCTTAGAAAAACCTGTTAAACCGGTAAAAATGAATTATAGAGAAATTCAAATTCAGACAGAAGAAATAGTGAAGTTGTTTCAAAATTGGATCATAAGGTTACAGAAAGCCAGTTTTCATACAATCACCCTTAATTTGAAAGATCAAACAGAACTCTAAAGAATATGCTAAATAAACAAAAAGGAGTAACAAAACCCCCCAGAAATGGACTACATAATGCCCTATTAACTTTGAATTTTCTCAATGCCAATGAGAAAGGAACAACAGCTGCAGAGAGACATTGGATAATAGAAAAAACTACAGAATTAAATCAACCTATATACTTTAAGGATGTGCTGACCTCAGAATGGAAACCAGGATATGTGTTACATTGGGGACGAGGTTTTGCTTTTATTTCTACAGGAGAAGATAAGCTGTGGGTACCATCAAAATTGATAAAGGTTTGATTTGAACAGAGAGACCTCTTAATTAGAGGAGGTGATAATTCATCAACTATCATGAACATCCAATTTAAACTAACTTACACCAGTAACACATGCCTTTTCATTTAATCAGATAATAACTTGCCAAAAAGGAACATCCCCCAAAAAACCTTGGGGAAAGGTTTTTGTTTTTGTCTTTTAGGAGAATGAAGGTTAAGGAATTTGAAGAACACTAGACAAATGAGACAGCTGAAGAAAAGGGACAAATCGTCTATCCTAAGAAACAGAGTGAAATGGCGTATGGGTATGTTATCTAAAAAATTTTATGTCTTCCTAAATGTTTGTTTCTGTTTTTCTTTAAAGATTTAACACTATTGGTCTTCTAATAGTCCCAGTTCAATTAAAATTTAAAGCTGACTTTGGAGTTGGAGAATGGCTCTCTCCTTCTTTAAACTCAAGCATGTTGTTAAAAGGAAAATGCAAACTCCCTGTATCATGCCAGAAGAAAAGAGCCATCTTCTGCTATGGGACAGGAGAAAAGCCAAATTAATTATGGGACTATTCTATTACTAATCTCAACTCTTTGATTCTATTCTGATTCTTTAAACTTTGCTTAAAGTATGAATTTTATATCAAAATTTACAAGATTAATATATATAGATATATATACATTTTAAACTTTGTTAAGATATAAATGGTCATATAGAGTACTAACTAATTCCAAAAAGCCGCATATATATGTCTTTGTGTTCAAGTCTCTTATCAGTTTTCTGCAGGAAATCATGGCCAGGCCTAACATCAACTGAAGTCTCCAGGAAGAAGATGGACAACAATTCCACGTGGACAATAATAATATCATTAAGCTGACAAACATCATCTACAGATCAGCTTTGGACTACAAAGTGCTCAAAGCAATTTTGAGAGAGCTAGCTGAGATGACCCAGTCTCAAAGACTACTTGAATAAGGATTTGAGATAAACCCTGAACTTTGGCATTATACACAGACTGGATAACGAAGGATATATTTACCTTTCCTAGAATTTGACAATTAACCTAAAATTTTTCTTTTCAGGATAAAGATACCTTCGCCCATACCCAGCAGGAAGCAATTTCAAGAATACGACGCCCACATTCCCAAAGAGGTGGTGTGGGGCAGGTGGTTGTTTTGGTCTTTTAATGGGTTTTGGGTCTGGAATAATTTTCATTGATTAGGGGGGTTGGTTATAAGTTGTTGTCAAGGGATAGGAAAAGGGCTAAGCAAAGGAGATTAGATTTAAGGTTCTTATTAAAAAAAAAAGAAAGAAAAAAGAAAAATGTAAATACATTGGATTGGATCGTTTTTATATTGTATACAAATTATATATATTGAAATTGATATTGTTAGAAAATGCTATATGTATATTTCTAATTGTACCATTCATTTAACAATGTAATGCAATTTTCTGATCCTTGAATGTTATTACCAACTATTAGGATATAAAGAAATGAAAGTTAGTAGTTATCCATTATAATAGAACTTGTAGTCATATTAGATATGTTTTAAAAATTGAGCAGATATATTTTAGATACACAGGTTATCTTCAAACCCTTCAGAGATCTACAGAATATGGCATTTAAAATGTTTTAATAACTTAGAAAATTTTTCTTTTTTGTTATGACTATGAGACATGTCGGCTCCTGGCAGTACCAATCTACTTCAGAGAAAATATGGGCATTGAAAAAACTGCAATTGAAGTTAACTTTCATTGTGGCAAAAGTTAGCCACTGGACAACAAAGTATCCTCAAATCAACTGCTGACAAACAGGACAGACAGGACACGAAACAAAGGACTATTGATTCTTGTAAAAACAAGTGTGGTTATGGCTTTATCAAAAGGCATCTTCTGAGGCCAGGACAATATGGCACCATCCCTGAAGTGGCCTTTGCAGTGCCCTTTTCTTCGAAGGCAGCTTAACAGGCAGTGGGCCGATGGCTTCTGATGTGCAATGGGAAGGTAGTTGAAACAGTTATTCTTGAAGAGTAATTAAGCTCACACCTCTCAACAGTAGAATGACATTTAATAGAGGGATGTGGAGAAGAACGGGATGCTGAAATGAAACCACACACACACATAGCCAAGAAGAATGGACAGCTGAATTCAAAAAACATCAACAATTTCCAGAATTTAAAATCCTGAATCATGACATGACACTAGTGGAATTCAGGTGTTTCTGGTATATAGACTCCTCTCACTCAATGTGAGGTTGAACTGTTGACCTTGTGTACATCCTACTTCACAAATGAGTCTGTCAGATACGCTAAGCCTATAGGTTGAAGATGATGCCCCAACACTGCGGAGAAACCTCAGATGATTGTCCAGGCAGCTGGCTGTTTCTGTCAACTCACAATTTTTTGGAAGTTGCTTGCATATACTTCCTGTTTTTATTTTTTTGTTATCTAATATTTCCTTCTTGGGTCTCTGAGGGAGTTGAAGATTAGTTAGTTGAAGATTAATTAGGATAGAAAGTGAATTAGAGACAATAGGATAAATAATGGAATTATTTTCTCTGAATTTGTCAAATACAAATGAACTAGACATTGTTTAGGTATTTATTACTTGTATATATTGTATATAGTTATTGTACTTTTGTATATAGTTTTTCTTATATTAGTTATAAGCTTTTTCTTTTTCCTTTTTATTAAAATAGAAAAGGGGAAATATGGTGATATTTTATTTGTATTAAAATGTTATTTGTATGTTAATAAATAAAGTTGCCCGGGGGTCAGAGCTATTAGCAAGCCATAGGAAAGCAGGGCAGTAGTGGCGTACACTTGTAATCCCAGCACTTGGTAGGCAGAGCTGGGTAAGTCTCTGTGTGTTCAGGGATATAGCCATTATTGGATACACATGTCTTTAATCTCAATACCAATCATGGAAAACCTGGAGGCCTATACAGACAGGCCGTGAGGAGGCGGTCATGTGGTTGGGTTTACAACCAATGAGAAGGCAGGACAGGATCTCTATATAAAGACTTTAACACAGGGGTAGCTCTGGTTCGGAGTGGTAGGACCACCGCAGGAGGAAGGGTAAGGTTTTAGCTCTTAGCTCTGACCTCTTGGCTTTCTTCTTTGCATTGGTTCTATGTTTCCTATTTAATAAGAAGGTTGGTTACATCTACAGGTAAACAAACAGAAAAATAAAAGAAGGTACAAGAATCAGAGACTCACTTGTTTACACAATCAGGAGTCTCATAAAAGTACTGAACTGAAAGCTATAGTATATGCACAGAGGATCTGGTGTAGACTGTGTAGACCCTGTGCTTGCTGCTTTAGTCTCTGTGTGTTCTATGAGCTTTGCTCAGTTGTTTTAGAGGTCCTTGTTCTCCTGGTGTCCTCTATCCCCTCTGTCTCTCTCACTCCTTCTGTGTCCTCTTCCATGATGTTTCTTGATCTCTGAGTGGAGGGATTTGATGGAGATACCACATTTAGAGCTATGTATTCCAAGGTCTGTCTGTCTGTCTGTCTGTCTGTCTGTCTCTCTCTCTCCCTACACACACACACACACACACACACACACACACACACACACACACACACACACGGGATTTATTGGAATGACTTACAGGCTGCAGTCCAACTAATTCAACAATGGCTCGCTATGAATGGAGAGTCCAAGAATCCAGTAGTTGCTCAGTCCCATGAGGCTAGCTAGTTGTCTCAGCTGATCTTCTGTATATGCTGGAGTCCCAAAGCAGGCTCCAATGCCAGTGAAAGAATGCATGTGATGGCAAGACAAGGGCAGGCAGGCAAAGAAGGAAATCTTTCTTCTTCCATTGTCCTTATATAGGCTTCCAGAAGAAGGTGTGGCCCAGATTAAAGGTGTGTCTTCCTGCCTTGAGACCTGGAATAAAGGTATGTGTCATCAAGACTCAGGATCTGGATCAAAAGCCTATGTATTCTAGCCTCAAGATCTAGATCACAGGTGTGCCCTTCATTTCTGATTTCCAGATATAGTCAAATTGACCACCAAGGATAGCCATCACAAGGCCCAAGAGTGGTTTAGCTGGATCTTGATGTAGATCGATTCCCATCTTTCTGAGGAACTGCCATGCTGATTTCCATAGTATCTGGACAAATTTGCACTCCCACCAGAAATGGATGAGTGTTCCCCTTGTTCCACATCTTCATCATCATGAGCTGTCATTTGAATTAGTGATATTATCCATACTGATGAATGTAAGATGAAATCTTAAAGTACTTTTGATTTTTATTTCCCTGAAGGGTAAGGATATTGAACATTTCAAGTGTTTCTCAGCCATTTTAGTTTTCTCTGTTGAAAATTCTGTTTCTGTACCCTATTTTTAATGGGGTTATTTGTTTTTTTGATATCAAGTTTCTTGAGTTCTTTATATATTTTGGATGTTAGTCTTGTATCATATATGTAGCTGGTAAAAATCTTTTCTCATTCTGTAGGCTGCTGCTTTGTCTGAATGACAATGTCCTTTGCCTTGCAAAAGATTCCCAGTTTCTTGAGGTCCCGTTTATTAATTGTTGATCTTAGTGCCTGTGCTATCAGTGTTTTGTTCAGAAAGTCCTTTCCTGTGCCAATGAGCTCAAGGTTATTCTCTACTTTCTCTTCTATCAGGTTCTGTGTATCTGGTTTTATGTTGAAGTCTTTGATCCACTTGGACTTGCATTTTGTGCAGGGTGGTAGGTATGGATCTATTTTCATCCTTCTACATGCCAACATCCAGTTATACCAACACCATTTGTTGAAGATGCTTTCCTTTTTACATTGTATAATTTTAGCTTCTGTGTCAAAAATCAGGTGTCTGGATTTATGTTTGTGTTTTTGATTAAAGTCCATTGATTCACTTGTCTGTTTTTATGCCAAATACCATTCAGTTTTTATTACCATAGCTCTGTAGTACAATGTGAGATCAGGAATGGTGAGACCTTCTACAGTTCTTTTACTGTTCAAGATTGTTTTGACTATCTTGGGCTTTTTGCTTTTCCATATGAAGAGGAGAATTGTCCTTTCAGGATCTATGAAGATGTACATTGGAATTTTAATAGAAGCTGCATTGAATCTGTAGATTGTTTTTAGTAGGATGGCCATTTTTACTGTGTTAACCCTAATGATCCATGAGCATGGGTGATCTTTCTATCTTCTGATATCTTCAATTTCTTTCCTCAAAGACTTGAAATATTTAATCATACAAGTCTTCTACTTGCTTGATTATAGTTACCCCAAGATATTTTATATTATTTGTGGCTATTGTTAAGGGTGTTGATTCCTTGATTTCTTTCTCAGTCTGTTACTATTTTTTTGTGAGTTAATTTTGTATCCAGCTACTTTGCTGAAAGTGCTTATCAGCTGTAGAAGTTCCCTGCTGGAATTTTTAGGGTCACTTAGGTACACTATCATATCACCTCTAAATAAAGATACTTTGACTTCTTCTTTTCTAATTTGTATCCCCTCAATCTCCTTCAGTTACCTTATTGTTATAGCTAAGACTTCTATATTGAAAAAGCATGGAGAGAGTGGACAAACCTTGTTTTCTTGTTCCTGATTTTAGTGAAATTGCTTTGAGTTTCTCTCCATTGAGGTTTATGTTGGCTATGGCTTGCTATATATTGTCTTTATTATGTTCAGGTATGTCCCTTATATCCCTGATCTCTCTAGGACTTTTATCATGAAGGGGTGTTAGCTCTTGTTAAAGACTTTTTCTGTATCTAAGGAGATGATCACGTGTTTTGTTTTTCTTTCAGTTTGTTTATATGATGGATTACATTTACTGATTTCCATATATTGAACCATCCCTGAATCTCTGGGATGAAGCCTACTTGATGATAGTCAATGATATTTTTGATGTGTTCTTGGTTTCAGTTTGCAAGTATTTTACTGAGTATTTTTGCATCTATGCACAAAGGAGAGACTGGTCTGTTATTTTCTTTCTTTGTTGGGTCATTGTGTGGTTTGGATATCAGGGTAAATGTGGCCTCAGAGAATAAATTGGGTAGTGTTCCTTCTGTTTCTAAAGAACAGAACACATGCAAAAGTGTCCATCACCTCAGGTACAGGCTCTCTGAGCCTCTCTTGATCTTGTTCCTGAGTCGTAGTGAGGCTCCACATGTTTAATGGTCCTGAAGAGTGATGGGGAAGCCCTTTGACATAAAGAAGCCACCTCAGGATAGGAGAGAGTCACCCATTACAGGTGAGCCACAGCTGGGAAGAAGCTTCGGAATCAATTTCCTTTTGCTATCCTGTGACTTTAATGATGTATCTGCAGTTGCTGAGTGTATCTGTGTGTCTGGGCTGAATAGTTACCTCCCTGGGGCCATCTGGGAGGCCTGAGACCTGGAAGCACCTGCTAGAGTTCTCCAACTGCTCTGGGCAGCTTCTTTCTTACTGCAACAGGTGCTCACAAACCTGCACAGATGTCCCTCCACATCTTTCAGTTTGCCCGTGTCTCAGAAGCCCACAATAACATCTATAAGCTCATGTACAATTAGGGCCTATTATGGAGGCAGATGATAGACTTGGGGCAGCGGCTGGCTTGAAGACATGGGGAAGAGTAAATGCTTATCAATACAGCATCTTTGGCAGAAGCCACATTCAGAGTGGGTGGACTCAACTGGACCAAGGGCAGCAAGGGTGCCAAATGATATAGGAAGGAAAGCCTGAAGTTTCCCCCAACACTGCCTGCCAGAGGTGCCTCCCTCCCAGAACTTTGAGGTGCTCAAACTAATATGGTCTTGGCTCAATTAATCAAAAGATCTGTCCTAAGAAGAGGTAGAGGAATCCACAGTTAGACCTGTGTGGATCAGGTACTAAGAGGCCAGGGCATGGAATAGCACTGGGGCTTCTGGGAAGACCCAGAGCATCTGAATTGGGCTGGACAGGTGGATGCCGGAGCAGGCGAGAATGAGCAGATATGAGTGGCTACAGCAGGTCATCCAGGCAGAAAGCATGAGGAATGAGCAAGGCGGAAAACCCAACAACCACTCTGCTGTTAGACAACGACATCATTGAGGGATGCAGGAAACCAGACCAAGGAACATGGGAGACAGCTGCATTTGAGAACAGCTTCCTGGAGCAGGTTTTCGTGTTGTGTGGACTAGTATTGGTGTGGGAAAAAACCAAGGGTGGTGGCTGATGAAGAGTTAATACTGTAGATTGCTAAGAATAGAAGCTGGGAGAATGTAGTCAAGAATGATAAGAAGCCTGGGCATGAAGGGGCTGAAGAGGATGAAGAAGATGTAGGGAAAACAAGGGGTAAAGCAGAGGGGGTAAGGTCTGGCACTGTGTGCTCTGTGCTCTGTGGAATTAGGAAATTGTATCTCAGAGACATTGCCCATTGAAGAGAAATCCCAAGAGCAGGGTCATCATTGCCTGAGCCTATGGTCAGTAAGACCAGAAGAAGGTGAATATCATTGCTGGTCCATGTTCATACACAGTATTGGAGAACCCATTTGAGTTTCAGAAACCATCACGCATGAAGATACTGGCCATGCAGTTGCATGTCCTAGTGGCCCATAAAGGGGGTCTGCTCTTAGCATCTTGGACCAACCTGAAGAAATGAACACAATGACTAACAATGGGCAGGGGTGAAGTGGCACACCACAGCCACCCACCCTGTTCCTGACACTGTCTGAGGCAATTGCATGGGGGGTTCTGAGGGAGCAGGTGTGCAAGAGACAGACACGTCCAGGTGATAAGCTTTACCATGCACTGTAGCAGGAATCTTAAAAAGTTCTTATTAATAAAATCAAACCTGAGGCCAGTTATTGGGGTGAATGCTGGAAGATCAGAGAGACAGAACAAGCCACAGCTACCTCACCTGGCCAATTTCTCAGCTGATCTTGTTTCCTCAGACTGGAAGCCTCTGTGTCCTCATATCCGAATGGCTCTCAGCTGAACTGTGCTGCTCAAAACCTAAAAGCTTAACCAGCCAAATGCTTCTAGTTCCTGGTCCTCATGCCTTATATATCTTTCTGCCTTCTACCATCACTCCCTGGGATTAAAGGCGTGTGTCACCATGCCTGGCTGTTTCCAATGTGGCCTTGAACTCACAGAGATCCAGATGGATTTCTGCCTCTGGAATGCTAGGATTAAAGGCGTGTGCTACCACTGCCTACCCTAAGTATCTAGTAGCTTTTCTGTTCTCTGCCCCAGATAAGTTTATTAGGGTACACAATATTTTGGGGAACACAATACCACCACAATGTACCCTGTGGCTGTGGCTGAGATGTTCCTGCTTTAGGGCTGCAAAGCAACCATGTCTGGCATTTCAGGTATGAGCACTATCAGGGCAGCTGGGGACCTCAAGCAGCAGGGAACACTGGTGTCAGGCAGGACCTATCATGGGTGATGATCCCTTCAGACTGGCTGAGAACCTTCCGGGCCTGGGGCTCCCATTGGCCCACACAGCTGCATTCCTTTTTAGGAAAAGATCCAGCTTCTTCTCCTTGGTCCCTTTTCCAAGTCCTGCATTGGACCTCCTGTACTTCTGAGGAACTTAAGTAGGAAATTTGGGGACTTGCCTATGTTCGTCTGCATCCATCCTTTCCTCATAACACTCAGACACTCAGTTACTTCACAGAAATCCCATTCTGATCTTTGTTTTCATCTTCTTGGGGTTTCAGGAAACAGCCCCATACTGTGTGCTTCTTGTTCTATCAGGCGCACAGTAGGGACAAAAGTAGCCTGGGCTGAGGAAGGACATGCACCTGTTTGTTGTTCAAACATAGAAAACTGAGGAAAAGGCCACTTGTAATTTCCATCGTGTAGCATTTGAATAGCTTTGCTTTTCTTGAAAATGATGTTTTAGCTGGTTTTCAAACTGCACCAAAGCAGAATTTATTAACATTTTCTGTCGTCTTTTTAAAATTAAGGCTTTGTTTTCAAACACAGATGAGACTTCTGAATCTATTAATAACTAAAATATATAGATGATATCATGAATGAGCACAATGTAAGGAAATCTGAAACAAATGACCCTAAAGATACAGGAGAACAGCCTGATAAAAATCAACCAAAAAAGGTCAAAAGTGTCACTCCTGAATGAAAAGAAAATCTAATGTAGCTGGTGATTAAAGTCATGGCCAGAGCACCCAGTCTTTAGCTGGGGGTTTTAGGCCCAGTGGCTTCTTTACAGTGTTTTTAAATAAGAAACTCTTACCAAGGAAAAGAGACCCTAGGAGATACAGAATTAGGTGGAAAATAAAACAATTTCCTTGTTTATGATGAGGAAAGAGAAGAGTGGTCTTCCTGTCAGTCACTCACATTGCTGGCTGCTCTCATTAAAACTGAGCTGATTTCAGTGTCTGCAAGAATTCTTCATTTCCGATAAGAGCCCTCTCTTCCTTCTCCAGCTCATGGGGCACAATGGAATGAATGCTTAGAAAGTGTCTGATTTTTTAAAAAAACAGTATTTTAACTTGACGTTCTATAAAATGTTCCTCTGCAATTTCTTTTTCTTTTGTTGCTTCTCCTCTCTCTACATTTCCTCCTTTCCTGTTCTTGTTTTTCTGCTTATTTTTTAAAACAGATTTATTTTTATTTTTGGTTATGCATGTCTGTGTGTGTATGTGCACATGAGTGCAGTTTGGGCAGAAGAAGGTGTCAGAGATCCCCTGCACCTGGAGCTACAGGTCATTGTGTGCTGCCCAAGTTGGGTGTTGGGAAGTGAATGCAGGTCCTCTGCAAGAACGGTCCATGCTCCTAAGAGCCTATCTACCTGTCTCACCAGACCCTTAGACCCTTGTTTCATGTTTTTAAGAAGGCTCTTGGGATAGAGCACAGGTTGGCAGGACCAGGAACACAGGAGCCTACTGTTAAGAATCAGGATTTCCACATTCTTATGTCTGGGTCCAGTTATTGAAGGGGGATCTTAGAGGTGGCCAGGCCTCAAAGGGGGAAAGGGGCTGAAATGAAGTCCACAGTGACCTTTTATGTGTCATCAGCACAGTACTCCTTTCTTCAAAGTTCATATACCCACCACTGCTTTTCAGAGGGCGTTCCCTTGGCTGGATGCGTGGATGAAGCTCTGGTAGACTGCAGGCCACCAGTCCTTCCACCTGCTGCTTCCTTGCCAACCTCTGGAACCTTCTCTACGGTTCTGGGATCTCCTACCTCACCCCTGCCTGGACACCCTTAGTGCTGGAGTTGCACGTGCTAGAACCATTTCATTTGACTTCTTCACTCTACAGATGTTGGCTGAGGCTTCACATTTTCTAGGCACTACGAGCAGAATTCAGATAAAAAATAAACAAGCAAAATAAAACCACTCTTTTGTTCTATGCCAAAAGCTACCAGTAAAGTAATTTTCCTGTCAAAATCGTGTGAGATTATAACTTCTTTCTATCTGTTTTTCCTGCTGAAATACTTTATCATAAACATATTTTCACTTTTGACAAAAGAAAATAGGTTTAATTCTCACCACTGACAACTCTGGAGCATCTTCTAAGGCCCTTGGATTTATTTGCATGTGGCTGCTCATTCTCACAGCATGCTTAGCTCTGGAGGGAAGCACCTTGTCTTCCACCTTCCCCATGGCATTATTTTGTTTCTCTCTTTTCTAGACATTTTGCTGAGAACTCACCTGGCTGAACACAATCTTATTGATGGGCATGGGGCCAGGGTCTAAATCTGTTGATCACAATAGTCTCTTAATCAGAGGCCAACAACAGCCACAATAGAAACTGTGTAACCCAATGCCTCGGACTGCCACGGACTCCAGATACCTCTTTAGACTGTGCAGTGGAAAGAAAGCAACTTCTGTTTCACTAGGGGGAGGGGCTCACACACCAAGCTACATGCTGGCTGGCCATAAGAGAGGCCAACACAGCCCCATGGCAAGGGGCGGACTTGTTTCTCAGCTCTGACCTCAGTGGTGACTGTTGCACAAATATGAGGAAGCCTATTACAACAATTCTTCAGGAACGAAATGACTGTCTAGGCAGTGGGGCTATTTTCTCTCTGCAGAACGCGCTAGTGTTGGGCTCAATGGGAAAGACAGGGAAATTGGGCTGATTCTTTACTTTTAGCCTCTGTTAGATGATTGCAATTCATTTTTGTTAGATCACCTGAGGGTGTACTTCATCAGCTGGGATGGGACGAATCAAGCAAGCAGAGGCTCCATCTCTGGGGATCCAGTTTCTCAGCCTACCCCCACTCTTCCGGCAATCTCTCTTCCACCTCTTAAGAACTAGCATATGTCAATACTTAGATTTTATTAATAACCACAGAATTCAGGGTCTACTTCTTTTTCTAAATTTGTTGTTGTTGTTGTGGTGGTGGTGGTTGATTATATCTGCTGGCTTGGGCCTTCCACATCCGGCTTTTGTTCTCCCCCTCAGCATGTAGCCTTTAAAATCACAGTGCATTTTACTAGCATATTGAATAAAAGATAGGAAACAATGCTTGTTTTCCATTCTGCTGGGCTTACACAGGCAGCTTCTTCAAAACTCTGCTAATTTTCACCATGTCCAGCCAGATTTCTAGTTGTTTGTGTAATTATTTTCTACTGTATTAAAAAAGTAAGTCAGATAGGATATATTGATTTACCGTTGAAGACTTGGATACCACGGGAAATACCATAATGTTCAGTCTCTCAATTCTCAGATGCAAAGTTATTTTACACAGTGAGGATCCAAAGAAACAACCCATGTAGAGTATGTGATTTTCAGGAACACCAGGCTCTGTCTGGTTCCCATTCACAAACTAAAGATCAATGACAGCGCTCTTCTGAAATATGAGCTGACAGACTTACAGGGCAAAAAGAAGGTTAGTTGCTTTCAGCTAATCTGAAGTCTTTTAGAAAACACTTATTTGGTTTAATTAATTAACTATTAAATAATTATTGTGCATATGCATGTGTGCTTGTGTGAATTTATGTGTATCACATACATGTCGATGGCAGTTAGAGGGTATCTGATTCTCTAGAACTGTAGTTATAGCTGTTTGCAGGCCATGTAGGTTGGTATTGAGAACCAAACCATGGTTTTCCACAAGAACAATAAATGCTTTTAATCACTGTGTCCTTGGTCCAGAGGTTGGGGGTGGGTTTTTAATGTAGTGAGTAGTAAAATGCAATCCGTACTGATGGCTATTAGAAAATGTTGTTTTACCTGAGTTTTAGAGACAAGTTGTAAAATGATTAGAAATCTAGAGAAAGGTTGCTGTACTCCAGAGCTGAGAATAGTACTCATAATTTCGGTATTCTGCAAATACTACAAATTGCTCATTGGAAATGGTGTCATAGAAGGGTTCAGCTGTTGACCATGTAGCAGTTCTAAATAGAAAAATAAATAGCCGTGACTAAAGAACTTTAAGAGAATCAGAAGTCAGAGTGAAACACTGAAGGTCACTCAGTGCATGGTATCCCAAGCCTATTTTCTCAGAGGAAAAGCACAGCTGCATTTTGTAGACTTTCCTTTGGGAACAGGACCCACTAACTGTACCTGTGTGATGCTTGGGTCCTGGCTTACTCTTCTATTGCTGTGATAAAATGCCGCGACATATAAAGGCAAGAGTTTACATAGATTTGTAGTCCTAGAAGGTTAGAGTCCATGATAGCAGAGTGAGGATAATGGCAATAGGACCAGCTGAGAGCTCACATCTCAACTGCAAGCAGAAGGGGGAAATACACTGGGGATGGCATGAATATTTTGAAACCTCAAAGCCCTCTCCTTCAGTGCCCTACTTCAATAAGGCCACACCTCATAATACTTCCCAAGCAGTTCCACCAACTGAGAACCAAGTATTCAAACATGAGCCTATGGGGCGGGGCATTCTCATTCAAACCACCACAAGTCAGAACTGAGCTGTGACAGTTCAGGCCTTTGCTGGAAGAGGTAGCAAAGCTTCAGCAAACAGGAGTCAGCTGCTGTGGTGGTGACTTGACCCCTTGACTTCAGGGCTCTAAATATCCATGACACCTGGCGCCTGCACTGAGGCAAGGTGTATCTAGAGTGGCTGCCACAGGGCCTGTGCTCTGCTGCGGTGGTGGCAACACCTTTGTGGAGGCAGCATCTCTGTTATGTGTTTGGGCATCATATATGTTCCTCAGCCAGGAGTTTCACTGTCAGCTTCCACTGTGACTAGTCTAATGGAATTAAAGTTCCCTGTGTGCCACATGTGGTTGCTGGGAATTGAACTTAATAAAAAAAAAGTTCCCTGTATGGGCCTCCATGGCAAAGCTGTGTCCTCCTCACCCCACTTTGTCTACCAACAAGATAGTTTCTATCCTGATTTCAAAATTTATCATTTTCATACATATACATTTCAGTCTATGCATAGTTCCTTAAATACTCAGTAGATATAAATATTATCTTATATGGTGCTATTTATATATGAAGGACAGCATCCTCTAAATGTTTCTCCTTATGTTAGTATTTTTGTGTGATTAGTTTTGCCAACTCAACAGGTACCCAGGTTGTTTTATTTTGTTGGACATTAGGTTAGTACTCTCTAGTGATTATTGAGGTAACCATCCAAGAGAAATTCTTGGCAAATATCCTATTTTATCCTTCATTTTTAATTTTAATGTTTGTGCTTTTTAAATATTCTGATATATATATATATATGTAGTTTTTTGTTATATTTTGTTGTAAATATGTCTTCCAGCCTTCTCATCTTTAAATGTCTTTTGACTCATGAAAGTTTAAAAATTATAAGGTTACTAAATTTATCTATAACTTTTCTCTGGCTTTATGTCCTTTAAAAAAGTTTTCTCTCTTGAAATCATGATAGCCTCTATATAACCCTCTGTAAGTTCTACAGCTTTGGTTCTCATATTAAAGTTGTGTATCAGTTGGTGTAGTTGGAGAAGCAATGTCACTAAAAATGTTAGAGTAAGGGGTTTATTTAGGGATCTTACCTGTGTCATTATGGGGACTGATAAGATAGTCTACATCTGATATTGAGTCAAAAGTCACAGGACAGCCATGGATGGAAGGCAGGAGAGAGTGGGGGAGGAGAAGAGGCAGGAGGGAGGGGGAAAGGAGGAATGGGGAGGGAGGGAAGGCAAGAGAGAGTGGGAGGGAGGGTGAAAGAGGGAGGGAAGAAGGAATCGATGAAAGCTTTCACTGTGAGGAACTATCTATCATCTACCTTTGTTTCTCACTTGGTCAGCTACATCTCCAAGCCTCTAGTCTTGCAGGTAAGGATGTCCTAAAGGAGATGTGATAGTCACCGCTCCACAAAGTTCCAGTGAGAAAGGTGGAGGGGGCCATCCCATGGGGTTTGGGGGCTACTCTGCTGATGTCCTTGCCTGTAAGGCTGGCCAGCAATCCAGGGAAGGGCAGGGACCATAGATGGACCTGACTCATGGTGTCCTCTGGCTTCAGGCAGTGATAGGGCACTGCTACTTTCCTTTTCTGTATAGTCCTTGGTGTCTAGACTTAACTACCAGAAATCTACAAAGAAGGAATTCTGGGAGATAGTTCAGCTTAGCCAAGTCTGGCTTTATAAAACCACCCATGAGATTTATCCTGCCTATTTAGATGCTAATTAAACTATTTTTCCAGATACCAAATGTTTCATTTTATGCCCAGCTCATCTGCAAGCCCATTTTTGTCTAACAGTAACATTCACCTGTGGGCTGGAGAGATGATTCCAAGGATGAGTTCCCAGCACTTACATTGGAGGCTCACAACTGAAATGGATGTGATGCTCTCTTCTGGCCTCCTTGGGAACACACACACACACACACACACACACACACACACACACACACACACAAAATTTTAAAAGAAGAAAGTTCACTATAGTTTTGCTCTTCTATATGTTTATTTTGGTTCATCTAATACTTGTTGATTTCTGTGCTTTTGAATCTATTCTACCTTCTTAAAATGTTTATTTTTAAAAATGTTTATTTATGTATGTGTATGTCTATGGATATGCGCACCTGAATGCAGTGCTCACGGAGGTCAGGAGAGGGCAGCCTACACCCTGGACCAGGAGTTACAGGTGGTTGTGAGCCACTGATGCAGGGATGGAACCCCATCCTCTGGAAGAGCAGGAAGCACTCTTAACCCCTGAGCCATCTCTCCAGCCCCATCTGTGTTACCTTTAAAATATTACATTATAAATGCAGCACTTTTAGTAGCAAGTACTGAATATTGATTTTCAAATATGTGCAACACTTTAAGTATGTAGAACAAATTGTTTCTAAGATTTTTTTTGATCTTACAGAGACATATGTAATAAAAAGCAACAAACCATGTTTGTTATAAATTTTACAAATTTTTATCCTAAAGTGTACTTTTATGCACTTTAATAAACAATTTGAAAATAATTTAAAGTCTATGTTTAGGCCGGGCGGTGGTGGCGCACGCCTTTAATCCCAGCACTCGGGAGGCAGAGCCAGGTGGATCTCTGTGAGTTCGAGGCCAGCCTGGGCTACCAAGTGAGTTCCAGGAAAAGGCGCAAAGCTACACAGAGAAACCCTGTCTCGAAAAATGAAAAAAAAAAAAAAAACAAATAAAGTCTATGTTTAACGCTCACAGTAACCACTGGATTTGGAGATTGGCAATATTTTACCAATGCCACATTATTTGCTGCTGAAAATACATGTTTATAAAAAGCTGTATTTTACTTCAAGTTTGGAGCTGATAAATTGTACATGGTTCACTCAGTACATCCTTTTAAGTATTAAGCATCACTCTGAACACATGGCATGCTGACCCTCTTTGTATCTAGAGATGCAATTAAAAATAATGGCCTAAATATTCAAGTCGTGGAGAAAGTTGGCAGCCTGACTCCAGCACTATCCATTTGACCTCTTTTTGTGCCTTGCAGGAGTACAGTTTGTTTTTAAATGGATGGTGTGTTTAAGATCTGAAGTCATGTTGTTTCCCCCTGACAATTATTAAGATAAAGAAGAAAAGTTTCATGGAGAGAGATTTCCAGCTGAGCTACTGTCCACCAATCAATACCCCCCCCCCCCCAGGCTCCCACAATGTAAATGTGCTTGAAGCCCATCTCCAGGGACTGGCCAAGACTGACATTGCATAAGCAGAGTTTTGTATTGAGTAGATAGACCATGAAGAAAAGGTGTTCTGTAGTTCTTCACAGCGCCTCTGGGGATTAAAATTGAGATTTGTAGATACAATTTATTAAAGATATTAGAAGAGAGGACTTTGAATGTTTCCTTATAAGGATACCATACCTGTTTAAGGATTATGCTAACACCCTGATACAATTATTACTCATTGTGAACGTGAACTGAAATGCCACATTGTACTTTGTAAGTATGTAAAATTACACATCCATCAGAAAACAAGAAAAGAAAGCCAAGTATGGTGGGTCCTGCCTTAATCCCAGCACTTGAGAGTAGAGACAGGAGGATTAGTTCAAGGGCATCTTCAGCTGTGAAATGAGGGACAACGTGGGCTACATGAGGGAAGAAAGGCTGCTCAAGGGTTCTGTTACCCTAGAACCCTGGAGCATTCTGATTAAGCATCTTCCATCACTCATGCATCTCAAATTTTCTGATCATTTATTTAATGTAAGCCATTTTATATTCTCATATCTTGTCTCTTTGTTTTACAGTTTACCATGACTTAAATGTATTTTTGTTTTGTTTCTGATTATTTGAATAAAGTCTAACTCCATACAGCATACATGTATCTAGTTTATCTATCCATATAACTCCAAAAATTAGTACAGTGGTTGATTAATAAATATATTGAATTGATGAAAAAGGATGAGTAAATAACTGGTGTTCTTAACTGAGAAGTAGTTTATGGTCTTTAATTGCAGCAGCACATAAACTCACTGCAGGTGAAACTTGAGTGTCAAGGAAGGCCTTGTATAGATGTGGAGCAGCTTCTAGAATCCTTGGGCCGCATAGCTCAGTCTAGTGGCTTGGCTGTGCAGTTGTCCTCCTGCCTCAGCCTCCTCATGCTGGAATTACAGGCTTGAGCCTCCATGACTGGCAACCTGAGCTTTTTAAAAGGTTTGTTTTCCTTTCTTCCCCTCTCCCACCCCTATTCTTGTCTCCTCCTTTCATCCCATTTTAATTTTGAGTGGTCCAAAATTTGATCCCATGGTAAAGAAGCCATTTTCCTAACCATGTCATTGTTTGCTATTTGAAGAAACAAAAAAATACAAAGCTACCGAGTCCTGGTGTGTTCTTTAGCATCCTCGTCTCTCTCCTGTCAGCTTTTACTGACAGCAAAGGACACTACTCTGTCTTGATTTCATCCCCCCACTTAGTTCTCAGACACACACTCTTCCTACATCAGAGACGGCAAAAGCTTTGCTGAAACTGCCTTCCACTGCAAGGTAGAAGCTCTGACCACTAACAGTTGATACGTTTTCTTCTGTTCTTTAAGTGCCCATGCAGCCTCCTTAAAGCCATGTACACCCTCACATGTTTCTTGGGACATTTGCATCTCATTGATACTGATGTTCTCCTCAAGGCCTCCCATCTCTCAGCTCCTCCTGCACAAGTACAATTTGTACATGGTGTTTAATGACTCATCTGCTTCACAGCTTAATAGTTTAAAAGCAGCAGAAAATGAGCAGATATTTTCTTGCTTCTCAGTAAATCTGAAGAGAGATTCATGTAGGAGCCTTGGAAGATCATTACTGTGCTGCTGAAAGATATCTATTTATTTAATTCCTTTAAGATAGTCCAGTAGGAAGCCCAGGCTGGCCTCAAACTTGTGATTCTCCTGCTTCATCCGACAGAGTATTTACAATAACAGATGTGTTGCCCATGCTTGGCCTTAGGATGATACTTAAATTTATTCTGAGGAATTGGATTATTTTTAGCCATAAAGATATATAAATTATAATCAATTTTTTTTAGATCCACTTTGTCCATAGGAAGGAAGTCAGAGAAATGCAAAAGCATGTTTTGTTTGCCAAGAAGTAGAGAGCCATAGGTATTATTGAAGATTAAACTTCATAACTTTAGGTGAACTTTAAAAAAGTTGGTGTTCATCTTGTCTGCATGGATATTAGATGAGTTGATGACTGTGTTCTGTCTGCATATGCTGAAGGAAAGCAGCAGGGATCATTTGATAAAAAATATCCAGTGGTTTACTGAGAGAATGACCAGGAGTTCAATGCAGCTTTTTGATTCTGGATTTGGTCATCGAAGATGAGGGCATGGATAGGATGGAAGGGAATGATGCGGCTCATCTAATTAATTAAATTTAGAATTATAGCAAACTCTTTGAAGAGCTAGTGCAATGCTGGTCTTTTGTCTGTCTTGATGCTGAGACACCCTGCAGGAACTGAATAAGAACAATAGATAGTTCAGGCTCATCTCATCTGCACTTCCATCTGATGGAACGGGAAGATTTAATTAAAGCTGGACTTCATTCAAAAGGAGGGACTATTGTAACAGGCATAATTAAGCTGCTTTCCCAGGGTGCACAGGTCAGGCATTCCTCCCTTTATTGTGTTTTACCTTTAATATTCCTGATTGCATATTCATAACAAACTATGAATTTTCCACTCCTGTACCAGGTGTTATTCACTAGCATCAGTAAAGATCTCTCTAATGATATTCCACCTTTAGAAACTTCTAGGACCTTTTCTTCCCTAATCATTCTCATTTTTTTAATCAAGTAGTAGATAAGAAATCATTTTTTTTTGTTGCAAAAAGCATGTGTTACAAAGTTAAATAATGCATTGTGCTTAGTTTTCTTTCATCAAAATAAAAATTAAGTAACCATGGATGTAACTAATTAGCCCTCTTACTTTCACAATGAATAGTTACTAAAAACAAATAAAAATAAGGAGATGTATATTAAAAATTTGAGTTATTTGAAGGTATGGAGTACAACTGTAATGAAAAATATTAGATAACTATACAACTAGATCAAATAATAATGTCTTTTAATTGAAGTAATCTTGTCAGAACAGATATGTATGAAATCACTCTGTGATGTGGAGCATGGTGTTCCATCTGGTTGCTGGTCTGGGGCTGGGAGTGGGTTGCACTCCTTATCTTTCAAGGTAAATGTTGGTTGTTTATTACTTCCTTCTCTGTTCGCAAGTCATCTTCGTGAGAATTTCTTACTTCCAGTACCCAGGGGTTTTAATCATTTAATTTGCAGTAAAACAAATTTAAAAAGACAACAAAAGATACTCATAGTCCTCCTAACTGCTCATCACATCCCCATTACTGTTTGATTCCCTCATAATCAATACAATGATGCCATTCTCAGTGAGCATGGCTGTTTTAACCTTTGTAAATTTGGTTCTTCTTTTTGGTTAAGAGTATTTCTTAGAAAATTATAGTTATAAATGTTTGAAAAGAACATTAATGAGTACATTGTAATTGGTTTTGTTAGTTTAAAATTGACTTAGCATTTGATTTTAGACATGCCCCCTTGGCTGTATTAAAATATGACAATTATTTCTCTAAAACATACATTTTTATTGTGGAATTTTTGTGTGTCTCTCCCTCCCTCCCTCTCTCTCTCTCCTCTCTCTCTCTCTCTCTCTATGTATGTGTTTGTGTGCCTGTGTACCCATGCCTGCATGTGTGTTAAATGTAAATTAAAGATGGAGGAAGACATTAGAATTTTTTTTTTATTTAGAGAGATCCTGTCTTATTGACTCTAATGTTTAAGTAAGGAAGTCCCTCCTACGGACATGTCTGAAGTTCATAGACTACATTATAACATCTTTTGGCCTTATGGTGATGTTCATTGGTCATATCTTTTGAACAGTGAGACATCAGCAGGATGGATGCAATTTAAACTCTACCTCCATGATGAGGTAGTAACCCAAGATGGCTGTCTTTGGGAGTTTGGGTACTATATATTAAGAAGGTCTCTACTCACATGATGGAAATGTAGGCCCAAGAGAGGGGCTTCCATTGAAGCAAAACTGCATGGTGCCTTGCAACAATAAGAATAATTAGGGCCACAGGCATCTCAGTGCCAAGGGCCTAGGTGTGAGATAGAGCATCTGGAACCTTCCATCAGCTTGTTTACACTCTATAGTCCCAAAGTGAGCCCAGTACTCAGAGCAGAGCACAAGCTCCAAGAGCTTGTAGAATCATGAAAAATAACACATTTTTGTTTTAAGTTTTGCATTTCTTGTTATATGTAAAAATACTGTAAAAAGAAGTTTATTTCAGGCCACTAGGAAGATTTTCTTTCTCACCAAAAGTCATTATTATGTAGAAGCCAAAATGTACAAAAAATTCATCATTTCCAAAGTGTGTGAAAACCGACATTAAAGTGTGAGCTTGAGACCCTTTCATACCCTTTCCCTTCACCAAGATATATTAGTTGTAATGAAATAATTTGGTAGAACTCCAGTCATTCTTTATATTATTAATTTGATCTATGTAAAGTGAAGTGCTATGCAAATGTTTGCATTAACTGCTCAGAATGGTCACTAAAGGATTTATATTCTAAACTGGAGGAATAATGCCAGGTTGTGACTTGGGTCCATTAATGAAATTTGTAATCTTAAAAAAACAAAAACAAACAAAAACCAAACCAATAACAACAACAAAAACGTATGCTCTTAGAAATTGTAATTGTGTTGAATAATTTCTCAAATGGTGGAGGAATCCCGAACTGTAGGGTTGGCTACACCTGGGGTGTGAAGCATTCCGCTGTGTCATCTTTCACTATTGAGTGGTTCATGGTAAAGCTCTGACAGTGCTGTCATATAATTAAATTGTAAATTCACATTATGTAAAGGCCACACATGTTAAATATACAAAAGCAAATGCTATGTGTATTTAGGGTTCTACTCGCTAAACACTGAAGCCCTCTAGAGCAATGAAGAAATAGTGTAAGTTACAATTAGTTTTTCTATTATTTGGAACAAGATTTTGTAGAGTTTTATTATTCCAAAGAAATATTATAGAGTTTAAAAACATGTCTCTATTTCTTGGGATAACCTACTTAGCTATTTTTATCCTGTTCATGAATAAGATTGATTACTTTAATTTGTTATCTGTTGTTTTCTTATGAACAGTTTTCTCTATTCTGCCTTTTTTTTTTTTTTTTTTGTGTGTGTGTGTGTGTGTGTGTGTGTGTGTGTGTGTGTGTGTGTGTGGTTTCTTGAACAGCAGAACTATTCTGGTAAACAGGTCTTTATAGATCTTTGAACGGTTGTAGCTGATCAATTCTTTGAATTTTGTTTCTTAAGTGACATAATAGATTCAAACTGTTTGCTTTGAAATATGTCTCTCTATAGTCTTGGAGCCTGGGTACTGAAAGGCTTACCCAGCTTGGAATTGTGTGAGGTGCTGTCAGGACAGTTACTCAAAAAGGTTCTTGTTGAGCTGGAGAGATGGTTCAGATCCTCAGCCATATAAAATCTAGGTGTGGTTACATGTGTTCCTGGGCTGTCGAGTTCTATGTCAACTTGATACAAACCAGAGTCACCTGGGAAGAAGGAAGGACGCTCAGTTGAGAAACGACCTCCATAGGATTAGTCCATGATTAAGCCATGAGGAGCAAGCCAGTGAGCAGTGCTCCTCAAGGACCCTGATTCAGTTCCTGCCTCCAGGCTCCTGACCCGAGTTCTTTTTTAAAAATATAACATTTTTATTGGTTGTTTTGGAACTTCACATAATGCACCCCAATCACCCTCACTTCCCAGTCCTTCCAGGTCCACCCCCTGTCCTTGTGCCACCCCCCCCCAAAAAAAAAAGAAGAAAAGAAAAAAGTTCAGTTTGTGTTTTGTGTTGTCTATATAGTCACTGGAGCATGGTCAAATTTCTGGTGGCTAGTCCCTTAAAGAAAAATGAGTCCTTCCCTACAAGTCGCCATCTATTGTGGAGAGCTACAATGTAGCAATGTAGCAGGAATCTTAGAGGTACTTATTAATAAAATCAAACCTGAGGCCAGTTATTGGGGTGAATGCTGGAAGATCAGAGAAGCAGAACAAGCCACAGCTACCTCACCTTGCCAGTTCCTCAGCTGATCCTGTTTCCTCAGACTGGAAGCTTCTGAGTCCTCATCCAAATGGATCTCAGCTGAACTGTTGCTCAAAAGCCTGAATGCTTAACCAGACAAATGCTTCTAGTTTCTGGTCTCCACGCCTTATATATCTTTCTGTTTTTGCCATCACTCCCTGGGATTAAAGGCTCACTTCTTGGGATTAAAGGCGTGTGTCACCATGCCTGGCTGTTTCCAATGTGGCCTTGAACTCACAGAGATCCAGAGGGATTTCTTCCTCTGGAATGCTAGGATTAAAGGCATGTGCTACCACTGCCTATCCTCTATGTTTAATATTGTGGCTGTCCTGTTCTCTGACCCCAGATAAGTTTATTAGGGTGCACAATATTTTGGGGAACACAATACCACCACACTATACTTCAGCATCCTTATCAATATTTAAGAGGGCTCTTCTGGGCTGTGACTTGAATTTTTATCTTGACTTCCTTCCATGATGGACTGTGATGTGGAACTGTAAGGAAAGTAAACACTTTCCTCTCCAAGTTACATTTGGTCATGGTGTCTAGACACAGCAATAGAAACCCTAACTTAACAGTCTCTTCACCTCAGCACTGAGACACAGGAGCAAGAGGATCTACTAGATTCCATGGGCAATCAATCTAGCCAATGAGTGAGCTCCAGGATCAGTGAGAGACCCTGTCTCAAAAAAAATAAGGTGAAGAGCATCTGAGGATGATTCCCAGTGTTGATATGCGCCTCTTGCAACACACAGATGCAACACACACACACACACACACACACACACACACACACACACACACAGAGTGAGAGAGAGAGAGAGAGAGAGAGAGAGAGAGAGAGAGAGAGAGAGAGAGAGATTCTTGTTAAAATGTTGTAGTTTTTTTTTTTAAATAATATTCTGAAGTTGGCCAGATGCTGATACACAGCAATCAGGTGCCTAAAGCAGATCAGTGATCTAGAAGATCATCAGGAAGCTACTGATCTGTGCATTTAGAACATGGTAATTGTCTCAGAGTTCCTTAATAGCCCAAGTACATAAACTTTCACTCAATGATGAGCATTTTCTATCAGAAGGTTTCCTAACTAGGGAGTTCTTGATATGGCCTTCTAATTCAAAGTCTTAGGTACATATCTTCATATTTGAAAAGAATGTTCAAAACATCATGAAATTCTCAAATTAGATTATTAAAGTAGTTGACCTTCTACTCAAAGCAGATGTCAAATACTCCATTTAGAATGGCCTTATTCTAATAATTAGGAGAAACTGGAAAGCTCTGGTGGTTTGAATGCTTGATCACCTGGTGGTGAAACTGTTTGGGAAGGATTAAGAGATGTGGCCTTGTTGGAGGAGGTGTGTCATTGGGGGCAGGCTTTGAGCTTTCAAAAGCCCACTCCATTTCTAATGAGTTCCCTCTGTCTCCTGCTTGCATTGAGTTATGAGCTCTCAGATGTTTCTGACGCCACCTTCACTTGGCCATCATGGACTCTAACTCTCTTGAACCACAGCCCAATTAAGTCCTTCTCTTCTAAGTTCATCTCCGAGACTTATCACACTAACAGAGAAGTAACTAAGGCAGATAACTAAGGCAGAAGTCAAACAAACTGAAATCTACAAATAGAGATTGTTACAACTGTCAGTGAGTATTATTCATGAAATTAGTGAAAAAGATTGAAAGTGGCAGGAATGTGTCAATCTATAGCATGACTGCATTACTAACTTTTCTCTTTAGCTCTATTTAAGATGGAGACAAAAAGCTCTGCATGTGATCTTCTCAGAGGTTTTGTTTCATTGAAAGTATTTTATCACTGATTTATGGCTCAAAGATCACCACAAAAGAAGCCTCATCGGTATCACAAGTGATCTCATCGCTTGATCTCCTCTTGCTTTACTGCTAATGACAACTCTGGATGTTCATTCTTTAGCCTCTTCCTTGGAGACATTCAAGCTTCACCACAGACCCAACTTTTGCTGTGGGTACAGTAGTATCTGTAAGGCACATACCCCAGAAACATTCCTCTTCTGCCTTTAATCCGTGTCTCATCACATTCATTTGTTCAGTGTGACCTCTCTCCTGGACCTTAGTGTTCAGGCAGAGACATAGTGCTGTCTTCTGTTGGCTGCTGTGAGCCCTACCAGCGTGATGCTGACACCCAGTACAGAAGTTCTCAGGCCAGCAGATTGATCCCTGAGCACTTCTGTTTCCCCTTGATGCTCTTGTCGTTGTAGAGAATATGACGACAATTTGAGTGGAGTATTTGATTTGAGAAGTCTGGGCACAGCACTTTGGTGAGAGATGGATCCCACCACTTCATGTTCCTCTAAGACATTCAAAACTAGGAGAAACTATCCACCATAACCTTGATTAATTGTGACCAAGGCATCAGAAAGCAATAGAATAAAAGACTGAGCAACACCCATGTCTAGAATAGCGCTTTCAAGTTCTTTGCATGACAGTTTACCAATTAGCACCTGATTAAAAGAAAGCCACAGCCTGTTTCTGCACTCCTCACTCACCACGTGGAGACTGTGTGGGGCAGGGATCATATAGTGTTTCCAAAGGCTGAGGTCTCTGCCATGCAGGTAAGGCCATGGTTTGGTTAGAGATATCTGAAAATTTACTGTATTCACTTGTTCTTTCTACACATTTTTATTTGAAGCTACACTTTTAATTAAATATAAGGATTAGTTAAAAATATAAAGCAAAAGGGATACAAGTAGATGCTAAAAATTATCCAGAAAATTCAAATGCATCATTTAAAAAGTATTAAAAACACCAAACCAATGCTATATAGTATACACAGCCATTTTCCTTGTTTTGAAGCTTCTCTAGGACGCAACACTCCTGGTAGGGATTGCGAGTGGAAGTGTATTTGTAGATGTGAAGCAGATGCTTGGAGCTCACTCTTCTCTTCTGTGTAGCATTGTTTATGTCAAAATCCAAACTACACAATTTTCAACACTTAGTGGAGAAAATATTCCACAAAATACTCTTAATTACTGAAATGTTTCTTTAAATGATGCTTCATTAGGAAGATTGAATATTTCTGGGTCTTAAACAATTTTGGAGTTAATGCACTAGTAGTTTATATGGGAAAACATATTTATATGTAACAATGGGAATTTTGACAGAATATAAGATGGTATTTTTTGGATAGACAATGTTATCTCATACTAATATCAATATTTTGTAGAGACCTTCCCAACAATAATGTTCATAACAAGTAATATATGAACGAAACTTGAAGTTTAAATACATTTTCCTGTAAGACAGCAGCCCCTTTGCTGTGAAGTTGCAATATATTTCTGTTGATTTTCATGTTCTTGACATTTTAAATCTTTGTGCCTAAGCTAGGCAAACTACAGATTCACAGAAGTCTTTCCCTTGTTTTGTAACCATTCTAACCACGCTGTGTACACAATAAGCGTCAGAGGGATGTGTCAGTGGAGGAGAGCATGGGGTGCATGCACTGCTGACAGTCCTGTCTTAGAAGGTTAATATGAACTAAAAAACTGATGGTTAAAAATCAAGGCCTATGCCTAGAATAATGCCTTAGAGTTCTTTACAAAGCACTGTACTGTTAAATGCCCAATTCGAAGAAATCATAGCCTGCCTCTACACTACTGATGCTGTGGGATGGTCTGTATGTCAAATGTGTTGCTGATTGGTCAATGAATAAATCACTGATTGGCAGTGGCCAGGCAGGAAGTGTAGGCGGGACAAGGAGGAGAATAGAGCTGGGAAGTGGAAGGCTGAGTGGGGGAGACACTGCGAGCCGCCATCAGGACAAGAAAGATGTAAAGTACCGGTAAGCCACAAGCCACGTGGCAAGGTATAGATTAATAAAAATAGATTAATTTAAGCTGTAAGAACAGTTAGCAAGAAGCCTGCCACGGCCATACAGTTTGTAACCAATATAAGTCTCTGTGTTTATTTGATCGGGTTTAAGCGGCTTGGGACTGGAGGGTGAGAGAGATTTGTCCTGACTGTGGGCCAGGCAGGAAAACTCTAGCAACAAATGGCGTCCAACGTGGTGGCAAGAGTTTGCACCTAAAACCTGAGAAAAAAGATTCTAAAACGGAGCTAAAACCAGTTCCTAATTGTCTCTCTCAAATGAGCGGCAGCTGCTGGTTTGAGCTACTGGCGGGTTCCTAGCGTGTGCGCTCGACCTGCCGCCATATGGCGGGAATGAGGCCTCTGCAAGTGGCACATTAAGCTGCATTGTGGATTTAGCCTTTGCTAGTACAAAACAAAAAAAGAGGTTTCTGGGCTACATGTTGCTTGGATAAAAGCATAGACCCCTCCCAGAGCTGGCGGTAAGCATACTGCCGCCATGTTGGGAAGCTGAGGTGGGCGGAGCCAGCAGCCACAGCTGCTGCAGCTTAAAGCAACAGATTCACAATAAGACAGATTCAGATGTAATAGTTTACAATGTGTGGAAAATATACGTAGGCTTAAAAGAGACAAAAAAAGGTGATATATACAATATAGAAACAAATACATAGTTTTAAAAAATAAAGTCTTTAAAGAGACAGTAAAATTAATATAAAAAAATAAGCCACGTGAAGATGAATATTACACAGAGAATCTGGATTGTGTTGTCTTTGGGATTTTTAACTACAGAAAAACATTTGATTGTAAAAGCTGTTGAGTTATGCCAAAATGTATATTTTAAAGGTACCTTGACTTCAAAATTTGGATATAAGGATATGTTGCTTTGGAAAGGAGATTCTGCTTTTGTTTCCACAGAAAGCCAGAGGCTATGGATTTGTTCCAGATTAAGACACATCAGGTTTGACCAACCAAGACCCCCTGAAAGGTCTCCGATGACACCATGGCCCAGATGATCCAACATCCAGAACCGTTTCAAGGCAACTGGCTCAGACGAATACACCCTCATGGACTACTCCATAATCCTAAAATGTTCTTTGTGTCCCCATAAGATACAGCGCCCCCCTCCAGCAGGAAGTAGTAAGAGAAGCTACGCCCAAATTCCCAAATATACCAAGCTGACTTTGGAGATGTGTAAAGGTTAAAACCTTCCTTTTTAAGAAAAGAAAACGGGAAGTGCTGTGGGATGGTCTGTATGTCAAATGTGTTGCTGATTGGTCAATGAATAAATCACTGATTGGCAGTGGCCAGGCAGGAAGTGTAGGCGGGACAAGGAGGAGAATAGAGCTGGGAAGTGGAAGGCTGAGTGGGGGAGACACTGCGAGCCGCCATCAGGACAAGAAAGATGTAAAGTACCGGTAAGCCACAAGCCACGTGGCAAGGTATAGATTAATAAAAATAGATTAATTTAAGCTGTAAGAACAGTTAGCAAGAAGCCTGCCACGGCCATACAGTTTGTAACCAATATAAGTCTCTGTGTTTATTTGATCGGGTTTAAGCGGCTTGGGACTGGAGGGTGAGAGAGATTTGTCCTGACTGTGGGCCAGGCAGGAAAACTCTAGCAACATACTGACATGGATTCTGTTTAAGGAACAGACACCTTTCTTCTTGAGCTGTTTCTGGAGTTAAGTGAGACATTTTTCCATCCCATATTTGACAGTGCAAGGAGGCTTGCTTGTTATGAAAAGTTATTTCTACAGACAGAAAATTATTCCCATTGTTTGTCACGTGACTGCAGCCCTGAGTTCAGAAAGGTCAGTACAGAGAGATGTAATAACAGCTATGATGAAGTGAGTGTTCCTTCTGATAACAATCCTGATTCTTGCTGTCCAAACTCAGCAGCGGTATCCCACCCGAGACATATACTGTTTCTTATACAAAAAGGTGTCAGCCTGCCATGGTGGCCACCATGTAACCCTAGCACTCAAGCTAGCCTGATTGAAGTGGATGATCCTGCCTCAGACCCTCCCCACAAATAATAATAATAATAACTTGAAAAATTAGTCTTTTGATTCACTAATTGAATTGCTGTAAACTTCCAGAGGAGTTAATTAGTCATGATTTTGCCTTGTGAGTTGTGAATCTCTGGAAATGATGGGGTCTCACTCATATGAGAGGCTTCTTAGTGTACAACCTTCTCTGGAGGGCTTGGTCCTCATTGCCTTCATGCCTGTAGCTCCAGGTTCTGGCCCTGGGAGATGGGGTTGAGGCTTGAGACTGTTTCCTACTTTACTGAGTCATCCTAATCCCGACTCTTTGCTTTATCTTCACTGTTACCTCATTCTTGATTCTTGGCTCTTCCTCTCTACTCTCTTTGGCACAACATAGGTGTTCATTCTGAACTGAAACACTCCCTCCTGGAGGAAGAAGGGAATGCATATGATTCAGGAAATGAATAAAACTCCAAATCTCCGGAAGTTCATGAAGTTACAAATTCAAAGGGGCCCTCCCCCAGAGCACACTGAAAAAGCAATTGTATGGAGAGGAGAGTCTCTGGTGGGGCTGCCTGCAAGGTGAACAGTGTGGTGATATATTGTGTATCAAACAAAGCTTGTCTGAGGATCAGAGGACAGAGCCAGCCACTAGATTAAACATAGAGGCCAGGCAGTGGTGGCACACACCTTTAATCCTAGCACTCGGGAGGCAGAATTCCATCTGGATTTCTGTGAGTTCAAAGCCACCCTGGACAACATGATATTGATTCAGTCTAGGAGAGAAAGAGAGCCAGGCAGTGGTGGCACACACCTTTAATCCCTGTACTTGAGAGTCATGACATTAATCCCAGCACTAGGAAGGAAGTGAAATGGCTGGGCAGAGAAAGGCATATAAGGAGTGTGGAGAGAGGAACTATAGCTCTTTCAGCTGAGGACTCAGAGACATTCAGTCAGAGGATTTGTGGAGTGGTGAGAAGTTTCTCTAGTGGTTTGTTCTTTCTCTCTCTGATATTTCAGCATTTACCCCAATATCTGGCTCCGGGTTTTTTATTATAAGACCAATTAAGATTTGTGTTACAGAACAGGTGTCCCAAGGTTGCAGCTTTTATAAGTTGTCACCACTTTTAATCATCCAGCTGTCTGAGTCGCACATGCTCCTGTAAGAAACCCAAACAAGCTCATTGGCTAGCCAGGCTTTGTCCCTGGTGCCATGTTTGGGGTGAATAAATGTCCCTTAACATTTCTATTCCTGTCATTGCTAGAAGAATCTCACAGAACACACTCCTAAGTAAGGTACTACCTCACTCACAAGTCTTGCATTAAAAATTCTCGTGACAAGTCCATATTTTTGCTTAGGTAAATATCATCTTAAAAGAAATAGAATTTTGTAATGAATAAAATATAAACCTATTTAATTTCTGTAGTGTGACTTGGGAAAATATTGGGTGGGTCACAGCAACAAGTAAAGGTATTTGTTACATTAAACATATCTGTGGAGGAAAAATGTTGATTTTCTTTTTCAGTTCTTTAAGGAAGCGCAGCCACCATTTCGGTAAGATGGGAGCATGTTGTTTAATTTTATATTTGGCAGGGAAAACTGGATCTCAGTCTGGTTATCTGATATAAGCGCTTGCAATATCCATTAAAAAGTCATTCCGCTAATAACAAGAAATGTGAAAATGCTACTTTGTTTATAAATGATGAAATGCTTGTGATTATCTCATTAGCTAGGACTCCAAGCAGTTTTTATTTTGTGTTCTTAAAAAAAAAAAAAAAAAAACCCAAAAACCTACTGCTAATTCAAGACCAGTCTCTCCTGGACATCTGTGAGAATTCTACAAAAGGAAGGCTTTTATTGTCTTAATGGTGGTAATTAATCAACCTATTTAAGGTGCTCAACTCAGACTTGATTTTTACAATGGAATTGATGAAAATTAACATTATTATTGAAATATAAAAATGTAGCTGGCATCAATACTAACTTACAGCACACTGTTTCATTAGACCCTTTCTTTAGTAATAATAACAAAAAAGCAAAAAAAGTCCCTTAGTGTTCTTAATTCATGTCATGACTTTAGTTTTGTATCTGACTGATATGAAGTGAAAGTTGTCATTGCAAACTAAAATGATCTTTATTTTTCTCCTATCCACTTTAAAACCATGGACATTTGATCCTGAGAGTTTTAGGGCTAGTGAAAAATATGGTGATCTAGGGTTGTGCCATTGCTGTGGGAATTACAATTAGCATTGAACTTCCATTTAAATTCCCAAATTTACATTTTAATTTCACTTGTTGATATATTTCCCTGTATGTCTAGAGATATAACAAAGCAGAAAGCATGCCACTCTAACTGCCACATAGTTACCACCTCCACCAATGTTCCTAAAAGAAGAAAGAACGGTGTGCGAGTTGACTGCTATTTATTTTGCCTTCCAGTTGTTGCATACAACAGCGAAAATCATACTATAGTTATGAAGGCATTTTATACAAATCTAAGTTTTACATCAATTCTAAGTCACATTTATAAAAGAAGACCATGGGTCTTAAAATTATATATATGAATATTTAATGTTATAATTACATGGTATTTACATGGCATTTATTACATCACATTTCCATTGTGTTCCTTTTCTTAAATGCTAATAGAAAATTGCATACAGAATACCCAGCGGCAGCTTAGGAAGAGAGCGGAGCTCAGTTTGTGCCTTGGCAAGGAATTCTGTATTATTTTCCAGGTGTCTGCTCAAAATAACAAATGTTCAGTCTACATTCAAAACTCTTGGTTTCTAAAACTTAATTTTAAGACAAAGAACCACAAAATGTTCATTTAGAAATGAAAACCACTGGGAGTAGACTGTCCACTGCTCAACTCAACCAAAGAAATTCTTTTCTAAAGAACAACTAAAGAAACCAGGGAAGGAATGTGGGAACAAAGAAAGCTTGGCTTGCTGTCCCAGGATATGGGCTATATTGGTGTGGAATCACAAAAGTGTCTCCGCTCATTTTTAAACACGAGTGGTCCTGAAAACCAGTAAGTTTCCAGCACTTTCAAGAATAATGGCTCAGGATAGGGCATGCTCATGAGTCTGGACCCTGCTGGAGAGGGGCCAAGACAGCTGAGCACACAGGGGTACTGGTGGTGGTTGTGGTGGCCGCAGCGGCCTCTGTGGGTGTCCATCCTTGACAAGCCCAGTGTGGCCTCTGGAACTCAGCTGGTCTGAGAAGCATTTGTCATCATTCTTAATAAGATAAGGACAGAGGTCAAGTGTGGGCACCCATAGCACCTTGACTTTTTGGCAAAGTCTGAATGTGACCAGTGGGCTTTTTGTCACTGAAAAAAATTTGAAATATTTTAATCGAATAATTAAAATAATTGAACTGTCCTATGTATATCTTACTTTGCATTTTCACTTCATTTTGTAGCAAGTTATTTTCATCACATTCCAATATTGTGGTTATCAGGGTATTGGAAATGAAAAGAGACAGAAAGAGAGACACACACAGAGTGAGACACAGACAGTTCTTCACTATAGACAGTTTGAGAAGAACTAATCTAATGCCAAATACTGACTATTCTGGAACCATCTATTCATAGTCTAGTGGAAGTGTCAGGGTTGTACACTGAAACCTTGGCTGGCTGACTTTATGCAAGCTGTTGCTATGGTAATAATGGGAGTTACCAACCCTGTAGCTTATCATTTCTTCCCAGCTGATTTCGGGTAGAGTTTATCCTAAGTGATGGTGGGAAGTGCCAGATGGAGTAGGAGCCCCATAGTCTGGGGCAGCCCTCTCTTCCCAGCTTATTATCACCTGTGTAGGGTACAGTGAAGATCAAGGCAAGGATTTCCCAGAACCTGACACACAGTAGGGAGGAGAACATCACTTTCCCCTCCTTTCCTGGTGTAGCATACATAGAATGGTCAAGGCTGAAACTGGCTCGAATAATTTCGACTAACAACTTTTACAAATGCCATTGATTTCTCTGTGATGTCTTTTGGTAGAAATGCTATATTTTCTTGTTTTTTTAAAAAATGGCAGATTGCTGAGAATACACAACTGAGGGAAAGATTCAAATCTGTTAGACTTTGTTTCTACCTGCTGAGCCCTACTAGAAAGCTATGACAACGGACAGGGATAATGTCATAAGCCTTGGCTACGATCTCATCAATGAAATGATATATAATGATCTTGGGCAAGCTGTGTACTAATGATGAAGTCATCCATGCAGCCTGTAATAGCCACATGTGGTGAGGAGCCACATCCTACTGTTCTTCCCCTATTTATAACTCAATTATCTGGTGTTGCTGGCAAGGGGGGCTGTTTTCTGATTGAGCAATAACTGAGCTATACTGATGGCAAAAAAGATCCCGTAAAAATGCATTTATCTGTTGTCTCATGTCTGACTCTGCAGCTCATGCATTTGCTTCATCAATGAACTGCATTAAACAAAGTGTTTGATTTCCTTTGCTATCTGCATGTGAGAAGGATGCTGAAATCTGGTGTCACCAGTAACAAGATGGGCTGCTTGATCTGGTCAAGGAATGATTAGGATCTGCAGGAAAAAAAACACACTTTGTCTCTGCTGAGGTGCTGTTGGCTGCTGTCATTACTATGGTTGATGCCCACAGGAGTATTGGTACCTCAGCACAGTCCTCACTTACTTCTTCAATGGCTCACCGGACATGGAGGTGGGCAAATGTTCACTTCCATTAGCTCCAGCATTATATTTCCCTTTAGTCTATTGTAAGTCTGTGCACAGTGTAATACAGAGAAGTTTCATTCTTAAATTTTTTGTAATTGTAAAATCTAGGATCCACAAATGAGAAAAAACATGATGTTTATACTTCTAACACTGAATTTGCATAATATCCCCAGGTGCATTTATTTTCTGACAAGTGATGTGACCTCATTCTTCTTTAAGGCTGACAAACCTCCCATTGTGTGTATATGTTTTCTTATCCATCCCTTTATTGATGGGCATCCAGGTTGGTTCCACAACTTAGCCCTTGTGAATGGGCAAGTGCTCCATGGTGTATTGACTTACAGTTTTTTAGATGAATATGCAATGTGTACAGTTGGGTCATACGGTAGCTGATAAAGAAAAAAAATTGACAACAAATGCTGGGAACAAATGATGTGAGCTGAAGAAAGTTCTCACACTTGTTGGTGGGGATGTGAACTAGTTAGTGTGAAGGGTCCTGAAAAACCAAAATAGATTTCACGCATTTAACAATAATTTAACAATAGTAACTTTGAGCATTAACAAATTGATTTTTTTTTAAAAAAAAAACTGTCAGCTTTAATATTTTTCTATTCTATAAAATTATTTGGTGTGATGCTGAGCAACAGCAGGGCATGTGAGAAATGGGAATGCCTGGAGAAGGGTTTTCTCAAAGAACAAGGCGGCCACTCAAGTGCCTTGTGCTGACGGCGCTCAGAGAAGCCATCTCTCACTGAGGCACCCAGTGTCACTTTGGTCTCATAGAACGTAGCTGGAGGAAATGCTATAAAGTTTGTCATACAAACAGGTCCTAGTGGCACAAGAGTCTGACCCAGAGAGGACTCTGCCCTAGTTGGGCCATTAACATCAGTTAACTAATGACTCATTCATCAAGCTTTAAATTAGAATACATTTAAATAATTTTGTGTCATGGAAGTGTTTAATACATTAAATAAACGATGCTTAAGTCCTTTAAAGTTTACTTAAAATTCCCCAAGAAGTAAAACACTAATAAGGAGCAAAGTTGGAAATCTGTACCCATTACCAAAATGATAAATGAATCAGCTAATCAAAAGTTCTAAAGATTTTAAAAACAAATAAATGACTTATTTTAAGCTTTGTTCTGTCAAACTCAAAGGGAAGGTCATCATTTGAAAGAACTAAAAAAGGTCACTCAATGTCCCCTAGACATTAATGGACCACATGTGAAGTCATGGCCTCAGCCAGGCCTCAGCTCAGGTGTCAGAAGGGTCTACCTTTTTGTCTTTATAGCTGATGGCAAGCAACTTCACAGAGGGGTCATGGAGTATAGAAGAGGTACATCTGCCCAGGGCAGGGAATGGACTTGGTGTGAGGAGTGGCCATGAACTTACCCCTTAGGTTCTTTCCCTCAATGTCTGCACTGTAGTTGGGCATCTGCTACAGTGACCATGGGTTTTGGAAAGCTCATGGTGACCTAGACCCATCTTGTAGCAGCATACCAAAGACCACTGCTGCCCTGAAGCTCGTCTCTTCACCAGTCCCCACCAGCCTCTGGGACTTAAACATTTTCATGGGTTCCTTCTCCTGGACTCTGTATGGTTAGGATCCATTACAGTTGGCCTTGACTTCTTTCACTTGGCAATTCGCATTCAACTTTCCTCTATATCTTTTCACGACTGGGTAACCTGTGTGTGCTGTGCGTGCGTGCATGCGTGTGTGTGTGTGTGTGTGTGTGTGTGTGTGTGTGTGTGTGTACATTTGGAGGGGAGAGGACACAATTGGATATGGTACCTCAGGAGCTGTCTACTAGCAATAGAGTTCCAGGGGGTCTACCTGTTTCTGCCTCCCCAGGAATGGGATTATAGGCATGAGCCACCTCCAGTTTTGTTTGTTATTTTTAAATAGATGATTGTGATTTGTTGGAATGATAATTTAGTCTTGAATTTTCACAGATGCCATTCAGCTAATGATACTGATTTGAATATGGCACACACACAAAATTGTTCCAATTTCTTTCAAAAGTTTGCCCATGAAGTCTAAACTATGCAACCTCAGCAAACATCATTTTAATTTTAAACATCATGTTCTTATTAAACAAAGTACCTTATATCAACTGAAGTTTGGTGCACTAATGTGAAAAATGTGCAATCAGACAATGTGAAATAATTGTCTCATACCTTGACTGGAAACAGTGGAGGAAAACAGCATTCTGTATTTACTCTTTCATTTGTGAAAAGGTTCATATTGGGTTAAAAATGCAATTACATTTTATAGCAATGAAATGATTTCAACAGGACTGTTCAATCACCTCACAGTGTAACCAGGGCACTTTAGTGCTAGCAACTGCTTGTTTTGCAATTATCACATGGGGCATTTTTCCTAAACTCTAATTCCAATAGATATTGGTTTAATTTATCAGAATTTCCCATTATAGAGTTTCCAGGTAGCTCATCAAGTTATTACTCAGACACAATGGTGTCTGGGTTCTTAAGTATTACAAACTGAATGAGCAGAGAAGAACAGGATCATATCTTATCCTAATGGAAGCAGCAAAGCTTTTCTTCTTTCTTGGCATCCTGAGGGAGGCCACAGCGGCCCATGCTCTGCTCTCTATTTATGTAGTTAGTTAATCCAAAGGAAGCATTCATTAACTTTAATTTTTAGAGTCTGTCTAGCTTTAAAGTTCTCTCTTGAGATCACGTTTTACTTAGAACTCAAGAAGTAGATGGAGGAACCAAATATGCACTTAAGAGGGCATCGATAAATATCCCCAAGTGTGGAGATTTGTACATTTCTCTCTTCCAACTCCTTTGCTCTCTTTGGTTCTGTATATAATACATGTGGGACAGGAAACTTATGTGATTGCCTGTAGTGGCTGTTTCACATCGACTACCCTGGGTGTGGTGGTGTAAATGATGTTGGTTTGTCTTTGTCTGTTTTTTACAGTTACAGAAGTCCAAAGTGACAAGTGGGTTTCACTGGGCCGACCTCAGGTACAGTTAGGGCTGTTCCTCCCTGGAGGTAAAGTGGGGAGCTGCTTACTAGGTTTCTAAGCAGCATTAAAGTAAGAACATAAAAGAAACTAAATGGTAACCTTTAATTTTTTATTTTGTTTTTTTTTTTTTTGTTTTTGGAGACAGGGTTTCTCTGTGTAGTTTTGGTGCCTATCCTGGATCTCGCTCTGTAGACAAGGCTGGCCTACAACTCACAGAGATCCACCTGCCTCTGTCTCCAGAGTGCTGGGATTAAAGGCATGTGCCACCACCGTCCAGCTCTTGCCTTTAATTTTAACAGTATTTTTTTCACCAGAAATCATGATCAGACAGAGTTTCAAAGATTCAGAAGTTGGACACTGGTGTTGTGGGTTCTAATGCAGAATAATTTTAGATTCACTAATGCAGATTATGTCAGTATAGAATCCACTGCAATCTGATATCTTGTGGGTGAGGGTCCTCTCTTCATCTCTGGTCTCTATATATGCTGACCTGGAAGTTACATATGACAAGTACCTTGTCATCTCGTGAAAAGCTTTGTCAGTGTCAGTTCCTAACATCTGTGACAGATTCCACCAGAGAGAAGAGTGGATGATTCTCCTAAGAGTCAGGCCCTCCGATGGTGAAGTTGCTGACAGAGATCTCTAGGGGACATGGTGAAGCAGCAGGTTGGGATTTGTAGGTCTGCCCTGCAAGGTCCAATACCGCCCCATCTACACTTGAATGAATTTTTTGCTGTGTGTTTGCCCACTACAGTAAGTTCATGAGTCCCCTGGAAGTGATAATTCTCACCAACCTGTGGCTGAGATGCCAGCCCTCAGCATGATAAAGTGAACTCAATCAGCCTCATGATTATCTTAGAAATGTTAGGATTTGCAAATGTCTCTTAGGAATAAAACATAGATTGGCAAGATGGGGAACTGTTTTGCCTGCTTTAAATTGGATTAGTTTCCCTGCCCAAGCCTTAGAGTCTTCATTTCATAGGACTCCTCTTAGGAGATTGGGAGGAAAAGTGAAAGGAATTGCCTATGTTTTGTAAGGACTTCACTCCAAAGGGTTAACGACTATTTCTACATGCAATTCAACATTATTCTGTATGTTTAATCTAAAACAAGACAATAATCAAACTTATGTTCAAGAAGAAAACAGTGTAAACTTTTCTTTCAGTTATAGAAACTCACAAGCCAGAAGTAGCTGTTATTTTTAAGACACCAGTGTTTAGGGAAAAAACCCCAAGAAGAAAAATAATAACCATGATTTTGTTGTTAGAAGTAGGTGGAGAGACAAGATGTTCTTAAATTTCATTAACAAAATATGTGCATGGAAGAGTTCAAAAATTTTAATTCACTAAACTTTGGCTTTCATACTGAAGTCAGCTTTTGCTTTTACAGAGTATAAATTTAAAAGATATTTGCTTACAGAAGTTGACTCTAATAGTACAATCTGTGTCATTTTGATGCCAGGTGCAGATACTTTTATGGTTAGTACTGCATCTAAGTAGAAAGTGAGATTCTAGTGGTGTGAATACTTGCAAATATGTGTCCTTAGCCAGATATGGCATCAGGGAAGCAGAGGAAAATACGATGTGAGGTCAGCCCAGAACCAGATTGCCCTGAGGCTTGTTCATTTGTAGAAAACAGTCATTTTTCCTCATCTTCTTGCCATGGTTCCCTTTCTGTTGCTGTGACAGATACCCCGGCAGGAAGCACTTTAGAGGGGGCGGGGTCTGTCTGGCTCCTGATTCCATGTAACAGCCCATTGTTCTGGAAGTCAAGGTAGGAACTTGAAGCAGCTACTACATCACACCCACAATCGAGAGCAGAGTATAATGAATTGATGCACGGATACTTATTCATGAAGTTCATTTTCTCTCTTTTATATTCCAGTCCAGGCTCCATGAAATCAGGCATCCACATTCAGTTGGACTTTCCCACTTCAATGAACACAATCAAGACAAATCTCCCATAGAATAACATAATCTAGACAAATCTCTCAGTGAGGTTCTCTTCCAGGTAATTCTAGATTGTGTCTGTATTGACAACTAAAACTCACACTAGAACTGTGCTTTCTGTGAGGTGCCTGGGTGCTGTCCTGTACCAGCCACATCTCCTTCCTTGTCCTTTTGATAAAGTAGAAAGGTCACTCTCAAGTTCGTCATGAAGATTGATTTTTTTCCATATGGCAGAGTCAGTTCAGTATCTTTTTTATCATAATGTAATAATGCTGTGAAGGAAGATATGATGAATCCCATTGCTAGCAGAGAGTGGTGCCCTCAACACCAAGAGCAAAGGCATCTGGGAAAGGGTGGCCTGTCTGTACAGAGCTGGGGTTTCAGACTTCTTCCACATGGTGTTGAGCTATGCTATGCTCTTCAGACTCTGCTCCTTGTGGATAATGTAGCCATGGAAATTGATGTTTAGACAAAGAAGATATGTGGGAGATGCCATTCTTCTTTGCCAATAGTAGACTGCTCTGGAGAACTATCTCAGTATAAACACCACGGGGAAAAGAAAGTTATGGGTCACTATGAAGGGTGCCTGTGAGTTTCTATCACAGGTTTTGTAACTACATATTGTGACTCTCTTAAAGCACAGTTATGATTTCTTATCTTCACAGGGCACAAGCTACACTTCTATTTGCCATGAATATCTGAACCTCCTAGATGCATGGGGATCTTTGAATGTGCATCTTTCTGAGAAAATGGCTGCTGTACATCTCAAGTTTATGTTGTCCCCATTGGTAACTTTTAGTGACAAATTAAAACTTTCTAGAGAAAAGTCACCAGAAATTGTGCTGAACACTGATATCAAGTGCTTAATTAATTAATGAGAAGCTGTAACTACAGTGGGTATATGTCTGGTATTCCATTTTTAACTTCTGAAAAAAGTTTTATGACAAGTTCTTGTTATACTTAGCTCACCATGTAATTTCATTTCATCTGTAGTGATGTTTTCAAATATTAAACAGGGCTTGGCTTGACCCATGTCAGATAACTTTCACAAGTAGTACTCTAACAATGTAAAAAGCAGGCTGTTTCAATGTTTGTTCCATCTCCTTCTTCTGGATACCCCTTCCTCTCCTCTTAGATACTGAATCTTGCCTAATTTTTTCTAGTATTGCACTTGAGTTGGGATATCTATAAATAATGTGCACATATGGTTCACGCTAATACTGAGAAGTGCCATTTGTGATGATGTATTTATCCATTTTGTAGTTTTCTGTTGAGCAGAAACCTTCCATGTTCACTTATTACTTCATCAAAAATAATCAGAAGATTATTTGGAACCTTGGCTATATGTGTTTCCCAGTAAATAGTCAAGTTATTGGTCTTGATTTATATTAAAACAACTTGTCAATATTTCTACTTTCATCAACAAATTAATATCAGTTCTTGAACATAGTCATGGATGTTTTTAGAGGCTATTTTAAATCAACCTTATTCTTTCTCTTCCACATTGATTTAAAGTCCCACCTTCACATTCTACTCAAGTATTTACATGTACACTTAGGATTACTCTTTCAAAGTTGGTGGTCTGCCTTTCATGCCACTCACAATGTCCATATCTGTGAAATTTAGCAGAGCTGTGTGGTTATGAGAATGTTCTACTTTGAATCTATCAGTAGGCACATGGGTACATCAGAGAAAAGCAACCACACAGGTCTAGACACTTGGTCAATTGGAAGTTCATGAGTGGTAGCACAAAGCAGATGTCTTCTGGTACCTGCTGTCTGTCAGATGCCCTGGTGGTGACATCAGTAGATCGGCTTGGCAGACAGGCCAGTCTGAGCTCCAGAATCTAGATTAATACGTTCTCCTGGCACCAGAAACATGCCATTTGTATCCTTTCATTTGAAGAACTAATTACATAGAATAATTCTAGGTATTAGTTCTCAAAAGAACCTTCATGTATAGGAAACTGCCAAGCTATTCAGTTCACATGTCAGCCCTAATTAAGACCCATCTCAAAGGCATTAAAATCTGGCCCAACTGTTTAACATCTTTTTCAGTAGTTCACCTTTAGATGAAAAACATTGTACTTTCTATTTTTTTCCATTTTCATTTTTTGTTGTCTAATTAATAGGAACTATTAGTTTGGAGAGATGAATTTAAAAATGGAATGAGTAGTATAGTCTCTGTGTAATTTTCTGAAGTTTTTTCCATGCCATGATCAAGGTGAAAAATGCTTATTGAAAACGTACTGGATGATAGAATTATGTATTAAAACCATGAAGTCTGTGTTAACTAGTGAAAATAAAATGTATAGTGAGGATAAAATAAAATAGACAGGGTTGGGGGCTGACCTAGGTAAAATGTTTGCTGTGCAAGCATGATAGCTGGAGTGCAGATACCCAGCACCCTTGTACAAGATGAACAGGATGGTGGTCCTCCTGTAACCCCAGGTCTCTAGAGGCAGAGACAGGGCATACCCAGAGTGAGCAGGATCACTAACTTGTGGAACCAGTGAGATACCCTGCCTCAACTCAGAATGTGGAGTGCAATGAGGAAGACAGCTGAGGTCAAGCTCGGTTATGAACATGCACACATGCATGCACAACCACACTTGGGGGCATGTACATATGCATACACACATGTGCTCACACATATGAACACGCACACACACATGTACACACAGACATCAACTACATATCACACACACACACACACACACACACACACACACACACACACACACACTCCACATATGCTAACGAGGAAAAAAGAATTTTGGAGCCACTTCCTGTTCTTCATTTTTCTTTAGTCAAAAGGAACAAGCTATGTGTGTATAGGAAGAGTCTCCAGGAAATGCATTCACTTCTTAGCTTGTCCTGGTCGTCTTTCAGCTAAAATGCTGCTAGGCGCTAGAAGCTAGACCCTCCCTTCTACATTGGAATCCATACAAGGAACTCTAACACCCTGACACCCTGCAGCTCTGTTTCCTTCTCAGGCTGCTCTGGACTTCTGCAGGAAGAATTCTGAGTTCCAGTGATTTCCATGAAAATGGAAGATTACTTGACTTAATGGTTTTATACTTTCATTAAAGAAAGTAAATGTTGCCATAGAAAGTAGTATTATTTTACTGCTTAATCATCCCTATAAGGACCATAGCTGACTTCTGTGCCCTGATGAATGATCTCATTTCTTAAATATTCATTATTTGTATATCCTTGTTTAACTCTCAGATTCCTGAACATTTACCGCAATGGAAACTGTGCTATTAACTCTTTATAGATGATAATAGCACAGAATAAAGAAAGCTGCTTTGCAGAGCTGTTGTGGAAAGCATGGAGAAGCAGCGTTTGCACACTGGATGAATCAAAATCTGTACCAAAAACATAAGGCACAATGAATGAGTTCTCAGAAGGTGTTTTCTCATAACATCATCATGACATCCTTGCCTCTTTGTCACCAAATGTTAGAGTTAAATTAAACTCCAGCCCATAATAATCCTTCAGATTTAATGGTTGCAGCTGAAAATAGCCAGATCCATAGTCAAACTGCTTCTCAGCCTTTCTTGAAGATGGGTGTGCTCACAGGACTACTGTTTGACTCACCAGCCCACAGGCTGTGGAGGAAAGGAGGTCTCCCACTTACAGGTCTCACTCAAGAGATCAAAAGAGTGTTGAAAGAAAGAGAAAAGAAGATGGAAAACATGACCCTCACTACCTGTCTATAACAAGAGAGAAAGCTGGCGTGACTGGCCTGGCTACTTAATGAGGTTGCTCTATTGTTATGTGCTTCTGCAAACTGAAGGTTCCTGGAGGAGTGGGTGCTGGTGCTATCTGTGTGCACAGGAGTAGGATCCACATTTGAGGCGTAACAGGGAGGTGTTGTGTCAACTAAGACACCGAACTTACATCTGGGTACAGTTACCAGAAAGGACTTTAGTGAAAAGAAACAAGTTCTACACGTAAGGTAACAGGAAATGGCTGTTTAGTGACTGAACAGATCAGGTAAGTCCAACAAAATCTACCTCCTTCTTTCTGATCTCCAACTTGCAGCCTTATTTGGCAGCAAGTATTGCTGAGAGTGTGTGTGCACTCCCATGGGTCATGAACAGGCCACAGGCCACATTTCAGCTTCATATATAAAAAGCTTCATACTGCTTTCTTCATTCTTTAATTTTGCAGTAAGATGATGGTGGTTTAAACACACATTTCAAAGAAGTCAGAGCTATATCCTTGAGTCCTGCAGGTCCTGCAAAGAGTAGGGAACCTCTTACTTCATCTTTGGTGAAGTGTTTTTGCAACAGGCTGTCTCAGTTTGAGTTTCTATTGCCACAAAGAAACACCATGACCAAAGAGCAAGTTGGGGAGGAAAGGGCTTATTCAGCTTACATTCCACATTGTTGTTCATCACCAAAGGAAGTCAGGACAGGAACTCAAGTGGGCAGGAATCTGGAGGCAAGAGCTGATGTAGTGGCCATGGAGGAGGGCTGCTTATTGGATTGCTTCTCATGGCTTGCTCAGCTTGCTTTCTTACAGAACCCAGGACCACTAGCCCAGGGATGGCACCACCCACTATGGGCTGGACCCTCCCCCATTGATGACTAATTGAGAAAATTAAAAATTATCTTTAATTGTTTGAAGGTGTGTGTCTACATGTGGGTACATGTGCATGAGTTTAGGTACCTGAGGAACCCAGAGGCATCAGACCCCCTGGAGCTGGAGTTACAGGTGAGTATTTGCAGACTGAGGTGCTGAGAACCAAGCTCAGGCTCTTTGAAAGAGGAGCAACTAACTGTTCTTAACCACTAAGTCGTCTCTCCAAGCCCAGAATTCCTCAATTTCAAGATTAAGGAATCCAGCATAGTTTTTCACTGATTTTGGTAGATATTGTATTTGAAATTATGAAACTTGGGTTTTGTGATCCACTCAGCTCAACAATTTTCTTCAACAGTGTAACTATTATTGGAAAGATGAGTTAATTTTTATACCCCAGTGTTATTTGATCTGAAGTTTATAGTCTCCTAATTTGTATGTTGAAAACCTAATCCCTAAGGTTATGGTGGGTGATATAAGACATTGGTAAATGATTGGCTTAGAGGGAGAAGGCTTCTCTACCTACATATGTACCATAGAAACACCAATGCTTGCTGATTCCTTCATGAGAGGTCACAGTGACAAATGTATGTGAAGCCACCACTACCATGTCAGCCTTGACTGTTGCAAAGCCATGAGGAATAAGGCGTGGTGGCATACAAGCTCTCCATTTTACAATCCTCTGTTGCAACACTTCTGAAATAAGACAGGGCAGAAACATACGGTTATAGAAATGACAGTGGTATGTGCGAGGCCAACTACTGATGTCTATGTATTCTTTTCATTAGGGTAAGCAATGCTAATTAGAGACGTAAATACAAATGAAATGAGTGATTGATGAGGCTAAGCTGAGTAAGGCTTTCCAGATGGTAGAAGGAGAATTGAGAACATCTTTCATGGCAAGAATGCTGACATCTGCTCGCCTCCAGGACGGCTCTCTGCATGTCCACTCTCCAGCTGGAACTTCAGCCTGAGCAGAAAGTGCTGGAGAATTTACATTCTAAGGACTGCACTTTGTCATGTTGTAATTTAGAGAAAAATAGGAGACATTAAGAAACAAACAAACATTAAGAGGAATGATCAGAAAGATAGGCATGTAGGCTCCATGGGGGCCAGGTCGACAGTTCCAGGAGATTGCGAGCTGTTGGTGGCTCCTGCTGGTGACAGGTGGAATAAGAAAGTCTAAGAACTTGCATTTGGATTGGAGACAATGTTGAGTTTTGCCCAAGCAATGATGACAGAAACTTGGCTGGAGTGGATTCCATAGGGATGAGGAGAAAGAAATAATGGGGGGGTGGGGTGGGGGCAGTAGCTTTGCATTTGATGACACAAGGGGTGATGTCCAGGCCATAAATTAAAATGAATTTCACTCTCTTGACATATGTTGGTCCAAATGAAGACTCCAGATCATGTTTACCAAATATTTATTATAGTTCACAGGGCCAGGAAACTGCTGTATCATGAGATCTAGCATTTAATGTTACCTCTTCTGTGAAACTCCTCCTGCCTTCCAGATGGTTGGTTGATCATTGTTCTCTGTCCCCAGTGCTTCATACACACATTTCTAGAGCTGTTTTGTGTTGGAATCATTTACTTATACATAGATCCCTCTGATTCCACACTGAGAGTCCCTCTTTACACATCAGCCCAGTGTCATACAGTGTGAATTCCACATGTGTAGTGATGGAGGGAATGGACGAGACTCACATTTTAAGTCAGTCTAAATGACACAGGGCAACACAGATGGGAAACTGACTGACGGAGTGTTATGGATGACAGGTAAGTGTGGTGTCCTCATTCACCTTTTCCAAGATAAAAATCTTGTGACTTGGGGAAACAGGGAGGCCCATTTTTCAAATGTAGCCTTGTGTTGTCTTTTTCAATATAAAACCAGGGCAAGAAGCTGCCACCCAACTAATCTTGGCTTTACATTACCAAGTTCATAATTGTCCTCATTGTGACATTTGTCCACACCAACTCACCATACGTAATAATGGAGAATCTAGATGAAGACATGGAAATCTGGAATTTGGCTCATACAAACTTTATAGACTTCTGTGTCTTCCAAATGCCTCAGCACTTAAACTAACATGTCTGTAACTTCACTTTAAAAAGACAATTGATTGGAAATGTGATGCTGCTGTATGAAGGTACTTTTCTAAGGTGATTGTTTTTCTATGTTAATTTGAACATTGAATGTGACTTTTTTCTTGCATGTGATTTTGTTAGGTATACAAAATTTTCTCTAATAAAACACAGGTATTAAATTTATGGAATCCTTTCTGAACTAAAAGCCAAACTGCTCCAAAGAAAGGCCTTTCCAGGGTCTCAGGGATGACTTAATGGCTAAAAACACTATCTACTCTTGCAGAAGACCTCGAGTTTCAGTTTCAAACCCCCATAGAACTTCAGTTTCAGGGGACCCAGTGCCCTCTTCTGGCCTCCGTGGGTACCAAGTGATGTGTGTGATGCATAGATACATGCAGGCAAAACACTCACACATACACACACTTACACATACACACAAAACTTTTCTAACATTATGTTCATTCTATCTGTTTACATATCTATATCTATCATTCTATCTATCTATCTATCATCATCTATCTATTCTATGCCATTTATTAACTATATATTTTTGAAATTAAAATGTAAGTCTTTATAAGATATTAACTTTAGAATTTCTATCAGTTTTGTTTTCAAGTTTATATCACATAAAATGTAACATTAGGATGCAGTACTCAATGTATTTATTTGATGAGCAGTCAAAGAATTTGTATGTAGAAAGCAGTAAGAGTAAGCATATAGGTATTATTGAATCTTTTTCTCCAATATGGTTTATAAAATTGTTACTAAATGATAGAGAAGCAAATGTGTAATGACTTTCTTTGTTTTGTCTACTGAACATTCACGTGCCCTTGGGGATGTTGTAAATAGCTAAATATTAACATACGTGGACATTTGGGAAGTGTGTGTATCTTCTAGCAAGAAGGGCTACTATCCTCATCTCTTAACCTCACTGAAGAAATGGAAATTCGATCTCTTTCATTATTTTATGTGACACATGAACTGTCTCCATATGTCCTTTAGAAAGAGGTACGATGACTGACTTGCTAAGATCTAATTTCAGATGAATTATCAAACTTTCAAGGAGACAAGGAGTGACAAAACGTAAAATAGTGACTAACAGCTTTTATTCACGTTACCACGTTTACTGATTATAATCGTGGAAATTGAAGCCACTTTGCAAAGAGAAGCCATTGCTTTCCCTCACTCAGATCCATGCCACTTAACACTCCCTCATTCCTCTATTCCCTCCTTCCCTCCCTCCATCTCTCTCTCTTTCCCAGTTCCACCCTCATCCCTCTATCTTCCTGCCCTCTTCAACCCATCACTCTTCACTCTTTAGTTTTAAGGTGAACTTGCATTAGAGAAGCAGCTGCTTTTGTCTTGATGTTTATAGCCTATCTGCCAGGCCACTAAATCACCTTTGATTGTCTCTGAGTGAATGAATGATTGCCACAAGAACATTCCAAGTATCTGAGAGAAGTTAAGTCCATTTTCAGTCTGTGTTTGTCAGGGTTCCCTAGAGTAACAGAACTGATAGAATTAATCTATCTGTCTGTCTGTTTGTCTCTCTGTCCAAAGGGGATTTATTAGAGTGGCTTACAGGCTGTGGTCCAGCTAGTTCAACAGTGGCTTACCAACAGAAAGCCCAAGAATCCATAGTTGTTAGGTCCACAATGCTGGACATCTTAATTGGTTTTCAGGCTCTAATGCCAGAGCAGGAGTGGACTTGCTGGCGAGAGTGAGGGCAAGCAGGCAAAGAGAGCGAGCTTCCCTCTTCTATGTCCTGTGTATAGGATGCCAGCAGAAGGTGTGGTCCAGATTAAACGTGGATTTTCCCACCTCAAAAGATCTAGATTAAAAGTAGGTCTTTCCATCTCAAAAGATCTGGATTAAGGGAAACTGGTGTGTGTAGGGGTGGATACCAGGAAGAGGGGAGGTAGGTGGGATCTAGGAGAAGTGGAGTGAGGGGAAACTGTGGATGGGATATATTACATGAGAGAAGAATCTATTTTCAATTAAGAAAAAAATCCCTCACAAGTATACCCAGCTGTTTAGGTTTTAGTTAATTCCAGATGTAGTCATGCTGACAACCAAGAATAGCCATCATACAGTCTAACTTTTAAAAGAGTTTCCAATATATTGGCAGAGTGTTTCTGAAATGATACTGGTCTGGGAATGAGTTCATACTGACAACAGAGCAGTTACAGGAGGCCTTGTGTTAGTTATATGCAAACTAGAAACCTATGTTACCACATTGCAATAACTGAATTGTGAGAAACAAGAATTTTTGAGCACACACTGCTTCATCTTGTAACTTAGATATATACATTTCCAGAAAAAAAAGACCCCACTCAAAATATAATGAAAACACACACTCAGTCTTCTTTCTTGACAAGATTTCAAGGCATTAGACTGAAGATGTCCCAAACATAAGCCAGTTGTCTAACCAACAGGAATGATGTATTTCCAGAAACAAATTTGATTCCAATTTTTTAAAAAAGTCTGCTTTTCTCCATGTCAGTACTGACAGCAGGTGCTGCCTTCTGATTAATTAAGTCACAAGATGTTCCTAATGCTAAAATCTCAGCAAAGGCAAGAGAAACAGAAACTGTAGTTTGTGTGGTTGCAATTTCTTCTATTTATTTATTTGAAATTACCCAGAATACCACATGTGCTGCTTGCAAGCTTGTCTTCCAGACTATGGAAGGCAGTGGGATTTTTTTGTGTGTAAATTTTGTTTTGTAAAGGATAACAGCATGAAACAGTTTCAAGTCTCCACCAATCATTTCTTAAGGAGACTATTAAAAAAGAGCTATTGACCCCATTTTTGCCAGGTCACTTGTCAACTGTGTCACAGGGAGATGGGTTTCTAGGCAACCATTGTCTACATCAATGAAGCTACTTAGAAAGCTATGCAGGAGTTCCATGGCCCTATTAGGTGTTTTAGAACAATCAGAAAACCTTTTGTTCTTTATTGTTACCCTGTTACAGTCTTCAAAGATAACTTATTTGATAAGTTATTTGTCTAAATTAAATCCCCACAATCTCTTAGGAATTCACTGGGCCTGCTGCACTTGTTTAAACACATTTCTGAGCTGCAGGAAGTGTGAATTGGCCTTGGTTAGTGTGAAGTTAACATTTTTTAGCGTAAAAAGGTCAAAATTAATGAAGCTAGCAAATCCCCAGTTCCACCAAGTAACTCTCCCTTATACTTTTAGTAATCCACTTGAAAGGAAGGAGATAAGCACTTGGGTGGACCCCATGTCCTCATGTGACTCTCCCGACTTGGAACATGTGGGTTCATCAGCCTCTTTAGCCAAGCAGCCTCTCAGCTCCTGTGAAGGAAGCTTGCAAAGTCCTCATCATTGCACTGGAATGTGGGTGAAGAAGTCGTGTTATCTCATCTGTTAGTTCATGTTTCTTATTGATGTAAAATACCTACTTCATTAAGAACTAAACATCTCCAATACAAATGCCCCCAAATGAACTTACTTGTTTGTTTGTTTGTTTTTTTAAACAGAGCAGGCCCATGAAGTGATGCAGTCCTTGTAGTATATTTTTAAACCCCTTTCCACATGCTCCAGACCACTGAGTGGTGGTTTGTGAGATAAACAAACCAAAGAGTTCTTAGACTACAGAGATTATGAATGTCAGATATATGAATAACCTAGAGTTTGGTTTGTCAGTTGCTGAAATAGAGATTATATTTTCAAAGCTCAAATATTGGCAATTTAATTCAACTGCTTTAACAATTTTTTTGAGCCAGAGTCTCACTATGTAGACCACTCTGGCCTTGAACTCACAGAGCTCTATCTGCCTCTGCCTATGGAGTGCAAGGAGTAAAGGTGTGCATCACCATGCCCAGTGCTTTAAAATTGTCTTTAAAATGTCTTATATCTCATAACTTTAGGAAAAATTTGCTGCAGTGAATATGCCTCTGTTACTTAGTGATCACCACCTTGACTTACCCGACTATGATTTATGGGGTCTCTGAACCTTTCCCGGCATTTGAATTCTTCCAAGTTTTGTATAAAAGATGTTGAACCTCTGTTATATGCAGAAGCAGCTGCCCCTACAGATCATGGTTCACGATTCACCTGGACTCTCTTCACTCCAGAAGAAGTATTCTTTAGCATTCATTAGTCAGGCTTCAGTCACAAGCATATTAATTTAAGTAATTTCGACTATGGAGGTGTGTTTTTGGACTGTCCTGTTATCTGGCTATAACTCTTCTCTATATCTCTCAATAGGGAATTAATATGTTCACTCCATACATGCATGAAACCATGTTTTCCATGACTTCTAAATAAAAGTGACATCTGTGGGATTTGCATCACACTCATGTTTTGAGGAAAAAACATAAATATATTCCCCCACATTGCATATAGTATGTATTTAAGCCTCAGACCTCATGGGAGCTTTGGAAAATGAAAGAATAGCTTGTAATCAATAGATGCATACACAGATAAATCTATATATGGGTGTATAAATAAGATATATATCTAGATGCTTGTATCTTCTCCTGTTCTGAGGCTATTGGGGCGTGACACACATTGGAGGGATTTGCAATCCACATGTGGCTCCAACACTCCATTTAGTAGACAGTCTATTTCTAGCAACCTGAAATGATAATGGTGTTTTCTACCTTAGATTATTTTAAAGCATTGTGAAAGCCACGGCAATGATGTCTGGTGAGTGTTCTTATAAGAAATTAAGCACCGTGGTCCATTTCAATATCCCTTGGATGAACTTAAAGTTCACCAGAGATTTGCAGTAAACAGGAAGCCGCATCGCCTGTTTTTCCAGCAACTGCCTTGCCCGGCACGTCTAACTTATCTAAGGGATAGAAATTATAGTCTTCCAAGTGAAGTTATACATGTCTAAGAGAGATAGGGGGCACCTAGAGCTCCAGGTTACATATTAAATGAGGCTATGAGTTATATGGAGCATGGAACCCAGATAAATTGTAAACTGAATGACAGGGTGGGGATTTGGGTTGGGGGCTATTGTTTACATGGGTATTTCACTGGGGGATGTTGTTTATATGGGAATCTTTTTTTTTTTTTTTTCGAGACAGGGTTTCTCTGTGTAGCTTTGGAGCCTGTCCTGGAACTCACTCTGTAGCCCAGACTGGCCTCAAACTCACAGAGATCCCCCTGCCTCTGCCTCCCGAGTGCTGGGATTAAAAGCATGTGCCACCACCGCCTGGCCTTTATATGGGAATTTGACTAGAGGCTGTTGTCTATATGGGGATTTCACTGGGGGCTGTTAATAACAGGTGATCAGCAAGATGGTACCTCCCTCAAGTTCCCAGCCAATGAGGAAGAGGGAACAGAGAATTATGATTAGCATTTTATCAGAGCGAGTGCCCAACAATGCAGTATGTTAAACTGCCCTGGTTAGACTATTGAGTCTCCAGAGCTCTTACTGTGAAGTGAGGATCTCAATTCTGACAACATAAAACAAAAAGAATGGGTGTTAGGCCAGTGGGACTGTCGCTGAGGAGGATGGGTATTTTGTTCTTGGAGCAGGTGGTTCTTCTAGAGGGTGGCATGGACCCTGTTCGTTGTGTGTCCAGACTCCTTTGATTTGCTTGCCAGTTTAGTATATGGCTCCTAAATACTTTCTTTGGAAGGTCAGATAAAGGACGTCTGTCTGGTACTTGGATATCTTAGATGAACTATTCTTTGAACTGTGTCCTTTTGCTATCCTCACTTACTCTTGATAGCTGAAGTGAGTTTTTAATTCCTGCTGTGTGCAGGTAGTATTGGTGTGTAGGTGTTGTGAGCTGTTGTGTTCTTCATGGTGTGGTCCCAGGATTGGTGTTTGCAGCTTCCATTTCCATTTTATAATTGAATTCAGGACAAATGTCCAAAGGGCAAACAAAACGAAGCAGAGGAAAATCAGAGATGTTAGTGAGTATCACTTTTCGTGGGAGGAAAGTTTGGTGATGTTTCTCCTGAACTGCAGTGATACGTATTTCTCAGTAGCCTATTAAACCAAGAAGGGTCCTTTCCATGATTTGATGTTTTGTTTGACCCTTTACACAATTCCAATTTATCTTTAATTTTTTAATAAGTATTTTATTTGTGTGTGTGTGTGTGTGTGTGTGTGTGTGTGAATAGGTATCTGCATGTGAATTCAGTACCCAAGGGGGATAGAAGAGGGTACCAGATCCTTTGAAGTTGGAGTTAGAGATGGTTGTGAGACATCCATTTGGGTCCTGAGAGTCAAACTTGGGTCCTCTGTAAGAGCAGCAAGTGTTCTTAACTGCTCAGCTATCTCTCCAGCCCCAACATTCCAGTTCAGTTTGTTGTGACCACAGATAGGCAGACTTAGGTAAGAGGGCTTAAGTCACTCTTGTGGAATGGCCTCATTTACATATTGTAGTATTCACAGACCAGGTTTTGTTTAGAAAGCAAGATGTGTAAAAGAAATTTTATTTACATTCTCTGAAGGGTGTGTATACTCTCCACTGCTTTATACCCATATTTCTTAAGAAACCAGGTGAGCCTCTACAGGCATTTGGATTGTCAGTCTGCATGACTGTTGGATTTTATCCCCAGGCTTTACCCCGAGACCTGTGTCACTTCAAATAAAAACTCTAAAGAATGATATATCTCCAAAAAGTTCCTTTTGGACAAATGTCGTGCATATTGTCAGACCTTTAGGGAATCATAACAGACCCAGTGTGGAGCCCTTGAGAGCCATAGCATCCAAGTTCTCACACCATGTTGATATGGAGTGCAGGAGAGATGTGAGACAATGGGGGAACAGGCCTAAGCCATCATGTATTCATTTCTCTTAAACTAAAAGAGTTTAAAATGAATCAAATACATATTTTAATTGATAAACTGACTTTATATTCACCTATTGGAAACAGTACAACATATTTTACATCAGATTATGAAATATGGATGTTTTACTAAAGACAGGAAGGGCGTTTTCCAGTCTTTAAAGTAAGTACATTTCAGAGGATCTTAAGGCAATACCATTTATCCATATTCATATCTATTGAAATACTGTACACCCACACACTTCAATAAATAGTTAGAAACCTGACCTCTTTTTTAAATCATTTCTGGATTTCAAAAACAAAAACCATTTTTATTGAAAAGATTAAATAGGTAACTTTCAGCTGTGTTACAAAGCTAAGCATAATGGGTAAATTAACAATTATTCAGTAATTTGATCAATATCATTGATTGATTTTGATAGTTCAGTTGCTCAGAGTGTTCAGACTTCACAGATTGGGATACTTCTCTATATATGTGCAGTTTTATCCTGAATTATCTGAGTAATTCTTAGCTCTCCAGTCTACTTTCTAGACATAGCATAAATGTTATGAGAAGATAATTTTTCAGCCAAGTTATGAACCTCAGAGTGACTTTATGTTTGAAATACTCTCTCTCAAATATCAGTGTCTGCACAAAGCACTCGTTACTCTGGCCTGGGCAGTGTTGATCATTAAATGAATTTCTACCCAGTAGGACCTTAGGGCATAACAGGATTTGGAATAAGGTCATTGGGAAAAAATTAGGCCATTTGCAGTTAAACCAAGAATGCAGACCAACAGATTCATCAGCAGAAGTTCCAGCTCTCCCTCACTCCTCCCTTCTGTCTCTTCCCTTCCTTAAATTTTTTTCCTTATCTCCCATTATTCTTTTTTCTTCTCCTCCTTCTTCTTTCTCAATCACAATTTTCTTTCCTTCTTTCTTTGAAAATTTAGGGGCAACAGAAGGAATCCCACAAATGGGTATTGTGGAAAACATAAAGCTGAAATGAACAGCTAAAAAATCGTATAGATCAGAAGCTAAATTAACTTCATAAAACTGCTATTCTGAAATTGCAACAATCTTGTACAGTCAGGACTGATAAAATGGAGTAATCAGACATTTCAGATGCCTGTAAATGTAAAATCACCTACTTGAACATTATATGCAATACATCCACACAGAAAAGCAAATACTGTAGCCTTATTTGAACAATACTGAACTCATAAATACTCATGATTTCACTCTGTCCAGGAGCCTAAGGACTATGCTGCTGTAATACAGAAAAACATAGCGGATGCCTCCTCTATTAAAATGTCACTCAAGAAAGTCTCTTCTAACATAAAGGCAAATACGTGTAGCTACTGAGCTATGACTGTCCTTTGTCACACTCTATGGAAAACACTGGACTCCACGAATTCGGAATCATGACGACACTTAGAACTAATTATTTGGTTCATCTGTATTTTATACCTCAGTTTACCTCACATATACCCTACACACCTTACACAGAGGAGGCATTTTTAACTCTAGGGAAACGGTCACTGTATAATACGCATTCTCCATCTTCTTCTCTCCCCAAACAATGGTTCAGGTGGCCAACACTCCATGGTAGCACCGCTATCTCTAATAAGTAGGTTATTGTGGAGTGCGTTACTTTAAAGCTGCAATACAAAGAAAAAATTCCGTTGTTTGCTCACTAATTCCACAAAGAACATTTTTAGTAGCAAATCACCTAGAAATTTAAATGCCATATTTTTCAAAACTCACTTTTAATATATCAGTCAAAATGACATAAATTTATTACAGCTACTAAATTTAATAGCATTATGCCACATTATTGCCATTTCATGGGAAGACTATGTATATATGTCCCCTCACTTATGATTCATTTTCCTAATTAAAATAGATTTACGGTGTCTTTTGGGTCTAAATTTTATTTAGAAAAAAATCACAATTTTAAAGCCATCCTTCTAGGGCAAACCATGAACTATCTAAAATAATCACTGTGAAAGTTCTTGCACGTGGTTTTGAGAGTAGGTCTTTAGTTAGTGTGTGCAGAAGGTCACTGTAGAAACTTCGGCGTGCTGAAAGTGGCAACTTCATCAGACCTGAAAAATGGCTTTCAAGGCTCTGGTCTTTCTTTGGTCAAAAGCAAGACCATGAGCCTATTCCTGTAATATAATAGTTAGACTAACAGCATTTTCCTTCAAAAATGTAGTTTTGTTCTTTAAATAGAAAAAATGTAATATTCACAATCATTTAGTGGTTAACATATCCCATGATGCCCTCCTTCTGGTGTGTCCATTTGATCACATCTCACATGTATCTTGTAAGATGCAGGGAAGCATGGTGAGTCTTCAGTTTTGGCATCAGTTTAAATGGAAATTAATTCCAAGATTTTGGTGAAGAATTAGTTACTTTGGGGCAGATCTGTTGTGCACCAATGCACAATATTTGTTAAAATGTATTTTGGAATTTTAAAGAACATAACATGCATTCCTATCAACCGAATGACAGAAAATCAGATGGAAAATCAGGGTTTCTGTCACACTAACTTACTGATGTCAAAACCAGATTCATCTGAGCACTCATCACCTCACATCTAATGGTGATAAGACTGCAGGCCCATGTGGAGAAGCTGTCTTAGGACATCAGCTTGCAATGGTGCAGGAGACCGCTGCATTACTGGGGTCTCTGAACAGGTGGTGCTGTCCTCGGACAGCTCATGCTTTCCCACAGCACACTAAGATTTAACCTCAGCCTCATCAAGGAGACTGAGATGCTGTGGGTAAAGTTCTCAGGCTTAGTTTATCAGTGTAATTTACTTTTGCTTCCAAATTGCAAGGTTTAGGAAAACATTATGTATTTGTCAGAGACAAAGAGAAGATTATTTTGTGAAGGCACACCCATGCTGAACTTAGAAGGAGAAGCACAGCGAGTTATATTACAAGGCTCATTTCCAAAACCTGGATGTCATGCGAGCAGGGACATCTAGATATGTGATATATTTTGAAGAAATGATCTGAAGGCAATATTATTTGATTTTTTTTATCAAAAAAGAAAAAAATGCATCTTTGTAAATGTGGGTTGACTCTTATTGAAATAGGGCACTGAACCCTTGTATTGCAGCTTTAAAGAATCATGTGTTCACTGCAATATTTGTCATGTAAACTACAGCCGGAAGCCTAGCAGACCACGACTGAATGCTTTTGAAAAGTTGTAGATTACAAACATGAAATCACAATTAATATCCTCTAAAAGTAAGTTCAGAGCTTTCACATCTTAAAAAAGGACAATGTGCAGTGCTTCACAAGGTCGTGTGTCTAATCAAAAGGAGAGGAGAATGAAAGTATTTACACAACCAGCGATTCCACAGACGGCGTCACCCTCGTACAGACAGCCGATTGTATCCCACGCTGCTTCTACCCAACTGCACCAGATTGGATCCAGCCATCAGCACTCTCAGAGACTCCTTAAAAGCCTTTCATGGGTCTTTAAATTCATTGTAGGATGGCATTCTTCAGGTAGACTATACTGATGATGGAGGACATTGTCAACACAAGGCTCCAGCAGGAGAAAAGGTCGCAGGCACTCCCTGTGATTCCATACTGGGCTGTGCTTGGAGCTGGAAAGGAATGGAAGAGAGTGAGTCAAATATAATTCTCATCTTCTGATATTCTTGACAGTAACCAAATGGTAGTGGGTGTTATGGGGATGATGTTGGGGGCAGGAAGGGTTAGGCTCATAGTGCCTTTTTGGATTAACCTCTTGAGATCTAATTTCTCAAGGGCAAAAGAGCAAGGATTTAGTCCACCTGGCAGAGCTGTGGTGTGAACTGCAGATGAAACACACCACACTGGTATAAACCAGAGATGAAGGACATCACACTGGACCAGAGAGCTCCTGGACCCAACAGAAGCTACTGACATTCTTATTCCTCTTACATGTACTATAAGTATTTGCATTCATGGGCAATGTTCACTTATGCATACATTTTGTGAAGCTTTCATCAATAGGTCAAATGCTACCATTAAATGCTGGAAAAATAAACAAACAAACAAAAAATAGATTCTCCTTTCCAAAGACTTTGTTTTACGCGCATGTGTGTGTATGTGTGTGTAAAGACAAACAACTATAAATATTACAATACCGTACAACATTAAGCTTGCATATGCAAATTCTACCAATAAAAAATGTGTCATATGAAGCTACCTAAGCAAGGGATAGTTGCTTTTAAAAAGTTTTATCCAAGGGAATTGCTCTTTGGATGCAGTGAGTAACATCTTAACAGTATGAAGAAAGAGACTATCGCAAAATGCTGGAGCCTCGATCTAGATTAGTCTTGCTGGGCCATGAAGTTCAAGACCTGAAGGAGGTGGGACTGAAAATGTAGCTCCAGGCAGGAAATAGTGCCTGCAATGACAAGAGCGCAGCACCACTGAATGTACACATTAGAGATGTCTAGGCTGCATGGACACATTAGAAAACACACGAGCCCTTTAGAGTCACCAGGCTTAGGGCATAGCTGTTGTCTGTCAAGCAGGTCTATGCAGCTCCCAGGAAAGATGTTGCTACTGGCTCTGTGGATCATGCTCTTCTTGAAACTGAGCATCACAATTGCTTGGACTGGCTTGGTACTAATTCTTGATCATCACAATTTAATAGCCAGAACAATATGCCTGCCAGCTTGCTTCTAAGTACCTTCTGCTTATGAAACCTGAATTTCAGGTCCTATGTTTCTGTTGAAATTGAATCCTGTCATAAAAGCATACATTTCATTTCTAAGTCTACAACTCAAACCCAGGAGCAGTTTCCATGGCTCTGAGTTTGAATCACCAGCAGTCTAGTTTGAGTGAAACCTTGATAAAGGTCTAGGTCACCATGTAACAAGAACAATAATTATGCTCTTATACTTCTAAGAAACTATAGTGGATGAGGAAGACACTGGCCCCCAGAGAGGGAGCTAGGTGCAGCCAATGTTGGTTCTTGGGGATGAGTGTTGGAGCTGTAAGCAGAGAACATGACGAAAAAGCAGCTACTGGGGTGAGCATGTCCATCAAGCAGGTGCTTTTAATAAAAAGAGGAGGAACCTGGGTCTGCTGATAACAGAGCTTTTCACTGTCTGATAACTAAGATACCTATTGTAAAATCACAGAAAACCTTATTTTCTCTTGATGAAGACCTAGAAGAGAATCTTAAAATACCAATATTTAATTATTAACAGCTACTAGAGTTTTTTTGGGTTTTTTTTTAGAATTTTGAGTGCAATGAAACTACCAGTGAAGGGACAGTAATGAACAAACACAGAAGGTGGGTTTGTAAACAAGAAAAGAATTTAAAAGCTAATCACACAAAGTAAAGGCAAGTTATTTTGTTATCATTACATGTTAAGGAAGGACCCACCTAGAGTGTGAATGACCCTCAGAAGGCCTGTTATCTCGCATATCAAAGCTTTCTTGCTTGACTTTTGGCCAACCTATGTATATGTAGCATCATATACAGTCCTCCTCAGGCCCACTGTCATCATCATTAAAAATATTTGTCCATATATTTATTTCTAGCATCATTCATAATTCATTTATGTTTCTATTTCTTAAAACAAAATCTGGGCACATAATAGATGCCTCAAAAATGCTCAAATTGCAGTTTCAATGTGTACTTTGTTCTTACAAAATGTGCTCTCTTCTGAAGCAGGAGACATGCCTATGTCCTAGATCATAAATAAATGTGCTTCCCTTCATTAATTCAGTATGTTTTTTTTTAATTGAACAGGCACCAAAGAAAATATTAAGTGGCTGGGATATAATTAAAACCGCTATAGACACAGCCCTGTGATTAGTTAATTCTATGGACTCCCATGTACATTCCTATTTTGGTATCTGTCTGTGATGCCATCTTTCTTCCTAATACCCCATCTCTTATTCAGCTCACATCACATTTTTCTTAAACATAACAAAATATTACCAATCATATAATTTTTAAATCAACTAGTTTACAGTTAAAACAACATACTTTTACACACCCCTTATGGCACGTAGCAATATATTTTTTACTTTACTTGTGAATGAAATCATTCTCTCTAGAATAAGACAGAGGCATCCTCCTTGTCCGCAGAATAGCTTCAATCAGAAAGGCAAAAATGGAGGGCAGTTAGCCAAAGACTTTGAGGCATCATTCCTAACTGTACATGCTGATGTCACCATTCACACCTTAGAATAAGCCCAGAATTTCTCTCTGTCTCTGTCTGTCTCTGTCTCTGTCTGTCTGTCTGTCTGTCTGTCTCTCTCTCTCTCTTTCTAATGCTAGGATTGAGGCACATGAAAGCAATGTGTAGACAAAGATATGTAGACTCAATTCTCTCCTTCAAGAACAAGTGCCTTATTCTGGCCCTAGTGAGTTCAGAGGGTAAAAGCTCTTGCTGCCAAGGCTGATTACCAAGTTCATTCTCTGGCACACACATGGCAGAAGGAGGAAACAGACTCCTGTAAATTGTCTTCTGATCTCCACACTTGCTCTATGGAATGGGAGTACACACACACACACACTAATAAAAAAAAACCAAGCTTATTGCCATTGCTCATTGACCTTAAAATGTCTTCATAGAACACACCTAATTTTATTAATAATGAGAAGAGAGGTGTACTAGATGCATTTGGGAGGACATAGGCTTTGTCTTATGTAGACTCTCCTCTTCTAGAAGGTCACCCAGTCAATCACACAGGAGGAAACCTGCACTTCATAAGAGTTTCATTGCAAAAGACAGTGGGTCACCCAGGGCTGGCATTGACCTGGATTCTTTAGGTCACCCAGGGCTGGCATTGACCTGGATTCTGTTGGGTCACCCAGGGTGCCTCTGGTCTAGTGAAGGATACAGTAGCTTACTAAGGAGAGAGGCCAAGTGATCAGAGGCTAAGCTGGGCTGGAAGGAGGGCTCTGATTTATGTGAGAAGCCATGTGAGAGGTTATCTGTTAAAAATGATGATTTTATGACTGAGGTTGGCAGGTTTACTGCAGGAAGCAAGAGCCCAAGGATACTTTAACTTAAAATCTCAGGATTCCCAGTGCCTCCTAGGGGAAGCCAAAGCTTTTCACACTTTCCCTGCTTCCTTTCCTTCCACCTCTTTCTTTTTTTCTTGATGGTAAGTGGACAGGCTCTTACTAGGTCTAAGCCAAAGCTGTGATCCAGAATTAGGACCATAGGCCTCTGTTTTCTGTTTACAACTGGCTCAGACACACATCAATGCCTGTCACTCAAACCTTTTTTTCTGAATGCCTGGGCTGTCTTATCACCCCTTGCAATGTGCACAGGTTGCAACATTAAGCCTGTACCTTTATCCCCTCCTCCACATTAAATACCAAATGCCACCTCCTGTCCCCATCAGACTTTCTGCTCAGCTCATCCCCTTTCACAGAACAAGCACATTGCACTTCATTGCTAACCTACATGGGTTAAATCAGTGTTTTAACAAAACTGTTCTCTGCTTTATTGTACAAAAACCAGCAACTCTTTGAGTTCGTTTTCTTGGGTTCTTTGGGTTTTGTTTTAAATGGTACCCATTAGCCCGGCTAGTCATCTCCCCACACTACAGGTGTGGCCCATTCTGCTCTGGATTCCCTGTTTGCTATAGATTCCAGCACATGGGCTTTTCAGAGAGTCACCCTAGGCTGACCACTCTTCCAGGCAGGGGGAGAAGTGCCCAGCTTGTGTGGTATGTGGACTTGGAGGTCTCTCCTGGTGTGGACAGAAGACCTGATCTAGGTTCTAGCTCATCCCAATGCCATATCTGATTTGAATGATCAGACACAATCAATCACTTTGTCTGCTTTGTTTTATTTTCAGCCTCAGTGGTTTTCCCTTGTATTGCTCTAGTTTTTATTTTAAGGAAAGAGCAGATGTATCTGTAAAATATTTAATTTTGGTTTAATACCAATTACTCACCTAGGCAATTTTCTTAACTTACTGAACTAGCTTTGAGTAGATGTTTAAGATTCCTGTGGTAACCTTAGGTAGGATTACTTAAGTCACATGAATTCTGCTTGTGCAAGACAAAACTGGTCTCAACCTATCTATTCCTGAGGAAGTTACAAGTTAGTGGGAACTGAATGATATATACCTAATTTGGTCTCATGCAAAGGAGAATGATTGATGGATACCCAAAGTAGAGCATGCATCAGACACAGAACAATTATACTCCATTGGGTAGGTCATCCTGATAGCATGACCCTGTCTCACCACACAGAGTGCTGTTTGCTCAAAAGATACCTTTCTCCTGTCCTAACCAATATCCACACCTCACATCACCAGTGGGTGCGGGGATATCTGGAGGTTTTGATTACAATTGTTTGCCACATGCCTGGCTAAACAAGGCCTTCTCACACTTCACCTCACAGCTGTGGCACAGTGACCTCCAGGGTCAACAATGCACATCCTGCACTGTAGAACCTCTGGGTCCTTCTAGATATTGATGTTTTGGAATTGTACCACTGTAAGACAGTGGCAGGGTGGTTGAGCAAAAGACGGCTAGATTTCCAGGATGGATTTCACCCAAAACACCATCATTATACTACTTCCTGTGCTTGGGCATGCACAGGTCCACACACCATGCACCACTTTGCAAACAACTCTTAATTTGTCAGAATATGGCCTAATTTACAATCCCTAATTTACCACAGAGGGCTCCTCTGGCATCTAACAAGAAAGAGACATATGGTCCGTGATTCCCAACAGCCTCCTCTGGTGTAGAAGGAATTGGGATGACAAGTTAGTGCTGGTATATTTTTCTTATATTAGGGGCCTCAGGTCATAGAACAAACTGCCATAGATTGCCTATAAGATGCCTTAGATTTTTGTTTTCCAAGTGTCCATATGGTCAGTAGACAATTTTTCCTATAGAAATCCTCTGTATTAGTTACTTTTGTGTCTCTGTGACAGAATCTGAGGGCAACTTAAGGAAGCAGAGTTCAGCTCATGGTGGAGGAGGGACTGGACTATGCTCATGGGGATTGGGAGGACTGAGCTTAGCTCATGAATGGGGAGGGGCTTGGCTTATGGTGCAGGGCTGAGGGCCTGACTCAGCTCCTGTGGACCAGAGATTGTGATGAAAGGCATCCATGTGACAGCGCATCAGAAAACAGGGAAAGCAGCCAGAACCCAGGGAGGTGTAACTTCAAAGACCTTCAGTGACCTAGCTCTGAAAGTGACCAGCACAGCTTTCCACACAGCCTCAAAGTCAAGGGCCAAGTGCTCAGAGCAGCAGCCTGTGGGAGACATTCAGCTTCACAAAGTACGTTCTGTATGCTGCACTGAAACAACATGGAGAAAGTTGGGGGAAATCATCCCATTCCTCTCTATTTTCCTCTTCCTGAGTTCAGAATTGCCCCAAGCTTGCTCCTGGCAGTTTATGCATTATTGTGTGTCAGACCACTATCCTTGAATCCCATTCTGCCAAAGTTCCTGCTACATCACCCTGTCTCCTGAGCCTCAGTTACACTGTAGTTTTAAACACAAACTCATCTGCATTATTGCCCAATTTCAGAAATATATCCATTTGTACATAAATACTTTTATCTACTCAGAGTCATAGGAAACTCTCTTAGTCCACTACCTCTAATTTGGGATAAAGAGAATTTTAAAAAAGCAATCAACCAAACATAGACAGGTTCTGCTTATTCTATCCATTCTAGTCATGGAAATAAAATCTCAAGAGTTTGGATTTCTCCACAACATCGTCTATTTAGGTTGGAGTTTTTGTTTACTCTGCTTCCCCCAAACCAGAAGTAGTTTACGTGGACATGCTATCTGATGTGAAGTGTCCGTCAGTGTGGATTGCTGTGCATCATCCTAAAGTGGCTCTGAAATTGGTGTGGTCTGGCTATGCAGGCTTATGCATCTCAGACTGGCTTGCAAACATCTTCTAACTATGCTGTACATATTTTGCAGTGTGTACATATGTGCCTGAAAAGCAGTCTTTATTGTGTAAAATGTACAGATACAAAATACAATATGAATTGCCTTTAGTACTTCAGTACATAGGCTGGAGTTTGGGCCTTTAAGTCATCATCTTGCTGATAAACAAAAACAAACAGAAGATGGCTTTACAGAGATAAAAATAGAAGCCCAGCTGTGTTCTTAAGGTCGCCGATCATCCTGCCACCGAGCTGTGTCTTCATTGCTTTCATGGGAAGAGTTGGTAGAGATTTCAAACTGGCAAAGAAATTTTCAAATTTAAGGGATTTTTGAGATTCTTTATATACTTATGGCTTTCTGGATGTGAAACTATTTAGGTTATTATATAGTGTTTCTGAACATGGAGTCTTGATGACGACATTGTCTTGTTTATTACGTTTTATCCTTGGCATCTCATGGTAGGACTTTCCAATCGAAACCATGTCCTGTTCAAGAGCTTCATAAGGTTTGATTTTGATAGTATTTTCTTTCTTAAAGTATCCTTTACTGTGATGATATATTGTGTACCCTAATAGACTTATCTGAGGATCAAAGGACAGAGCCAGCCACTAGATTAGACACAGATGCCAGACACTGGTGGCACACACCCTTAATCCTATCACTCGGGAGGCAAGAGATCTGTCTGGATCTCTGTGAGTTCAAGGCCACACCAGAAACAGAGTCAGGCAGTGGTGGCACACACCTTTAATCCCAGTACTGGGAAGCACACCTGACTTTAATCCCAGTAAGTGATGTCTGGACAGAGTAAGGTATATAAGGCGTGAGGAAACAGGAACTCTTCCTCCTGAGGCTGAGGATTTCATAGAAGTAAGAATGTGGCTGGCTTGTTCTGTTTCTCTGATCTTTGAGCTTTCACCCCAATATGTGGTTCCATGTTTCTTTTATTAATAAGAGCGTTTAGCAATTTGTGTTACACTTCACCTTCTGTGTTACTTGTGGCTTTTCAAAATCCAGGAAGGGCAGTGACAGTCTGAGCTGTGGTTCTGATTTATTGTTCCCTTCCTCATGCTCAGGACAGACTTCTAGTTTTTCCTAATGTTTTTGTAATAATTTCAGAATCTTTTGGTTAACACAGTCCTAATACAGTCTAGATGGTGTGTAGGGAATCTGAGGTCTAAATGGTGTGAGGGGAATTTAAAGTCACCTGGAATCTTCTGAAGCCACTTCTCCAGTCTGACCCCCTGTGCCCCACCACTTCTACAGGAGACACACTGGAAAACTCTCCACGTTCATTACAGGCAGCTTTTGTCTGGGCCGAGTTTCTGTATTTGGAACTAACACCGCTCTCCAATGACACTTGCTAACGTTATTAGTATGTTCCAGAAATCTAAGGAGTTTACCTGCTACAACTCTGCAGCTTTACGGACAAGGCTGGTGGGGATTCAGTTTGTGTCACAGGGAGGCACGTGGATTCCGTGTTTCCCCCTCTGCGCATGCTCCATGAGTCACATCCTATGCTGACTGGAATCAGTCTGCTCTCCCCGCCCCCACCCCCGCCTGCCCCGCAGGCATGCACTGTGACCTGTCCGCGTATCTCCTTTAGGAGAGAGCCTGTGTTTCTTGAAAGCCAGGGTCTTAACATACTTTTGATCAATTGCTTGGTGATATCAAGCATTTTTAACAGGGAACAGATGCTTTAATTTCTGCATCTCCATGAAGCTTTGCCACAGAGCTCAAGCACTGTTGAGAGCTCAGGGTTAGGGAGGTAATCCCCACTGAAAAGGAAAGTCCTGTTGTCTTGCTTGCCTGTAAGGCTGTCATACCCTAAATATATAGCAAACATTCACAGCAGAAACATTGAAGACTCACTCTGGTCTATGATCCTGTTTGATTATATGAGTAAGGAATGGAGACTTTATTTCCCAACCTCTGGGCAAGCCAGGAACATTCCATCTCTGCACTGTTTTCTTGGCTGACTTCAGAGGACATAGAAATGGCCTCTGGTGTTGTGACAGTCAAGCCAGAAAACCAAGGACAGTGCTTAGCTAATGACAGCTCTTGACGTGTATCAATATTTAAACATTTAAGAAGGATTCATGATGCCCTCTCACAGCTCAGAGAGACATCTGCTTTTTTGAACAGAGTCTTTGTAGCAGAATGGCCTAGAAGTTTGAGAAAGAAGCAGTTGCACAACCATGGCCTTCAGAACTGTCCATAGGTCTTCTGTGTGACTGCCTTGCTCTCAGGAACCCTGGCCGGGCTTGTGTCTGTGATCCTCAGTGCTTTCTCTGAAGGATTCGCATCTCTGGCTGTCCCTCAATATAAACTTTATGCTTTGTTTTCTTATCTTCCCTGGTGGCTTTGACAGTGAGTGTGCATGGAAAATATTAATAAATAACTGTTCTCTGTATGTCTGTTTGTACCATTTGCGTCTTGCCTCAGTCTCACTGACTTAGTGCTTTGGCTGTTGCTATGTCAACCAGCTACGTATGGCATGTGCGGGGGGAGGTTGGAAGTAAACTCACATGGTTCTTCAGAGACCCCAGAAGAATGGAGCCTGGCAAGCACCACTCCAGCAACACAGATCTGGAATGGATTTTATTCCTTCTCCGTTTTACTGAGTCCAGTTTCCTACCCATGTGGCTTAAAATTCTTCCTGAGTTGTTCATCTTGGGAAAAGTTGGAGTCAGCTCCAGCTGTCAGCTCTACACAGTCTAGAGTCACTTGAGAGGGGAGTCTCAGTGAGGGACTGCCCAGATCAGATTTGCCTAGGGTGCATCTTTCAGACAGCGTCTTGGTCATTAACTGATGCAGGAAGGCCCAGCCCACTGTGAGCAACACCATGCCCTGGGCAGGTGGTCCTGAGACATATAAGAAATCAACAGTACACGAGCCTGTGTGTGAGCCGCAGTGTCCCCGCAGCTTCTGCTTCAGTCTCCTGCCTGAGGTCCTGTCCTGACTTTCTTCATGGATGAACTATGACCTGGATGTATAAACCAAACAAATCTTTTCCTTTCCTAAGTTATTTTTGGCTGAAATTGTTTTATCACAGCAACAGGATGAAACTAGAATAGGGACACTCAGACAAAGACAACACTCTTGCATGACGAAAAGTAAAACAATAGATTATAAACACGGTATCTGCTGTAGCGTCTCACCCTCCCCAGTGCATGGTGCACCACACATAGTAGGTGTAGAGTAAATTAATTTTAACTCAATCAATTCAAATAAACAATTATCTGCTCCTTGACAACAGTCTCTGGCTAATGATAATCTTTATAGTAACCTCATTTTTTATGAGGTCTACATTAACAATGCCCTTAGTGGGCACATGCTCTCAATTATGATGACAGAGTCTTAAAATTTTAATTAAATCTTATTTTTCCTCATAGTCTTTATCCCAAGAACATCACCCACTGTTTTACACTGCATCTCTTTGGTTCCTGCTACCCCAGCAACATTGACTAATGAAAATCTTGTCTCTTGCTGTATTTCTTAAATATTTAAAGGCACTCGTGGTTCTTATACTTTTTATGACTTCAACCATAAAATGCTCCTCTCCCACAACCTTCAAATGCTAATTCTTGAAGGCTGCTCCTGCCTACAGCGATGAGACTTGTAAAATGGGAAATACAGTGATTAGGGAGGGAGCTTGGCGACATACACAGGAGTCATGTTAGGCAAGTCTCATCCAAACAAGGGGCAGAAGATGAAGAGAAGAAAAGATTAAACTTGTCCAAGACCTGCAGCAATGAGCAGTTCACACTGTGGACTGGAGCTGGTTCTAAGCATGTCCAGTAACTGCTGACAGAAAACAGCTTGTATGCAGATCATGCTTTCCTTGGGCGATGGTCAGGATTTAGTAACGATAAGAGAAGGGCCTGCCTTTCAAGCTTTTGCACTGAGTGTCATTATTCTGAGTTGTCTTTGTGGATATTCAAGTTTGGGGGTTTACAATACCATTTAGAAGGCATTTGACTGCATCTCCTACATCAGGTCTTCCTGGCTCCTGCCTTAAGCTTTGTAACTACAGTTCCTTTAGTCATAGACCATTAAGAAAACCCATGATCTTTTATAGGTTTGTTTCATTGAGAGATGCCTCTACTTTAGGGTTTATTCAATTATCCTTCATCTAAATGTAATTTGGAAATGGGGCTTTTAGTCTTATACCAGAAAATCTTCCTTCAAAAAATGGCTGCTTTTCACACCTGTGATGGCACCATGTGTTTGATGAGTACTTATTGGATACACACTGTTGAATGTAGAGATGGACCAGATTCTTGCTTTAAGGAACTTAAAGTCACTGGAGTAAAACACTCTTCATTAGAAGAAAAGGAGTCATTTATCCCAAATCATGTGTTCTCAGAATTCTAGAGTTGTAGTGGGCAGCTCTTCCAGCTTTGACCTTGAAGCACTGTCCCTAGTGAGGCAGCTGGTAACTGCCATGCCTGCCTATGACCTGCCCCTGGGGCATGGCTAAGATGGGAGCCCGTAAGACCTGAGATCCATAAGTGCCAGCCCTCTTGGTTCCTCGTGATCCTGGATGCTGGATTGCAGACCAAGTCAGAGTTCTCCAGAGAACCATGCTGGACTGCACTTCACCTCTCCTGGATCCTGTAACCAACCCTGTTACTTCCCCCAAATAAACCTCCGTCTAACTACTAGATAAACTACGTGGAGTTGCCTTGTTAAATCCCTGCTTTATAGATTGGAAACAAACTTTGAATCTATTCTTTGTCAAAATACAACTAGATCAGAAATCTAACAAGAGAAACACATTCTAGACATATATCCTGTCCAAACCATCATGAGACCTGGAGTGGAAAGGTAATCAGTGTCTGTCTGGACTTGGGGTTTGGAATCCTTTCTGGTCTGGTGCACCTCCCATACTAACTTATTCAGTATCTTATTTCAGGCTTTCACAACTCTCATTGTTTTTAATATTAAATGCTAGTAAATAAATCTTAAAGTATCTCTAAATCTAATATGATCAAAGTAATTTCCATCTTGTAAATTATCCATCAGATGCATCTTTAGAGATTTTTAAACTATAAATACAATATAAAATGAGTTTGTTCTGCATACTTATAGCTTCCTGATGAATTCAGCTTGGACCTTTTAGCATCTCAAACACAGGAAACCAGGAATAAGCCTTTCCTGGTAAGGTAAAAGCAATAGCTGAAGAGCCATCCTACTGGATTTTTTATATTCTCAATTGTCAGGAAGGATTTTCGTTGTGTCAGAGTAGGTCAGGGGCACTGTGCTGTGTGCCTTGACTGTCTGATTCGTCTGTCTGAAGCACAACAACACACGGTCCCCAAAGTCAGCATGGTGTGTACACCCCACACTGAAGATACAGCTGCTTTCCATGTTTGTTGTTTTTAAGAGAAGGAGAAACTTTGTTTTATTATTCATGATGGAGGTCATGATGTGAGAAGCTGAAGAATGGAAAAGGGATTAAGGGAATGGTATATTCTGGGGAGGAGAACATAGGTGTGTCATTCTGGTTTAACTGCAGTACTTTCTACCTCCCAAGACAGCCACCTCTAAGGAGTGTCTAAGGGTAATCACTCCTGAAACCAGAGCCAAGTTTAAACACACATGTTTTAATACGCTCTTCATTTCCCATCACTTTAACTAAACTCATATTGAGAGGGGGAATTTGAAATCATAATTGTTGAAAGATATTTCCAAAGTTCTCTGTAAGTTTATTTGCAAGACTTAAAAGAAACAAACATTTTGGTATATTGTCAGAAACACGTCGTCACAAAAAGGTTAGGATTACATCTTTGTATTTGAGTTAACTATTTTAAATCATGAAATTAGAATTTTTCTCCCTTCACCAGGAAGGGAAAAGATGTAAATGTTAGCATGTCATTGATTTAACCCCACCTTCACCAAAGATAATAGATGTAAGAAGGATACAATCCCACCCCTATCACAGATATAAGAAGGGTGCAAGACACTCTGGAAATTTTTTAACAATCTTCTTGAAATTTCCTTTGATACTAAGCTATTTTTTGTCTATGATATTCAAATCACTCTTTGGACAGTCTCATAGAAACAGGGTGATTATGAATCTCTTGTAATGTTTAAGCATTATGGCACTTATCTGCTTAGAAAGAAATAATGTCTTTATCCACAGGTATGAAATAGGAACAAAATATCACCAATAACAGAAATGGAGTTTTTCATCAAGTAATATTCCTGCTTATACAGACCAACAATTTTTTTAAACTTCAATTTAACACTGAAAACAAATCCTAATTTTCCCCCTCTCTTTGACACAGTTGGTGGTACTGTACATAATGTGTAAAATATGGCACCAATGTCAATTATTACTGAACTGGCTTATCTGTGTATAGCTCTGTTCAACTTGGCATGGTTAAGAGTGTTCAATGAAGCCGGGCGGTGGTGGCATACGCCTTTAATCCCAGCACTCGGGAGGCAGAGGCAGGCGGATCTCTGTGAGTTCGAGGCCAGCCTGGTCTCCAAAGCGAGTTCCAGGAAAGGCGCAAAGCTACACAGAGAAACCCTGTCTCGAAAAACCAAAAAAAAAAAAAAAAAAAAGAGTGTTCAATGAGATGCACAAATCCCTCAATTGGCCATTATCGTTTTGTGTAATTTTTTTAAGATTTCCATAGAGCAATTTCTCTCCCCCCCTTTTTCTTTTGTTTGTTTGTTTTTGATCCTCTAAGAACAGGGTGAAATCTTACTGCTAAAATTGCCAAGGAAAGGCTCTAGTGTCAAGTACGAAGGCTTTTCTAGGATCAAGCAAATCACAGGTTGAGTCTCGACACAGCCGCTTAGGGCGAGACAGACCCTGCATTACTGTCACTGACCCTGATGTGGAAGTCGGTGTGAGAGTGCCTGGGAAGGGTTGTGTTGCATGAAAGATTGTGGCGAGAAGAAAAGGACGAGTATGGAAAGATTGGACTTGGGAATCTGGGAGACAGGAGATTCATGATTGATAGCTCCATCCAAAACAAACACACTCATTTTGTATCCCTGTAATTACAACCTTTCATGCTGGGCATTCTGTGTTCCTACTCATCGCTAGGTAGGTGAGCCTACTAAGTATAATAACTTTGGAAGTCCTAAAATCCCCACTCCATTGAATTGTACATGGATGGACATTGTAGATGTAATTCTAAATGGTCTTATTAAATATGAAACACAGAGCCAAATAAAGAGTTAAAAGCCTAGAGATCAGAGCAGTAGCCAAGAGCTAAGACCACCTTATCTTACCACTCACTGCTGTCCTTCCCCTGAGAGAGAGACAGAGACAGAGAGACAGAGACCTTCTTCCTGGGTCTTATCTTTTTATTGCCTTTCTGTTCTGCCTTCTCATTGGCTCTAAACCCAACCACATGACTTCCTTGTCACTGCCTGTCTATATAGATCTCCAGGTCTCTATGGTTGGTACTGGGATTAAAGGCATGTGTCACCATGCTGGCTGTGTCCTTGAACACACAGAGACTCTGCCTGCCATGTGATTGGATTAAGGGCGTGTGCTACCACTGCCAGACTTCTGCTTATGGCTCACTGTGACTTCTGATCTCCAGGTAACTTTATTAACATACAAATAAAGTCACATTTCAGCACAAATAAAATATCACCATATTTCCCCTTCTATTCTAATAAAAAGAAAAAAAGGAAAAAAGTTGTAATTAATTTAAGAAAAACTATATACAATAAGTACAATAACTATATACAATATGTACAAGCAATAAATACTTAAACAATGTCTAGTCTACTTGCATTTGACAAACTCAGAGAAAATAATTCCATTATCTATCCTATTTTGGTAAGTCCAAAATGTACCTGATTCACTTTCTATCCTAAGTTATATTACTAACAGAACTATCTTGGCAGCGAGTGGTAAGATAAGGTGATCTTAGCTCTTGGCTACTGCTCTGATCTCTGGGCTTTTAACTCTTTATTTGGCTCTGTGTTTCTTATTTAATAAGACCATTTAGAATTACATCTACAGGACATTAAAGGTTTAGAGAGGAATTCTGATCATAATATAAACCTGTTTTTACATCTTCATCACTGACTCATGAAAATAAAACTAGATTCCAGCTATTTTAAAAATAAAAACAAAGCCACAAAAGTCATAGAAGAACAGTGAATTTTCACTTCTATGGTGCCAGTTTGTTTGAGGATGCTGCCTCTCAGGCACTTCACTATAGAGTGGAGCCTGGGGTCATTTTCTAGGTGGTGAGACAACAATGCTGCAGAAACTAGGCTCCTTTACTTCATATTTTATTCCTAAGGAGACAAATTGTCTGTGTTGAGTACAGAGGTAAAGTAGCTGTCACATCACAGTTACCAGACTTTAAAGTAGGGCCTGTAAAGCACACTGCAAAATAAATTATTCACTTCATTTGCTAGTTCTAAACACACACTCTCCTCCTCCTCTTCTTCATCTTCCTCTCCTCCTTCTCCTTCTTCTTTGCCAAAATAAACTTATGTACAAAGTTTTAAATATAAAATAATTAAGAACAATAAAATTAGTGAACCTCAAATTTCTACCCACACAAAGAGGTCATTAACACCTTTAAGTTGCTGTGACTAGGGAAAGTATATGTGTCCATTTTTATATGCAAAGTAGTTTGTAAAAGAATCTGATACTAGCCAGGCGGTGGTGGCGCAAGCCTTTAAATCCCAGCACTCAGGGGGCAGAGCCAGGCGGATCTCTGTGAGTTTGAGGCCAGCCTGGTCTACAAAGCGAGATCCAGGACAGGCACCAAAACTATATAGAGAAACCCTGTCTCGAAAACAAACAAACAAAAGAATCTGATCCTAGTGTGAAATTCTCAGATACTTATAACTGGGACTTTGAAAGACAAAAGTCCTCCTCTTTAGTTTTTTTTTTTTTTTTTCATTTGACTAGGGTCCTGGTTTCCCTTGGCTGTCGGAGGGGGTCACTTTCTGCTCCTGAGTCAACTGCATTCCTAAGGATCTGATCTCCTGTCTCTCTGTACTTTTAGTCTCTAACTTTGGCTATCTAAGAAGGAAAGGTCCATTTTCAAAGTCACTCATGTGAGGAAGGTGAGCCATCTCCTTGTTTTAAAGACAACTTAGATGTCTGTAATTACAGGGAAACCAGGACCCTAGTCCCACAACCACATGGAATTGGTTCCTGACAACAGCCAGAGTGAGCAGGAAGTTGAGCCCACAGAGAGGAGTAGCCAGGCCTGTGGAACAAAGATCTGATCAAACTGTGAGCAGATTGCCTGTGGTGATGTAAGAAGTCCTTGGCATGACAAGAGCTGGATGTGATGGCACGTCTGGGGTGGAAGCAGAAAGGTCAGAAACTCAAGGTCACCTTCAGCTACATACCAAGTTTCAGGTCAGCCTGGACTACAGGAGACCTCATTGCCACACAGCACACAGTAGTAGCTCTTGGCCCTCAGAAGGAAGTTTTGCTACAGACTGCCAATGCTGAGAAATTCTTCCTACACCAGGAGACCTCAACACCTAAGAAAGAGTAGCCTGACAGATGTTCTTATGGCTTAAATAATGCTCCATAGCCAGGCCTTTGTTTAGATAACATCCTACAATTCCAGGCTGTATCAATCACTCACATTTTCTACAAACCTTTCCCCATCCATGAAAATGACAACCATGAAGGAATCTATCAGAGACTCGGATCAAGGCTGATGCTCTCCTGAAAAGAAACAATTATAAAGCAAAGCTTACTCTGGTCCCTCCCCAGGTCTGTGCCCTGGAAGACAGAATGTCTCCACATACACATAGTTTTTGTGCAGAATTCAGAGAGGAAGCTTGACTCAAACCTCGTGAACCCACACATGCCTGCTTCACATAATATGCCCACATCTGAACTCTGCTCAATGAGGAACTAACTAACCCTGGTCAGGACACAATCCAGTTTGTTTTTGTAACTCTTCTGTGGTCAGATAGCAAATACAGATGATACAAAAAATAAGGCACCACGGCAAATTTGTGCAAACAGAATTTAGAAAGAGTGACAGAAAGCTTAGTCAAGCACGGTGCTCACAATACATAAGGCAAAAATCAGGACAGAAATCAAACATTTCCCAGAGGCTCATGATTGAACAAGAGGGTTCTGTGGATCCTCTGATACAGCATTCTCTCCTTTCCCCAGCGATCACAAGCCTACAGCTAAAAGGTGCTAGGCTTGGAGCACTTATTTACAACAGCTACTAAAGCATCTGTATAGTGTGAAAGAAATAAGAAAGTCCTCAGCTCCCTTCATCCTCCACCAAGGTTGCTATCTGATTGCCTTCTACTAGGGGGAAAGGGCACACACACACACACACACACACACACACACACACACACACACCTGAGAGACCCGTTCTTTCTACAAGGGGGGAAAAGGGTGTACACACACACACACACACACACACACACACACACACACACACACACAGCTGAAAGACCCGTTCTTCCTGCAAAACTTCAAGTCCATCTTGGTATCTAAACCATCTCTCCATTTCCGCTGCTCTTTGATACTTTCTGGCATGAATAGAACAGAGATGGAATGAAGGAATGAAGTTTGGTTCCCAGTGTTCGTGCCACGTAAAGTAAAAGCACATAAACCTCACAGAGAGAAGGATGGAATCAACCCAAATCTTTTTATGTAGAGGAAAAATGTGGTCTTCTTTAGAATTGTTGCTTTTGATTATAACAGTGATTTCTAAGTCACCGTGACAAATCGGCTCATAGTTTATTTTGAGAAGTTAAATTAGAAGACAATGCAGTTCTCTGTAGGTGGCATTTTCATCTCATCATAATAAACAGTCTTCCCAAATGTAAAAGATACTCTCAACAGTAGAGTTCTGTAAGCAAGCAGAAAATTATGTAAATCTGATTTTCTTACAGTGTGCTTGCTATCTCTTTAAGCTTACTAAATCAGATCCAGGTTTGTAAACACAAAAGCACTGGATCTAAGGTACATTTGCTTTGCAAACACTCAGAATGAGAACAGGTATTTTGCGAGGTATAATTGAAAAATTCCTATCAGTTTTCAAAAGCTAACAAATAAAGGGGTGTGTGAGATGAAAAAAAAAATCAAAACACAACATCACCTCTTAACTTATCACAGTCCTAATTGCCTCTCATAATGGAGTGTGACAATGGGATTGCAGTCAACACAGCACCTGCTTTGAAAACCATGATCAAAGAAACACAGCCAGGAGCTGCACTCAACTTCTCCCCAGCTCCTGCACCCATTGGCGCATGTTGAACTGGGGTTTGCTGCCCTAGTTTATCTGAAATGTCACCCCTGCCTGGGCAGAGGCATATGTATGGAATCAGGTGTCTCTCTGAGTCTCCACTCATGTATGGAGTTCTCTGACGACACCCAAGTCCCTGCCAGAATGGAGGTTATCGATGGAGAACCAGAGACACAAGCTTACACCATTGATCTCAGAGCAGAAGGGACTGTCCTCAGGCTCCCTTTGCTCTGGAGAAGAAAGTCTTTTGGTGCTTATGCTAATCCGTTCAGTTTAATCCCATTTTAGGCCCAAACCAATATATTCTAGTTAATTTTGAAATTTGTGTCTTATCTTTTGTGTTCTTCTAACACTAACCTCTTCTGTGTATTTATAGAAAGACAGAGAAACCTTCACTCTTTTTATCTATGAAGTGCTGATCAAGCACATTAATCAGTTAGTTTAAACCATCCTGAAATTGCTAGCTTTATTTTAGTTAATTCAAATACGTAATGTTTCCTGTTCCTGTGACTAGTGGGATAAGAAAGCAAATGTTCTAATTCCTGGTGTTACCAGTGTGATTAAGTGTGTGTTAAGGAAAACGTTCTTATTCAGTAAACTCAGGCAGCAATACACATAAATCTGGTTCAATTTTAAGGCATTGTGCCAACTATAAAATGAGACTGTGACATTCTAATTTGAACATTCTAGAATTTAAATTAATAGACAGATAATGGCATGCACAGAACATGTAAAGACAGCATATTGGGCATGGTATGGTTTGAACTGCCAGAGACAGGAACCAGCAGACAACAGGACATAGCAATGAGAGATGGTTCCCATGCATGATATGCACATTTGTACATGGGACACAGGAAGAGCAGTACCAAACAAACCACATCTACACACACACACACACACACACACACACACACACACACACACACACACACGCATCACACACACACACACACACACACACACACACACACACACACACACACAGACATACACACATGCCAACTCTTCAGACACAGGCAAGGTGGAGACTGGGACTCACAGCCATGGCTGAGGGCAAGATGGATCCAGACAGTCACAGAATGTGAGTCACAGGAAAGATCTCCAGAGCATGGCAAGAGCCTTCCATGTTCACTGCAGAAGGAAGGATAGTAGGAAGATCTACCCTGGAGCACAGCCTTCTGTCAAGGCGCCTGAAAGCTGAGGGCCATGTCTGTTCTGTGGACTTAAAGTTTCCCACTGGATACCCACACAGCCCATGTTAAGTCCCATCTAATAAGTGTGTGTACACTGCCATTTTTCAAGTCAGTGCTTCACAAAACAAAACAAAACCCAGCTCATTTTCACTGCTCTTGTGCCAGGTCAGTGGGGATAAACTCTAATAAGCCTGGGTATCAGGCATAATGTTAGTGCATGCTCAGTGAAGAGAAGATGTAGGAAGATGGATGACTGATTGGAGGCCACTGGCACTAAGAACAGATCAACCAGGCAGTTGGTCTTACAGAAACTATGTACTCAAATACTAGTCTAAGAATTCTGCATACATGCATTTATTCCTCAAAATCCCTTGTGCAGACAGGGAAAAGTGAGACATGTGGGTCTCAGACTTAATCCATGCATTGTGGCTTTGAGATCTCTGTCTTTTAAACCTCTTAATAATCTGGTCTCTCAAGGAGAAGCAGAAAAGATAAAACCTTAAAAAGTTAGAATGAGATTTTTTGTTTGTTCCACTTCTGTTTTGTTTGTTGTGATAAAGCACCGTGACAAGAAGCAACTGAGTGGGGAAAGGATTTACTTTAGCGTACAATCTGGATTCAGTCCATCCTTGTGGGGATGTCACAGTGATAGGAGCATGAAGCTCTGCTCCCACCACAGCCACAGTGGAGAGTGGGGAGAAATGCATGCACGCCTACTTGGTTGTGCTTGGATCAATTTCCCTACTCTACTACAGTCCAGTATCACCTGCTTAGGGGATGGTACTGCCTGCAGTGGGACTGGATCTTCCCACGTCAGTGAACTTAAGATGTGTCTGTTCTCCACAGCCCAGTGTAGGCAGTTCCTCATTGAGACTCTTTTCCCAGGAGACTCTGGGTTTTGTCATGTTGACAAAGATAATCACATTATTGGGTAATTTAGGAAAAGTTTTCATAAGCAAAATCCAGTTACTTCCAATGAACTTAAACTCAGTGAAAAATGGTTTTCTAAGTAGAAACAAGCCCACACTTTGTATTCAAATCACTTTATGTCAGGACCACATGGCTTTATGTGCTATAGTAGATTTTCTTAGTTTGCAAAAAGAACAATTAAGACCAAAAGGAAAGATCTAACAGTTAACCTCAAAGTCTAAATTGCATTTCATCTTAATTCAAATACTCAGTGGATTGCAGGATGAAATTCTCACTGATGAAAGGTTGTGTAAAACATCTCTTTGCTAGCAGCCTGAGCCACCACCCAGAGCCAGCAGCCTCTGAGTAGTCTGTCCAGAGAATCACCCATCAGAAGTTCTCCATTTGTTAGGTCCTCTTTACAGCCCAGTCCTTTTTTCTCACCCTGGGAACTTTCCAGCTTGTTCCCAATCAAACCTTACTCTTCTGCAGCCAGACAAATAGCAGCAATTAAAAGGCTGCAGGGATAGCAAGCACATCATGGTCACAACTGAGGCAGCCCTTTCATCTTAAGGACCACTTCTTTGTGATAACAGCATTTGGAGACATTTCTCTTGGGCTGAGGAGATGGCTCAGATGGTAAAGTCCTTACTTTGCAAGCACAAGGACCTGAGTTCATTTCCCTGAATTTCTGTTTTTAAAAAAAGCTTTCAATAAAAGCACTAGGAGTTATTCTAGAATCTCAGTGGGTTCTTATCACTGTAAGTGGATCAAAGGCAAGGAAAAAACGTGCTAAGGGTAGGGAATATATTTACCTGAAAAAGCTTAATCAGAAAGATCATTATGAAACCTTGTCTATGAAATGTGCATTACCAGCTAATCTATAGAGGTAGGAAGTTAGTGACCTGTTGCTTAGGGCTGTGAGGAATGTGGTGTTGGGGACATTTACAGAGAAAATAGTTCTTTTGCAGGTGATGTTCCAAATGAAATGCTGGGGATGTTTGCATAACTTCATGACTAAGTTCACTGAATTGTATTTTTTAGTGGGTGAATTATAGGAATATTATACCTCAATAAAACCACAGCCCCTGAAAATGGAAAACTAATAGATGACTCCTCTTGATCAGAAATCACAGTGATGACACAAGCATGTGTTCTTAAGAGCTGGCACATGAGTCTAGTGCTTATACCAGATTGTTTAGAACACTTACGGACTTCCTGTCCACTTGGTGTTGGTGAATCATTATGTCCACACGTTCTCTACTTGAGGAGATATTTGGAGATATTTGGAAAGAAGGAGGCTGTTTACTTAAGATTTAATTAAAAGTTTTGTTTGACGCATACTCAAAGCCATAGCCAAGCCAGGAATCACTGATTAAAATGAAGGATGAATTCCTATCAAGTTAAAGGTAGGAGAGCTAAATGGAATATGGATTTCATATTCTAATTATATTTTATTTCTATCTTTTTCTATGGCACTGGGAATTGATACTTAGCTCTGTGTATGTCAGTCAAGTACTCTGAACCAAATTATATCCTGAACAACCATTTCATTAAGCAACAGTCTTTCAAGGTGTGGGTAAGATTCAAGTCAGCAGGGTGTTCCTTTTGGAGAGACTTTTTTACAAAGGCTGCATGCCTTGCAGCACATGGCTGTTGAGTCCAGTTCTGGTAACTATGGTTACTGATCTGTGCTTCTAACCAGGCAACTACTAAACTATATTACACAGTGAGGTTCATTGTTAACAGATAAAGACATGTAAACTGTTTGGAGAGATTTGAAGGTGAACAAGTGTTACTTCCAAGCCTTTAGTCAAAGATTGCCAGGCTAGCAGCATACAAATACAATATTGCAGGTGTCCTCATGTCTGGGGTTGTGCTCAAATTTGGCATGGGGGGATTAATGGATCTTTTGCAAAGATACTTCAATCTGCATGTTATGAGAGAATCCATCAGCACTGAGACCTTTTCCCATCATGAAGCATTTCTACCCAGTTACGAGGGCACTTCAGGTATGATGAGTTCCGGAACCTTCATTTTTTGTGTGGTGTTGAAACAGTACTTGGCATAGTAATAAGCTCCCTAAGCAAACATAATCATCCTCATCCCACTGAAAAGAGGGATGAAGAACTATTTTCAAGGCAATAAAGAAAGGCTTTTATGTGTTATGTTTTCTTTTTCTTTTTTTTTCAGGTTGAAGCATTACATAAACACAGTAGAATTAAATAGTGTCTTGAAGATCCAAAGGCCATGGTCTTGAGTTAAGGGTCTATTGTAAACTTGTGAATCCTAAGCTTACAATTCTGTTTGACAAGAAAGCCTGCAACTTCCATGTTATCTTTCAGAAGAAAAATGAAGCGATGTGGTCATGAGACAACCTGATACCAATTAGTGCTCTCTTGGTCAAAGCCTGAGTGTGTTGATCCCAAAGGACAAGGGGTTTGGCTGGACAGTGATAGCACAGTGGAACAGAGCCCATTTGTGTGTAAAGGAGTGAGAAGTAGTGATGGCCAGAGACACACATGCATAGGCATGGACTCTCAGGTTCACTGCCCCTTAGGCTATCACTCACAACAGAATCACAGTCCCCCACAGCTTTTCCAAGACAGCATATTCACAAATTCTACTTTTTCTGATCTTCACTCTTTATTGTGTTCCTATCATTTCTTTTATTCTTTGTGGACAACAAGAATCGTATTTTCTAAGCAACACACAAGGCAGTAAGAGATTATGAGTAAGTTTCTCTGTATTCAAAGATTCAAAACTCACTTGACAGGTCCCCATATTTCAAAAGGCTCCTGGAAGGGAGATGTTCAGGTGGGAGCCAAAATGGAGGTGTTGACTACAACCTATCATCGGTTTCTTGGGTCCAAATGAATTCTGAGGCATTGCCCATTCTTCAGTACATTTCAATACATGAATGCACGCACCCAAGATGGCTGCACACACTTACCTTTGAAAGTTACAGAAGGGCTCTGCTCAGAGATTCTTGTATCAACCAACCTGCCAGTCACCCCCATCACCCTCCAGCACTCACTTTGGTTTGTTCTGTTTTTTTTCCCTTTTTCCCTTTCTAATACTTTCTCCTTTTAGAACTTGTTTGAACTTCATTCCGAAGGGATCTGTGTGTCACCCATCCCTGTGTGATGTGCAGCACTCTGCCCCAGTAAGTGCTCAATATTTAGTACCTTCATTGTACTACATCGTACCTCATTCCATGAATAAATCAACACACGTTTTAATCAACACAGCTGACGCTTTACTGTGAGTTGAGAAATTAACAACATATTCTATAAGTTATTTTGTACATTTATCTAATTGACTGTCTGTATATAATTCCATATTGCCAGCAATCAAATCTAAGACAAAGAATTAAAATCATTGCCCTTGCATGAATATGATATCATTCTGATAAGTGATGTGTTCCCAGAATGCAAATTATACTAATTATCAGTAAAGGAAAGTATAGCTGGCCTCTGATACATCAACCATCTCAATAATAATATGCACATTGTGGTCAATTCTCACTTATTTTTTGTTAAGTGAAAGTGCTGTATTTCTCACAGACAGGAGCTCTCTTAAGAAAATGAAGCTACCAATTCCTCCAGATCTCACCATTCAGGACAGTCCAGGCACCAATAGCATTGGCAGCAGTTGGAGCTTGTAGGAAGGGACAAGTTCCAGGTTTCATCCAGATGTTTGCATAAGAATCTTCATTTTAACAAGATCCCTAGATGGTTCAAATGAACATCAAGGTTTGAGAGAAATGATCATAGGTCTGTATTTCTGTTATTGGAACTAGAAATGCTGTATTTATGGAGCATAGAGTCTTATGTCTTTTTTGATTGGCCCTACAACCTCAATCAGCTTGGTTGATGCAGGTGGGCATCTTCATGAGGCTTTGAATATTAATATTCTCAAATGATCAGAATCATGAAAATCTGTGATTTAAAATAGTCATCCACAGCCGGGCGGTGGTGGCGCACGCCTTTAATCCCAGCACTCGGGAGGCAGAGCCAGGTGGATCTCTGTGAGTTCGAGGCCAGCCTGGGCTACCAAGCGAGTCCCAGGAAAGGCGCAAAGCTGCACAGAGAAACCCTGTCTCGAAAAAACCAAAAAAAAAAAAAAAATAAAAAAAAAAAATAAAATAGTCATCCACGTTTTAAAATGGTCCAAAGCAGTCAGTTAAATAGAAGCAACTATGGGTTGTTCACTTTGTGCACTCTGTCTGCATTACTGCACAGGAACCAGGCAAATGCATGGAGGACCTTCAATTTTGTCCAGGAGACGTGTTTCTAGAAATTATCAGCACGACCATGTCTTAGCATGTGGTCACTCACAAGACCAGCATGTAGGCAGGTCAATAATTAGTTTAGGTAAAGTGAAGATAGTAACTAATTTGATATCTATGTGGTTGAGAACACAGAAGACCAATCAGAAGCCAATAAAGTCACAAACATTCACATATGGTCCAGTATGGCAGATGCTTGTGGCTCAAGCCTCAGTTTCCCCTTCGTCTGGGCTCTTCCCCATACATCTTTGAGGACCCTTCCACGGACAGAAGTGTGTGCTTTCTTGTCTCAGAAATTTAGTTTAGCCACGAGGCTTTCTTTGGCTAAGGACATGAAATAGAAAGGACAGTGTTCACTTCCTCATCTGAGCCATGTGGAGAACCACAGTCTGGAAGGTCAATAATTCCATGAATTCATGTTTTTTTTCCAACCACTATTGAAAGCTTATTTATTTATTCATCAAATGCTCTGTGTGTTTTTCACACTTCAGATTCCTTTGTGAGTTGATCCCCTGCAGGAAACCTTTGCTAAACACTTTGGGTCTTTGTGACCTACCTTTCCCCATTCAGCCCTATTTTCCATCTTGCTTATTTGACGCTTGACAACTTTATTCCTTTCTAACGTCCTGTATTCTAAGTCTACATGAATCCCCTTCCATTAGTTATAAGTTGCTGGGGGTCAGAGGTCATTCCTTATACGTCTGCCATCTACGGTCCTCCAGCACTAGTACATAATAGACACTAAATGTTTATCTTTTTGGAGGGGGTGTCAAATGCAAAAGTGAGAGAACAGATGGAACTGTAGCCAACACCATTAATTCCTGAGTGATTAATCACTGAGCGTACAGACACAGATGAGCTGGAGGTCTGCTTTGTAGCTCAGATTCTCTCCAGACAAAGCTTACAATGGGCTGTACCTTGTCTAATTTAATGGGACTTTCTTTGTGATAAAGATATATTCTTTTTCTAACAATCACAGGTAATCCCCATCTGACCTGTACAGTTTATAGAAGATGATAACCTACAGCAGGCTCGTGGTCGGCTCTTGTACATTTCCTAGTTTTTGTTGGCACATCTGACTGTCAGGATACGAGGGCTATGAGAGATAAGTTCATTTTGATTTTTGTGTTAAAGCTGACAGAGATGAGACTCTTGGCCCCACTGATTCATATACATCTTTAATACCAGCTGTCAGCATCATTTCAGTGTTTGATTCTTGTATCAATAATTATAGGTAATTGATTCTCACTAAGGAGTGTAAAATATTGTCTTTTTCTCCTGGATCATTATCAAATTTTGATATAGGATCCAAAGTTTCTCCCAAATGAGGGTTTTGCTTTTTATATATTTTGAGGACATAAAGACTGTTATGACCAGAGAATATGAAGGAAGATTCCATGTCATCTGTAGCTACTTTGCCAATACCCAACTCTGCCATTACCATGCAAATATATTCATAGGCAATATGTAAATGAGCAGGCATAGCTATGTCCAGTACAATTTATTTATGAACACTGAAACTGTAATCTCATATAATTTTCAAATGTCATGGGATATTATTCTTCTTTTGATTTTTAAAAAGCATTAAAATGTAAAACCCATTTTTATCACAAGAACCATACAAAACCAGAAGTGGGATGGATGGGTACCTGCCTGTTTATTCATTTACATGTTATCTATGGCCACTTTTGTGTGACCATTTCAGAATGAGTCTTTGCAGCAGAGTTGAATGTTTGTCATTGATGCCTTAGGACCTGCAAAGTTAAAGTATTTGAAAAGTTTGCCCATTTCTGGTCTAGACACTGATGTCCATCAGTGTTCACCTATTCTGCTGTGTGGAGTATGATGGAGAAGTAAAATGGTAAAATACAATGGTGAGTCAGTCTAGGGTCCATAGAACACCCCCCCCCCCGACAAAATTGTGGTCACAAGCTCAGCTGGCTGTCCTCTGAGCTGCTGCATGGACCATGATCCCAGACTTTAAGGAGTCACAGCACATTGTGGAAACATGTATGACTCTGCTCTCTCCCTGTTTACACTCTTTGACTGGAGTTTAGATACTTATATTCATGAGTGTAACTCTCCACCAAAGTGACTCACAAATGCTCTGACTTCTGAACAGACAAGAAGGCAAGGACCATGGTTAAGGGTGTCCACAGACACTAACATTTGACTGCATGTTACTGGTCATATTCTCAGCAACACCAACAAATTAAAGAGGGAGAATAATCTGGAAGTTAAGACATAGGCTTATTAAAAAGAATAATAATCCGGGTTGTCAAAATTGTCATAAAGCAATGACGATCAATGCCAGGTAATATAATTACAAGGTCTGGAAAAAAAATAAATAAAGGCAGAAAGCCCTGATAAGCTTTTTCTTATGCTGCAGCAAGCAGGTCCAAAGTGAAAACCTGAGGGGACAAGCCCAGTGGCCAAGCCAGGCTCAGCATCCTGGAGTTGCCTCTGCTTTCCAAGCCATGAGGCCACATCTTTCTGGTGTAATCCCATAGTGCAAAGCCACAGTCAGGGAAGGTTCCAGCCTTCTATGACAAGAATCATAAAAGAAGAAAGAGACTACATCATATCTGAGTTTCAAGTTCTCCCTCATATTTTTACACATTAGATTATCCATGCATAAGAAGTTGTCAAAATGGTGCTGAGATGAAGACTCCTATTGTTTTTAAAAGTCAAAACAACTCAGAATACGACATTTGAATTGCATTGCCACATGTCAAGTATCAAACCTATTAGGAGACACTTTCCTTCTCCTACTAGAAGCCTCCCTGCCTTGGTGGAGGCCAAAGTCATTGTAAATCATTTCTCAGAAGCCCATGTGGCAGAGGGGGCAGGAGGCATCCCTGGTTGCTTGTGTGCCAAATAGATTCTGTTTGTCCTGAGCAAACAGACAGAACACAGCTGGGGCTCTCCTGATGCTTTAGAAACGGGAAAAACACCACATTTTCTTAAATGTCAGAGAATGGTGAATTATTTCAGGGAATGGGGAGGCCATCCTGGGCAACAGGCTCATTATTTTGAGGTGAGAAGAATTGATTTTGACAACACTGGCTTTTAAGGCTATGGATTCTACTACCCAGGAGATGTAGTTTAGAATGGACACATGGGACATGGGTCAGGTTTTTATGACCAATTTAAGGGGCTGTAGATTTAGCTGACAGGTTTAGATTTTAATTAAAGATAAGGCTATTAGGCTACTGTATATCTGTGAGAAAGTCTGGTCTCTTGTATTCTTTTATTCAAAATTTCTTTTTCAAGTTTTTAAAATAAAAACTTTTAGTTGAAATATGACAGACAAGTACATACAGTGTAACAGTACAGCTTGATAATTGTCACAAGGGAAATGTTACCACAGACCTTCAGTTCCTTCTTCCTCTTCTAGTAACTTCTATTCCAAGAAGTAGCTGTGGTGCTAATTTTGTCACTGTTCAAAACTTTAAGCAAATGGGACCAACACTGTGGCAGTTGATCTGCACTGAGGCATCTCAGAAGCTTCAGCTGTGTAGACGGCACTCTAACCACTCTGCTTAACTCTGGAGACCTCCTGTTGTAGGAATCCCGGGCATGGAGTGGCTGGTTCACAGGTGGGAGCCTGTTCACCTGCTCACACAGGTAAAGGTTCTCTGTAGCTGTACCCAACCCCCCATCCAGGTATGTGACATCATATCCCAGCCAACCACTGTAATACTCATTGAGGCCTTATATCTCCAGAACTGAGAGGGGCTTGAAATTAGCCCTATTAGATGTATAAAATTAATTCTAAAGTCATAGGATAATTCTTTCCTAGTACACTGAAAATAGTTGTAATTTTATCACAAGGTAGCAAAAGCCATTGTATCCTGACATAAGCCCCCTCAACATGTGGGTCTGTATATAGCCTCATGTATATTCACATTTAATCACCAGATCTACCCTCTGCTACTTTAAATATCCAATTGAATATCTGTTTCTTACTCTCTTAGTCATCTCATGCTCTACGGTGCACGGAGAGGAGCTCTCAAGGGATGGGAAATAGAATTTACTAGTATAAAAAGGAATAACTGAACAAGAAGGGTTAAATTGAGGTGGAGGGGTGGGAGGCAGAGTAGAGTAAGGAATATGGGGAAGGATTAAAACCTCTAAAGAGATTATGATAACACACACACACACACACACATACATACATACACACACACAGAGATAAAATGGAGTTACCCCATACAGGGCAGTGATGTCTCTATTAACCACCAGAAGTTAACAAATAAAAAGCCCAATATTAGGAATGGGTTAATTCTCTTGGTGCTGTTGGCCCATAAGATCCCATAGACCTCAAACATCAAAGGTTATTTCCATTGGTCTTGGTTACTCTCCAGAACATGATGGTGTGAGACTCTATTGCTGATTCTACCATGTACTTGAGTCATAGAACATGGTAAAATCAAGACATCACTGGCCTGGAAGCTTCATCCCTATGGCCAGCCTTCATAATGCTGGAAGGTGCTATGTACACACCGCTGAAGAGTGAAAGCAATCACCAATCTTACCCAGCTGTGAACTCTGAAGGCACAATAATTGCTGGCCTGGCAAGACATGCCCAGCAGTGGCACAAGCATCAGGGGAGGAAACAACCACTTTATGACTGGATTTAAGGCCTGCTCTGCAAGGTGAAACCCACACCTGGCACCATTGTCAGGCAAGAACCTGTGACTAGACCTAAAGGGAAGATATATACGGTACCCTTCCCCAAGGCTCAAGATCATTGCGGAAGAGGGGAGTGGAATGTTTGGGTAGCACAAATTGGTCTTGAAAGGATTTTTTAAAGACGGATTTAAAGTTGGGTGGCTCAGAAGTGGCTGGATCTGGAAAGACTTGTGGGAGGTAAATACGATCAAAGCATATTGTGCAAAACTGGAAACTCTCAAAGAACTAATGAAACTAAAAAATTAATGATGTGCATCATAATGATGCTTGGAAGTAATTTCTAACTTTTGTAAGTAAAGTACCAAAGATTTCCAGTGAATGCTCTGGACCTAGAAGGATTTGCACCAAAATATGCTAAATGAGTTCTTTTAAATGTGTTCAGAGAAGACCATGTTGTGCAGACACAAGTCACAGGACTGAGTGGTTGTTAGAGCCATACTCCTGCCTCAGGACCATGTGATGCGTAGGCACATTGCCTCCTCAGTGAGATTCAGAAGGCTTTTCTGGTTAACATCCGCACATAAGTATTTCCTAGTTTGTGGATTAAATTATGAAATTTCAGGGGGGATAATGAATTATTAATGATGAAAAATTGATTTCATTTACTCAAAATGACTAGGAAGTATACATAAAAATAACTGCAAGAGAAACACAGTAGATAACAGTGCCGACTCTAGGTGCAATGTCACTCGTGCTAACAGCTGTTATAAAAATGTCTGCAGCAGATTTATCGGGGCATCACAAGCACAGGAAGAGTCCTTTGACTTCCAAGAAGATGAAATAACATATAAGTTGTGAATACATAAGTTTTATTCCTATAATCGAAAGTATTTCAAGTTCAAGAAGTATTTATGAGGCAAATTACTGGAAGAGTACGGAATTAAATTCAGTTTTTATGTGGCACCTTTCATACCCCAAGTATCTCCATAGCTTTTGAAAGTACAGCAGTCTGCTGACAAGATGACCTGCAGAGGCCATTTCACATCTGGGGCAGGTAGTACAGGCTTAAGCTCATAGCCTGGTTTTATGGATACAGAATATTTTCTAATTCCTCCTTTAACAGTTCTATGGCATCTTCCCAGTCCATGTGAGCTTCCACCATGGACAGACAGAGAGGCCAGGCTTTGCACAGCACAGACCTGGAAGTGGGCTTCACAGCTGGCTTTTCCAGATCAGATAATGATTTTTATGTACTTATTATTAAAGATTTACTTTTTAATCATGTGTACGTATCTGTTTGTACATATGAGGTTAGAAGAGGAGACATTTGATCCTCTGGAGCTAAACCACATGATGTGGGTTCTGGGAACTGAACTCAGTCCTCTGTAGAGCAGCAAGTGCTCCTAACTTCTGAGCCATCTCTAGCCCCTTAAGCTTTGATTTAGATGCAGACTTTGAAATTACCCATCTCTGGCCCTGTGACGAATGTATTTATTTTACCCCAAACTGATGGGCTTAATATCAAATGCTATCCAAAGTCCAAGATATGAGGGAATTTGTATATACTTCCATGAAAAGACAATGTTGAAGTGTTTATGCTTACATGATGAAGAAATGGAAAAGCCAAATGTGCACACACCCACAAAATGCAAACACATCATCTTGTCTTCCCTGGTTGGAGAAGGTCCTGGAAGAATACCCAGTCACTTTTTCAATACAACTGTGGGTGGGACCTCAAACTGACCTGTATGGTATTTTACATCACAGACTCTCCTGCAACTGGAGAGTACCAAGAAAAACAAGGGCTGAACAGGAACAGCACAAACACAGAGAGCTTACTCTCCGCAGGCAGGAGGCTGGAAACCAGAGCTGGGTCCTTCTCCCTGCCAATTACTCCATTTTCCATGAACTTTGAGTATTCACCATGTGGTCTTTTTTTTTTTTTTCTATGAATTTTTGATAGATTCCTGCTTTTGTTTTCTTAGGACTATGTGTGTTCTAATTAGTTCCAGGCCCAACTTAATTTGTTAGTGGGAGAAGCCTGATACCACTGAGAGGCAAGAGCTTGGTATGGGATGGGGCGAGGGGTGGGGAGTTGTGCAAAGATCTTTGACTCTACAGTTGGTTGTTTTATCTGAACCACTCCCTTTTTCTTGGTCTTCAATCTTGTTGTCAACTTAAAATTTCTAGTTTATGATTTAGCACTGTTAAAAACATACATTTACTTTGATTTTTTTCTTTCCATGTTTTGTGACTTGCAAACCCAAAGCCACAGAACTTTGGTCCACTGTCTGCACATTTCACTGTTGCGGTATTAATGTCTTGTGTGCTGTTTGTTGGAAATGACAGTGCAATCAGAAGATATGTAGTCAGGACTGATCAGATACAGTTTGCCTAGGACTTTGTCAAAAGCAACATGAAAGTTACCCGCACTGAGGACCCACTCAGACCTGGGCAAAGTGAGATGCTGGTCTCTGCCTGTGGCAATGGAAACCATTGGAAGGAACAATTTCCTCCTAAGGCTTTGGAGACTTACTCCTTCTCTCCCTCTGGTGATTTGAATGAGAATGGCCTCCATAGACTCATATATTTGAACTATTTGGGAAGGATTAGGAGAGGTGACCGTGTTGGAGGTGTGTCACCAGGAGTGTGCTTTGAGGTCTCTCTCTGCCTGCCTGTAGATCAGGATGTAAAGCTGTCAGCTATTGCTCTGGTGCCATGCCTGTCCGCTTCCTGCCATGATGATCATGAATGAACCCTCTAAAACTGTAAGCAAGTGCCTATTAAACGCTTTCTTGTATAAGAGTTCCTTAGCCAAGCTGGGCAGTGGTGGTGTTGCCTTTAATCCCAGCACTCAGGAGGCAGAGCCAGATGGATCTCTGTGAGTTTGAAGCCAGCCTGGGCTACAGAGTGAGATCCAGGACAGGCATCAAAACTACACAGAGAAACCCTGTCTTGAAAAAAGCAAAAAAAAAAAAAAAAAAAAGTTCCTTAGCCACAGTGTCTCTTTACAGCAACAAAACAGCAGAACAGTAACTAAGACATCCCTTCCCTTGCCCTTCCTAGTTGTGACATCCAGACCCTTTAAACCTCTTCACATGTCCATTGTATTCATAGGATAAAGAAATAGTTCTAGGGCACTGGAAAAGGAAGGAGGAGTTCCTGTCTAGGGACCTGTTTAGCATGTTCTTGCTTTGCAGATGCAACAATGGAGTGAATGTTTCAGAGGTGGGAGGAAAATGTTCTGTCTGTTCTCTCCTACCATGTGGGTTCTTGTCAATCATGAAACTTGGGCTGTAAGCATCTTTATCTGCAGACCCATCTTGCTGGCCACATAATTTTTAATCCTTACAACAAATGTGTGGAATGTGGTTTTATTTTATGAAAAAGGAAATGAAAGTTTAGATAATCTACATTATCACCAAACACACAGACAATGCTGTTCAGTGTTTGCAGACTGCAGAGCTAGTGTCCTGTCCTTGTCCCGCTTGCCTACTCTAAAGAGTTCAGGCTCATTCCTGGATCAGGTGCCTTAACGTCTCAGATGATGAGAACCCAACAACTCCATCACATGGTCCAGCTAGAGGCCTGGATGCTCCCAGAAGCCTTTGCATCCTGTAAATGTCCCGAGTCCCCGTGTTATCTGCACAGTCCCTTCATCTCCACATTGCATTTTTGTCTTGTTTTAATCTGCTCATGTCTTGCAGGCTTTCAAGTTCTTTGATGATTGCAACTGAGTTACATGTTTAGCAATAAGCCCCAAAATCCAGCACACCACAGTGTTCTATAAACAGGTTCTCATTAAATATTTATTTTACTTGGCAAATGCTGTTTTCTACATGTTGTTATTCAGCTTCTTGCTCAGTTTTGATGTGGCTCTGATCACATGGAAGTCAGAAATGTCAGGGAGTTGAGACTTGGGGACCCAGTTCCTACCTCAGGGTGTGGAGTATGGGGGACAGCGCACAGTCACTAAGCAAAGGAGACTCAAAGGAATGGCCCCGTCTTACTCCTAGTAATAAGGGACACATTTTTCCCAGGGCCAATTTCAAGGGTTAATCAAGCACATCTTTGTCATAGAATTATATTCGGCCCAGAGCTTGGTCATTTGTTACTTAAATGATTTTGCTTTTCTTTATCATGCCTCAGTATCTCCCAATGGCCATCGGCCCCATGTGTCTCTGACAGAGTTATCTTTTCTCTGCCGCTTCGAACAAGTCATCCCATTACTCAAAGCCTTCCCCTGACACACAGATGTCACCAACTCACAGACTTCAAGTCTCAAGTTCTTTATCAGCTCTGAACATTTTCTCTCTTTCCTCATTTGCTTCTTACTGTTCTGGTGCCATGATTAAGTAAAAACCAAGCCCTGCCTCCATCTTTGAGTCCTTATCCTGAAAACACTGCCTTGACATGAAGATAATATTTTTTATCCTAAAAACTGACAACTCTAAGCATCAGCCCTGAGATCTTTGAGACCACGAATTCTTCGCTGACTCCCACTAAAGACAACAGCAGCACATTCACCCTGCAGACCCCAAGCTAATGCGAGACAGGAGAAACCTCAGTTTCTTTTTATAAGTTTCACACTTTTAAAGATGTGGCTTCAGCAATCCACAGAATAGATGAACCTCACCTGACAGTAACCACAGATGACTGATCTGGCCTCAGTTTTGTCTTCTTGCTTCCCTTCCATGCTGTGGCCTAGGCAGTCTTTTCCGGAGCTCTGAGAGTTCATATTCCCTCCGCCTGGAGGCCCCAGGCAGCAACACTCAATCAGATGTCACCATGTTCCCAACCCTAGTGCCCGATGGCAGCACTTATTGCATTCTGTGTTCACCTCATTACCATAGTTTTTGTCTTTTCTTTCGTTTTTGGGGGATGGGGTTGGTGCAGTGAACTTTCTTGATGATATTCAAAAGAGTAAGGCTCCCTCAAACTGTGATAGGAGATGGAGTTGAGACAGGGACCTCTCAGCAGCCAAGAATCCCTCTCTTCCTCTCCGTTCCTGTTGGGGTGGGCAGTTCAGGACTGCTTACTCAGCCATAAGGTCTACCACCCTGTGCTGTAGCTGAGTTTGTTGTGTACCATGAAATGATTTTGATGAGGTGGACCTGAGTCCCTCCAAAGTGCCACAGTTGTCATTGATGACCTTGTGTGGAGGGAATGGCTATGTGTGTGTGTGTGGTGGGGGGGTGGCTAATCAGCTCTGGGTTGGAATTAACAAACTTGCTCAACTAAACTTTGCAAAGGACTCTCACAAGCTCTTACTGTATTTCCCAGAGAAGGCAGAACGCTGCTGAGAAAGGGACACATTGTGTGCTCTGTCTAATCTTCCATCTGATTTATCCAGGGTCATATCCCCTTCAGATGTCCTGGGAAGCTGCATGCTCCACCCTGGACTGACTGGAGAAGAAGGATTTCAGGTTGAAAGAACCTGTTTGTTGATGGAAGCTGTACCAGAATATGAAGAGAGCTTGGAGGAGAGTGAAATTCAGAGATGGGAAGCAGAACCTGGATTTCATCTGAACTGGTTGCTAGGCATGGTCAGGGAGACTACACACCTTTCTTCTAATTCTTCAGAGGCCCCTTTGAGGAGGGAATCTATCTGAAAAATTCAAGTCACAGTTAAACTGCCACAGTGGGAAAAATGGCAGAATGAGATTTGGACTCTGGTCTGTGACACAGAATTCTCATTCTCCTGCCTCCACATCCTGCATGCTGGAATTATGAGCATGTAACACCACACTTGGTTTATGTGGCATTAAGGATCAAACTCAGGCTTTGTACATGGTACATAAAGTGAGCTCAACCCTGGCTCCCTTCACCCAGTTTTGGGGTGATAGGGACTTTTTGTGTCATTCATTATTTTCACTATTTGTGGAGGCACACCATAAATACATAGTCAATGACATCCTACGAAAGTAAGACGGCATTGCTTTCAGAGGTCACACATTTGGGACACACACAAAGGCCAGTTTTTCTTTTTGTCAATTAGACAACAGGCAAACCTAGTAAGAAACCCTCAAGGGGTCCCAAGGCTGCCATCGCGTGAAGGCAACCTGCCTGCACCTGCCAGTTTGAGGAGGAAAGTGCCAAGCGTCAAAACTGAAAACTGGACACAAGAAAAGACCTGGGTGCTCTAAGGTCCGTCACTCATCATTTGTGAACTTCAGGTGACAATAATGCCTCGGGAGCAATTGCTAATTGAGTCCCTCATTTCTCAGCATCATGCTTTAGAAAGTAATTTTTAATACGAGGAAATTTTAACTAATTGTTTGAATTTGGTTGAATTTTTGTCATTTGCATTTTGACAAATATTTGTGAGTAGTATGGATAATTAGAAGCTGAATTTTTCAAAAAAATAGTAATTCTCAAGTAAGGATCAAACAGTTTGTGGCTTTTGACCATTTATAAAATATTTTCCTGTTTGAAGCAAATTGCTTGTCAACATCATTGCAGTCTGGCCAAGGGGGATCTCCAGTATGTCCTCAGGTTATTTACAGCATATCTGAATTGTGGTCACCATTGATGTTCTTGTAAATCAAGTTCATTGGCTTTTTACTTGTTAAATGGAATTGTATAACATACTGTAGGTAATACATTGTTACAATAGTCTAGTAAACCCAGAGCCTTTCATCATGCTTAGTTAGCATGCCTTTCAATCAATCTGAGGATGAAAATCTCAAGGTTGTTTTCCTACAGACAAAAAACAAAATAGGTTACGAAATAATATTATATAATTATAATCTTAACAACTTTAAATGACCTGGTAACATTTTTCCTTTTTCCTATATAACAGGAGAGGAGAGGCTGTATATATTTTAGTTGAGGGTTTTTTGTGTGTGTGTGTGCTTTAGGGATTTATTTTTATTATTTTCACTTTGTGTATGTATGTGCATCTGCCTGTGGGTTTGTATAGTGTGTGAAGGTACCTAGGAGGCCAGAGACATCAATCAATGTTAAAAGTCTTAATAGAAAACCAAGCAAGGATTGTTCTAAGATGGAGTCATCCCTGACATGGAGAAGAAATGTTGAGAAGAAAGCTGGGATGAAACGCATCCCTCCCAGGAGGGTATGCGGTTCAGTTTGGAGGGGGAGCTGCACTGCATGCGTTTCTTCTGCGTCGCAATAGACACCGAAGCAGAAGGGCAGCAGCTAAGTCAGAGCCGTAAAACAGATCCACAGCCCGTGGCACATGAGATTTCTCTAATTTATATTTTTTATGAAACTACCCTCACATTATGTGGTTGCCAGCATAAATAATAAAGCATGTTACTTAAGCAATTTTACATTTACTATATTGGTGAGTAAATGCAACGGCCACCCTTATTCTCAAACAATAAAACCTACCCGGCCTTCTCATGAACGATGATTGCATATGCAGTAAAAACCATAACTCATCAAAAGTTTAGCTATTTTCTCTTAAGATGGAAGAACATTTTGCTTGAACACTGAACGTGACATTAAATATTCATGAAGCTGAATAGAGTTTAAAGACTCACTGGAACTCTTAAATTCTTTTCAACTAGATTGAAGTTCTTTGAACCAGGTAGGTAAAAGCTGCCATGAACCTGAAGCCGGGACTAAAAGCGGAGGGTTGCTCAGTGCTCGGCAGGCTCTGGCCATCAGGATCGATCCTCCTGAAAAGCCCAACATCCTTTCAAAGTGATTCATGATAACAGCCTCCGTTTGGGTCAAACAGCATTTAACCGCTTGTAAATTTTAATTAAAAGATTTGTCACTTGCACACAGTTTGTCATCTTGCAACTAAGCGATGTGTCTTTATCAGAAAGTGACTCGGGGGAAGGCATTTGTCTAATTTGTCATCTGGACACCCATTAAGATAATTTGGTTGTTGCACAGGAATAAAGTTGAAATTTGCGAAATAGAGCCCGCCGCTGTTTGTAAGCAGAACGACAGTGGAAACTACTTAAAAAACATAATTTGTGCTCTAATTAAATTCTAATAAGCACCTTACTTCTGGTTATTTTTCATTAACAGATGTTTAACTTTCTCAGAAGAGAAAAATCCTTCAGTATCTGCAGGGAACAGGTGGCTGAACAAGCAGCAGAAAGCGGAATTAGAACTACCCAGAGAGAAGAAACAAGCCCGATCAGAGGCACTCGGCCCAGCACAAACCCAGCAGAAGAGCCGCAGCCTGGGACACACTCAGAAGTGATCGGATGGTCCACAGGGGACAACTGAGGAACGAGTTGAAAATGCAATGGAGATTGACTTCTTCCTCTAAATTAATGTATATGTATATGAGGCAAAAAGGAAGACATTAAAATGCATTAATTTCAGTGTTTGAAAGTAACATGAAAAGCCTTAGAATTTTTAAGCCAGTCGGGCTAAGTCAAGTCAGCAATTCCTTATGTATAGGGCAGATGTTTTTCTCTTCTTAAAAATTAAATATAAAGTATGTATTTTCATGGAATTTTTAAAATGAATTTGCTTTTGTTGCATCTCCAGCCCCAGTTCCCACCCTGCATGTCCTCTCCCATCAGCCTTCTTTCCACCGTCACACCCAGTCCTCTGTGCCCCACCCCCACTCTGCACTCTTGTCCTCCACTCTGGTTGCACAGCTTAAGGCTACTCTGCATCCACTTGGCGCCCACTCCACATCCACTTGGCATCTACTCTGAACCCACTCCACCCACTCTGCACCCACCTCATGTCCACTCTGAACCCACTCCCTATGCACTCCGCATGTACTCCACACTCACTCCACACTCACTATATACCTACTCTGCACCCAGGCCACACTCATTCTGTACCCACTCCAAACCCACTCCACATGCGCTCCATATGCACTCCATACCCACTCCACATGCACACCACACACACTCCACACACACTCCACTGGCACTGCACACGCTCTGCACACTCCAGACACTCAGCTTCCACCCTGAGATACTGGTGATGATAATTTGTTAATTTCTTACCAGGAAGAATTGGCCAAACTTTAAAAGAGAGTTGACTCATAGTTCATTTTGGAAGCAGTGTTTTCATCCTCATTCTTATCAGAACGTCCTCAAGGGCTTATAAGAACGCAAACCTAGTTAGAATAACCCCTCTTGAAGCCAGGTAAGAAGCACTGGGTGGACCTGAGTTCAGTCCCAGGGACCGCCATGATGAAAGGGGAAAACAGAGTCCTGAAAATTGTACTCTCAGCTCCGCACTCCCTCTGTGGCAATTATACACGAGCATGCATACGTGTGTGTGTGTGTGTGTGTGTGTGTGTGTGTGTGTGTGTGTGTGTGTGTATTCATTAAAACAAAATAAAATAAAAATGCAGAGCAGCACAGGGCTGCCTGTGAATGTCTGACAGAGTGGTGGTTGCTCACTGAATAAATACACAGTATTAAATATATTAAACTTTCTTAAGCAATCTTTAGTTAAATCTGATGCCAAAGTGCAAGAGAATATAATAAATGAATAGAAATATGAAGTATATATAATTTGAAAAGAGAAACATTAGAAATTCAACAGAGGTCAGGTAAGGAGAAAGAAAAATAATTCATAAAGATTTAAAACACAGAACCTTCACATATACACTCTTCACAGGCAAATAAATACTGTGGGGAAGATCCCCCTAAATCCTTTTCAGGGTACAAGTAGCATGGAGACCAGGACAATGGACGCCGAGCCCCCAAGGGGAGAGATTGGAGGCACACACAGTCATCAGCAATAGTCCATAGACATGTCTGGTGTGAACTTGGAGTTTATCAATTATCCTTACACCTCTCTAGGTGATATAATATGTTTTTTTTCAGATGTGTGCATTTCTCACTTTCTACAGATAATACTATTTAAAAAGGTGATTTAAACTTTCCAGGTTATAGGACTTCCCTGAAACAAGATAAAAGCAAAGCAAGCAAACAAACAAAAAACCACTGCTGGGGATGCTGTGAATGTGTTGCTCTGATTGATTGATAAATAAAACGCTGATTGGCCAGTAGCCAAGCAGGAAGTATAGTATAGGTGGGATAAGCAGAGAGAAGGATTCTGGGAAGTGGAAGGCTGAGTCAGGAGATGCTGCCAGCTGTCGCCATGAGAAGCAAGATGTGAAGGCAGAACTGGGAAAAGGTACCAAGCCATGTGGCTAAACATAAATAAGAATCATGGGTTAATTTAATTGTAAGATCTAGCTAGCAAGAAGCCTGAGCCATTAGGCCAAACAGTTTTAATTAATATAAGTGTCTGTGTGTTTATTTGGTTCTGAGTAGCTGCAGGAGCTGGGTGAACACAGGAAAACTTCAGCTACAAACCACCACAAAACAATGCTTGAAAATAGTCCAAGCTTGAGTCTTTAAACAAATCTTCCCCAGAAAAAAGGAAATAGGAAGGGTTAGCAACATGAACCTGAGACCTTCATGACAAGTATAAAAGATACCTGATTTTGGAATATATAACCCTGAATAACTTTTCACTGGTGTCTTAGTTGGGGTTTTATTGCTGTGAAGAGTCACCATGACTACAACAACTCTTATTATTGGGACTAACTTATAGTTTAGAGGTTTAGTCCATTATCATCATGGAAGAAAGCCTGGTGGCATGCAGGCAGACATGGTGCTGGAGAGGTAGCTGAGAGTCCTACATCTCAATTGGCAGGCAGATGGAAGAGAAAGTAAGCACTGGCCCTGCCTTGAGCTCTCCTGAAATCTCAAAGCTCATCCTCAGTGACACACTTCATAAGGCCACACCTACTCCAACAAGGCCACAGGCCCTAATTCTTTCAAATAATCCCACTCCTTGTGAGCCTATGGAGGCCATTTTCATTCAAACTACCACATTTGGGCAGATAATAAATTGGGCAGGCAATATCATTGTTGATGTTTACCCAAGTAAACTATTGTGTAAAGTTATAGAAGTCAAACAACAGCAAGAGATAGGGTATGGTAGTCAATCTAAATACTTGCTCATGTATGAGTGTAGACTGTAAACATCAGTGTGTGTTTATGTTCATGTGGTATGGGTCATGGAGTTAGAAATGGGATCAATAGAGGTGTGATAGTTTGAATGAGAATGGCCCCTACAAGCTCATGTTTGTGTGCTCGGTCCCCAGTTGATGGAACTACTTGGGAAGGATAAGAAAGTGTGGCCAAAGCTTTGATATTTCAAAGACCACACCATTCCCAGTTAGCTCGCTCTCCCTCTCCCTCATTTCCTCCCCCCTCCAACTCTCATGGTTGTTCACTTCACATATAAACTTCACAACCTTGTAAACTTCATGATTCTTTACTCAACATGTAAGCTCTCAGTTACTGCTTCAGCACCATGCCACCCTGTCTGACACATACTGCTCTCCATTAGGGTGATGGACGAATCCTCTGAAACTGTAAGCAAACCCCCAATAAAATGCGTCCTTTTATAAGTTGCCTTGGTCATAGTGTGTCCTCACAGCAATAGAACAGTAACTATGATAGACGCTGATACCAGGACTGGCTACTGTTGTGATAGGCCTGGACATGCTGCTGCTTGGTAGAATGGGACTTTGGACTAGAAAAGTGGTTGACTGCTTTCCATGGGGTCTATCCTAGTGGAGCTTGGAAGACAGTAGTTCTGAGAGCAACGTGAACTACTGTTTCCAGCTAAGGAAACAATAGCAGCCAGGGTGGAGATAATTCTTGTGATATTTTAGTGAAGAATGTGGCTGCCTTTTCTCTTTATTAAAAACCTGCCTGAGGATAAATTGAAGAGTTTTGGATTAATGTTATTGACAGAGGAGATTTCAAGACAGCCTAGTATTGACAGTGCCATGTGGTTATTAATCACTCTATGCAGATCTACAATGAAAAAGAGCAGGCAGGGCTAAGAGAAATGCAAAACGCAACAGTTTGAGGAGGAAAGGAATGCAATGTTGGAGCCAAGTTTTAAAGAAAGGACTGATATGGAATGGAACAACAACAGCAACAACAACAACATGGTAACCTCAAGGTAAGACCCCACCCAGCTAACCCTGCAACTTGTGAAAGGAAAAGGCCTAAGAGATTTGTCTAGGCCTAAACAATAAAGAAAGCTTATGCAAATATAGTTTAAGGGGGCCAGGTTCCAGCCACAGCAGGCAAAAGAAACTGGCAGCTTTTGGCAAGTAGTTCTGGCTTTTTAAAGGAATATACAGGAAAGAGTTTGTGGAATCATCCTCTGTGGTTAAAGAAAGCCACTGAGGCCAGGCATGTTATAGAGGAGTCTCTGCATGGAGGCCTGGAGAGACCATGGCATGAAGCTCTGAGGGTAAAGCCTGGATTTTGTTGGAGACCCCAGAGCAATGGATATCTGCTAAGAATTGCTGAAGACCTGGCATGGAACCAGCCCAAGAGAGTAAAGTGTGTTGCAGTTAGCAAAGCTTGTAAGAGTGAGAGATCTGAACACCAGGCATGGAGAGGCAAAGTTTGGAGTTTACCCATCTGGATTTCCTTCTTCCTTTGGTCCGGTATTTCCTCACTAGTTACTTTTACTCTCTTTTGAAATGGTAATGTTTATTCTGTGCCATTGTGTGTTGGAAGTATGTGATTTACTTTTTGATTGTGATTTTATTGGAGGTTGCAGTTAAGAGATTGCCTTGAGTCTCAGAAGAGACCTTGAACTTTGGACTTTTAAACAGTGCTGAGACTGTCAGAGACTATGGGGACTTTTGAAGTTGGACTGGATGTGTTTTGCATTATGATATAGCTACAAGCCTATGGGGCCATGGAGTGAAATGTGGTGGTTTAAATGAGAACGGCCCCCATAGGCCCATATACTGGAATGCTTAGTCACTAGGGAGTTGAATTGTCTGGGAGGGATTAGGAGTCATGGACTTTTTGGAGGAATTATGTCCCTGGGGGTGGGCTTTGAGGTTTCAAAACACTAGGCCCAGTCTCTCTCTCTCCCCTTCTGCAACTTTCAGATTAGAAGTAAACTTCAAGCTACTGTTCCAGCACAATGTCTGCCACCACACTCCCTTCCATGATGATCATGGACTAATCCTTTGAAATGGTAAGGGAATCCCACTCAAATGCTTCCTTTTATAAGTTGTTTTGTCATGGTGTCTCTTCACAGAAATAGAACAGTCACTAAGACAAAATGGGTGGGAAGATCATGCTTTTTATAAAAAACAACCTTTTATAAATTCTTCCTATAATTGCCCAGTTCAACATGAAAATAGTATTAGGTGATGGACCGGTTTTCATCACGTGGCAGGAAGAGAATGTGAAGAACATCTCAAAGTCTTTATTGATAGGAAAGACTGCATATCTGTCTTTTCTACTCTCAGCCATCAGTCTTGGCAATAAAAATTAAAATTCAAGAAAATAAGATATAGTTGTTGTGCCAAAAGATGACTGGCTTTGATGTTGGGCTGTGCCATGTCTTTAACTGTGTGTGGCCCACCAACTCCCTGATATGGCAATTATGTCATTCTGGGGGAGGCCCGGGGTTACAATGTATGACCTCCTGAAGGCTGGAAACAGGTCGACCATTGTGGTGGTATTGTGTTCCCCCAAATATTGTATACCCTAATAAACTTATCTGGGGTCAGAGAACAGAACAGCCAGTAGATACAGAGGCTAGAAAATGGTGGCACACACACCTTTAATCCTAGCATTCCAGAGGCAGAAATCCCTCTGGATCTCTGTGAGTTCAAGGACACATTGGAAACAGCCAGGCATGGTGACACACACCTTTAATCCCTGGAAGCGAGGGCAGAAAGCAGAAAGGTATATAAGGCATGAAAACCAGGAACTAGGCTGGTTAAGCATTCAGGCTTTCAAGAAGCAGTTCAGCTGAGAGTCATTTGGATGAGGACTCAGAGGCTTCCAGTCTGAGGAAACAGGATCAGCTGAGGAACTGGCGAGGTGAGGTAGCTGTGGCTTGTTCTGCTTCTCTGATCTTCCAGCATTCACCCCAATACCCAGCTCCAGGTTTGTTTTTATTAATAAGACTCTTTAAGATTCATGCAACAGACCATGCTGACAGTCACAAGGCTACTTGATGGAGTCTGCAATCATCATGATCAGGTGAGCCACCAGGGTTGGCACAGCTCCAGGTGGGCTGGGAAGGTGGCACTGGGCTTGGCTTCAGGGGGAAGAAACAACAGGAGCCTCGCCCATGGAGTTTTACTGGATGAAGCCTGCTGTCCTTCCTTGGACTGATTTTACAGATTAAATTTTGTTTTTCAGTTCGTATGTCTGTGAGTGGGTAAGTGCATGTGAATGAAGGTGCTAGCAGAGGCACCAGATCCCCCACAACTGGAGCTACAGGCCGTTGTTCTATCCATCATGGGTTCTGGAAGAGAACCCTGGTCCTCCAGAAGAGTAGCCAGTGCTCTTTACTATGGAATCATCTCTCCAATTCTGCCTTTTAATGTGTGTTCATTAGCTGCAATAAACTGTACCCAGTGACCCAGCTTCCAGTGAGTCCTATAAAAGCTTTTAGTGAGTTGCTAAAACCAATGGTCCAATAGGGATTCTTCAAAGTTGTACAGGGAAAAAAAATTAATAGCTTCTGCTCATGCCTGCAGGGAGACGGAGTCCCCTCACAGAGCTTGTCTATAAGGGGTGAGGGTTTCTCTGTACTAACTTGATACATATTGTGAAGACCTAGACTTGACTTTACAGGCTCCATCTTAGGGAAAGGGCCACCATCTCAGACCACCTGCTGTACTCAGTTCCAGGAAGGACCTCAGGAATGTGCCATGACAACTCTAATGGATACAGAGCAGTATCCTCCTGCAGACATCCTGTCTCCGGTTTTTGGTCCTTGAAGATATCTAGATAATCCTGCTGCTGAGCAGTCCAGATAATCCTGTTCAGCGGGTTGTGGTTCCCTGACAAAAGTCTAACCCAGTAGTTTCAAATGTGGTTTCACACCCAAAGTCTAGACCAATAGTTTCAAAAAATCACCTTGCCCCATATCCCTTCTACCTAATCCCAAGTTGCCAATACCTGGCTTGTTGTCTTTCCTTATAAAAACTCTCTACACCTTGTGGCCACTGCCACATTTCTTTCCATCTGCCATACAGTGGCCCAGGTTGAACCTGAATAAAAGGACCCTTGCCGGGCGGTGGTGGCGCATGCCTTTAATCCCAGCACTCGGGAGGCAGAGCCAGGCAGATCTCTGTGAGTTCGAGGCCAGCCTGGGCTACCAAGTGAGTTCCAGGAAAGGCGCAAAGCTACACAGAGAAACCCTGTCTCAAAAAACCAAAAAAAAAAAAAAAAAAAAGGACCCTTATATTCTTGCATCAGAAACTGGCTCCTTGGTGGTCTCTGGGGGTTTCTCGAAATGGGTACAACAGTATCAATTCCAGTTTTAGCTAAGCTTTTGGTGAACAGTCTATATACTAAAAAATTGCTTGACCCATTCATCTTAAGAAATACTAAAAACAGGCATTCTTGATTAATGGTGTTGATATCAGTAATTGGAACACATTTTCAAGACTGTTTTGTGTGGTTTTGCAGTAATTTTTGTTGATATTCACTGGAAATCCTATCTTTAGGGCAGAGAACTTGGCAGGTACTTCTGTTCATCAGGGTCCTTGACAACTGGGCATGAAAAGCTATTTTTTTCCGCCTTTCACAGGGGCTGGTGACAGTGCCTTAATTGTCTCCCTGGAGACTGCAGACTGCTGAAGGCAGGTTAGCAACTGCCTCCTCCAGAGTCATGCTCCTGCCCCCTCCCTCTGCTGCCACTGCCTGAAGCCAACATGCTCCCTGTACTGGGGCCAACTCCTCTCCCCACCTCTTACTCACTCCTGTCTATAGAATAGAGGTGTCTGGTCACTTCATTGTAATTGCTGCAGTTGGTGGCAATGAGCCTCAGGGATGGGAGGACTCGCAGGAGGCTGAGCCCTCACTGGCATTCCAGAGCCTTCTGCTTGTCCTTTTGCTCCCCGATGGGTGACTGGAACCTCACTGCCTTTGTTTCCTGTATATATTTTGACACTTGTCACAGACATCTTAGAGAAAGATGTGGAAGACATCCCCGTGGCCAGGTAATGATGGTATTTATAGAACGTTCCTTTTGGAATCCACAGAGGTAAAGATCAACACCTGTAGGGAGCCCAAGGGTATGAGAAGTGAAAGCCATGGAAGCTGTCAAGATCCTCAATGCTGAATCGCAGCCTTCACAGATCATCCCACAAGACAATGTATGCTTTTCCCCTCTGTCCCACTTGGCTTTGTTCTAGAAACCAACGCTCACTCCATTGATCCCCTTTGCTATAAAAAGACACAATTACTGCAGCTAAGATGTGAATGTACAGTTCTGTATGTGTGCCATCTGGGCTACTGCAGGTGGCCATGCACAGACCAGAGAGCCTGGATGTGCTGTCACCTGGTGAACATCTTTCCAGATCCCCAGTTTGAGGCAAAACCTAGAAAGCAGAACCTGGAAGTCCTCGCATGATGTTTAGGGCATTTCATGATCTGGCCCATGAGGTCACTTTTCAGCCTGGAGAAAAATAATGCACATCTGTGGAGCATCTGCAGATGTACTGACTCGCCACCACTGACAGCATCCATGGATATACTGACTTCCACCCTTGCTTGGGATGCTTTTAGAGGCAGTTAGCCTGCCCTCCAAGGGCAGGTCTTTGCAGCTGTCTCAGTCCTGAGCTCCAGTTACTCAGCGTTTTTTAACACTTGCTTGGAAACTCAGTTCTCATGCTTGAAGGTTGTGCAGGAATGACCCTGCCTCAGTTCTCATCCCTGATATCCGTTTCCTCTGTGTGTGATAAGCAGTTAATGAGAAGAAAAACAAAGTGAACACCAGTACCTCACCAATGCTGGCTGGACATAAGCCAGACATACTCCCATCCAACAGGATCAATCTGGAGAACAAAGCTATCATCAAAGTGGATCTCACCTGCTTGTTTGTCTTCCAGGCAGACTAAATATTTAATAGGAATCTAGTTGTTATTTATTCATTTTTATTAGATCTTTCTGACATCCAACGCTGCATTGTGATGGGCAATTAAAATAAACAAATGCTCCAGGAGGAGCCATTCTTACATCAATCCTGGTCAAGTGGAGTGATAGCTTAAGCAGCTCTGTGTGCAAGCTTTATTTACAGGATTTCCATGTGCCTTGAACGATCTGTATCCTCACTCAGGAGAAAATCAGACTTGTACGTAGGGATTCCTTTTTGGTGCTCACATGCATTTAATCTTGCCTTTGGTTTTCTTGTCTACAGTGGGTTTGTGCTTATTAAAGTCTTAATGCTTTGCTTGGTATATTGTACATATTTGTAAGTGTACATGGATCATGTAGATTTAACTTGGATAGAGAATGTTTCAGAAGGATTCACTTGTAAATATTCTCAACCCTTTAAAATGGTCAAAATTAGGTAGGTAGAAATGCCTGACAATAACAAAACTGAATCAAACACCTTGCAGACAATTGAATAAGCACACTGGATACATTCTGACTGACCGTGATTACAGCCAATACCTGCCGGGTTTCTGTGACATGTTCAACATTGTTCTTTATTCTCTCCTCCCTTTATTTATTTATGTACTTGTTTTGAGGCAGGGTCTCACTATGAGCCTTGAATGGGCTAGAATTCACTACAAAGATCAGACTGGCCTCAAACTCCCAATGTTCCAACTGCCTCCCACTCCCAAGTGCTGAGTTAAAGGCATGTACCACCACACTGGATGCTTTTATCTTTTCGAGATAGGGTCTTATGTAGCACAGTCTATTGTATAACCCAGGATAACACTGAATGCCTGGTCCTCTTGCTTCTACCCTCAGAGTTCTGGGATTTTAAACTTGTCCCACCACATCCAGATTTTGCTCGTTTAACAAAATGATACAGTCAGTATTACATTTAAAAGAAATCTGCAATCTAATAATTGTGGATATTTATGGGCTACAGTGTGGTGTTTCAATGCATGTGTACATGGTTTCATAATCAAACCATGGCCTTTTACACATGCCTCCTCACACTTTCATCATTTCATCAAGCCTCTAGACCTATTTGGGAACAATTGTTATTTCTGTGCAATAGCAGGCCAGGAGCTTCCCATTAACTACAGCATTTGCACACATTTACAAAGTTCTTCTAGGCCCATCCCCACCTTCTGCTCCTACAACCCTGTCTGTGCTTCTATTTCAATGATACTGTATAAGAGTAAGACCACATCGGCTGTTTCATTTCAGGTCCACTGGGGCGCACAGCTGTTGGCATGAATAACTGCCCAGTGTATGCCCCTCAGTTCCTTAGTCTGTTTGATACTGGTATCTTGTTGGCTCTGTTCTGGATTCTGGAAACTACAGTCCATCTATACGGTTTGGTAACAACTAAGCAAAATAGGTAAAATCACACTTACCCGCTGCCTTTATGTGACCCTCCTATTTCCCCTCCCTGTTCTTCAATAGTGCCTGCTGCGCTTTGCCTGAATGTGGTCCTTTTTATTGTCTGGTAATCTCTGCAGAGAGTCCATGAGGGACCCCGTCCACATTTGCTGCTGTTATCAAAGTGTTCAGTGAGGTTGGCACAGGTGGATGGCAGTCTCTGATTGCTAAAGGAATGAATGGAGTTGCAGCCCAGATAGTAAAATACCCGCTGTCAGAAACAGGTGGATTTCCAAGAATTCCAAGCCAGTCAGGACTATATAGAAAGACCCTGTCTAAAAAACAAAACAAACAACATGAAACAAACAACTCACCACAACCCCTAAAACAAACAAAACCAGGAATCATGCCCACACTGGCAGTACTGTATCTTTGGCAGCAGACCACAGAGCGTCTTGGGAACACTGAAAGTGGAATGTTATTCCCAGATGCCAATGAGTGAAGCAGGAGCTCGCAGAAGTCAGACAATGTACTTACATCAAATATTAGGATCAGATTAGAGATGGTATGTCCTTCCTCCCAACACAGCTTAATTCCTTTATTTTAGTAATAAAGTGGGCAATGTTTATTAAAGGACAGTCTTCCCCATAACTGTTCTGTGTGATCATTTCAGGTAACAAATTCTGCTTCATAACTGAATGAGGTATGAATTCTTATTAATTCTTTCTCAGACAAGGAAGTTGATGTGGCTTTAGCTTAGCTGGCAGAGTGCTTGCCAAGTGTGCACCAAGCCCTGATTCAGTCTCCAGCACACATACACCAGGCGTGGTGAGATGCCCTGTAACCCCAGGACTCAGGAGATGGAGGCGGCAGATCAGAAATTCAAGGTCACCTTCAGCTACATGTGAGTTTGAGGCCGTCTGCATTATACCATGTCTCAAAACAAAACAAAACCTACAGTAAAAGACACAACAGCAAAGCTAGCAAGGGGACTCTTCCAGCCAGTGTCAGTGGAATCTCAGGAAGATGATGAAGACAATCCTTCCCGTGTGGCCATGCTCTGCCTTTCCCTACCCTGAGAGCCTAGGCGTAGAGCTGGGGTTCAGTGACTGCACATCTACCTGAAGTACTGAAGAAAAATCTGACAGGCAAAGCTCGTAGAGACAGTCCTTTAACAATGGCATCTTTCCTTCTGTTATAACAGTATGTGCGCGCTGCTTCTCCTTGTCTGTCCACACACACCGAGGGCCCTTCTGAGGGAGCCTTTCTCTCCTCATGTTTTCCTTTCCATTGTAGCATTAGTTAAATGAAGCAGCACTTTAAGCAGCTCAGGGCACTGTTGACATAACTAGTCCAGGTATTTTTACCAGTGAAGATGTTCCCTCCTCCCTGTAAACATTCTCTAGACACTCCCCCAGACACTGACTGTGTTTGTGTGAAAGGCTGTTTTAAGTGACCTCTGACTGGCTGATCTCTTTATTTCCATTGTTTGTGTAGGAAAGACAGGACCCTCAGCAACTCCGAAGGCAAAAGCCACAGCCATGCCTCTGGCTGACGGCACATCATTCTTCTCCACTTTTCTTCTTTTCACTCCTCTCTGCCTTTACTTTCTTTTGGGGTGAGGGGGTTGGCCAGACTCTGAAGCCCCAAGACCCAGTTTCTACAGTCAGTCTTAAGTCAGGACTAATAGGCACTTAATGTCAGAGCATGATTTTTAACACAGGAAGGAAAACACACACCATAGATCATTTTTCCAAACAAAATAGAAAATCTGTTAGGTACTGAGAGACAGCAAAGAAAGATTTACCAAGTTCTCCATCTCTTTTGTGATTAAAAAATACTTGTCAAGCAGAAATCACCATTTTAAACAAATCTGAGAACTGAAAGATAAGCCTCAGCCATTTTTATGTTTAATTTTCTATTTTTAATTTTCATTTTAGTTTTCTATAAAGGGATTTTTTGTTGTTCCTGGAGGGTGTTTTGAGGTTGTAAATGAAAATTTTTGATGTATATGATTTTTAAGACTCAAGTGAAGGATTGAAGAGGGGATATAGAGAGAAGTCATGGTTTTATGAGGTGGTGGTCTGGTGTCATGCCACACCCAGAAGGGTTATGCAAGCAAAGGTTTGAAGTACGCAGGAGCTGTGTAGAGACTTGGGCATGTGCTGTAGGCTATAGGCAGGCGACAGAAAGTGGGAGGCCTCAGAGCAGACTCAGGCATGGTCTATCCCTGGACCTGTGCAGAAGCCACTCTGAGCATGAGGCAGCAGGCAAGGGGGAATGGCCACAGAATTTGTTGGTATAAGGCTGTTGTAAGGCCTCTGGCCTCTGTTCCAAGTGAAGTGAGCAGTTCTGGGATCTGTGAGGCAGGAGTAGGGTGACAAATATAGGGTCTGAAACTGGGTACTGACTGCAGGGACGTGGCAGTAGTGGTCTGAGACCCAGTCAAGAAACATCAGACTAGTAGCTGATGGATAGGAGAAGCCACAGAGCATCCCAGCCTCCACAGAGGACCGGACTCCACCTCAAAATCATTTGTGGGGTGTGTGTTCATCTTCAGTGTGGATTGTTATCTATGGTGAAGTCTGCCAGGCATTGCTGGACAAGAAGGAGTGTGTACTTTCAGAGGGAAAGGACCCAGTTGTGATGACAGCACCACCATTTCTGCTCAGAGGCAATAGCCAGTACTCTGTGTTAGGCAGCCAATAGTGTCTGGCTTTGGGTTTTAACAGATAAACTAAACAGAGGTTCTTCATTTTCAACAGCAATTCCTGTAACGATGCTTTCAAATGCCACTTTTATGTAGGACTTCATTCATTGTTTATTTTACTTCTTTGTAGTAAAAAGAAAAAAATCATAAATGTGGTGATATGTTGTGTACCCTAATACACTTTGCATGAGGATCAGAGGACAGAGTCAGTCACTAGATTAGACATAGAGGCCAGGCAGTGGGGGCACATACCCTTAATCCTATCACCTGGGAGGCAGAGATCTGTCTGGATCTTTGTGAGTTCAAGGTCACACTGAAAACAGAGACAGGCAGTGGTGGCACACACCTTTAATCCCAGCACTGGGAAGCACACACGCCTTTAATCCCAGATATTGATGTCTGGGCAGAGAAAGGTATATAAGGTGTGAGGAAACAGGAACAGAGACTGAGGATTTTGTAGAGGTAAGAACTAGTGGCTGGCCTTTCAGCTTCTGATCTTTCTGATTTCACTCTGATAACTGGCTTTTTTTTTTATTAATAAGACCATCTAAGATTTGAACAACACAGAAAACTATAGATTATAATTTATACTCTCTGGGAAGTATCATAAAGTTGGAAATCATGTGAGTTTTCCTCTTTCCTTTCCTTCCTTCCTTCCTTCCTTCCTTCCTTCCTTCCTTCCTTCCTTCCTTCCTTCCTTTTTTCTTTATTTCTTTATTTTTTTCATTTTCTTTCTGAAGAATTGATAAATTATTCCTGTACCCTCTAGACCACGACTTTGGACTCTGATCCTTGACAGGAACTCTACAGTTTTCCGAAATGAGGCATACACCCTGTCTCAGCTTCCCATATCGAGATGTGGGCACTGATTTCCAGGGTGATTTGAGCCTTCTAAAGATGACTTTGGGGGTATGGATGAAATATGAGCCAGGTATTAACTTCTAGAACAATTCAAGTATAATTTGCCCTTCATACAATGTTTTGTTTTTCACACCCCAGTGGCAACTTATTTTATTCATGGCTATTGTCTATAACCCCTTAGACATACTAGAATCTCCACAGTTCTGTATAAAAGATAGCCTTGAAATGCTTTTCTCAAAATAGTGATCATTTGCATTTAGTTGGCAGTGTAAATTTATCTTTCTGTATAATGCTTGCTCCATCTTAAAAAGGCAATATCATAAATGAGATTATCCCTTCAGAAAGCAATCCCAGACTGGAATAAATCAAGATCAGGAAACCTTACAAATGGCCTTTAGTATAATGAATATTACCAGAAAGTGTGTGCAACTGAAGTGTTCAAAACAACAATTTATTGCTGGATTCTCAGTGTGGGTTTCCCCTGTAGGAATGTGTTATTCATCTCTACCCAGGGGTATTAATAATCTCCCGCAATTTTGCAGCTGAAAGAGTTGGCAGAGGGTCTCACAAACCTCAGTCTCCCAGTTCAACTCCCTTCTCAGAGATAGGGGTACACTGAGGGCTACTGATACTCAGAAAAATACAGTTAATGGGAAGAGGAAATTCTGAGAGTGTTTTGCTTCCACTGTGACCAGGTCCACATTTTCCTGGCATTAAAATATTTTTCCCACACTTCCTAGAGTGATTGAATAAAACGCAACAAACCACTCCTATGTAGACCTGACAACTTTCCTATAACATTTATGAAAATGGCTATACTCCTCAGAGTGTTTCCTAACAGCAGGCACCACAATTATTGATTATGTGACTGTATACTGGTTGAAGTTTACCCAGGGAGGGAAGGCAGGCAAGTTGCCTTGGCACTAAAATTTTTGCTCAGTTGGTCCATAACTGGACATGGGAGTAAACCAAGAAGGCCAGGGAGTAATTGATCTTATGTAGTATCCTCTTGCCTCTAGTTGCATTCTTTGCCATCAAATATTTTTCTTGACTGTTTTGATGTTTTAAGAGACTTTATATTTAAGAGAAGTTTCTTGCTTTGAAGCAAATCAAGTGGAAAATAAAGAGATTTCCCATGTACTCCTAGTGCACACACATTCACCGTCCTCCACATCAGTATGCCTATTCTGGTTCTTCACAGTTTATCGTTCCCTCATATGTCATGGTCACATCAATTCCAAACTTCCATCGGAAGTCATGACAGTGTAGCACACTCTGTAGGTCTGGGCAGATGGCAACAACATGTGTGATCACATTCATCCTCTATTATGCTTTCTCAGCACCTGTCCTTTGATGCTTGCATCTCATTTATTTTTGGGGGTTGATCAACAACCTACTGTCTGGGTGTGACATAGTTTATCATCTATGAGAGAATTCTCACTTGTCTCCAACTTCGGTTAATCATGAAGAAAACTGCCTCAGATGTGCTAAGGATGTCATGTAAGCAGTGTGAGAAGTCTTTTGTGAACATTCTGAAGAGAACAGTGGGTGGATTTTAATCTACTCTTATGGGGCGCTGCCAAGCTGTCTCCCAGGGTGGTCATGACATTTACACACTTCAGCCACCAGTGAGTGTTCCTGTTGGTCTACTGTCTTGTTTATACTTGGAATAGCCAGGTTTTGAACCATGACCATGCTAACTGATGCACACCCATTATACCTTTACTCTGTATTCCTTATGCCATATAATTTGGATCATCTTTTCATACAACTTCTTTGTTGTGAGTGTGTGTGTGTGTGTGTGTGTGTGTGTGTGTGTGTGTGTGTGGTGTTAGTCCCTTTTAAAGAAGCTGATTCTTGGAATCACTTATATATACTATCGTATCATCTGCAAATAGCAAAAGTTTGACTTCTTTCTTTCTAATTTATAGCTCCTTTTGTTGTCTTACGGCTCTAGCTAGAACTTTGAGTACTATACTGAATCGATATGGGGAGAATGGAAAGCCTTGTCTTGTTCCTGATTTAGTGGAATCACTTTGAGTTTTTCTCCATTTAATTTGATGTTGGCTGTTGGCTTGCTGTATATTGTTTTTATTATGTTTAGGTATGTTCCTTGTATCCCTGATCTCTTCAAGACTACCAGGGAACTCCTACAGCTGATAAACACCTTCAGCAATGTGATAGGATACAAGATTAACTTAAAAAAGTAGCCCTCCTATATACAATGATAAATGAGCTGAGAAAGAAATCAAAGAAACATCACCCTTTACAATAGCCACAAATAATATAAAATACCTTGGGGGTACCTATAACTAAGCAAGTGAAGGACCTGTACAACAAGAACTTTAAGTCTTTGAAGAAAGAAATTCAAGATATCAGATATCAGAAATTGAAGATATTAGAAAATGGAAAGACCTCCCATGCTTTTGGATAAATAGCGTTAACATAGTAAAAATGGCAATGTTACCAAATGCAATCTACAGATTCAGTGCAATCCCCATCAAAATCCCAACACAATTCTTCACAGACCTCAAAAGATCAATATTCAACTTCATATGGAAAAACAAAAAACCCAAGATAGCTAAAACAACCCCGTACAATAAAGGAACTTCTGGAGGTATCACCATCCCCGACTTCAAGCTCTATAGCTATAGTAATAAAAACAGTTTGATATTGGTGTAAAAAGAGGCATGTGGATCAGTGGAATCGAATTGAAGACTCTGACATAAATCCACATGCCTATGAACACCTGATTTTTGACAAAGAAGCCCAAACTGTACAATGGAAAAAAGAAAGCATCTTCAACAAATGGTGTTGGCATAACTGGATGGTGGCATGTAGAAGATTACAAATAGATCCATATCTATCTCCATGCACAAAACTCAAGTCTATGTAGATCAAAGACCTCAACATAAATCCAGTTACACTGAACCTGATAGAAGAGAGAGTAGGAAATAGCCTTTAACAAATTGGCACAGGAGACCACTTTCCTGAATATAACACCAGTAGCACAGACACTTAATTAATGGGACCTCCTGAAACTGAAAAGCTTCTGTAAGACAAAGGACACTGTCAATAAGGCAAAATGGCAGCCTACAGAATGGGAAAAGATCTTCACCAATCCCACACCTGACAGAGGGCTGATCTCTAAAATATATAAAGAAGTCAAGAAGCTAGACATCAAAATACCAAATAATCTAATTTAAAAATGGGGTACAGACATAAACAAAGAATTCTCAACAGAAGAATCTCAAATGGCTGAGATACACTTAAAGAATTGTTCAATATCCTTAGCAATCAGAGGAAAAGCATATCAAAATGACTCTGAGATAACACATTACACCTGTCAGAATGGCTAAGATCAAAAATCCTAATGACGGTCTATGTTGGAGAGGCAAGGGGAACACTCCTCCACTGCTGGTGGGAGTGCAAACTTGTACAGCCATTCTGGAAATCAGTATGGTGATTTCTCAGAAAACTGGGAATCAATATACCTCAAGACCCAGCTATACCACTCTCAGGCATATACTCATAGGATGCTCAATCATACCACAAAGACACTTGCTCAACTATGTTCATAGCAGCATTGTTTGTAATAGCCAGAACCTGGAAACAACCTCGATGCCCCTCAACTGAAGAATGGATAAACAAAATGTGGTACATTTACACAATGGAGTATTACTCAGCAGTAAAAAACAATGATATCTTGAAATTTGCAGGCAAATGAATGGAACTAGAAAAAATCATCCGGAGTGAGGTAATTGAGACCCAGAAGGACAAACACTGTATGTACTCACTCATAAGTGGATATGGATATTAGATGTAAAGCAAAGGATAATCAGGCTATAATCTACAGCCCCAGAGAAGCTAGGTAGCAAGGAGGACCCTAAGAAGGACACATGGATTGCCCTGGGAAGGGGAAATAGATGACATTTCCTGGGTAAACTGGGGGTGATAAAGGATGGGAGATGGAAACAAGAGGGATTGGAATGGTTGAGCTAGGGGAGGGATGGAGTGGGAGAGCAATGAAAGAGATATCTTGATAGAGAGAGACATTATAGGGTTAGGGAGAAACCTGTGCCAGGAAAACTCCCAGGAATCCACAAATATGACCCCAGCTAAAGACTCCTAGTGATAGTGGAGTGGGTGCCTAAACTGGCCATCTCCTGTAATCAGATTGGTGACTTCCCTAATATCATAGAACTTCATCCAGTAACTGATGGAAACAGATGCAGAAATCCATAGCCAAGTACCATGCCAAGCTCTGGGAGTCCAGCTGAACAGAAGGGAGGAGGGATTATCTGAGCAAGGGTGGGGGGTCAAGATCATGACAGGGAAACCCAGGAAGACAGCTGACCAGAGCTTGTGGGAGCGCAGAGATTCTAGACCAACAGCTAGGGAGCCTGCATGGGACTGACTTAGACCCTCTGCATGTGTGTGGGAGTTGTGTAGCTTGGTCTGTTTGTGGGGTGCCTAGTAGAGGGACCAAGACTGGTCCCTGGTTCATGAACTGGTTTTTTGGAACCTATTCCCTCTGGTGGGATGCCTCGCTTGCTCAGTCTTGATGCAGGGAGAGGAACTTGGTTCTGCCTCAACTTGTTATGCCGTGCTTTGTTGACTCCCATGGGAGGCCTTACCCTTTCTGAATGGAGAAGAAGGAGGAATGGATGGGGGGAGGGGATAGGAGGAAGATGGAGGCAGGCAACAGGAGGAGATGAAGGAGGGAGAACTGTGGTTGGTATGTAAAATAAATTTAAAAATTAATAAAAAAGCCAATTCTTTTAATGGCTAAATTAAAAAAACATTGTTTTTTGCAAGTTTTCCTTTTTCTGATATGTAGTTTTTCAAAATTTATTTATCTACCCTCTATCTTATGGTGTCCACTGTGAAGGAAGACAGCACTTTCCCTATCTCTTCTGATGGGGGGAGAACATGAAGGGGTTGGGGTGTGCACTACTCCTAACTCTCAGTCCCACAGTTGTGACAGGAAAGCACACTGTCAAAGGAAGAGGGAGAAATTCAGGGTAACCACTATGTGGTGCTGCGTGGGTCATGAGTCGCTGCAGGTCAGTCTGTCTCACAGCTAAGAAGCTGCTTTGTTTTTAAGGCAGTGTCTTGCTGTGTATCCAAGACTGGCCTCCAAGGCATGGTCCTCTTACCTCAGCCTCTGGAGCTCTGGGGTCATCCTCAGGATCTATCACAAGATCAAGATTTGGTTCACATGGGGTTCTCTAAGGTATGTGAGACTCAAAGAGACACTTCAGCAACTGTTTCATTTTTTGAATGCTGTAAGAATGGATTCACTAACTCTTGTATTTAATGAAGCCCCCAGAAACAATGATAACCCAACTCAGGAGATTAATAATATAACAATACTTACAATACTAACAGTGAGCTTTTTAAATTATCCCAACCAAAAGCATACAGTCCCTGAAATCTTTAGTCCCTTCTTATCCCCACTGTGCTGAGACCAGCAGCGTAGAGACATTGGTCAGATGGACAACTATGCTCCCCGAGTGTCTCAAGTAGCACGGAGGCTTCGCAGCAGTACAAGCCTCAGTTGACCCCACTCTATAGAGACAGAAATGCCCAGAGGAAGAAACAAAGCTGTAGAAAGTTTTGTGTCTTTTAAGTTATTTGAAAATGAAAGATTTTTCCCCAAATACCAAGTTTTCCAGTAATAAGAGCAAATTATAGTTTTAGAAAGAAATAACAGCAGCCCAGAAAGGAAATCAGAAATTCTTGATGAAATAGTCCCACAAGCTAACTGTTAGGGGCTTGGATTCGAGAAATTCCCCAAGGCTCACGTGTTAAGGGTCCAGCTCCTCAAAACAGCTCTGTTCAGGTAGGGCCGCCGGGAAGTGAGTGAGTCATGGGGGTGCTGGCGCCATGGTGACCAGTCTCTGGTTGTTCTTAATTGATTTGCTCTTGGAACATAACGAATGTGTTGGAGTGGGACCCAGTTGAGGGTCTTGTTCCAGCTTCTTCCCTCTTTTGTTGCTTTGGGCTGCTATGGGCTGAGCGGGGTCCAGTGCACAATCCTGTGATCTGTTCCCTTTCTGCAGGCCCAAAGTAATGGACCAGTCAGGCAACTGTGGAGCGAAGCCTCTGGAACCAGGAGCCAAGGGAGCCTTCCTCTTTTCGAGTTATTTGATACCAGGGGACATCAGGTGAGTTCTCTTCTCCATCTGGGATAGAGACATCTCTGCCCCAGTTCCTCATGGAGTTCCCCAGGCAATCTCTCTCTTCACCCGCGCTTGGCAATCTGCAGCCTCTCTGGTCATTTTGTTTCCGGAGCCTTTGACACATGGTCACGCTAAACTCTTGAGCTGTTATTCACACAGCATCCCTGACTTTCAGGCTTCTGTGTGTTCACACACCATCCCACACTATTCCTATTTCTGTCATGTCAGCCAAACTGACTCAAAATGAAAATAATGAACTGAAGAGGAAATATTACAGATTTACGAATGGCAAAGTTTGGCTTGAAAACTGAAAGTCCAAGTACTACTTTGTTGTGAACTACATATACCCAGCACATGTTAAGAAATACATTTCGGTAGGAATGAGCAAAATTTCCTTTTGTAGGTATAAGGAAACTTATCTTGGAACTCAGGAAACTGTATTGATTCATTAATGTTTTTCATAATAAAATAAATTTGTAGTGACTGTTCTTCTATTCTACACACTTGAAATAGCATTTTAATGAAATACATTCACATTGAAGGTACAGCACATACAACATATTAGCTAACTTGACATTTTATCTAACATCTTTCTGTGGTCATATTGTGTTCCCCAATATACTGTGCACACTAATAAACTTATCTGGGGTTAGAGGACAGAACAGTCACTAGACAGACATAGAGGCCAGAAAATGGTGGCACACATGCCTTTAATCCTATCATTCTGGAGGCAGAGATCCATCCGGATCTCTGTGAGTTCAAAGTCACACTGGAAACAGCCAGGCGTGGAGACACATGCCTTTAATCCCAGGAAGTGATGGTAGGAAGCAGAAAGATATATAAGGAGTGAAAACCAGGAACTAGAGTCTGTTAAGTTTTTAGGCTTTTGAGCAGCAGTTCATCTGAGATCCATTTGGATGAGGACTCAGAGGCTTCCAATATGAGGATCAGCGGAGGAATTGGCAAGGTGAGGTTAGCTGTGGCTGGTTCTGTTCCTCCAATCTTTCAGGGTTCATTCACCCCAATATCTGGCTCCCATATTTTTTACTTAATAAGACCCTTTAAGATTTATGCTACATCTTTCTTCTGTTTTTCTTGTACTCTAGTCACTGGGAAATTAAAACAAAACAAAACACCATTTCTTTATTTTCTTGCAGTTATGTTTCTGGGCATGATTGATGTTCTACAAATCAGAAGTTCATATAAGATTCAAACTCAGGACTTAAAAGAGAGGGAGGCAGAGTGCTGTGTGGCTCTCATGAGAATGGGACAGTTCTGGGATCACAGGGCTGGTTACTTCTCGCTGCTTCAAGACTCAAATTAAGGCAGGGTCTTTCTAGAGAAAAGAGTTTTCATGATGAAATTCCTGAATCCTGGAGCATCCTGATGTTGGCTAAGGAATGCATGGGTTTGCTTGGTGGGAACTTGGTCCTGTGGAGTAGGGTTTTCCTAGCCCAGCTTGGTACTGAGTGGGCCGGAAGGCAAACCAGGGCCATGACAAGATCCTAGTAGCCCTAGCAGAGACCAGGCCTTAGTTTCGGTTTACTGGATCTTGCTGGAGATGAGCAAACAGTTCTCAGGGAAAACCACACCTCAGCGGCAACCAATCAGAAGGCACCCCATAGCCTTCTGCTAGCTAAAGACAGCTTTCCCTACTCTGCTGCTGGAAAGTCCATAACCACTAGAGTCCATACTCATCCTATAACAACCTGTAAACTTTTCGTTTAAATCCACCAATCTGCCCCCAGACTAATCACTCCTCCCTGGAATGTCCCTAGCCCTGCTTAAAGGGAGCCTGCAAGGTTCTCTCGGGGTCGCCTTTTGCCACTTTGTCAAATGGTTAGACCCCAACATGCTGGTGATTTTTAATAAATGCTCTTCTGATTGCATATGCGACAGGTACCACCACAGGCCTAGGCAGCTTGCCAGATGGTCCCTGTAAATTGTCTTTCTGTTTGGGAGACAGAGCAATTTTGTAGTGATCATGCTCTAGTTTGAGATTGGGGTCCTGAGTGACTCTGAATCTTCTTAAAGTTATTTTATTCCCTGGAGCCCAGTCATTCTCAGACATGACTGTGACTTTTGACTTCATTGGCATTCAGTAGATCAGAGAAAGAATCAGATTGTTCATGAAATGTTTGTCTAATTAACCAAATCTTTCCACCATCTTTACTGTGGCTTCCCATGAACTGCCTTGATTCTTGTGTACATGGGTCCCTTTGCCTTCAAACACCCTTCACATCACGTTAACTTATCCCAGTCAACTTTCTTTTGTTTACAGTCATCGATGCAGCTAGAAATGCTGAGTTCAAGATTCACTGAAAGTAGAGGTCTTTTCCCCTGCCCCCCATAAAGATGGTATAGTACAATTGAGCAAAACCATAAGAGGTAGAAATAAAAGGATCCAGATTTAGAAACTGACTTCCCCATTGCCCCACCACATGAGGATATTTCCAGGAAAGTGACTGAAGTCTTTCAAGTTTTTTTTGTGACAGCCACAGGCTTTTGTGGAGTTTAAATTGCATGCTGTCTATGAACACGGGCCACACTTCTGCAGGAGAATTACTTCTCAATTTGTGTTACAGGAAGTAACATTTTCTTCTTACTTAGGCCAGTGGGGCTGGGTTTCTCCATTGTTTGCTGTCCATAGCAAGTGTTCCACAAAGCTCTGAGCCTAGTGTCTGGCCATGGCAAGTAGCCAAGTGGTGTTTATTAAAGGAGAATTACATGTGGCAACATTGCAGACATGAGGAAGCACAAAGGAATCCACATTTATGTGTGTTTATGAGAATTGCAGAGGGATGAGAAGGGGAGAGTTCCAGACCACTTCAGACTTGATGTGTGAGAACATGATGAACTCACTGTTCATTTTATTGAGAACGCCAGTAAACCCTGAATGACATAGCGAGGTCTGTCCATATTTCTAGCTGTGGTTAAATGTTTTCCATCTCTAAAAGATTGTATCTTCAAAATGAGAGAATCGGGTACCCATTAAACATGTAGGAAACAGAAAAAATAAAAATAATCTGCATATTTCTTCCTGTCAACATTCTTGCAGGTAAAACATGTGTTTTGAAGGTTGGTTTCACAGGGCATTGTGATTTGAACACAGCTGTTCCTCTAAAATTCTAACTGTTCAGCCACGATCTCCGAGGGTGAGGCCTCTGCAGGGTTATGAGGATACAAGCTCAGGCCTGGAGCTAATGAACTAAAAGAAACTTCTGTGAGTGGCGCCCTCCTTGCCACTGCCACTTGATCACACAACACTGAAAGAATCCGTCCACAGAGGAAGACCAGCTCTTACCAGATGCCAAAGCTGCTGGAACAGTGACTTGCTCTATTTGTACTTCACCTTGCTTGTGGTATTTTGTTACAGTATGGGATCAGGCTAACACACAGGGCAGAGATGGAATACAGATCAGCGTGCCTCAGGCTTTTCAGGTGTTAAGATGCCCCCCCCCCCCCCCCGGGGGATACTTCTCACGGGAGGAACTCGTCTACCTCTGTGAGTATCTCTGTAACAGAACATTCTAAATAATGTACAATATCAGTACTCGTTGAAACCATCAACAGAACTTCATCAGAACACTGCACATGTCTTCTCTCTGTCCTGGTACTACACTCATTGTCAGTCAGTGCCTCCCTCCGAGTGTCCCCAGGGGGCGGGACCCCATTCCCTCTCCTGCTGCCCCAGCTCCTGCAGCTCCATCGTCTCTTCCTGTTCCTTTGGGCTCTTGGTTCCCTGTGCTTATCTTAATATTCTCCTGAGTTCATATTCATGGATTCTCTCAGATTTTCACTTTTGAATAACTCAATACAAAATATATACTAAACATGTGCAAGACAATGGTTTTATGTATAAAAAAGGATTGCAAAATCTCGTCAAGAGTTTCAGAGTCAGACACTTAGACAAACTGGTAATAACCATAACAAAAGTTTTCAGCTATGGAGGCAAAGCAGCCACCTCCACGAGGGTATAATCTGAACTGTTTCTCACCTGCTGCTTATCCATCTACCTTCCTTTCACTCTCACTATGCTCAGGAAAGAACTCACCATCTTCTCTGCAAAAATTATTCTCATTGTAGAAACCTGTCTCTGCTATTGGTTTCTGGGCTAGCCTCCTCACCAGAGCGTGGGGCTGGATGTTTCGGCATTTCCCACACATTTGAACTCCAGTGTTGCTATGCACAAAAGCTTAATCACTTTTCTTTCAAAAGAACCCTCATCTTGCCTGTCATCATTTTCTGCCATCTGCCTCCCAAGCTGGGTCACTCTGTGCCCATATCCCTGTTACTGCTACACAGTCCTAGTGGAGGTCTGCAACTACAGGCCCTCGTCCATCTGTCAGGCATGTCCACACTATGCATTCTGGAATACCGATGAATGCAGCCCAATGCAAAACCATAAACTTATGACCTTATACGATATTGTAAAATTTTAATTGCATGATTGTTTTTGAGTGTGACCTTTGTAGATGACAATAGAATGTCAAAAGGTTGGAGATACCACAAAGAAAATCTCTACAAATCATCCCTGTGTGTAGAATAGCTGTACACAACCTGAGTACTTACTGATGGGAAGTCTAGTTTCAAAAAGCTTCTCATTTGGTTACAGATAGTTTTAACTGGTGGAATGTGCTCCCAATTGTGTAATTCTGTACCTTTCCTGCTCTGCTTTTCTCCCCAGAACCATACTAACTTCTCTGAAGTACTAAACTTCATACTATAAAGAAAACTAGCTCATGTCTTGAGGTCAAATGCAGAGGTGTCTTCCTTCCTGCTTTCCTCCTTGCTGTCTGGGGACAGGACCTCTCACTGTCCAGCTGTCAGACTAGCCATCCTCCTGTCTCTGCTCTAGTACTGCAGCTATGGGTATGCACAGCCATATCTGGCTTCTTACACGGGCACTACGGATTCAAACTAAGCTTCTGATGCTCGTAGGGTGAATGCTTTACCCATCGAGCCAGCTCCCCAGCCCCAAGACAATGAATTTTAGATCTTAGTCTCTGGATTGGCCTCCTGTTGGTATTTTTTTTTTTTTTTTGGTTTTTCGAGACAGGGTTTCTCTGTGTAGCTTTGCGCCTTTTCCTGGAACTCACTTGGTAGCCCAGGCTGGCCTCGAACTCACAGAGATCCGCCTGGCTCTGCCTCCCGAGTGCTGGGATTAAAGGCGTGCGCCACCACCGCCCGGCTCCTGTTGGTATTTTATACTTGCCAGTATTGTTTAAGATGTGGTATCTGTGGGGCTGCCATGATGGCTCATCAGGGAAAGGTGGTTGCACCTAAGTCTGATGACCTGAGAGTGATCCTTGGGACTCACGTGGTAGAAGGAGGGAACAACTAGCAAATTGTCCTTAGACCCACCTTCAAGATAGATGAATATAATTAATTTTTTTTTGCTATCAGAAAATAAAGGGGCCACTTCCCAGAATTTTTATATATAACTCTTGTCATTCTATTCACCTCCCAAATTCAACAATCTTAAGTGTTTCTAGGTTTTTTGTCTCCCAAGCAAAATTATTTTGGCCAAGCCTCACTTAACTTCCTAAACCACCCAGCATCCACCTCTGCTCTAGCCAAGCTCATCGTCTCTTCACTATACACATCTGACCTGGGCAGGGCTAGGGACACCTCCTCAGCTTCTCTTTATTTCTGTTCACTCACATCCCAAGTGGCTTATCTGAAATGATATCTCTTCACCTTGCCTTGGTCCCCTTTTATTTCCTTCACAACCTCACTTGATAAGATAAAGAAAAGACTTTGGCTTCACCTGGAGGAAAGCCTGACTGCCCCTATGTCTACAGGGAGGCATTCTCTGATCCTCATGGACCCAACCTGACGGTGTTTTTATCAGGGTCTTTGGCCTCCAAGCTAACACGTGGCTCTCATGAGCACCCTCACTCCAGCTGTATCAGCTTTGACCTTGTAAATAATGTCATTCGTTGAAGGCTGACCTTTATGAGGGGTGGAAACTCAAGGGCAGCCACATGGGCCATATGCAATTGAGACTCAGTACAAATGCTGGACACTGACTCTGATTATTCATTTTCTACATCTCTGCTCTGTAATAAATGGAGAGAGAAGCTTATGCTATGTGTCTGGAGAGTAAGGAGACTTAGTACCAGGCCTTCATGTGGTATAGGTAGCAACTATCCAAACTCATAGAGTGGAAGCACAATTCCACTTTAAGTGTTAGGATGCTCCTTACATTGTTCATATTAAATTCCTACATTGTTGCAGACTATTTGTTTAATTGTGTTAAGATGTATTGCTGTTTTGCCTTGCCTGCCTAAAGTACCTGATTGGTCTAATAAAAAGCTGAATGGCCAATTGTAGCTAGAGTTTTCCTGCCTGGCCCATAGGCAGGACAAATCTCTGTCATCCGCCAGTCCCACAGCAGCTCAGACCCGACCAAGTAAACACAGAGACTTATATTGGTTGCAAACTGTATGGCCGTGGCAGGCTTCTTGCTAACTGTTCTTACAGCTTAAATTAATCCATTTCTATAAATCTATACCTTGCCACGTGGCTCACTGGCATCTTCACATGCTGTTTCTCATTGTGGCGGCTGGCAGTGTCTCTCAGCTAGACTAGACTTCCCAGCTTTATTCTCCTCCTTGTCCCGCCTATACTTCCTGGCTGGCCACTGGCCAATCAGTGATTTATTTATTGACCAATTAGCAACACACTTGACATAAAGACCATCCCACAGCAGCCAATATCGAGGGAGGAGGTATAGACAGTACTTCTGGGCAGGGAGAGTAAGTAGGAGGAGGAATTTAGGCTTGGGGAGGGGAGAAAAAACAGAGATAAGAGAAGTCAGGGAGACACCAGGGGCCAGCCAGCCAGAAACAGAGAAAGCAGGAAAGTATGATATACAGAATGAAAGAAAGGTAAAAAGCCCTAAGGCCAAATGTAGATGAATAGAAACAGGTTAAAATAAGTTAAAAGAGCTTGTGGGACAAGTCTAAGCTAAGGTTGAGAATTCATAATTGATAATAAGTCTCTGTGTCTTTATTGGGGAGCTGGATGTCAGCCTAAAGAAAATTCCAACTACACTAATTATCCATGTTATTATTAAATATGAACAACTATATTAATCTTATTAAATATCAGAAGCTTGTTGATGATGTAGGTCATTGGAGATAAGTTATTAAGTAGAAATTACAATAAATGACCAACAAAGGTTTAAATTTAATAAGATGGAAAAATCATAATCTACTAATTTCTGAGGTCAGAAGTTTCATAGTTGACCTTGGTCATCAACTTGACAAGAATTAAAATCACCATGGAAACAAGCCTCTGGACATGTTTGTGAGGGAGTTTTTAGGTAGTTAATCGAGGTTTAACTACCTACCCTAACTGTGGGCAGTACTATCCCATGGTCTGGGGACCCAGACTGAATACAAATGAAAAAGCAAGGTGAGCACTAGCATTCAGCTCTCCCTGCTTCCTGACTGTGGATGCAGTGTGGCCTCAGGTCCTTCCCCAATTGATGAACTGTGTGAGTCTACATATCCACCACGATGGACTGTGGCATGAGTCTACATATTCAATTGTGCTTGTGAAAAACAAGCATCATACTGACATCTTCAATCATATTCCTAAGGAGACCCTGTTTTAAATGAAAGTCAGTTATTCAGCCAGCATTCACTGAGCTCAAGCTACCCACTCTCCAGGGATGAATGCCTGATGGATGTGTGTGAGCATCTCTTTGCCACTTGTGTGTATGTGACAAAATTATTCCAGAGACTTCATGCTTAGAAAGTAGATCTCTCTTTTTCTGTATTTTACAGTTGTCTCTGACTAGAGGAGTATTGATAGTTCATGGCTTGTGATTGGTAGTTTGCCTTGTAATTACAATTTTTCCAACTTCTTTTTCTGTAAACAGAGCTGGGCTCTGTTGATAGCAAGGGATAGTCCTATGTCATGTGACACACCTTAAAACAGTGGGAGAAAACAAAGTGTTGTATGAGCCGAGCAGTGCAGATGCAAAGCTCAGGACCTGGAGGGAATAGAGGCTTCACACTGACCTGGACCAGCTCCAGGGACACTCACAGCGCCTTTAAGGTCTTCAGATCAGACATGTGGGTCTGGGTTTGGCTTCCCTGCAGCAGCAATTGGGAAAGGAGGGGATGGAGAAGATGAGGGTGCATGTGGACCAAAGCCTGACATCCTCTCCTTGGAAAATATATCCTGTCTTCTTGGAGTTACTTTGACTTCTTCATAGATAATGGATTCATAGTCTTTTGTGGCTTGGACTATGATTATGACTGCATTCTTTTTTTTTAAAAAAATCCAAATTTAATGCTTTCAATAAAGAAAAGCATCTGAAGTAGGCATCCTGGGGGGCTCTGAAAGACCCTAAATTAGGATAGTTTTATAAAAAATGAATATTTGATTATCTTCTAGTCTGTTCATATGACAGGGAGATTGCAATAACAAGGCAGGAATTCATTATCTACCGCCAGAGTCCTGTGACAACCTGTCAGTGGAACCAGTGTGTAAGCCTCACTTTGCAGAAATTCCACATCACACCACCCTTCACAGCTCCTTAAACTGCCTGCGACTTTGCTAACATCTATTCCTAACACTGGAGAAGAGAGCCAATCAAAACAATGCATCAAGACTCTATGTGCTTAATCTGGTTTTTCTTTAACACTAACTTTAAGGAATCAGAAAACCAAAGTATGATGTGTCTGGTTTCCATGACTCTGGCATCCCATGTTATCAAGAACTGGTGAGAAAGCTTTTAATATTAAAAATGCCAATAAAAATGGAGTTCTAGCTAAAGATATCTGTTAGATGTTCCAACAGAGGCCCAAGAACCAACTGATGCTGCCTCGTTCCTGTTCTCAAGTACACACACATATACACACACACATACACACACACACACACACACACACACACACACACACACACACACACACACACACACGGAGAGGGAGAGAGAGAGACAGAGACAGAGATAGAGAGAGACAGAGAGAGACAGAGAACAATCCTCTCTCTGAACACAGTAAAACAATAGCTGTATGGATGCTACACTATAAGAACTATTGGCCATCTTTGTAGTTTCCTCTTCTCAGTCTTCTGAAATTTATCATATACATTATATGTATATATGGAAGTAATATAATAATATATTATTTATATTTAATTATAATTTACATTTAATAAAATAAAATAATAATAATAAGACAATGCCACTCTATACTTCTAGAACATTTCTTTGGCAACAGAGTTTTAAATCTATTCTTATGAATAAATTACTGTCGGTGCAGTTGATTTTTGGGAAAAATTGATTTGTTGTTTCTATAAATTTGGTCCTTTAAGAACTTGTGTTCTTTCTCTTACATATATAAGCCTTGGGTCATAAAAACTAAATAAAGTATAAAACAGAATTATAAAATGTTTGGATGTAAACACATGCAGTATAGGGGAGAGGGTGATGTGTAGACCCAACAAATATCTCAAGCTCCCAAACAAAAGCCCTGCTGTCCCTGAGTTCTGATCAGAGTATCCTTCACTATTTGTTAATATTTGGTTGTCTTCAAGTTGGGTATGTAATTCTATATGTTCATGTCTTAGTCAAGAAAGCAAGCAGCCACCTTATAGCTCTATCCTTCACAGAGACAAACTGTAGTTAAAACCTGCTGCTAGTGAGCATGGGCTGTCACTAAAACCAGACTATAAAATATAGGAACAGAAGCACATGGCATCCTCTAACAGCCTAGAGGTGGTTCTCACTCCAGAACCCCCTTCCTTGAGAGGGTTCAGCAATTCTCTGTTCCCATTATGGTGAAATTTTTGGCCTTTAAACTCATAGCATTGTAAAACACACCATCACATCCTCCAGATTAAGAAGGTTCTAGCAAGGAAGAATGTGTGCTGAACTAGTTGATATTCATGGGTCTATTAATTTACAAAGTGAAAATTAATATCTTATCATCAGACATGCTTGATCTCAAGTCATCAGGGAGCAGCTGTGCATTCTCCCTACTTTGCTACTGCCCAAGAGAGGGACTGCTGGGGTCCCCAGCTCCCGCCTACAATTGCACCAAAAATGAGAGATGGGAAGCACAGTTGTGAAAGGTACAGGCTTGGCTCTGTTCGTCAGTAAATTATGGGAATGCAACTCCTCCAGCTGCTGTGGCTACCTGTCTTCTGCCAGAGCCTGCCACTTTTGTATCTTCTGCCCAATGGGTCTGGCCATTCGTCTCCAAAAAATAATGTGTAGCTGATCATGTAATGTGCCAAGCCCAATCAGTGTGCTTACTCATGGCCACTCATGAGCTCATTTGCTGTAATCACAGGAGACCTTGGGGTCATTCCTCAACCACAGGAACACTCAGTGGAGAGAGCTGTGGGTGCCTCTACCCAGCTGCCTGCCAAGTCTCTTGGCTTCCATTGTCTCATCATTTGGATGTAGCTGGGTGTACTCAAAGTTGTTTCAAAGGCAAATGAGTTCCTCTCAGTAGAAGTCTTCTGCCTATAGTTGCTTCTGAGGCAGCAGAATAAACAGAGACCAGAGACACCACAGGATCTAAACCTCCTTTGTTTCTTTGTCCTCTTTCGGAATCTATGCAATGCTGGTTTTAAACAAGTTAGTTATTTTATGTTGCAGAAATGAACTTTCCTTGAGTGCCTTACAGAATAGTTGCTAAAATCGGGGCTTGATTGGACTTCTGACACTTCTCTGTATGACAGTGTTTACTCTGTGTGTGTGTGTGTGACAGTGCACATGTGTCTCTGAATGTGAGTGTGTATGAATGTGTGTGTGTGGGAGTGTGAAAGTGTGTGTGAGTGTGAAAGTCTGTGGGAGTGGGAGTGTGGGAGTGTGAAAGTGTGTGTGAGTGTGAAAGTCTGTGGGAGTGGGAGTGTGGGAGTGTGAAAGTCTGTGGGAGTGGGAGTGTGGGAGTGTGAAAGTGTGTGGGAGTGTGTGTGTGGGGAGTGTGTGAATAGGTGGAGGTCAGGTGTTTTCCTCTGTAGTTCTTCACCTATTTTATGGGAAAGAGTCGCTTCTTGAACTTAGAACTTGTCATTGTGGTTATACAGGCTGGTCAGTAAGCCCCAAGGATCCTTCTGCGGTCCCTGTCCCCCAGCACTTGCATGACAAACTCATACCACCAGGCCTCACTTTCATATGGGTGCTGGGGAACTGAATCCTGAATCTCATGCCTGTGCAGTAGGCACATAGTCCACCAAACTGACATGTTTACAGTTTTTAAATTCTGAAATCCCCCTTCACAAATGGACTCAGTTGTTATATCTCAACCCCCAGTCAAGGATCGAGGCTCAGTAATTTTAAAAATTTACAATGATTCACATCAGAGAAGGCAAAACAAAGTTTCAACCCCCACAGGGCCTCCGTGTGAGGGTGGTAAGAGCATCATTATAGCATCACTTCCCCCCAGCCTTGCAGGACCCTGTGATACCGCTCATCCTTTGCTGTAGATAGTCACTGTCAAAGTGTTTAGGCACATAGATAAAATTTTGGCAATTTCTTATCTATCATTATCTACTGCTGAGAGAGAAATAACTAGCCCACAAAACAAATAATGCAGTGTGTTTTACTGAAATAGATAAAAATGAATCAAAGTATTTTTCCATAATAATACTTTGTATGTATGGACCATGACTATCCAACATGTTCCTACAGTCTTATTAACTCAGTGATTATAGAATTCACAAATAATAGCATTCATTTCATGGAATTAAGAATTTATTCAATTTGAAAACTTAACTTTGGCATCTTAATTGTTAATAGAGGAAATTGTGAGTCTAAAAACATAGAATCAAATCCACAGAGACTCTGTTGTGTGGTGATATTTTATTTTTATGTTAATAAATAAAGTTTTCCTGGAGATCAGAGGTCATAGCCAGCCATAAACAGAAGTCAGGCGGTGGTGGCACACGCCCTTAATCCTATCTCATGGCAGGCAGAGTCTCTGTGTGTTCAAGGACACAGCCAAGCACACATTTAATCCCAGACCAACCATAGAGACCTGGAGGTCTGTATATAGACAGGCAGTGACAATGAAGTGAGGTGTGTAGCTAGAGACAACACAATCCAGATTCTCTGTGTAATATTCATCTTTATGTGGCTTATTTTATATATTAATTTTACTGTCTCTTTAAAGACTTTATTTTTTAAAACTATGTATTTGTTTATATAACTGTATATATCACCATATATCACCTTTTTTGTCTCTTTTTAAGCCTACATATATTTTACATACATTGTAAACTATTACATCTGAATCTGTCTTATTGTGAAATCTATTGCTTTAAACTGCAGCAGCTGTGACTGCTGGCTCCACCCACCTCAGCTTCCCAACATGGCAGTGGTTCGTTTTCCACCAGTTCTGGGAGCTATCGTGGGTCTCTATGCTTTTATCCAAGCAGTGTGTAGCCCAGAAACCTCTTTTTTTTTGTTTTGTACTAGTAAAGTCTAAATCCACCATGCAGCTTAATGTGCCACTTGCAGAGTCCTCATTCCCGCCACAGGGTGTATGCTAGGAACCTACCAGTAGCTCAAACCGGCAGCTGCTGCTCATTTGAGAGAGACAATTAGGAACTGTTTTTAGCTCCATTTTAGAATCTTTTTTTTCAGGTTTTAGGTGGAAACTCTTGCCCCACGTTGTGCGTCATTTGTAGCTAGAGTTTTCTTGCCTGACCACAGTCAGGACAAATCTCTGTCACCTGCCAGTCCCACAGCCGCTTAAACCCGACCAAGTAAACACAGAGACTTATATTGGTTACAAACTGTATGGCCGTGGCAGGCTTCTTGCTAACTGTTCTTACAGTTTAAATTAATCTATTTCCATTAATCTATACCTTGCCACATGGCTCGTGGCTTACCGGCATCTTCACATGCTGTTTGTCATCATGGCGGCTGGCAGTGTCTCTCTGACTCAACCTTCCACTTTCCAGCTTTTTTCTCCTTCTTGTCCCGCATATACTTCCTGCCTAGCCACTGGCCAATCAGTGATTTATTTACTGACCAATCAGCAACACATTTGACATACAGACCATTCCACAGCAGAGGTGACTGGGTTAAGAGCCAATAAGAAGGCAGAACAGCAAGGCAATAAAGGCGCGGGTAGACAGGAAGAGGCTCTCTTGGGAAGCTATGGTGGCAAGGTGCTGAGCTAAGGTTAGTTGGTGGCTATCACTTTGATCTCTATGGCTTTCACCCCTGTATTTGGCTTTGTGTTTCTTATTTAATAAGACTTTAGAAATGCATCTACACTGTTGGGCTGGAGTTAGGGCTCAGTCTGGGAAAGTGCTGGCAATGGAGGCCTGGCGACTGAGTTTGAATTTCCAAAATTCACATAAAAGCCAGATTCAGAAACAGGAGTGTCTGTAACACCAGTGAACCTGCAGAGTGGAGGCAGAAACAGTAGAGCATCTTGCTGGCCTGGTGTGTACTATAGCAAAGACCCTGTCTCATAAAGGTGAGGAACATACATCCTCTAGTGCATACACACACACACACACACACACACACACACACACACACAAAGAGAGAGAGAGAGAGAGAGAGAGAGAGAGAGAGAGAGAGAGAGAGAGAGAGAGAGAGAAAGAGAGGAGAGAGCGAGAGAGCGAGCTGCAGGAACAAGTCAATGACCTGAGCTAATACAAATGAGACATTTCAGTAATAACTTCCTCCTTTAATACCACTCTAAATGTTCCACCAGGTCCCTTGTTTTGCATTCCAAAGGTGAGTGATTGAAACAGTCAATGATGAGGGAAAGATGATTTTATTTGAATTTCAGGTTTATTATAAACTTGAATATGTAGTTAGGTCCACACTGTGGTTATTAGAGCAGAGGTCAAGTCTCCCGGAGAAGAAGCACTGTGAGTGTCTGAAGGCTAGCTCGCTGTGCACTCATTTTCTTAGGGATGTCTCCAGAGGCATAATTTAGTTCTAAAACTCTCACAGCTTCCAACAATGCTAAAATGAGTCTAGGACCAAGGTTTGGACCTGGCAGGTGATTACAGATGTAGGCGAGGATGAACTTTTGAAGTGTGCCTTGGAGGACAGGGAATAAAATGAAGACAGCAATTTGATTATTCTGCAGTTATTTTTAACTGCAGTTGACTCCATCATGCACCAAACACATTGCCTTTGGAAAAACTAGTTGTTAGATAATACAAGGAGAGGAGGTTTTGTATTTGCCATGTCAGTGAGCTTAGAGAATTCCAATGTAAGACAAAGTTCACCAGGTCTCTTTATTTTGAAGTGTGAAACTTGGACCTTGAAGACAATGATGCAGAATTCTAGGTCCCAGAGTCTGTTTAACCAACAAAGCCATATTTGTTAAAGTGCTCTACAAAGGAGGCATGTTTGTGAAATACATTAATTCTCTTATGCACTGCATAGCCTTTGCTTCATAACTGTGCATGTGCATCGCTTTCAATTGTTTATTGCAGGATCAGTACAGCAGGGTGGAAGTTTAGCTTGCATGTGCTCAGCACCTTCAATGGACCAGTCTGTAAGTTGAAGCAATATTTTTAATATAGTTTTTCTATGTAGCTCATGGTTGGCTCTGTCATAATAAATTATCTGATAAGAACTGCAGTTATGGCTGTGTTGAAAGTAACTGAAATCAAAGAGTGGCAAGTCCTTTTACAGATATTCTTATGCTCACAAAGTATGAGCAGCTGTGTTTTCACTGAGGAGACAGAGGCCTATCAACCCACTATTCAATAACAACACAGTGAGAAAATTAATAAGGATTCCCCTTCTTCCTATACCCTCAAACTTAAACTGGTTAGATTATTAGGGTTATATTATAACTCCACAGTATAGTATATTCTGCCAATACAGTTAAGTTATTGGAAATGTGTAAAAAGTTGGCATTACTGAAATTTTAAATGAAAGCAAGTGATATGGGGAGGAACTCAGTAATAGCTAGCGAAGGTGCCACCGTTGTTCTTTATTCTCAGACCCAAATGGTGATTTCCCTCTCAAATACAGACATATTCCTTTTCTGGGTATAGTCAAGTGTTAAAATAGTTTTTGATTACACTGAAATGTAGCTTTGCTGATGTGAATAATCTCTACCTGGAATATTAATGTAAAAATTGTATAAATAAGACTCTGGGAGTAAATGTATGGATGTTAACATTTGACATGATTATCAATAAATTAATCATGTTACTTATGTATTTAAACTCAGATGAGAAATATCACATGCATATTATAAACTAATAAATATCACACACTAATTTCTTTTGATAAATGAGTTTATAAATTCAGCTAAAATATACAATTTAGACCCTCTGAAGTCAAATGAGTTTTGTAGGAATCTGCTGTATTACTTTGTAGACTTTATATGTTGACTGAGCTCTGCAGGTCTTCTGCCTCTGCTTTGATTGGGTATATTCAGTTTGCCAGCTGCTGAGTGGTTTTCATTCTATTGGACTTGTACATAAACTTACCCCACCCATCAAAGAATGTGAGCCACAAGGAATAGCTCACAGAAGGGTGAGCATCTTCGTGTACCTGCCAGCTCCCCCTCAGTGTCACATGCATGAGTGTGACAGGAACAAAGCACAGATGCGGAAGTGCAAAGGTGGTCAGACATGACCGTGGAAGGGAGAAGCCAGTCAGCTTTCATTTTCACCATGCTTTTGCAGCTGTTTCATCCCAGCTTGGCTAGAGTTGAAGGACTCACTGACCCATGCTCAGATGGATCTACTGCAAATGTCCACATGCGATTGAGACATGGGCTTCTGAAAACATGCCAGATTAGAAGACAATTTAGTTGTGATTTGCCATTTGTGGATATTTTAGTTAGTAACCCTGTAACATGGGAGTTTGCAGAATTCTTTCTTCTCTTGTGAGCTTGCTTCCAGGGCCTTTGATTGGGGGGTCAGATACTTGTGTCATTCCAAAATCCTAGATTCCATGCTAATCCCTTAGGGAACCAAAGTGTTCACATCCATCTGACTGGAAACAGTCAATTTTAGTAAGCTCATAAGGGATACCGAGGCAATTTCACAGCTGATTTAGGCTCACAGAGCTTTTACACCTGGTTTATAGGGCTCTCATAGAAATTAAGAGTTGAAAGCAAACTTTAAGATTATCTAGCCTCTCATTCTACTTTATGATGCTGTGTTCCCAGGGGAATAGGGGTTTGCTGATGACGAAAGCTTTACACTTTGTTCTAATGAGTTTGAATGAGTTGTGGCATGCCTGAAGTCCAAACAAGACTGACAGACCTCAGAACTTTTGAATGACTGACAATCCGAATCTCTGTGCTGTATTGCCCAAGTACATCATCCTATTTCACTGAGTCCAATACAAATGAAATATTAAATACAAGCAGCCTGTGGGGGGCAGCTGCCTCCACAGTCAGGGAGGAGGACTGAACTTTCAGTTTTCGTTTGGCAGCGACTTTGAACAGTTCCAGTATGTCACTATTACATTTATAGAAGCTATCCTCTCTCAAGGGATTAATGCAAATCACAGGTTGATGAAATAAATGTAGCTGCAGAAGCCGAGATGTTACCAGATCCTAACGCAAACCAGTACTTACACAGAAAGGTTGCTTGTGAGTCTTGAGCAGGAGACAGCTCAGAGGTGCCACCTAGCGACTCTAGTCTTCTGGCAGTGAAAAGCAGAGAGATGCCTTAGCAGAGAACGAGGCTTGTGTACACTTTAGGCCAGAGTCAAGGACATAATACTAACAGGATTTCACAGCTTCCTCCGCCTGACCACATTCAGAGGACACAGTGAGCACCAGACTACCAGTGTTTGAAAGACACAAGGGCAACAACTAACTCCCACAGGCTGCTCACTGAGGGCTTTGCTCCTCATCTGCTCACATCTCCTCAGTTCCGAATAAATACAGCAAACACCACTTCTACATACGTGATGACAAAAGGAGAAAAAACATTCTTGACTCCACAATCACATCTTCAGATTATTTTTTATGGCCCATGTCCTGGTGACTTTTCTATTGCTGTAAAGAAACACCATGACCAAGGCAACTTGCAGAAATAAGAGTTTATTGTGCCTTTACAGTTTCAGAGGGCAAATGCACAACCATTATGGCAGGGGGCATGTCAGGAGGCAGGCAGGCATGGCACTGGAGCAGTAGCTGAGAGCTTACTTTATGAGATACAACCACCAGGCTAAAAGAGCGAGCTAACTGGGAATGGCATGTTTCAAATTTTTATTTGAAACCTGAAGTTCGAACAAAACTCCAAGTGACACACCTTCTCCAACAAGGCCTTACCTCCTAACACTTTCTAAATAGTTCCACCAACTAGTAATCAAATATTCAAGCATATGAGGCTATGGGGCCATTCTCATTCAAAGCACCACAGAGCCCATCACTAAGCACATCGTAATTGCTAACTGTGTGTGTGTGTGTGTGCAGTGATGAATAGAGACTGTGCGTTTCTCTCAATTTAAGGAATGTCAAGAGAAGGTGTTAATTTGGATAGTGGACACTCTCAAATTACCCTCACTACCTATAAGCCATACAAGAAGACTGTCTGATTAGTCTCATTTTAAAACCTGAGAGAAATCTGAAATCAAGGGGGTTTGGTGGCTCAAGTGGAAGAGAGGGTAGAAAAATACACAAACCAAGAACCACATGCTACCATATATGAAAAAGTGAAATAGACTCCCCTTTGCACCTGGCAGCAGAAACTGAATTCAGAGGTGGATTCAGTCTCATATAGAACCCAGTCACGTTGTCATCATCATTGGTGACCTGGGAACCAAAGACTGTCCCTAACACCCAAGCAGCACAACAGTAAAGATGCACACTCCCATGTATGCATGTGGTTGAACAGTGGTGGCAGCTTGCTACTGAAGTGATGGGTGCTGCTTAGGTGGGCTGGGACAACCATTGAGCAGAGACAGAAGGTCCATGAGCCACTGATCAGCCAATGTTTTTCTGAAAATCACTAAATGTCTCTTTAAAACATCCAGGGTACAAGGTGTGACCTTAATGATAGTAGGTTCTGTCTGTTTGTTGAGAAGTTACTGATTGATGTGTCAAGGGGTTGTTTTTGAGAAGCACTTTAAATATTCAAAATAATTTAAAACTGCAATTCAACTTGAAATATGGGCACAAATTCTATTGCCTTCAAGCAAAGCACAGATCTGTTCTGTCTAGTTGCCCCTTTAATGTCACTATATAGTCTGTTTAGAAACATCAACAGGGTAGATGCAGTTACTCCTTACAGGTGCAGGATGAGGACAAGAGTACCTGGTGATTGACGGCAATGGAGATTCCCCCCTGACCAATAATCTCTCACCTCAAACGACCTAGTTCAACAGCGTGACCCCCACCTTTGGGAATAACTTGGGGATGAATACCCCTCGGCAGGTGCACACAGGATGATTGTCACTAGGGCTGCTGCTGAAGCAGTTGTTCAACAACTGATCAGCTGGGAACTAGGTAAGTATTGCTCAGTTCTGCCCACAGGCACCATCTGGGATTCCCTGCACTGAAGTGTGATCTGGAAGACCGTGAACCATCCCCTGATGGTTCCATCCTCAGAACCATCCATCCTCAGCGTGGTAGTGGGAAGCAAATACCCAAGGGCCCACTGTCTCATTCTTTAAATGTAACATTTCAGTTAGAACATGTTTTTCCCTTTTTAGTTTGCTCTTGGTATTATCACAGTTAAAGCCAGTTTAGGATCTCTGCATTCCTACTTAGAACAGCTGCAGACAGGTGTCTGCTTACTGGTGTTTTAGAATCCCAAGTCTAGAAAAGCAACTGTTTCCTACATGTTCTATTGAAAAATGAACTAAAAAGTCATCAGCTCCAACCTCTCAAAATTAGCTTGGTTTCTGATTCCTTTCTCTAATTGATTTTGTGTTTCTATCTTAATATGGGCATACACATGTGTGTGTGTGTGTGTGTGTGTGTGTGTGTGTGTGTGTGTGTGTGTGTGAGTGTGTGTGTGCATGTGTGTTTGTGTATAATATAAGCTTATTTAGTTTATGAAATGTTGAAATATTATTAGAAATAAAGTAGTATTACAAACATAATCTTTCTAATGTGTTTCCTTTTCTGCAGTGAAATGGTTGATCCTAAATAGAGAATATATAACTAAACACATAAATAATCTGGGATCTCAAAACTCATTACCTAAATACTCAAAAGTCCAAGGAGGATTGGGTAAGTTCTGAGGCCAAATTTTAGAACTAGAGCTGAGTAATTGTCCTGTTATGAGAGGCAGAGCTGCAGTGGCCAGAGGCTGAGGGCCTGACTTTTGGAGTCTGTGGTTTCTTTGCCTTGGGTGGTAGAGAAGAATGATAGGTCCATTTGGATCTTCTAACCTAAAGAACTGTGAGATTATAAATCTGTGTTGTTGGATGTTTCTATGGATACAATCATTTCTTATAGAACTGATGGAAAACTCATACATTTGTAAAATCACTTGTTCATTTATCCATTCATTGATTCCCCTCGCCTCCCTTCCAAAGAAACCTTTGTGTATTTTGTAAATGTTAGGCACATTTCATCTACAGGGATGCTCCTCCTGTTGGCTTCTTGGCTACCCTGGATGGAGAATTATCTTGGTCACACATTAAATATCTAGTCAGTGTGAGCCTAGGAGAGCTGCCTTTTGTTCATCTTTACAGCAAAGTAGGAATGTTAATGTAATGAATAAACTGTTTCTTCCTCAGAGAGTTTTGTAAAAATTCTGTTTTCCACCTCTGGTCCCTTTTGAGGAGGATCATCATGATATCACCCTTCTGGTGTAAGCTGTACTCTTTGCTGGATGTGGAGCTATGCTAAAAGTAAAGTACAATGTGAAGTACCAAGTCAAGAACTTATGTAAAATACAGAGACATGAATTTCAACTGTTCTAATTCCTCACATTAACCTGCTCACTTATCACTGTATCAGGCAGCGAGCTTGTCCTTGTCACATTCCCATCAGCCTGTCAGATGTCCTCATGAGAAAGACAAGAAATGATGAATGTACAAACCCCTAGAGGGTCTTGCAATCTAGGGGTGTGACAGGACCTCTGCTTCCACATACAAGGTGTGAAGAGTGTGCTGGATGTGATGTAAGTGCATAATTTATCCCAGATCTCAGGGTACCTGGTAAGCACTTCATTGATATTCATCATCACAACTGTGTGTAGTCCATGTAAAGAAAGCAGACACTCCAATGCCTTGCAACTGTAAAGTGTCTACCCTCTCTACATACAACAGTGATTTAACATACTAAGAACATGTGATCAGAACATGGCATACTTCATGGTGATTGATAGATAATACACTGATTGATAATGTTGGTGGTACTTAATATTGGAATCTAGACATATGCGGTGGGATGTCTTTCTGTATGCTGTGAATGTGCTGTTCACATTGGCTAATAAATAAAGCTGTTTTGGCCTATGACAAGGCAGCTTAGAGGCAGGTGGAAAATCTAAGCAGAGATATGGAGAGAAGAAAGGGGAGGAGAGAGAGACACCTAGCCACCACCCAAGGAGCCGCAAGATGCCAGCAGACTGGTAACGCCACAGCCATGTGGCAAAATATAGATTAATAGAAATGGGTTAATTTAAGATGAAAGAGCTAGCTAGCAAGAAGCCTGCATAGGCCATACAGTTTGTAAATAATATTAAGCCTCTGAATGATTATTTTATAAGCTGGAGGGGCCATGGGGCTGGGTGGGACTGGAGAAATGTACCACTACAGATATATCAAAAGATCAATAGCTTAAATCATGTTTTGAGACAGAGCTGAAGGTGTGCCAACAAGGCAGGGCACAGTGGTGGGAAGCATAAGTTGGCAAGCACCCTAGTTTTTCATCTTCTTTAAAAGCCATCATGTGCTCAATTATATACTAAGATTTTTTTGCTGTACTTCTATCTGGAAATTAATCAACTAATTATGGATAATTATAATTAATATTTGAATTCATTATTTTGAAGCATATTAATTGGAATTTGAAATATATTCTAAGTTGTCTTAAATTTCTCTCATGCTAACAATCAGCTTCAATAATGGAAGCTTGATTGTTTCAAATTAGGAAAAAAAACTTCCACAAATCCTAAAATAAATTTCAAAATAACACTATGTTTGTTAATTATGCTGTAAGAATCCAGCTCAGCTTGTAGGGAGGTGCCTCTTCATAAATGGCCATGTTCCTAGGAGATAGCATCAATCTGATTCATTTTACTTCCATGGGCCTCATTGCTCCTCATCCTCATCCTTCATTTCCTTATGTGTGCAGAACTATATTTACAAAACACATGACACTATCCCTCTGTTTAAGGCAGTGGTTCTCAACCTGCCTAATGCTGCAACTCTTTAATACAGTTCCTCATGTTGTGGTGACTCCAAACCATAAAATTATTTCATTGCTACTTCTTACCTGTAATTTTGCTACTGTTATGAATTGTAATGTAAATATCTGATATGCAGATGGTCTTAGGTGGCCCCGTAAAAGGGTCTGTTCAACCTCCAGGTTGAGAAGCAACTGCCGGTTTAAAGAAAGACAAAGAAAAACAACAGCCTTTCCCCAAACTGAAGGATAGAGTCAAAGTACCTGCATGATGTTGGAGCTGTCTGTATTGTATTTTCACCATCTCCAGAGAAATGGGACTCAGCCTTGCTGTGGGATGGTCTGTATGTCAAATGTGTTGCTGATTGGTCAATAAATAAATCACTGAATTGTCAGTGGCCAGGCAGGAAGTATAGGTGGGACAAGGAGGAGAAAAAACTGGGAAGTGGAAGGCTGAGTCAGAGAGAGACTGCCAGCCGCCATGATGAGAAACAGCATGTGAAGATGCCGGTAAGCCACGAGCCACGTGGCAAGGTATAGATGAATGGAAATGGATTAATTTAAGCTGTAAGAACAGTTAGCAAGAAGCCTGCCACGGCCATACAGTTTGTAATCAATATAAGTCTCTGTGCTTACTTGGTCGGGTCTGAGTGGCTGTGGGGCTGGCAGGTGAGAGAGATTTGTCCTGACTGTGGGCCAGGCAGAAAAACTCAAGCTACACATCCTGGTTCACCCTGTCCTCCAGACCTTATCAACACCACAGCAGGTTTCTCATCTGACAACTCTGAACTACTTCCCTTCCCTCCTTCCTTCTTGCACTGGCTCGTACCACTCATCAGGCCTTTGCCTCACCATCCATATATTGAGCAATCCAACAATCAGCCTGTGCCTGAGGTTCAATAGACTAAGGTTCCAGGCAAGGTGTACAACACCCTCTGCATCCAGTGTCATGGACTTTCTGAGTGCCACTAAGCTCTCTGATCAGTTTACATTCTGAGTATTCTTGTAGTTCCATCCAAGTATATTGAACTGGTTTATGTCTCCTGTGACTGTGTTGAGCACTCTGCATACATGGCTTTCCTCCCTTGTCTCCACACTTTACTAAAGTCAGGAATGACTTTGCCTAGAAAGCTTTTTCTGATATTCTTCAGGCAGGATCAGAGTTCCCAGTTCATGTTAGTTCTTTCTATTATACCACTCATTCATTATACAATCCTCTTTTACATCCCTGTCTCACTCACCTACTAAAGTGTGAAAATGAAATGATAGTAGTGGGCAAGTTACCTTTGCATATCTACTGCAAGGAGTGACATGTGCCTGCTCAGATGCTCAATAAATTCTTGGGAAGTGGAAGAAACACAAGCTGACCTGATTTCTGTTTCTATCAGTTACATGGCCCAGGCCTACACTCCACATGGAAATCTGTTCTATTTTCATCCATTCAACCAACCATCCACCATTTATGTATCACCTATTTACTCACCTATCTATCAACTATCCACCCATATATCCACCATCCATCCTTCCATCCACCCACCTGTCCTTCCACTCACCCATCATTTATATATTCGTGAATCTATCTACTCATCTTACAATTATTTATCTATTTATCCATCTATTCATGTAGCCATTCATCATTTTATCCACCCATTCATCCATCCATCCATCCATCCATCCATCCATCCATCCATCCATCCCATCCACCAACCTTTGTCTTTGGGCTCCCATCCATATTGTCTTCCATGGCTGGTGAGGCACACACATTCAATAGAGTCATTGCAATTTCTAACTTTTATGTTAATAATGAAATGGACAAATTACTCGATTTTCTTGTTAGGTTGATTTTTGCTGGAAAGTTTTTGCTGCTCTCTACCTCTGGATGTTTTCACTGAGGCTCCCATGAGATTCTTTTCATGCACTAACTTTAGCTTATATAAGCAACTTATTCATTTGTTTATTTCTCAAGGAATGATAATTTATTGATATTTGTTTTTTCCAGTATAGAATTTGATGTTGTACTTTTTAAGTTTATTTAATATCCTACTATAAATGCATATAAAGTCTAGCATAAACAGTATTTTAGGAGTTAATACAAGAAAGTGAGTGTTGGTTAGGTTGGTAATGAATTAACTTCAACTTTTGTTGCAATGATTACTTTTCAGATGAGTTTTTAAATGGAAAAAGTTAGGTATCACCCACTGTGAAGCTAAAGGTGTTTGGTAGGCCATTGCAAGGAAACCTGTGATGTCTATGATCATGTGTTAGCTCAAATGCACCATTAAAGTGGCTTACTCAGTGCTTTCATTGACACCATCTGGTGTTTGTGGAGGACAGAGCATGGAATTAGCTCATATGGATGAAGAATTCAATTATCCACCACCCTCTGTCTTCTACAGTTACTAGCCATTGACTTTAAGCATCCCGTTTGCTTGATGTGTCTAGTAATACCCATGCTCTGCACAACCGTTCCTAATTTGTGAGGACAGCTCACACATGTGACAACTCTCTCCAGGCAAAATCGTATGCTTCTCTCTCTAAACTGAAATTATGGAATATATTATATTAATAGTCAATAATGTGTTGTCTCCCAAGTAGGCCCAACCACCCTTAGGTTATCCTTATGCTCTCAGCACTTACGTGGTGCCCAATACAGTTGTTATTCAATGAATGTTTGCTAAATGTTGGACTGTGTTGTTCAGAGGAAATGGGAAATGGGAATTCCTGGGGTAATGAATAAAGGCATTTTCTCTTTTAAGAAAACTCAGCCAGCAAAGTGAAGGTTGATTTGCCAAGTAGATGAATCAAACAGGAATTATTCAGTTTGGGAGTTTACACAACCTGGCATCTCCCTGTGAGTCAAAGCAATTCTGTTTACAAACATCACTTTTGATGTTTTCACAAATACTTGCCATTGTTTAGATGCAAGCACGCATACTTGACGGCAGAGTTTGGGGTGTTTTTAATTTTGGTTCTGCCACATATCTGCTGAATTCCCTTTGGTAAATGTTTTCTTTCTCTCCTTGGCTGTCAAATGGAACTAGTTTTCATTAATGGATATAAATTCATATTTAAATACCAAAATACATTAAGTTTAATAATAGTCATTTTTAAATGGTGGCACTTTACAAAGGTAGTGGGAGGATTGTGTTGCTAAAAATACCAAGTGGCTGATCATTGCATGGAAAAATCATATTTTTACACTCCCCCATTTCTCTAAGAATAAGTAAATTAATTTTACTATCAATGGCATGCACTTAACAATTAAATTATTTCCATAATAATGGTATCCACTTGATGACTGCTAAGTATTATTTCCTGGAGCCAAGTAAGGACAGTTTTCATGTGGGGCCTCACTGGTACCTTGAACAAACGCTATTTCGTTCTTTTATTTCTCATCTAAGTGATTGTTTTGAAAGATACATAAAGCCAAGTGGATGCTGGTTTGACTGAAATTTAATTTTTGAAGGGTGACTGTGAGGCTGGGCAAGCATGACTAGCAAGTGTATGGTCAGTGTCAAGAAATCATGGTGGGTTGGTTCTGGGCTAGGAACTTCAGCCTTGACCTATTAGAACTGAAGTCACAGCAGAGAGCAGTGTGGACTTAGATATTCAGGCTGCACTAGCAAATCTATCTTAGCGTTAGGAACAGTAGCCTTATTCACTGCACTTCATCTTTTTCTTTTTTTTTTTTAAAAAAATAAATTTCTACTATCAAAATATACTTCAAAGATAATCACAAGATGTGTGTGTGCTTTAAGAAAATTAAATAGAAGTGGTATGTGTGTTTGAATAGGACGCCGCTCTTCTCTGCCTAATGATGGGCAGGCGTTAGCCTGGACCATTACCCAGAATAACACATTCTAGCCAGGCAATTATCATAAAAGGAGACTGAATTCTCAAATTCACCACACGTCTCCCTCATCATAAAAAATGGCCTTTACCTCTCAGACGCTGAGGCTGAGGTGGATCAAAGAAAAGTTTTCTTTTGTTCTTATTGCATCCTCTCTTTTGTGGCCTTTTCTTGAATAATGACGTTAATAATTCAGTTTCCACTCCCTTCAATTGTGACACATTTTGACTTTTCAAGAATATATAAAAATATAAGTTATGACTTCAAGACCTTCGTTTCTTTAGACTGTTCTGAACATGACCGATATAAATCTGTTCTTTCCAATCTATCCTCAATGTGCCTGGTGTGCCTGCAACTACATCCACTTTATCTCTGCTTTAACTCTCTCGCAGTGATATCAGGAATTATGAGATCTGCTTCAATTCTGTTGCTATTCTTTCCTCTACTTATGTAGAAGCAGCAAATTGGATATTTCTGCTGAATCCTTTAGTGAGAATTTTCACTGTCTATTGTTCTTTGGATGGCATTTCTTAAAGCTTGTTTCAGACGCCTGGGATTCTCCACATTCGCCTTCATTTGTGAAAACCTTTAACGGACGTTTGCCGAGGGCCACTCATCGCCAGCCTTCCCCACACCACGCTCAGCGCATGCCCATACTTTTAAGATCATTTGTTTATTCTTAAAACCCTGCCAATCCTGCTTAAACCACACACTTTTTAAATCCCTGCCCGACCACACTGGTCCTGGGAGGCCTTTAATAAAGGAACAATTAATGGTGGCCAAGTTTCACTGATAGCTGTGCTTGTTTTCTGTCCTTCAGTTCATTAATTCAATTCAATTCAACATGTATTTATTAACTTTCCCTATAATGAATTTTTTTAAAACTTACATTATACTTTCAAAGGTCATGCTGTGGGGGAATTCAATTTTACAGCAATGGTTTGAACCCAGGCAGCTGGTTGAAATTTGATGTTCTTCAGCATTATACGGAGAGATAGGAATCTTTAAACAGATAGAAACAATTTCCTTGTTTACTTAAAACAGGCTTTTTAAAAAATGAGTCCCCACTACAGACAGAGCATGTGATACAAAGTGTCTGCTGAGAATGAATCTTGGTTCATTTGTCTTATGCAGTTTCCACCCGCAAACACAGGAAGCAAGTGTGTACTTAAATGCTACTAGACACCACTTTTCAAAATAGTTTTCATCCCACTCTTTACTTGAGTAACTGAGAAAAGTACCTTACACTTTTAAATTAGCAAGTTTTTAATCCAAGAATTAAGGCCATGGCTTAGGAAGGAAGCAGGTGCATGGTTTATCTACCCAGTAGCTGACTAAAATGTATAGGAATTACTTAGCATCTTTTAGAATTGATAGAGAAAAGGAGATCAAAAGGTACATCATACAATTAATTCTAAGACCTCATATGCCTTGGGAACATGTCACCCTGTGAAGGTTATGTTTCATAAGTTGTTATAAGGTAATGGGACAGTCAGGTTCAGATTTACTAAGAATGTTATGCTCAAACTTCAGGGGTTATTAGTCCCATCCAAAACAGAACACTGTGATTAATAGTGTCATGTAAACTTTGCCTACATCAATGGTAAAATAGTTTCAGATGGTCTATCCAAATATGCTTCATTTTGAGAGGTTATGAAATGTGTCTTATGATTTGAGCAGAAAGTGTTGCACTGTGAGACTCTTTAAATACTTAATCATAAGCCTGATCTAGCTTGTCTCACTGTGGGGGTGGGGCATTCATAATCACCCAAGCCAATTTAAAGCATTTTTGATTGATTACAATTTGAGATACAATTTTTTTTTCCTTTCTAAACCTCTCGGTTTCTCAAATCAGCAAATCCCATTTTAGACTAAAATTTAGTGCCGTTTATGGAACAAGAGACAAACAACTATTTAACTAACTTATACCTCCTCATGGTAGGCAGCATCCCAAACCCTTTTACTCAGCAGTTATAGAAGTCCATATAAGTTTTTCAAAGCTAAATGACTTTAGTAGATTTGACTTTCTTCTTTAAATAGCCGGCAGACAATGTTCAGAATGGGCCACTAAATTTCTGTGTAACAAGATAAATGTTTCTAATATCAATAGCTTTTATCTTGATTTTTTTTGTGTGTGTGTGTGTGTTACTCAGAAATGTTCCCGGTCGAAAACAACTCTTAAAAACACTCTTATAGCAATGGCCTATCTTCGCAGATGAATGTTTGTAGTTGATTTGGGAACAATCTGAAAATAAAGGCCAACAGCCAAAATCAATCCTTTGCCTTGACAGTTCAAGAGACCAAAGTCTCCTACTGGAATGTAGAGAGAGTGGGAGAACTTGCCTTCCCAGACGATTCTTTGTGGAAACACTAAATGGTTTCTTGCCTCATAATGATTTTGTAATAATGTAATATCAAGCTAAAGTAAATAGTTTTTAAATAGCTACTCATAAACCCTTGTAAACTCTCTGTAGCTCTGTTTGTGAAGGCAGAGTGTAGCTAATTAGCTTGTAAGGCTTCAAGTGTGACACAAACCCTATAACATGAAGTAACAATGTACACCGCCAACCAGGTCAGAAACCACACACAGGACCCAAAGTGAGAACACATCACAGAGAGACAGAACAGGTGACAGACACCAGAGCCACACCCATGCCTGTGGCCCAGAAGCGACTGGTTGTGTTTCTGTGACAATGCAGAAATCTAGGTTGATGGAAAAAGTACCCAGACATACTTTGTAAATGTATGTGGATACTGACCTGGACTTGTGACAGGACTAGAGGTAGTAGGCTCAATAATTTCTACAAAAAGGGAAAAGGAAAGAAAAGAAAAACATTGTGTGTATTAATCATACATAGAGACAAACACCCATGAAGACAATCAGCAAACATGCAACAGGTACTCAGCAGGACTTTGATGTGCAACTTCCCTGAGTGCAGAACAACTGACAAAACCTTGTGTCTGAGGCTTACAAAGGCCCTCTGATGCATGTGCTGTCAGGCCATTTCCTGTGCTGAGCTAACATCCAGGAGACATTTCTAGTTCACTTTACAGAATCACGTTTACCATGCCAAGGTTCAGGACCTGCCCTTAGAGTTTTCAGGCAATGAAGTTTGAAGGCTTTTCTTCTACTAAAATGCTAAAAATGACACACACACATGTCATGTTCTGACAGGGGACACTGGTTCCTATTCAGCGTTCGGTCAAGATTTGCTTGGCATGAGCTAAAAACTCAAGTCATGGGAAATTTCCAAATGATCCCAGCTTGTCGTTTTAAAGATTAAACCTCATCATTTACAAGCAAAGAACATGACTACCTAGCTGCCCAGTCATGTCTGCATTTATGTTTTGGTGCAAAAAGTAGGCATTTATACACATACCTGCTGTGGGATGTCTTGTATGCTGTAAATATATGTTGCTATGATTGATTGATAAATAAAACGCTGATTGGCCAGTAGCCAAGTAGGAAGGATAGTGTAGGCAGGACAAGGAGGAGGAGAATTCTGGGAGGTAGAAGGCTGAGGCAGGGAGATGCTGCCAGCCACGGCCATGAAAAGGAAGATGTAAAGTACTGGTAAGCCATGAGCCATGTGGCAACTTATAGATTAATAGATATGGGTTAATTTAAGATATAAGAACTAGATAGCAAGAAGCCTCAGCCATTAGGCCAAACAGTTTAAATAATATAAGCATCTGTGTGTTTATTTTATAAGTGGGCTGTTGGACTACTGGGGCTTGGTGGGACCCAGAGAGAAACTCTCCAGCTACACATACCCATTGTGGTGGTCAGTGCTGTCCACTTGATTCAAACCAGAAGGGAAGGGAATCTTAGTGAGGGATTGTCTAGATTAAGTTGCTTGTAGGCATGCCTATTGCTATGGTCTTAATCACATTAATTGAGGCAGTAAGACATGCCTACTGTGGGTAGTACCATTCCCTAGACAGTGGATCCTGAACTGTATAAGAGTAGAGAATCTGAGCTGAGCACTAGCAGGCATGCATTGATCTATGGCTCTCCTGCTCTTGACCATGGATGTGTTTAGCTCCTTCAAATTCTTACCACCTTGACTTCACCTTCATAGACTATAATCTGGAATTGTGGACCAAATAAATCCCCTAACCCTTGAGTTGTTTTTGTCAGCATTTTATCACAGCAACGGAAAACAAGAATAAGACACCCATACAATATGCACATACACATAAAACACATACACAATCAGAGTGCCTGAATCCCATGGTCCTGCTGCCGGATGCACAGATAGATTAGCAATGCAACCTTCTTGCAAGTGGCTAACAAACTGTATAGCATTATAATCATTGCTATACCTTCATTCTAGATTTTCCTCTTTTTTTAAATAAATATTTTTATTTTATAATTAATTAAATTTTACATATCAGCCACAGATTCCCCTGACCTGTCCTTGGTACATGAACTGGCTTTTTGGAACGTAGGGCCTATGCTGAGACACTTTGCTCAGCCTTGGTGCAGGGAGGAGGGGACTGGACCTGCCTCAACTGCATCTACCAGGCTGGGCTGACTCTCCAGGGGAAACCTTGGCTTGGAGGAGGTGGAAATGGGGGGTGGGTTGGGGGAAGGCTGGAGGGTAGATTTTCCTTTTTTAATCTTCTTTTGAAGAAAGTCTTTTCAGTTGGCATGTGTTGGTGATAATGAAAATAGTTATTCAAAGGTCAGTACTGTCACTGGTAATCTAAATGATAGCAATAGATCCTTAGCGACTATTGCTAATGAGGCAGAACTCAAATATTAGGACATCTTGCATTTTTGAGGAACTGTGGCCTGAGGAATCAGGCATGTTTTATTTCCATCACAGAACTTGGTCATCACAAGTTTTCCACAGTATCAAGAAGACAGCACTAACGTTCAGCTGAAGACATCGAAAGTAACTGTGAGAGTAAAAGCAGAGACCGCATTCAAGACCTTATAGCTGAGAACAGTTGTGAAGGGCCCATGACAAATGCTGCTGAGCAGAGGAAAAGTAGTGTCTGAGCATGCATGTGTGGGTATATGCATACGTGTGTATAGGTGTGTGTATTTAATATACATGTGTGTATGTATCTGTGTGTGCAAATGCATGCATGTGTGTATTTGTGTGTGTGTTTGATCTGCCACTGTTTGTGGACTGTCTTTTTCTTATAGGGCAAAGCAAACCAATCTGCAATTCCATTCACAGCAAGCACATTAAAATGGACAATTTCTACTAGTCTATTTTGACTGTTAGTTTTAATAATAAAAACCTCATGTGGCAGGAGCTACAAAGTCAGCCTTCCAAAGAAAACATTTTTGAGGTTTAGTTACTTGAATAAACCTAGTATGTGTTTGCCCCATGAGCAGGGTGATTCTCCCAGGCCATGGGCCATTTTCTGTTTCTGGGCCAATAGATCCTACAAGAAATTCAGACAGCTAAAGCAGATGACAACCAGATTTGGGAGTGTTCACACCCTTCACCAGAGGTGTTCTCAGATGGTGAAAGATCATAAGCTACAGTTAAAGTGTGGAATTCTAGCCATCTGTCTGACAGTGGGAGCCATAGTATTGAGAAGTTTTGAAAAATAAGAATATTTAACAATTTCATTAAAATTCTATTGATCATAGAAATTAACAAAATCTTACATAAAAATCATAATAGAGGAAAGATGTTCTAGGGGAGATTGCTTTTTAGGTGATATGATAAAAATTAGAATATTTTCATGATTATTATGCTTTTAAATTTAAAATATTCTCCTATGACATCTTGGAAATGTTAGTTTAATGCATTAAAATAAATTCATCAATAGAAACTTACTGTATACACTCAGATGAAAGAATTCTTTAGGTCAAGAGATAAGGCAAATATTACATGGGTCAGACAACAGGCCTAAAGGAGTCTTCATGGGCAAACTGCATGCAGTGAGACAGTAAAGAGGATTCCGTGTTCAGTGATTTGGTCAAGTGAGCTTCACTTTCTCTCTTGTTCTGAGTGTGCAACGCTGATCTGTAAATTCACTGAGAAAGACTAATGACAGACACACAGCAAAGACTTCATCTCAATGCGAGGATGGAAGAAACAAAGAGCTACTGAACCCCTCTTTGCCATGTTTGCCTGTGTAGAGCTAAACTGCTTATGTAAAGCCACATTGTCTCACAGAGTGGGTGGTCAAAGAACAGAGGAATTTAGTACACAAAAAAAAGTGCTGCAGGCCAGCTCTACACTGTGGATTCTGCTTCACAGCCAATTTGAGATTTGTTTGTTCTCAAATAGAGTCATACAAGTTAGATTCCCTTCTGAGGTGAGTTTATGAAAAAAAATATAAACAGAGAATTTAGTTGAGTGTAAAAATCTAGAGGTCACATGTATGTGTGGGCATCATAAAACCAAAGAGAAACCAGGGTGAGACAAAGTGCTAGGAGAGGGAAACCATGGTGCCCAGTCTGCGGCAGGTGAGACCTTGGGTAGTTCCTAGGTGTGAGAAAGTCCGTGAGTTACAAAAGACTCAGCTCAGCTAAAAACAGTTCTCTCACCTGCCTCCTCTGCTGTGTGAGGACCAAAAGTTAATGAAACTCTGAGCCCAACTGTATCATTTGTGAAATTTACCTAAAAGTCCCTGTTTTGTAGGTTGTCGAAGATGACAATGGGCACTGCATAAACGGCCAAGCAAGGTGGGCAGGGTGGGGAATGTGTTACTGTTAGAAAGGAGTGGGGAAATGACTGGGAATAAGTAAAGTGTTTTGAAGTTCTGGAACTTAGGGGAATGTATTTGCTACACAGAAGACAAGATGGAGAATCTGAGCTGTGAGAACTACATAAATATAGTCTACTCAGAAAGTATGTAGGTGTTACTATTCCTAATTAAGCCAATGGACCTGGGCATTTTAAAAGTTTTGACTGAGGTAAAGTTTACATTATAAATTTAGAGATCAAGATCTAATAATTGTTTTTTAAAAAAGAAACGTATACTTTAACCCTAAAATGGACGTTTTGTGTCAAGTTATAGGCATACATTTCAACACATATAAAAATGATTCAAAATGATACTCTCAGCTGAGTGGTGGTGGCACATGCCTTTAATCCCAGCTCTTGAGAGGCAGAGCCAGGCGGATCTCTGTGAGTTTGAGGCCAGCCTGGTCTACAGAGCGAGATTCAGGACAGGCACTAAAACTGCACAGAGAAACCCTGTCTCAAAAACCAAACCAACCAACCAACCAAACAAAAAACCTGATATTCTCTAGTTTATGATAACTAGCTGCTGTTTTTAAAAGGGAAACAATAGTTTAGAAAATCTTGATGAGTAATAGTTGAATTGACTACCTCTACTAAATCTATATTCAATAGATTTCCTTATGGACCATTGATTCAATATTTCAGCAATTATTTATTCTGTATCTGTTATAGCAACAGTAATTACTGTTTTATTAATTAAAATTGGAAAAATTATAAATTCTTAGCATAGAACAGGCATAAGTACTTGACATGTAGTATCACATTCCACTCTCCCAACATTCCTGGGCAGATGCTGTCCCAGGTGCATACCCAGGTGAGGAAAAGGAGCTTAGAGAGGTTAAAAGTCGGGTCATAGTCAGGACCTAATGAGATGGAGACAGGAGACATTGTGTCTTGGTTTTCTGTTTGCAACATTCAGCTGCATCTGTAATTACTGCAGTAGAACATTCAAAGCAAGGGTTAGGGCCTTTGTACCAATGACTTTTGTTCACCAACCCGGAAAACACGCAGATTCACCCCCTGCCATTTCAGAAGGCTTCTATAATAGATTTTATTTTATTTTATTTTTTTTAACCAACAGAAGGATTTACCACGATTTTCCTTTTTACAGTTGCTGAGGCTTGTACAGTTGGTGTAAGGCTCAGCGCCATAGAAAGAATGTTCAGCTAGTGTAGAGAATGTTATCAAAACAGAAGCACAGGGCTGAGTAAGGCCTTTGCACTTACAAGCCTCCACTCAGCTAACAGTGGTTTACAGAGAGTGCTTAGCTTTCAAGAATGTCGCTGTTTTTATGGGGATCAGATGGGAGCCACCATTCTGCATCTTAGTCATCAACTTGTGAGCAGAGAAATACCTTTCTCAAGGTGTAGAGTGCACTCTCCTGATGAGCCGCAGAGGCCCCAAGAGTCTTCTTTTAGCTCATTAGCTGCGGAGTGAGCCTGGGAGGGTTAAGGTCTGCATGTATCATCAAAGTCATTGAGAAACTATGGGATCGGCTGTGGCAGAGGGACAGTTTTGATTGTACTTAAAACAGGGTGAAGAAAAGTTCACCCAGACAGACAGTTTAGACAGTTATGTGGAAAATAAGACATGATATAAAAACAGGAAAATTTTCTTTATTAAATGTAATTTTGTTCAGGACAAGAAGAAATCTTAATTAAGAAAGCACAGAGAACCAGTGAGCCACTGACAATGAACCTTTCTGTAGACTATGCTAATTATTGTTCACTACATGGCCTGGTACCAGATTCTCTGGTACCTTCATGTCTACTTATTTCGATCCTAGGATGTTATTTTATGCTTATACTGTGATGTAGTGGTGATATGTGTGTGTGCTATTTTTTGGACTGTGGAGAGATAACAAGACAGAGCTACAGAGACAAGGCAGAAATTAATCCTTTTGGTTGCCATGGTTTCACTGAAAGATCTGATTGCTGTTCACTGTGGTGCTGAGGCAGTAGGATGAAGAGCATGCAGCTCTGCCTCAGCCAAGGTTAGCACTGACTACAGAAGACAGGCTCTAAGCTGGACACAGAAGACCGAACAACCATCAGGACCCAATGTGAGCTCTGGGATTTCCCCTTTACACACACGTCTGTAAAACATCAGCAGGCTTGATGGAGAAGCAGAGGTAGTGTTGGAGCCACGTCTTTGCCTCCGAAAAGAAATGCATGAGTGATCCACATTCACGTGGCATAGCTGATGCCCGATGGCAGGAGCCTCTTTCCAGTACAGACTACAGTTTCCAGGCAGCCGGGAGATGTAGCTTTCATCTCTGGAACTCTGAGGGTGCGACACCACGCCAGCTCTGCATTGCACAGTTCTGATATATCAATACCAGCTTTTAATAGCTGGCCTACCTATTTCCCCAGGTGGCTTTGTTTCTAACTCAAGGTAACTAAGGATGGACATTTGAGGGAACTGACCTATAGCCAAGTCCTAGATCCAGCACTCAGATGCTTCCACTGTAGGTTTGCATATTTACAAGCACAGGTGGAGCCATTTTCCACCCAGCCTCAGTGGGAAAAGTAAACAAGAGCAAACACAAGCCACATAGCACATTGACTGCAAATAGTTATGTCATTATAAATGGTAGTTTATGTGTTTACTTCCTGTGTGTGTGTACGTGTGTGTGTGTGTGTGTGTGTGTGTGTGTGTGTGTGTGTGTGTGTGTGTGTAGTATGCATGCCAGTGTATGCATGAGTGCAAACAGGTGCATGTGTATGGAACTTTGGGATGGATGTCAAGTGTCTTCCTCAACCGTGCTCCACCTTATGTATTGAAGCAGAGACTCTCACTGGACTTGTAGCTTGCCAGTTCAGCTCATAGCATAGCTGTCTCTGTCTCCAGAGTGACAGGGTTATAGACAGTCACTGTGTCAATCTGGATTTTATGTAGACTCTGGGGATCTGAACTCCTGTGGTCCTCATGCTTGCTGAGCCATCTCTCCAGCCCCTTAGGTTATTATTTCTAAAATTCAAATGATAATAGATATCCTTAAAATCATTGTAGCACTATTAACACTTTACGTTGTTATAAATGAGTTGCACACAAATTCAAACTTAAAAGTTCTTTTTCCCAAGAAAACAATTTCTATTAATGAAAGACAAAGACTATTTCATTCCAAATATCGCCAAAGTAACAAAGCCTCTGTGTTACTATCAGCTGCACTCAGCCACCAGAGTTTCATTATAGCTTCACACACACACACACACACACACACACACACACACACACACACACACACACACCCGGGATGGGGGGAGTGTTCCCTGAGATTTAAAAGGAATATTGACACTGAAATCAGCACAGAAAATTGGGTTGCAAAGGAATATAATTCTTTCTAATCTAGAAGAAATCGGAGAGAATTTCTTTTCCATAAAACTTATTTGACAGTAACTGTGGAAGCCAGCAAAAATCCTTCTGCAGACAGGCCTTCCAGCAATGGAGCTCAGCTGAGGCCCTGCAAACGCAGCAGGGTCCTTATCACTCCTCCCTGCAGAGTCCAGGCTGTACTGGGCACTGACTGCATCCTTCCCCTGTATTCTGTCTCTGACAGCTAATAACCAGTAGTCTTTGTGGTGTGTACTAATGAACAAAGGCTGCAGATGGAGCCAGATGACAGTCATCTGCTCACACGGGAGATCAGACCTGGTACACAAAACTCTGAACCCTTATCTCAGCGCTCATCCAGCTCCCTTTGTAGTGACTGGTTGGTTGGCTACTTGGTGTTCTACTGGATGTGTGGGAAGACACAGCCTTGGAGGGGAATGTTCTCCCCATTGTACCTTCCTGTGTGCTATTACAGAGCAAACTGAACTTTGGTGGAATTAAAAACTATTCTTGATGCCATGTCAGCCTTATCTATTCAGACTTCTTCCCATTTACATCCCCCCAAATCTTACATTCTGGGCTGTCACTAGGTAGAAGACAATAATGATTGCAATCTTTGGTACACAATATACATGCAATCCATTACATTAACTATCTTTAAGATGTCCATCATGTGCCAGGGACTGTACTCAGATCTTTAGAGAGATTATCTTGTTTTTACAATCACCTTATAAGGTAAGATGTTATTTTTCCTTCTTTGCAGCTGGGTAAACTTATGTTCAGAGGAGTTTAATCTACCCAGTTTCACCATTGTGGCATAAAGTAAGCAGATAGAATGTGTTTTTCTTCTTTATGTGGGGTGACAAGACAAGGATCAAAGCATGTGTGACTTGGCCAATTATGCTAAGCAAGTGAGCATGCAAGATACACTCATACACAGAAACATCCATGCAAGACACCACACAAGCAGCTGAATCACAGGCACAGACAGATGCTTGGCTAATGAGGACAGACGAGTTGCTGAATGAAGGGTGCTTGGACAGTACTTACTGCCAAGTGCACAGACTCCCTCCTAACATAAATTTTATTTTTTACCACCTATGACCTCTCGATACATTTGAATCAAAGCTGATGTTAATTTAGCAAAATACACACTATTAAATGGTTCAGGAAAAAATGAACATTAGGAAAATATCATTTACCTAAAGGATATATGGTTGAAATATTTAACAACACAGGAGAGGAGAGTCAGTCTGTGGTTAGAGGAACCTTGATGAGTCTCCAGTTTGGGCGGAAACTGTACAGAAAAAGTTGGTTCAACAGTTGCAGCCTCAACAGGTACACCCACTAGGAAAAGGGGATTTTCGACACCCACAGTGGTAAAGAACCTGCTTTAAGGGATTCTGGATATCAGTTCAGTCTGTATGGTGATGTCTTTCAAGCATTAAGACTTGAGTTTGAACCCCAAATCTACACATGAAGTTGGGTATGGTGGTGTGTACTGGCAACCCCAGTGCCAGGGGCCATTGAGCCAACCTATCAGCGAGTTCCAGGCTTGAGAGAGACCCTGTTTAAAAAATTTGAGGTTGATACAGAAAAAGATGGGAGGAGGGTAAAGGGGAATGATAGGACACAAGTGATCTGACAGAAGATGGGAGAAGTGGGTATTTAGGGAAAAGGGAGAGAAGTACATATAGAATAAGGAGGGATGGATAAAATAACAGTAAGGACATCTGAGAAAGTCACAAGGAATCATCTATTAACTATTAGCAAAGCAAAAGAAAACAACAATAAGAACAACAAAATTAACCCTATAATATGTGTAACTTGACATGTAAATGCATATTTATAGTTTTAATGACATCTGGGCCACCAGTGCTCCCTACAAGAGCCAAAACCCACCTAACAAAACCCCGATAGCAGACTTGAGAAGCCCTCTTTTGAGTTGTTGGTCAGAGTTGTCCATGAGACCCTAAAAACATACAGCCTATTGCTGTAGCCCTTGGTTACTCCTCAGAGGCAGAAGGTAAGTCCCTATTGATGAAGACATTTCAGAAACAGGGCCCAGAAGCCCCTGAGCCAGATCTGACCTGAATGCCTTCTTCCTGAGGACTAGCTTTCATAGTACTAGAAAATTCCATGCGAGCTTTCAAAGGATTGGGGCAATGACAGTTCTACCCATCCATGATTCCTATAAGCCACATCAATGAGCAGCATGGCACAACAACCTTAAAGGTTCAGGATTTGCACCCATATCTTGGCAGTAACCAACTGCTCTCTAATTGGATTTAGGGCTAACTCAACAGGAGGAAAACCATACCTAGTACCCAAAACCTAGCTAACTACTCAGTGCTAATGAAATCAGGGTTGTTGGAGGGGAATCTACAACCACTAACTTACTAAGCCAGCATAATCCCCAACAGCAATCTATAAATGTATAGTCTTCACCCCCAACAAGAAAACTTCTCTTTGCAACAGAGACCACTACAGAAAACAATAACCAATCAAAATGCAGAGTTGTGGAACCCAGTCCCAATGGATATACATACAAAACATTCCCATACCTAAGGCTCAGGGAACATTCTGGAAGAGGGGGCAGAGAGATTGTAAAAGCCAGAGGATGAGGAAGTTTGCTGTGAAACTATGTCTCCTACAGAAATCAGAAGTCTCCCCAGCATGTCCATCCAAACCTGAGCTCAGCAAGGACAACAACAGGCATGACCAAGTGGACAGAGAAAAGCCAACAAGGCTGCAACCACAGAGAACGAGGTAACTGAGGGAAGCTGGGACCGAGGGAGGTGGTCTTCTCCAAAGAAGAGCACTCTTGTTGATTATCCAGCACCAAATTATCAGCCCTCAAAGCACTTACACAAGGAAAATTTTACAGGAATTTTTTAGGAATTATTTAGGAACACATATGTACATACATTTATACTTCCATACATGCAATAACAATTATTAAAAAGACAAGGCTATGAATTTGAAGGAGAGTGGTGGGGGTTATACACAAGGACTTGGAGAGAGAAAAGGGAAAGGAGGAACGTTGTGATTAAATTACAATCTCACACACAAAAAAAGGAAAACAATCAAGGTGGGCAGTTCCTGAAGAATGACACTGAGATTAACCTTTGGCTGCCACATGCACATAAACACACATGCCTGGGCATATACACACACAAGCCCCTGCGCACACATGTACCCTTGCATTCACCTGTGTGCGCGCACGCGCATGCACACACACACACACACACACACACACACACACACACACACACACACACACACAGAAACTGCTTTGACTTCTTATAAGATCTAAGATCTCATGGATGGTATTTTGGTTGTGAGCCTAGTCTTTTAGTGGCTGAGCCATCTCTCCAGCCCAGTCTCAGGGTATTCTAAACATTACATTTAATTTATCCACTTGTCCTCAGGCCCCAGGAGTTTAATTTTGTGTGCATAAGAAAAACTTGCTTCTTTGAAATACGTACTTTGGGTAAGAATAAATCATAACTGATATTTTGCTCCAGTAAATTATTTCTGAGATGATTAAAGGTCCTGGAATTTATGGCTTCTTCTTGAAAGGATCCAGACCAGCAAAAATGTAGCAGTGCTGTATTTGACGGAGCTTGGTTCTTAGGGTCCAGCTTGTCTGAGCTCAAGTGTGTTGTCTGTGGGTCCCTATAGTAGCTTTGCAGTTAGGTCAAGTTTATGTTCAATCTTTATGCCTCCCCCACATTATCTGCCTTTTCTCTGTTATAACAAATCATTTTATAATTAACTGAAGGAGAATGGAAAAATTATGGTATGGTCAGAGCAGCAATTATCTCGGCTAGATGTTACCATTAGAATTTGCAAAGTAAAAACTGATTTATTCAGGTCTTTACTTTTAAAAGGCTCTTAAGAGAAGCTCACATATATGTATATGGTGGCACACATGTGTTCCCATCCATCTAATAAGTAGTCATCAAGTATTACTGTGTCCTAGGAATATTTTAGCCCCTGAGATTGTGGAGCTAAGTTCCTGGCTTTATGAAGTTTACATTTTGTGAGAAACAGAATAATAAAAGCCAAAGTGATAACATATGCATAGGATTTCAGGTACACAGAACATGGTTACCTTCCACACTGGTGGAGAGGTGCATGCACAGTGTGCTGGTGCAATATAAGTGAAAGAGAACACACTACCCTGTAGTTAGATATTTTCCAGAGTCACTGGGTCAGTGGGTCAGCAGAGTCCTGGACCTTCATCCACTGTTCTTCCAGGACCTGGGAGGAACCAATGGCATTGTGGAGAGGGGTAGTGAACTCATTGGCCCTGTTTACCAAGGGGACTGGCACTAGTTGAGTGCTCACAGTTAGGGTTATGTGGCTGAGTAGCATCCTGCACATGTGTCCTCTTCCTTTCTGTTGCCGCCAGCCCAGGAATGGGGAGATAGTGTTCCTAATTCATTCCTGGGGCTTTCTGAATGTACAAGATGTAACTGCATCTGCCCGAACCTCACTATTATCATTTGTCAGAGGAATTGGTGGGATCAGAAGAGCCTCTAAAATACCTTTGGCACATTACTGATCAAATAGCATGTTGCCTCCTGCCTCTCAGTACCCCATACACTCCAGAGCTCTTACCAGTGCAGAATAGCTGAAGCCCAACTTTTCAGTAGGTCTGAATAACACCCAACCAGCATGAGTCTGCCTTCTGCTCTCTCTCAGTGCAGACAAGCATACTATTCAAACACAGACACTATGATATAGGAGGATCAGTTTGGAAAAGTTTCCCTAACCTGTGGCCTCTTACCCTGGAGTGCCCTGAAGCCATTTCCCACAGTTCTGACTGAAGACAATTATGTCACTGCTTTATTCTTTTCACTTGGTGCCTTTCTCTTTATGGAGATCAGAGGACGAGTCCTAGGCACTTCTCTAGCAGTGTTGGGACGATGTGCATTGAAAGGAACAGAGATCCAAAGTCTCTGTGGCCATGTACACTCCCACCCCCACACCTTAGTCACCCTACTGCCTGGGGACTTTGTTGTTTTTCCTTAACTAAGCCAAGAGAACAGCTCTCCTTGACAGACCTGGCTCCTGCATGCTGTGTTATGGCCCCATTGCTTCAACAAGAGCCCCAGGAGGCCTGGAGTGATACAAACCTGCCAGCTTGTCCTGTTCCCAGGGTTCCTCCTGGAATCTCTCCTTCTCTTGGCTCACAGACACTTTCCATGATGGAGCCGAACTTTCTGCTCTGAACCTATGCGTCCTTGTATCCTGTCTTCGGTAAGAGAGTTCACCACCCAGTCTCACACTGGCCAAGAACTAGACTTGCTTTTCACAGTGGAAAGGGCATCTGGAATATTGGGTTTATTATGATTTACAGCACTACGGGGTATGGCCCATGATTCAGGAAGAGACTATATTCACTGTCAGGAAGCAGAGACCACTTGAATACTTGTGATCAATTCAGTGGCTTCTTTTTATTCTCTGGAACACTATGGAATGGTACCACATGTAAGGCTGGGTTTTCATACAGTAATCAACCTAATCTAGATAATTCCATACAGACATGCTCAGAAAGTTAAGTCTAAGTTGATTCTAAATCCCATTAATTTGACAGTCAAGATTAGCCATCACATCGGCCATAAGCTGACTTGTCATGCACTACCATAAGACAATACCTCACCACAAACTCCAAATACCTCATAATACCTCACCACAGACCCCAAAACAAGACCAACCTCCCATGGACTAGAACTTCTAAAACTGTGAGTCAAAATAGCCTCTTTTCTTTGAAAGATGATTATCTCCCGTGTCCGTTGTCATGGAAACCTGACTAACATGTACTAACCACATGTTTGAAAATCATTATCTCATTTCCATTTATAAAATGGCATTTCAGTACATATATGTCTGCATACTTATCTATCTACCTATCTAGAATCATTTTAAACAAAATTACAAAATTACAGCTGTCATGTTATATAATGAAATGCATCTGTACATTTGTCCAAAAATTAAAGACCTGCCTTGCAAACAACTATCAACATTGCACCTAACACAATAAACAATAATTTCCTAATTTATAATACTAATACATATTGTTTGTCCCCTAATTATATTTTATAGATTTTTTTAAACAGGGCAATCCTGTTTACAATTTTTAATGGATGGCATAAGCTTAGTGTAACTTGCTTTTCACACTGTATTTTGCACTGTATCGGGTAGATCCAGAACCTGAAATATCACTTAGGATTGTGAGAGTACATATAAATGTACAAACAAAATGGGATGGATCTGCCAAGAAGGAGTAACAAAAGAAGGGCTGGAATTCACAAGGTCACAGTCTGAGGATCTGATCCTTTCAAAATCGTAAGCCTAGAAAGATTAAACCAACCATAAAACAAAAATGCTCACACGTGGTACCACCTCTCCTTCACACTCCATGAGTGGTCCTAGGTGTTCTAATCAGATGTTAAGTGAAGCAGGCACACTATGACTGCTTAAAAAAATAATTTCTTCTCTTCGCCATCCCCCACCCCATCCAGGATTCAATTAGTCCAATTCAGTCAGCTCCTGCCAGACCCCACACCCTGGATGTGGGACCTCCTCCTGTTAACACAACTGCCCTGGAGGTGCGCTGAGAATATGAGATAGAAACAACAGTAGAAGGGGGCCATAGTTACAGTATGAAAAGGAACTGGGAATAAATGGAACACAATTAAAAGTAATTCCCACTATTTGGAAAAAAACTATGATGATTCTTAAAATGCCATTTATTTCTAGTTCTGAACATTTATTTTTATTCCTTAGTCATCTATAGTTCTACATCCCAAATGATACCTGGAGATGGCTGCACATTCAGCCTGTTGTAGAAAAACTGGATCTAGGTCACAGAGGAAAGATACAAAGATTGGTATACTGTAGTGTGTGTGTGTGTGTGTGTGTGTGTGTGTGTGTGCACATGCTATATCATTCAGCTACTGTGCTAGGTGTCACATTTTAGTTACTCATTACCAAATCAAGCATTTTAGACAGTTATATAGAAAAATGAAGGGCCTTGGAAAATAAGACTATTTTTTGTTGTTGTTTCCTAATGTAATTTTGCCCAGGACAAGAAAAAAAATCTATTAAAGCAAAGTAATGAGGAAATAGTTTTCTGTGTGTGTGTGTGTGTGTGTGTGTGTGTGTGTGTGTGTGTGTGTGTGTACACGCACACACCTATGAAGGCTAGAGGTCAATGATGGGTGCTATTTCTCATCACCTGTTTCTTTGAGACAGGGGTTTTCATTGGTCTGAAATTTGCCAACCAACCTTGCCTGGCTTGCAAGTTCCAGGAACCTGTCTATTCCCACATCCCCTGTGCTGTGATATAAGTCTTCATGTCTTGCTCTTCAATGTGGGTGCAACTGATCGTACTCAGTTTCTCACATCTTCATAGCAAACACTTTTCCAGCTGAGCCAACATCCCAGCCTATAACCTCATTTTCATGAGTAGCGCACTGCCTTCATTCTGTACAATTCCCCATTCCTCCTCCATTGCTCCTCCCGCTCCTCCCTTCCTCTCTTTAATTTTCTTCTCTTGTTCTCTCTTGTCTTTATCTCTTTCTTTAGTAATATTCTTATTTCTACTTAAAATTTTATGTGGGTTGTAATGCTTTGCAGAAACTCTCTCATGATGAATCTGTCCATATTCACATTTCATGTGGAGGAGATGAGTGGCATGGAACAGGGAAGTCCAGACCCTGGAGAAAAAAGCCTGAGCTGTACACAGAGGCCAGTGCAGCAAGTTCTCGTGTCACAGTGGATAAGGATGGGATTTCTGTCACTTCTCCATGGACACATTTTTCATTTTGTATTCTGACCATGCATCTGAGTCTGGTTTCATTTGTTGTGCTCCTACCAAGTTGAATATATGGTAGTCCAACCTGGAAATATTGTTAGACCATGACTTTAATGATTAATTATATTTGTGAAGAGGAATCTAAGTCTTTTAAGTACACAAGAGGTAAACTACCAAAGGCAAATAACTTTAAAAAAATGATACAATGTATTTTTAGCCTCCAAATATTAGTAATCCCTAGTTATTTAATCCATGTTTGACAATATTTAGCAAGTATTGGATGGGCCAATCATTTCTTAATCTAAATAAATTCTGAGTTTTTATGGAAAAAATATTTCTCCCAAATGTTCACTTGTTTCACAGAGGTCAAAATAAAAATCTGACAATAAGGAGTACAGTTGCTTAATTCACCTGTAATTCTTTGGATTTGTAGATTTAAAAGACAACAGTATCTCTGTATTTTTGGTCAAGTGCTGTGTAAATGCTGGGCTAGAAGGTGAATAGCATACAGGCATCAGTGAAGATGAACTACATATGACAACACTTCTAATCCACATTCAAGAAGGAGATTTTAATTTTTAAAAAGATGAAGACAGTGATGTATGTATTATGAGGCAATATTTGAATTATAGAATATCTATGGCAATTGAGAGGTAGGGTCTTTGGGGTGACTGGGAAGAAGGATATGCCTTCCTAAAGGAAGGGTCTGTCCATTGGCTGGCTACATGATGACTGACAGTTATTGTAGGAGGGCCTTTGAAATGCCCTGGCCTGCTTGGGCAACTCTCAAGTGTGATGTCCTGCTCTGCCTTGTGACCCTGTGAAGTCTCCACTGTGCGGTCTTCACTAAAGATGGCTCCTTTGTTGCTGGACTTCTAGAGTTCTAGCAGAATGAATTTCTCTCCTTTATAGATCACCCAGCCTCACGTATTCAGTTACAGTGAAAGCAAACAGACTAAGACAAACGGATATTGTAGTCACACCATCTTTAGAAAGGAAGCACAGAAAATAGACCTTGTTCAAGGTGACACAGAGAAGAGCAGTGTGGGCAGAGTTCACACCCCAGAGCCTGCCTCTAGAGACTTGTCCTCAGTGCTTATGCCAAGGCTCTTAGGAGGCTCTGGATCAGAGCAGACTTCAGTAAAGCAAGTAAAAAGACACCCATGTAACTTGAACAGTTGTAGCCAGTGCTAAGACATAAATCACCTGCAAATTTCCTACAGAAATGGAGCCCTCAGTGGCTGATGCCTCCTGGATCGTTTCTGGCCCTGGTCGATAGACAAAGAAATAATCTAGTGAGCCAAGTAAGCTTCTCTGGTTCAATTTGCTATTCCAGATGTTTCTGTTTTTGGCACAGCTCTTCTGAGGACTTTTTAATGCTGATATTAACTAATGGATAGATGTGACTCAGAGCTTTTACCTTTTCTTCTTGACCATTTTGATGTTTTTAATGTACTCAATAGCTAACATAGAAGCCACTTTTATTTGAGTGTTTATTTCATTGGCTTAGTCTTGGTTGATGCTGTCCATATGACTTGTTTATTGGCCCAATGGTAGAATAGTCCTGGCGGTATTTGTTTGGGGTGAGATTGAAAGGGTGAGTACATATAGACAGACCAGCAAAGTCACTGAATGGGAAGTGATTGACTCATTCTGTCACTCATAGTCTGTCCTTAGGACAACAGCTTCTAAACCCCAGACACTGTGGTCATACCACTGATCATGAAGAACAGAAGGAAGAAAGGCAAGCATAGAAGTAGAATATATAGGGAAAGATGCATAGAGATGCCAATGATTTTAATAATAAACACAAAAGATTAATAAATGGAAAATTTCTCCATGATCAATTCCAGATAGAGGATGGTTGTACATTTTAGAAGACTTTGTCATGGGGATGAAGGGTAAGTGTTTGTCACACATGCATAAGGAGTTATGATCAGATCCCCGCACCCACTGGGCTTAGTGGTGTACATCTGCCATCCCAGCACTGGGTGGATGGAGACAAACAAATTGCCTAGAGTGCACTGGCCAGCCACACTAACCAATTGGTGGTTCTTGGTTTAATAAGAGATTTTGATTCAAAGGATAGTATGGAAAGCAATAGTGGGAGATACCAAATGTTGACCTTTGGCTTCCACATGCATATACAGACATGTGTACTCCTCACCTTTGCACACAAGTGTACATTCATAGATATATATATATATATTTTACATGTACACACACACACACACACACACACACACACACACACACACACACGAGAAAACTAATCCAGATCAGACAAAGTGGAGGCAGTGGACAGACACTACCTTGCCTTGGTAGCCTTGGCTCCCATGGCAACCTTCTTCCAGCATGGGTCTCAGGGACCATGGCTCTTGCTATTCACGATGGTATAATAGTGTTGGTGTGTTTGGTCTATAGGACAAAGAAGATGGCTTATTATTCTGCTGGGGTAAAAGAGACATCAGTCTCCTCTGTCTTGTTGCCTCACCCTCTGATCATTCTCTAAAACAGTATATTGGCAAAAGCTACCCTATGAAGAGCTTTATCCATCAGGGAAGTATGTCCGCCAGGCTTGTCAATCATCTTACAGCCCCGGCCTCTGCAAGCCTAGAATGGGGGAGGTGGGGATACGAGGATCTCTGGGGCTTGGTGACAGCTAGTCTTGCCAAATCAGTGAGTTTTGGGTTTAGGAAGAGACCCTGTCTCAAGAAATAAGGCAGAGAGTGACAAAGCAAGATGCCTAACGTTGACCTCTGCTTCCATGCGCATATGTACACACGTGTACATGAACCTGCATAAACACACTCACACACAGACATACATAAATATACATAAACACACGCACACACAGACATACATAAACATGTGCACATGCAGACATGTACACATGCATACACAAAACAAAATAACCCCACAAATATATTTTAACATCTCTTTCCTGGAGTTGGGACTGCGTCTATGGACCCCATTGGTTCTTCTACAGCAGGGGCGTCTGCGAGTATTGGCATTTTGTGGCCCTATGCCTGAAACTCCCCTGCCACTGTTCACCTTCCAAGTGCCACAGTGTATAGAGGATTGCAATATGAAGGTCTTAGGACCTCAGTTTCCAAGCCCCATATTGTGCCCTGCAAATCTCAACTTTCGGAGAAGATGACAGCTTTTCAGGGATCGGGCTCCAGTCTGGATTTGACTTCAGCTTTCTGTCGCTGTTGCAAAGGCATCTTACATTCCTGGATATTTTTGACGTTTGAATCATGTGTCAAGATGTTGTTGATTCTAGTGATGGCAACGCTTCCCCTCATATGCAGAGCAGATTGTTAAACATGCCCAGGCTGGGTGCTCCCTTCATTCTGCTGTTCCCGATTTTATTGTCACTTCAGAAATAAACCACAACACATAAAGGCGCCCTGAGAAGGCGGCTTTAAGAGCCCTGGGGTAGAGCTAAAAGCGGCTCCTTGATTTTATGTTTGAGCATCTGGTGCTTACATCAGCTACCACTTGTTTTCAAATATATATTATTTGCGACTTTGTTGAGCTGAATAACATGAGCCCCTTCGGTACAGCAAATATTGTCAACGTACAGTGATTTAAATAAAAGAAGTAGCTAGTCATTTCACATAAGTCTGCAGATCTAAGTAGATAGCATCTGTGCACCCAGAGCAGGAGAGCATGGACACTGAGAGAAGTGTCTAAACCTCCATTCTCTGACACAAGACAAGTTAGGTCCTTCTAGAGAAGGCACTGAGTCTGAAGTCAAGGCTGGCATTTGTGGAGGGCTTATATATCCTAGGCCTTGGGCTTAAACACTTCAAATGTTGTATCTAATTCAGCCTATATTACCACAAATTAGACAAAAAGGATCCCACATTTTCAGGAATTAACTGAGCAGACACTTACTTATTTAGGTGTTGCCAGACATAAACACTGGCATACACAGATCACTCTTCAGAGGCCAGATAGGCCATGTTGCTACTGTCTCCTGTGGAAGATGTCAAGTTCCTATCTTGCATGGGAGAGTAAGAAGGCCCATGCCATGGCTCTTTCATGTTTCTGTCTAGAAATCCCCTGTGTCAGAATTGCTCAAAGCATTATTGATCAAAAGAGGTCACTGGATCTTACCTAAAATCTTCCCCAAAGCCTGGAAGACAAGAGCAACCAGAGAATGGAGAGTTTGTAGAATTCTCTTAATAGATTCTTTTGCAAGTGCTGCTACTGTGGGACAGAGATAAAATGAGTTTTCAAGGCCATTATCATTGTTTGGTATGATTTGCCCCACAAGTCCTCAGCTGGGGCTCTTTTTGGGATGCTGTGGAACCTTAGGAGGTGATTTCTGCTGATAGACGTGGGGCTCTGGATCTGCTCAGATGTGACCAGTCATGGACAGAGCTCCAGGCTCCAGGTCATGATGGACTTTATTCCTTTAAACTATGAACCAAAATAAACCTCTTCTCCTAAGCTGCTTGTTGGGTATTTGGTCAAAGCAAGGAGAGTAACTAACACCCCTTTTTAACTGACATGTGCTAGAACTGTATTAACCTAAAACACAAGCTCAGCAGTTAAGAGTGTGGGCTGCTCTGGCAGAGGACCCAAGTTCATTTCCTAGCACCCACATCAGGTGACTCATAAAGGCCTGTCACTCCAGCTCCAGGGCATCTGATGCCCTCTTCTGGCCTTGATAGGCATCTGTACACATGTTCACAAACTTACATGCACCCCCCCCAACACACACACACACACACACACACACACACACACACACACACACACACACACATTAATAAATTACAACTTTAAAAATCTCCAAATCTAGGGTTGGAGAGATGGCTCAGAGGTTAAGAACACTGGCTGCCCTTCCAGAGGTCCTGAGTTCAATTCCCAGCAACCACATGGTGGCTCACAACTACCTACAATGAGGTCTGGTGCCCTCTTCTGGCATGTAGGCATACTTGCAGGCAGAACACTATACATAACAAAGAAATTTTTTTTCATTTTTCTTTATTAAGAAATTTTCTACTCACTCTATATATCACCCACAGATCCCACCTCCTCCCTCCTCCCACCCCAAACCCTCCCTCCCAAGCCACCCCACATTCCCACATCCCCCAAATCAAGGTCTCCCATGGGGAGTCAGTAGAGCCCGGCACACTGAGCCTAGGCAGGTCCAAGCCCCTCCCCACTGCACCAAGGCTGCGCAAGGCATCACACTACAGGCACCGCGCTCCCAAAAGCCTGCCCATGCACCCGGGGCGGATCCCGATCGCCCTGTCTGGGTGCCTCCCAAACAGTTCGAGCCAAACAACCGTCTTCCATATCTAGATGGCCTAGTCCAGTCCCATGGGGGCTCCACAGCCACTAGTCTACAGTTCATGGGCTTCCACGTGTGTCCAGTCATCTCTGCACATCTTCCCATTATGATCTCGACGTCCCCTGCCTGCAGAATCCCTCCCTTCTCTCATCAATTAGATTCCTGGACCTTAGCCTGGCACCTGAACATGGATCTCTGCATCTGCCTCCATCAGTCACTGGACAAAGGCTCTATGATGATGGTTAGGGTATTCACTAGACTGGTCACCAGAGTAGACCATTCCAGGCACCCTCTAGACCACTGCCAGCACTCCAAGGTGGTGTCATCCTTGTGGAATCCTGAGAGCCTCCCCAGCACCCTGCTTCTTCCTATTCCCATGATGTCCTCACTCTGGAAATAAGTATGGCGGTTTCTTAGAAAATTGAGAATAAGTCTTCCTCAAGACCCAGCTATACCATTCTTGGGCATATACCCAAGGAATGTTCAATCTTACCACAAGGACACATGCTCAACTATGTTCATATCAGCATTATTCATAATAGCAAGAACCTGGAAACAACCTAGATGTCCCTCAACTGAAGAATGGTTAAAGAAAATGTGGCACATATACACAATGGAGTACTACTCAGCAGTAAAAAACAATGATATCATGAAATTTGCAGGCAAATGGATGGAACTAGAAAATATCATCTTGAGTGAGGTAACCCAGACTCAGAAGGACAAACATAGTATGTACTCACTCATAAGTGGATACTAGATGTGAGGGAAGGGGCCAGACTGCAACCTACAGCTCCAGAAAGGCTAGCTAACAGGGAAAGACTCTAGGAGGGACACATGGATGGCCCAGCGAAGGAGAAGTGGATGAGATCTATATGAGCAGACTGGGAGTGGGGGGTGGCAGAGGGCGAGGAGTAGGGGATGAGAACATAGGGAAATGGGAGCGTTGAGCTGGAACAGAGACAGAGTGCGAGGGCAGGGAGGGAGATACCATGATAGACAAAGAATTAAATCTTAAAAAACAAGTTGAACATGGTTCAAAAATATTAAAAAAAAATCTCCAAATCCCACATTCTCCAATACCCTGATTGATTTGTTGTTACTAATTTTTTCATTGGTTTTTGAAATAGTGGGTTTCTATGACATTTCAAACAGACATATTATACTCTGTTCATATTCTTGTGGTACCCACTCCCCGATTCCTGCTTCTTCATCCTGCCCTTAAATAATCCCTCTTCTTCATGCTTTCAAGAGTAAAGTGCATACAGTGCACAGGATCCCTGACTTCTGGGATGTGGTGGGCCCCAGGATATCCACTGTGCCTGAACACGTGCTCTCCGAGAGTCTCTCGTGTCCTTATTTCACAGCCCTCACTGAATGAGGAAAAAGTCTATTTAGCTACCACAGGAAACTCCAGCTCCCAAGGCAGTGCCTGGACCTTATCAAGTGTTTGGTGAATCTGGTTGAAGTTTACTGGCTGGATGCTGCCCCTTTATAGTGTTATTTTGTAGTACCATGTTCAGCAGGGCCCAGGGTATACAGTCTCTTTGTGGACAGTCAGGGTGTTTTTAATGACACGCACTTCATTTCTCACTTACATGGTACAAGCTGTAAAGCCAGCCTGTATGACAAACCATGCTCTCCTTATGAATGCATGGTGAGACAATCATCTGTACCGTCCCAGGCAAGATGGCAGAGTCTCAATCTGAACCACCCGTGAATGGTGTTTGCAGTCTCTGTGCTCAGTGTTGTTGAGCTTATCCATCTGTGACATTTTCAATCCTTTTCACTGACATGCTTACCTCAAAACCTTTCACAGATCTTTTTCATTTACATTAATATATAGGTGACATAAGATTTTAAACACGCAGTTGAAGAGCCCCCTGTTCTCCTAGGTCCTGGTGTGGTCTCTTCCTAGAGTCACTATGCCTGCAAAGGACCCTTTCCGACTCACTCTTGCTTCCTATTTCAATTATTGACCTGGCCTTTTCCTATTTACTGCTGTGGACTTTTATTGAACCTGACTCTCCAGGCAGAAGTGTTGTGACCACAGGTATGGGGCATCCACACTAAAGTCCAGGCTGAGACACACAGCTTACAATGTCTTACCCCTTCCTGTAAAGGAGTGTCCACCAACCAGATTCTCAGATTGCAGTGTAGACCATGTGTAAGGGATGCCACCCACACCCTACCGACATCCTAGTTTCTCCGTCACAGAATTCAGACCACAGAGCAGCAACCTGCTTGTTGGTAAGGATTAGGGAAACTGGTTCTTCGTGTGACATGGAATTGTGCCACCTGATGATGAGTTGTGCCTGTTTGTTTATATGGACAGTACAGTTCTCTGAGCAAGACATAAAATAGTGACATCATAGGCGTTTATTCTGTCCCAAAGCCCAGTGTTATAAGGGAAACTATTGTCCCTCAGCGTTGTGCTCTACATTTCATACCCAAAGGAGAGTCTTCATACATACTGTTTATAGGTTCTTCAGTAAATGATATTGCACTCCCCACCATCACTGCCAGCAGAAACATCTACTGGCAGATACTGAAAGAGAAACTTCAAGTATCATTCTTTTATAATATGCAAATGTTATTTCATATATTGATAGGTACACATGTATGTACACACATGTTCCTGGAGTATAGGTTTGTGTATAAAGACAGTTTAGGCAGTTTTGGTGTGGTACACAAGAGAAAGATTGTTAATCAGGCACCTTAGGGTCTTTACTTTCTGCATGCTTTTATTCAAGTTCTTAACCAAATGACTTTGTATAGCCAGCTATTGAAAGTTAATCAGGGAGAAATACGTTTGTTGAATAAAACTACCATGGCACTAATCAGTCAGAGTACTCATTTCCACTGGCTTGGATGCTGTTCTCAAAATGGTTTTGAACTTTGGACTTCAGACAGGACCTTCAATTGATTGGAGTTTTTGTTCCTATAACTTTATGTGCATGTGTGTTGTGTATCGATGCGGTATGTGAATACGTGCTTGTAAGGACAGAGGTCAACACTGGGTGTCCTCATTAGTCACGATTCACTTCCTTTTTGAGAAGGAGTTTCTCACTGATCTGGGTTTCACCTATTCAGCTAGGTTGGCCAGTGAGCTCCAGCTACCCACCTGCCAGTGCTGCCCCCACAGGAGTGATTTCACCTTGACCTAAAGTTCATCAACTAGCTCAGGGAGATGACTTTGGGTGTTTTCCTCAAGCTCTCTCTTAAGAATACACATTGATACCAAAAGGATTAGAACCTGGAAGGACTCATTACCGCCCACGTGCAGAACAACAGAACAAGTGTGCAAACTCTCTTTGCTGAACAACAGAACAAGTGTGCAAACTCTATTTGCTGAACAACAGAACAAGTGTGCAAACTATTTGCTGAACAACAGGACAAGTGTGCAAACTCTATTTGCTGAACAACAGAACAAGTGTGCAAACTCTATTTGCTGAGCAACAGAACAAGTGCGCAAACTGTATTTGCTGCCTTCATTTTTCTTCTCACTTTAGAATAGAGCACACAGCCACAAGTTCTCTGGCTGACCCTTTCTAGTCTGGCTTCTGACACCTTCAGGTACCCACCTTGGCATCTGTCATGATTGCAGCTGCATTGATAGCAGACTCTTAGGCTGTGCTGAAGGTATCTGTTGATATCTAACGGCTATCCATATCTGGCCAAGTTCCTCACACTCTGGTGTAATCTGACCATCCCTGTCTACTTTCACCACGCATTCTGTGAGGTCAACTTAACCAGAATGCTCCTGGCCCAGCTGCTTTCATCTGATAATTTCCAACCATTACTATGATGCCCCATTTAAATGCCCAAGAGTCCTTGCTGTGCTCAGCAGCCACCCAGTTCCACACTGAGGTCTTTACTATACTGCCTGAACGAAATCTGTTTTCAGTGCTTCAGCAACTGCCAGCTCTGTTTTTTTCTCCTTTGATGTATACGTAAGCAAAAATGCATTTTGCTTTACAGCAAATTCTCAGGAGAATTCAGCATTGAAGCCCCCAAATCTCCCCACACAGCAAGAATCACATTGCCAGGAGGAGGTAGTTCATTGCATTTGACCTGAATATGGGATATGCATTGGCCTTCTTAGGTTTGTATAACACAATATTTTATTTACTTAGTGTATATATATATATATATATATATATATATATATATATATATATATATTCCCAGATGAGAATCATGTCAGCCAGCTTAAATTCCATATACTTACAATGTAATTTCTCTTTTCCTTTTTTCACCTATTATTAAAATTCTACTTGTTATATACTTTCTAGAAATCAGATTATATTATAAGAAAAATTCTTTTCCAATAGTATATGTTTATCAACTTATGTACCAGAGCATGTTAACTTATAATTTTTACTTATTATCCTTAGAATGACCAGTCTCATCTCTATGTTTTTCTGTCTTTAAATAATAAGGCTATTTAAAGCATGTTTGAATGAATAATTAATCACCTAGCCTGGAATCTGTCTAGTACCAAAGTATTAATGCCTGAATTAATTTTCAGCTTATAACTGTTTTCATTTACACCTACTTCCTTGGTAGTTATTTAAGGCAATTTCATCTTCCCTGTCTGGGGCTTATATGTTAATGTATTTCATTTTAATGAACACTTTTAAGCTCTAGAAGTAGGCCAGACGCTACCAAAATGTGTCCTAAGCGGGGAATCCGACTTAAAGATAAACCCTTTAGATGAAAGTTCTCAAAAGGAATGATACAGTGGAGATATTTTAAATTATTAGCTGAGACATTACTCATCTGAAATAGATTGCTGTCAGAGCTTCCATCTATTTCCTGGAATTAAAGATAGGTGAGGCCTGGTGTCTCTTTATACCCAAGGCTCTGACAGTACTCAAGCAGTCTGTAAAAACAAAAAATATTTTCTAACTTAATGATTTTCAGAACAACCTTTTAACTGAACTTACACTTTATCTGAGTGTATAGTTAGGTCCAAGTGTCTTAATGCACTTAGGATATTAAAAATAATTATACTTAATTAATTCAAAAGGCTTTCTGTAGTGAGCAATCTCACTTTTGTTAATACTGAGTATCTTTATTTTTTCTTTCTTTTAAAAAAATTTAAATAACATTTTTTCATTTATTTTACATACTGACCACAGTTTCCCCTCCCTCCACTCCTCCTGCCCCCCCCCACTTCCCATCTACCCCACTCCCTTTCCACTCCTCCTCAATCTCCATTCAGAAAGGGGCAGGCCTCCCATGGGCTTGAACAAAGCATGGCACATCAAGTTGAGGTAGGACTGAGCTCCTCCCCCTGCACCAAGGCTGGACAAGGTAATCCAGCATAGGAAACAGGTTCCCAAAAGCCAGCTAAGATCCAGGGACAGGTCCTGATCTCACTGCTAGGAGTCTTACAAACAGACCAAGCTACACAACTGCCACACAGAGTAACTCTATCTTAGGATGTTTATTTAATAGTAAGCTAGGCTTGTAGAGAAGAGTGCTTCCCTGTACAAATTTAGTCAGCATCCTATATGAAAACTCGTTGTTTTAATTAATATTTCAGAGGATTAATAAAATATGTTCATTGTTTTGTTTCTTCTTTAAAACCTTAAATTATATTAGGTACTAGGGAAAATGGTTTATTATAATATAGATGATTTTAGTTAACTTTTTAGCTGTAAAGGAATTTCATTTTCAAAATATAAGTTTTTATTATTAAAAAGTTGTGCATTAAACAAGCATAAACGACACAAGCATCAAACAAGTGCTAATTCCATATACTATTTTGTTAATTAGACAATATTACTTTGGTAATGAAATACAGCTATTATTAGGGTGGAATGTGAATATAAAAATAAGACAATAGTATTACTCTCAAAGGTAATGACGACACTTAAACATCCCAAACGAGGTGTCCTGTCTGGCTTAGGAAGCTTTTGCTTTCAGAGGACACCTGCAGAGGGAGCAAGAACTAGTCACAGATGGTGCAAGGATGAGGAGTTCGTGAGTACAGTCATGCCCTGTGCTGTAAGTTTTCTCCCTGTACCCTCTTCTGGCCCCGAAGTATGGAGGACCCAGCACTGGGCACTGAGTCTCTTTTCCTGGACAGACATTACCATAGAACCCACTGTGCTCATGTTTACTTTTACTAAGAATATCTAGAGAATCTAGAAACAATACTTCAGGTCTGATTTCCACTTCTGGGAATCTTAGAACTGACTGCAACATCGAGTTCTTGGTTTCTTCTTCTCAGTCACACACAGGCTGCTAGGGCTGTGGATGGAGAACCTTCTAAAAGTCAGAGTGGGAACAATTTACATATTTCAAGGGGAAGATTTGGGCCTGCAAACTCTCCATCCAGGATGGCTATCAAGAAGCCCAGCACATTGTAGATGACATCAAACTGCAATGTCAAAAGCTGTTTGCTCCTGAGAAAGTAAAGTCCCATGAAACCAAATGCTAAACAGAGATTCTCTCCCAGTAGAAAAGCCCAAGAGGCTGCCTCAAAATACTCAGCTGTCTTGTTTTTCTCCACTCCTGCTCAAGGCAAACATATTAACAGGAATCTTTTCTTGTCTCTCCAATAAGTGAGTACTTGGCATCATATCTCTTTAAGGGCAGACACTTAGAATTTCATTTCAGACTATTATTAAGTGGTAACCACCACAGAGCCTCCATTTGGATATCTTGCCACCTCCATCTCCCCATTACATATTGTTTATGTTTTACATGGTATCTCTGCCCCGGCCACTTTCAAATCTGTCTAAACAGATAGGCATTCCAAAGATCAAGGGTCTGATTGCTTTGTAGTGAATATTGACAAGTGGGTGAAGCAGCATACAGTTCAGAAGCTGATAGGAGGCTGTCCCCACGCTGTCCTCCCTGCCTTTGACGGTCAGACTATTCTTTCTGAACTTGCTCCATGATATAATTTGTAACCTAAATCTAGACAATTAAAACACTGCTGCTTATAGAGAACACATAAAGATGACACAGATGTGGTCTCTGCTCTCAGGCACGAAGCACAGATTTCTAAGCAATCAATAAAAATGAGAGAAAGATGCCCTCCCCTCTTACCCATTGCCACCTGTGGCAGGTGAGAGAGCTGGCCTAGGGGTCACAAGAGTGGGAGAGCTAGCCCTGACCCCCCCTGGCTGCAGTACACAAGGGAGCAGGCTCTGCACCCTGTCTGGGCAGCACACTAGAGCTGACCCTTGTTTCTCAATCTTAGGAGATGAGAATACCTTCAAATATTCTTCTCCTTCACTGAGGCATTAGCAATAGACAGGCTTGAGGAAGGCAAGTCTTTTTTCTTTCTTTTCTCCCCCCCCATAGTTGTGTTTTTATTTGATAATATTCTTACCTACCAGCCAGGAAACTCAGAAAGATTTAAGTCCTAGGGAGCATATACAGCATAGTGGTAGAGTATTTGTCCATCATGTGTGATGCTTTGGGTTCCATTCCCAACACTGCTACATAAATAAATAATAAACAAGCAAGAAAATACATTTTCTATGATGTTACCTAATGCGAGAAAACATGAACACTGACAGTTAAGCAATGACTAGATCATGACATATAAAAAATTCTGGCATGCTTACAAAATATTATGAAGTGTACTATAAAATGCCATTTTTCTACATCATTTGTCTTTAAATGAAAATCAAATATTTTTGGATGAATTCTGAGAGCTCAGATGCATCGAGCTTTAGTGCACACTATCAGCCCCACACTGATGAGAGTGGTTTCTCTGTTGGGCTTCAGGTTTTGGAGCATAGAGTTTGCATGACCATGAAATACACTGCAAACCTTCTTGCCACGAGTGTCTGTAGTCATCTGATCATTTCCCAGTTAAGAGATTAACCAAGAAGTTCAAAGCACTGAAGACAGGTGCATTTAGTTTAGTTAGATATGGAGAAGACTGGGATTAAAGGCATGCGCCACGACCGCCCAGCACTTTATGTGCATTTTATCTTATGTATAAACAACATTCTAATAAGGGTCATGAAAGTGTGACTTACTCTGTTTGGGTTCTGATGTTTTGAAGTGGCTTTCTAGCCATTCCCTACAAGTTCACAGACATATTCACACTCACACACAACCACAAGTAGCAGAAACAAAGCACAGAGGCAGAGAAAGGGAGAGTGGCATCCCAAAGCCAACCTTGTTGTGGAAGGAAGGATGTGTTCTGCTTTGAAAGTAGATATGAATGCTCAGTTCACCTGTTTCCTCTCTCCTCTCCTCTCCTCTCCTCTCCTCTCCTCTCCTCTCCTCTCCTCTCCTCTCCTCTCCTCTCCTCTCCTCTCCTCTCTCTCTCTCTCTCTCTCTCTCTCTCTCTCTCTGTGTGTGTGTGTGTGTGTGTGTGCATGTGTGTGACTACATATGGTAATAAATACAACCAATAACAAGGGCCTTGAGACAGCAGATGTGCAGGAAAGCAGAATATGCATGCCTTTTATTCTAATGAGCAGGATGTGAAGAGTGCAGCAAACTACAAAAATGCCTTGCATTAGGAAAGGCATGGTTTGGAACGGTTTGCACATCATTGTATGGGTTCCTTTAAAGCACCTAGGAAAGATGTTCCTGAATACAGACCCTCAAATACTCTGAAGCCTGGCAGTTTATAAAGAATTAGTCACTTAATGTAAGTGTAGTTCATTTTCCTTTTGGGACACAAATGCTTTTGGCAAGGACGTACATGAAGAATAACACAAGATAATCACAGGAGTTGTGGGAAGCCAGGGAAATTCAGCTCAGCACCAGACAAAATTAGCTTTATAGAGTGTGGAGAGGAGGGGCATCAGGTGCAGAAAGATTTACAGAGTACAGTAAAGGTCCCCCCATGCATTTGAAGGAAATAATCAAAGAAAGGGAGAAATCCAAAGCTGTAATTCTTATTTAGTGTATTTGGCTGAGTCGAGCTGATCATTTGACATGACATCAGACATCAATACCAGGGTGCTGATTGGTTGAGTCATTCCTGGTGTGACAGTGTTTCTGGGTGCTTCAGCAAAACTGTCAGGAAAGGTATGTATGAACATTAGCCTGTGAATAAACGTGTCCTTTTATCACGACTCAGACATACGTATATACGTGTAAACTCATATGGTTTCATATTTCTGTTTCCAATTCCAACCATGTTCCCCTTGGTTCATTCTAGCATCTTCCATTGCTTATTTATAAATTTTAACATAATAGAAAAACTAGTTCTATGTTATTTATACTATAGTTAGTTACTTATTTGTTCAACCTAATATATAGTTGATATTACTATCAAGCCTGGTATTGGGCTGGAGAAATGGCTCAGTGGTTAAGAGAACTGGCTGCTCTTTCCAAGGCCACGGGTTTGATTCCCGGCACCCACATATAAAGTGGCTCACCACGCACTCTTATGCCCTCTTCTGTCTTTGTGACCACTGCACTCATGTGGTGCACAGACATACACAGAGGCACTCATACACAGACATAAAATAAAAATAAAATACATCTTTAAAAATTGCTATCCATAATCCTATAAAAATGAATTTAATCAACTGTGGTGTTTTTTTTGTCTTCAGTTTGACAATATCAAATTTAAAGACTATTTCATCAAGTTGTTTAGGTCAGCTCCCATCTTTTTTTATCTTAGTGCTACCCAGCTGGGCAAATTTGTCATGGTCTGCACCCCACCAGCATTCCTCTGGGATCCTGCTTGATTGTTTGAAATGTGCATGCAATAAGGTTAGCCTTTCATGGCATCTGCGTCAGTGGGTTTAGCCATGCAGGGTCTTGTGTACCCACCAGCAGACTACAGCACTGGTTGTTTAGTTTTCAGTAAACACTTCTGAGAGAGAGATAAAGCAGACAGACCCACAACAGTACCTTGAGGTTTCATCATAGTCTGAAAGAGTGAAGAGTGTGATACCATTGCCAGGGAGCACTGTGATTTGACTACTTACTGACCCCACAAACCTCATAGAATTTAATAGCCCCAAACACTACCATACACAGTGAACACTAATACATCTTAAATCATAAGATCACCTAAATGTATCTATTTCTTGATCCTCAAAATAGTCACAAGATTTTTGAGTCTACTTTTCCAAACCTCTTGTTTCATCACCACCCCTCACTGGCTAGTCTCTCTCAGGATTGTCAGTATTTTCCTCCAACCAGCTGCACAATCTCTTTTCAAGTCTGGTGTCCATGGTAGTCACCTATGCAGCTATCAGCCTAGTGACTAAGGGTCTATTTCGTTGATGATGAAAATACAATCACATGTATGTTTGAAAATCATCAGTCATAAAATACCTTTGCAGTCTTTCAGTCGTAGCTACAGCGGTCTTAAAGGACATTAAGCACTCTTACATTATGATCTCTAAAGGGAAAGAGGAGGAAATTGAGCCTCAGGTTATGGCAAGGCTAAAATATAATAAATACCAGAGCTAGATTCAAATCCAATCTTCTCTTTCAAATTCCTTACTCTGCCCATCATGTATGCTGAAGCTTTCAGTGCTCTTGGAGGAAGAATACACTTATGACCCCTAAAATGTCCTAGGTGGCGTCATTTTCCCATTGTATTTCTTAGCAAATTTGCTGTCATTCCTTAAGAAAAAAATACACCTGCTCAGAGTCAGAACTGCTTCTCATATCTCCAGACTTCAGAACTTTGCTATTTAAGAACAAAGTCAACTTCTTTCCAATAAACCACCCAATTTTGGTTTTTGTTAATTTACTTAGTATATTTATCTCTCAAGACCAGTGCTGTTTGCTGTATGAAGTCACAACCCAGATCCTAACTTCATCAGCTGAGTGTGAACTTGCCAGGGAAAGAGTAAGCTTGGAACCCACCATCTCCCCTGACATAGGGAAGTGTCCTGAGATTTGTTTTCAGTCCCTGAAATCTCCCAAATGGGGCAATCTTGGGAGTTTTAGTGAGGAAAAGACTGGAATCCCCATCCTGTTTGTATAGTGTATGAATCTGAACATGCCATTTAATGCTCCAAGGCCCAATATTCAATTAATGCAAAAAATTGAGAGCCTATTTCAGTAACAGCTGAAGGATTAAGTAGCAGTGTCCATGTTGTCAGTATTGCATGTCTGCCTCCATCATGAAAGCATACCCAAGGGCAGTGACTCATATTCTATCTTCCTGTTGGCCCACAAGGGGACCAAAGGAGTTTTGCATGGGCCTTGAACATGCTGAGCAGACTTTGCACAGCTGAGGTACATCTAAGCTGGTGCTATGAATTCTGACTCAGCATTAAAATTCTACATTCTCCTATAGTATAATACACAACCAGTATCATCACACACCTAGGTTGCTTTAGATAATCCTCATGTAAATTGATTGTAAATTTACTTATTAGTGGGGTCGGGTCACACTATGATGCATGTGATGGTCAAAGAACAACTTGCATAGTTTGGTTCTCTCCTTCAATCATGGGAGTTCCATGTTGGGTCTCCAGGCTTCCTGGCAAACACTTCTACACAGTGAGCCATCTCACTGGCCTCATATACAATTTTTATACATTTTTAATTAAAGCAGAATTGTATCACTTTCTCCCTTACCTTTCCTCCCTGTTGCCCCTCTCAGGTCCCCCTCCCTGTAACCCTCCCACTCCTCCAGTCTCAAATTGATGGCCTCCTTCCTTTTGATTATTATTGTTACGTATGTATGTATATATAAATAGATAAATACAATTTACTGAATCTGTTTTTGTTGTTTGTGTATATGGTTTAAAGGCTATCACTCTGCATTGGAACAACCAATACGGGACCTCAGCCCCAGGAGAGCATAATTCTCCTTCTCCCAGCAGTCACTCATTACCTGTAGTTCTTTGTGGTTGGGGCTCTCCTCATAAAAATTTTGTTGGATTCTCATTTCCTTCAACAGTCTTTCCAGCTTGGATGCTAAACCACAGGATAATGCAATTAAAAGGGGGATGTTTTGACCCTGAACTCACTAGCTCCACTGAATTTAACTTCTTAAAAGAAAATTAAAAAACTTAATGCATAAGGTTGTATGCATGCTCACATTTTTACAATACCAATCTTAAGCAAACTTGAATGGATAATCCTCATTTTTGTTTTGTTTAAAGAAGATTCTACTGTTAGAGCAACGGCCACTTGAAACAGAAGCATTTAAAGCTGGAGCATGTTTGCATCACGGTCCTCTGCACGACAAATCCCCGATGCACAGGCTCTGAGCCTTGTGTGGCCAGTGAGACTGAAGCCCAGAGTTTGCAGCGTTACACAGATGGCATTGGTGTGCTTTTAGTTCCTGTTCTTACCACATCAAAAATGGGGTGGTGGTGGTGGTGGTAATCAGTGCAAAAAATTCTTTTTAGGCCTTTCTTTCATGAATATGAATAAATATAGCACTGTGAATCACCCAGTGTAGGAGACTAATTGCATTTCTGTTAGAGTCTTTTAACACATGAGTAACCATACTTTTGAATTTAAGCAGTTTTACTTCCATCTTTGAGGTCATGTGTTTTGATCAGTTGTGTTGCTGGATTACAAATGGAAGGGAAATAGAGGTGTGAAAGACAAATCTTTGAGTTTCTTTCTGTGGCTGAAAAGCTTCCAGAGATCAGGTAGATGCCAAGGTTTGATTTATGTTATTAATAAACATCAGGCAGGATTTGGTAAGATAACAAGAATAATGGGTGACAGTAAAAGGAAACACTTTTTTAGTAGAACTTGCCCTACTGCGTCACCTTCCTGTCATTATCGTGACCCCCATTTCACAGTGTGAATTGCAGGAGGCAATGGAGAGATCTTATTTCTTTCTTCAAAATATTGTGCACACAGCATCATGTCACCTGTGGCCTTCCTTGAATATAAGGCAAGGATATCAAGTATATTGCAGCATTTACTATGACCCCATCACAGACACACAGATATTAAGCTCCTGTCCTGCTGCACTGACCCACAGTGATCTTTACCCCAGCACCCTGTCCTACTGACACACAGTGATCTCTACCCCAGCACCCTGTCCTACTGACCCACAGTCATCTCTACCCCAGGACCCTGCCCTACTGACCCACAGTCATCTCTACCCCAGCACCCTGACCTACTGACCCACAGTCATCTCTACCCCAGCACCCTGACCTACTGACACACAGTCATCTCTACCCCAGGACCCTGACCTACTAACTCACAGTCATCTCTACCCCAGCACCCTGACCTACTGACCCACAGTGATCTCTACCCCAGGACCCTGACCTACTGACCCACAGTGATCTCTACCCCAGGACCCTGCCCTACTAACTCACAGTGATCTCTACCCCAGCACCCTGACCCACTGACACACAGTGATCTCTACCCCAGGACCCTGCCCTACTAACTCACAGTGATCTCTACCCCAGCACCCTGACCCACTGACACACAGTGATCTCTACCCCAGGACCCTGCCCTACTGACCCATAGTTTGCTCCACCCCAGCACCCTGTCCTTCTTATTGACCCACAGTCATCTCTATCCCAGCACCCTGTCCTTTCTGCTGACCCATAGTTTGCTCCACCTCCCATCCATAAGCTCTTCCATCTAAGCTGCATTCATATTTTTATGAAATGTATATCCTTTCCTGAATGTTAAATTACTCAAGAAGAAGCCAGAATGTGACTTGGGGATTCTCATTTACTTTAAAAATGGCTGTTGGGAATGACTTAATATTTAAGTAATTTACTGTATTTGCTGCAGGTGAAGGGCTTCCACTTCCCTTCTGTAAAGCCAGTTATATGTGGACAAATACTGATTGGCCATCTGTAGCCAGATTGTTTTGTGGTGCCAATCAAAAATCTGTGGGTCCAACAACCACAAAATACTTTTCTTGTTCATCTATTCTCTCTTCTCTCTCTCTCTCTCTCTCTCTCTCTCTCTCTCTCTCTCTCTCTCTCTCTCTCTCTCTCTCTCTCTGTGTGTGTGTGTGTGTGTGTGTGTGTGTGTGTGTGTGTGTGTGTGTGTGTGTGTTCTGGCAATTGCACTCAAGATCTTACACATGCTGCTTAACTGCTCTACAACAGAGCTCAGTCTTCAGCCCTCATGCACCTTACTAATCACTGGTCAAGTGCAGCTTTGTCAAGATTCTGGTCATTTTGCTTTGGATACACACGCACCTTGTCACATCCTTCTTATGGCAGAGGGGAAGTCTGACACACACTGTTAGGAGTTCTGATGGTTTCTGCTTAGAGGTGGCATGCATCACTTCTGTCATTTCATTGGACAAAACAAGTTCCCTGACCTCCCTGAGGTGGGAGGAGGGCATGCCTATGTTTGCAAGTGTGAGGAGATGTACTCCTCCTCCTACTCAAGAAATGAAGTGATTCATATTGGGTAAGAGAGTCTCACATAGAACATATGTGTTTGTTAGTTTATGGGTACATCATGTGCTCCAAGCACTGCATTCACAGCATTCACAGAGATACTCTGGGGCTTCCCATCTATTCAGGTTCAGCAGGAGAGAATATGTCTGGAAGATTCTACATCCCCTGGAAATCCCTCTCTGCAGATCTCACCTGGGAGCTGGTAGACAAATGGCCTGTATGTGAACTCACGAGGATTATTTCCCATCAGCGTGTGCAGTTTTGCAGCTGGACTTTCTGTGCTGGATCACAGAGAATCTGTGAAACATTTTGCAGAATAATGTCCTAAATGCCACATAATTTTAATTGCAGACTAAATGCAAATGGATAATTTAAAATATGCTCCAATCATACCAAGGGAGAGTAATTTATCATCAATTATTGACTGACAGAAATGGTTGTTAGGTCTTTGCTATTATTTAGAAAAAGAGAAAGATAAAAGTAGTAAAATTATGGATATGGTAGCAATGGAATTTTTATTGTTACATTTTCTTCAAGCTTTAGTGTGTGTGTGTGTGTGTGTGTGTGTGTGTGTGTGTGTGTGAGAGAGAGAGAGAGAGAGAGAGAGAGAGAGAGAGAGAGAGAGAGATGTGTGTGGGTGCACACAGAGGCCAGAAGAGGGTACCAGATCCCCTGCAGCTGGAGTGAGCTAGAGTGGGAGTGGGTGCTGATTTTGGGTCCTTTACAGGAGCAGCCAGTGCCCTTAAACATTGAGTTGTCTCTCTCCAGTCTCTGTTGTTATATTTTCTCAATAAAGGAAAGTTTGAGAAAAAGAAAAAATAATTTTAATGGAAAATACAGACTAACATAAAAAGAAGTGCAGAATTTAGTCAATATTTTCAGTGTTTCAATCTGGCATTGATGGCTAGAGAAAGAAAAGGTAGTGGCCTGCGTTAGATCCTGGGATTCAGGACTGACTCTTGCAAGCTGTCATCTGACTGAGCTTTGTGGCGCGCGCACACACGCATACACACACACACACACACACACACACACACACACACACACACACACATACACACAAAATCAGGCAACCAATCAATCAAATTTAAAAATTCTAAGGAGCAGCTCAATCAGTGGCTACTTTGCATATTGTTATAATAGTAGGAACATTCCTGGGCTTCTCTTCTCAAAGCATCCCACAGTGCTCTTACTGCAAGGAAACAGGCAGCAGGAAGGACTGGCCCAGGCACTTGAGGCTGTCCTGGGGGGAGCTGTACTTTTGCTGTTTTGAGCTTTTCCGTGAGTGAGTTTTATCCACATACAGTGTTGGATCAGATTTCTGCTGCGTTGTCCCTTGACTTAATCCTTGGCTTGGGGTGACTGGAGAATTAAGGCATATTTTAAAAAAAAAGAAAGAAAGGGAAAATAAACAGCTGGAGTGTGTGCTTGTGCATGAGTCTCTGTATGTGGACACAATCGTTTAAGATTTTTATAATTCATGTCATTTCTTGTAAATAGACTCAGCAGTTTGAGGAATAAGCCACTTGCTTCCATAGGGGAAGTAAGTATCTCTCTCTGTGGTTTCCCAAATTGTGTTGGTCTCTGTACAGGCTTTTTCTTTTCTGTAGAACACAGGCTTTCTGCACAGGACAGAGCCGCAAGCATGGGCATGCAGACAGAACCCCACAGAGTGGCCGCTAATGCTCAGATTCTTCACCAGGTGCAGAGGACAGACAGAAGTGACTGAGCTCAGCGGTGGGGCACAGGGCATGACAGAGGACTTAGAAGTAAGATTGGAAACAGTAAATAATGGTGGTGTGAAGGAGCCATGTTAGGCTGATGGGGATAATGGTTTTTGGGGTAGGAGAATCATTATTGATGGGTTTATGAAATTCTTCAAATAATTATATGTTTATTTCAAAAGGTCTGTATCATTTGATCATCTGCTTTTGCTGATCTGTTCCCACATAGGTGATAAATTATAAAACAATTTGCTGAGAGTTCACTTTGTGTCTGGGACACAGACGAGAAGGCAGTACGAGGAGAGCCACAGAGATAAGATTGGTTTTGGCACAAGCCAAAGAGCACCAAAGATTGCTGGGGATCCCCATAAGCCAGGAGGGTTTGGACCAGTTCCCCGGGGCTCAGAAAGGATCCAGCTGTGCTTTCTAACACTGCCACTTAATTTTAATGTTTCTGAATTTTTATTATGCCATTTCACCGTTAAAAAAGGTTATTAACAAAACAGAGCAGAATATTCTGCAAGGTTTTGTAGATGTTACAAACTTAGACACCAATAAAGTGGCAACTGGATGGATCACTCTTGGGCTACTTTTAAAAATCATACACTTAGTGCTGTTCCCCATCTCACTGCACTGGAGGCATTCTTGCACCTTTTATGGCTTCCATGGCACTCTCCTCTGCAAGACGTGCTTTGTAAAGTGGACAACTGCTTGGATAGACATCAGGGAGAATATCACAGGCACAGCCTACATTCCACAAATCAAGACATAGTTGTGGAAGAACCAATGGGCACAGAAAGACAGAGGTTTAGAAAACAGAAGTGAGTGGATGCTGGGGAAAAACCAGGAAAATGCAGGTTGGAGGCTTCTGTGTAGAGTGGATGGAGCTGTGCCCTCAAAATATCTCCACCACAATACAAGCTTGGGGGTGGCACTCCTCCAACTAGAAGGAACCACCCCTTCCTTTCTGATGATTCATACTTGGATCAAAACAGGACTAACTACAATCACACTTAAAACTTTGACCATGAGATGATCATTCCCACAGTAAGTCTTTTTAATTGAGACACACAGAGAACATGATGAAGTAAGTCATTAAAGGGGTAAGCATCAGGGGTTGTCGCAGTCCACTGGGCTGACAGAACAGAACTCCATAGACTAGACATCATATAAGCAGCAGGGTCAACTTACTGCCATCTCATTAGGAGATGACTGGGCAAGGAAACTTAGAGGACTTGCAAGGGCATACTGGCAGGTAATCCTGAATGTGGTGAGGGCATATAGGGCCTCTTTCAAAGGGGCATGGATTCCATTTGGTATTTGAATGCCTGCTGAAGGCCAGGACTCCTGATATTGGTGCCTTGGAGCTGGGATTTTCATACATGAATTTTAGAGGGACATGAACATCACCTTAGTCTAGAATAAGTGTTCTGGTCCTTTGAGGACAATTGAAGGGATAGAAAGTACACCTTGATTTTATTTAGGCAATGTAGACCCATCCCAGCATTCTTCACTCTCTGTTTCTTTTCCCCTTTTATCTGTACTTCTATCACATTCCCAAACTATGAGCTTGAGATAAAATTGATTGAGCATTGCAGAGTTTGGTGCAATTTCAGAAGTGTGTTTTTATAAAGTCTGCTTTAAATGTAGTTGCTGAGTTTTAGAAAAGTAGCTTGAGGGAAGATTGTTCTAAAAATAATATTCCTAGCAAAAGGCAGAAATGATACAGAAATTGATAAGCCTTCCTATTGCCTATACTTTAATCTAATGGTCTGCACTTCTTTTGAGCAGCTGAATTCTTTGTTCATAATGTTTATTTGTGACTGTTTTCTGGTTTCTTGATACTTAGAACAAATTTCAAGTAAACTGTGCACTTTCTCCACTGCTATTTTTACACGGTGATAATATGTATATTATATATTATATTTTGTGTAGGAATTCAGTATTCTGTGTTATGATTTCTAGATTCTTCTGTTATTGATTACTTCACAATAAAGAGTATCAGTAATATAAACATCAAATGCTTGCATCCTTCCACATTGATAAGTTGAAACCTCACATCCCAATACAGAGGTATTAAGAGGTGTAGCTTGGTGGAATAATGAAGTCATGAGTATGGGGTCTCAGGAATGCGATTAGTGTCTTCCTTGTCTTTGGAGTACTACAGTCCAAACCCAGGAACTCATGTATACTAGGCAAGCACTCTACAGCCCTAGAAATCAAGATTTGTGTCTCTGTAGAAGAGACCTTGGAGAATTCTCTGTCTTCCTGCTGTGTGAGGACCCAGCCCAAAGAAGAGTCTGTAAGCAGGCAAGGGCTTCATCAGAACCCAGCTGTGCAGCATCTCTGTTTTTCACCCAATATTATAGTCTTTGACAGAGCAGCTCAGACAAAGGTAATACATTTAGATGAGATATAATTGCAAAGACTCACAAAATGATAGTATTCCATCCTACATGTCTACCTGCACAGGATACCTAAAGAAGAGATTTCTTCTTTTCACTATCAGGTGAGTTATTGATTTCTTTAGGTGTGAAGGGGGAGTCATTTTCTTTACTGGCCTATGAAATGGGCCTCTTTGAGGGAATGTACATCTAAATCATTTCTGCTCTGTGTGCAGTCTGTACTTCCCTCACCCTGTTCTTTCACTCTAGAGAGACCGTCTGGAAACAATATCCTGAGAAAATCTGGGAAGGAGGAACAGACCTGGGTTCCCAGGAGCTCCAGAGGGCCTTGATAGTCACTGTGTCCCAGATGAGCAGAGTCAGAACATAAGTAATTTGCTCCTTAGACATTTAATGCCTATTGAAGTTACTAAGGGACGATTCTCAGGCAAGTGTGAAACATCATGGAAGTGGAGATGTGAGTCATCCATAATAAATATAAGAAAAAAATACATGTATATACATATATAGCCACTATGCAAATATATACATGATATGCATATGTTTACATGAGTGTACATGCATATTCAAATTATAATATATATATGTATATATATAATTTGGTTATCTACATGGAATATCTTTGTTAACTATTGTTAAACGGTAATATGCACATTTTAGAATCCTAGACAAGTTAATGAATCCCTTCACATAACAAAGGAATTGATTGGTGAAAACTTCCAGTGATCTAGTGGTGAGGGGAGAGGTGAGTGAAAAGGAAGCAGTGGGTAATTGAGCCTGGAAACCCCTTCAGTCTGAAAGAGGGAGAAAAAAGCCATCTATGAATGGAAATAAGGATTGGTATAAACGCAGGGAAACAGGTGAAATTTATTTCTGTTGCCAGGATAATTTAGCATTTCTCATGCATCCTGAAAAACTTCACTAATGAAGTAGATTGTGGTTTAAGGATTTTCATGTTTATATATTACAGCAAAATAATCCAGCTTTGCTGGAGTGACACACTGTTGTCACTCTCATCGAATACAGAGACATAGCAACAAATATATGGTGCCTGAACTTTATTTTAGCTGTTTATTGATTCTGGTTATTAAGAATAAGATGCAGCACTCTCTTTTGGCACAAGACACAGAAGGCATTGTTGAAGGTAGGCCTCTGAGGGACTCTCCTAGCAGGGATGTAGATGGGTGACTTAATCCACATTTTAAGTGATGAGCAAACAGCTGAGACACAGTGGGTGTCAGCACTGAGGTCTTCCCTTGCACACGACCACAGGGTTCTTTTCCAGTGGGAGGGTAGTGAGCATCACATTCACCAAACAAGCTTCCACTTCAAGTTCCTGCTGATGAGTTTCAGGACATGGACAACTCCTTAAAAAGTAGTGGTGTGTGTGTGTGCCCTTGTGTTCGCTTGTTCCTAGTTTATGTTCACATGTGTACTTGTGGAGGTTAGACGTCAGCCTCCAGTGTCTCTTACTGATATGGAGGGTACTGAGTACGCTAGGCTTGCTGGCCTTCATGGCTGGGATTATAAGCATGTGCCACCATGCGTAGCCTTTTATGTGAGCTCTGAGTGTTGATGTCAGCCCTTCATGCTTGCAAGGCATACACTTTACCAGCTGAGCTACCTCTGCAGATCAGGAAGCTGTGTTTGCTGTTACAGACCTGGGCTCTTTAGACACAGGCTTTCTTTTTCAGGTGACACCAATGGCATCAGGTCCCATGGAATAGTATGTCCATTCTCAACACCTCAGACCACAGCTTGTCAACAGTCTGAGTTTATGCCCCAGCTCTCATCCATTAACTAGAGTGGTGTTTGATATCTATATGGCTTTAAAATAAATAAAACTGTCTACATTTAAAAACTGGGAAATGACATAAAGCTACCTCCTCGTAATTTAATATACTTTTATTATATAAAATATAATATAAAATCAGTATACAAACATCTTTTGTATTTAAAAACACATACTTCTTATGGTTAATTTTTTATTATACAGTAAAATATTTTAATTCTCTTGTAAGCTTTGTTTATAGTAGTTATTTACTACTTTTCAATGAAAACTCTCTGAGATCTTAGTGTATGGCTTTAGCCACTTCTTTTTAAAAATATATGATGTTATAGTTAAGTCTGATAAGCAAGTCATTATGGGCCTCTAAAAAAACTAACCTACAGCTTAATCAGACTGATGATGATCCAACAGAGTATTTGGACTACAGCTCAGTTCAAAACTCTAGTTATTATTCTTTTGTTGTCAATATGTTTATGTGATTTTCCCAGTTCTCTTTGCTTTTCTTCTCTTCCTTTCTTTTCTTTTTTATTTGAAAATAATTATTTTCATACAATATATTCTGTTCATAGTTTCTCCTTCCTCATCTCCTCCCTACCTCTCTACCTTCTTACCTAAGCAACTCCATGCCATCATTCCCATTTTCATAATTTAGAAAAAGACACCATAAGGTGACATCTATTGCCTATTTTTATTTTATCTTTCTATCTATCTATCCATGATCTATCTATCTATCCATGATCTATCTATCTATCTATCTATCTATCCTTTATCTATCAATTTTTGATGCTAGGAAACCTGCTGAACCCAGGCCAAGGCTTTGATGGGCAAAGTCTATACTGCATCATTCCCAGCGCTATAATCCCTGTCATTCTGGGCAGGTATGTTGTCCTAATTGCTAGACTAAACCGATGGTATGTCAAATAGTCAAAGGAGGCATCCATTCTAGGGCATGTATTAAATAAAATGGATTATTGTGTTATGGCCTCATATATCTTGTGAAAATTAACAGTAAATAGGATACATTCTGTGAACAGAATTTATCATTTCATCTTTCTTGTTCATGAATATATTCTGAGACAGATTTATCTAATGTTTTCTGAAAGTCAAGGTGAGAGAATCATGTGTTTGGTTGTGGAGGAAAGCAGTTAGGCAGCCTGGCATCCCATTCTTTAGTCCACACACTCCGACTTTGTAACCCTCTGAGGCACAAGTCCATCCACAATTAATCATACTCTGAGCTAGTGTCATAATTTGGCATTCTAAAAAATAAAATTAAAAAGTTGGGCAGGAGTTTCCTATATGATTGATCAATTGAGTCTGCCAAGATCCACATTGAAGTAATTGTCTAAAACACACAAAACTACCAACAATGGTGAGTTTCAGAATCTGAAATGGGCGCTCATTATGCACAGATGGCATAATGCATTTACATTTTCCAAAAATCAACGGTGTGAAAACAGCAGGAACTCTGCTGATTTGTCTACCTCACAACTGATTCTCACGTAATTCAGGACAGGGCAGGGTGGATGATCATCCCACACTGAATAACAGTAACATCTCTCTGCCACACTTAGGGGCAAGACTTTTACAAATAAACTCTATGGACCAGTCTTTTCCTTTTATATTTGAATATTGATCATTTCTGGGTTTCAATAGATGTGATTTTAGTCCTACTGCAAGTTATTCATTAGAGTTGAAAGCTCTCAGAAGCCATCAAGGCATTGCTGACCTCTCCCACCTCCATCCCTTATTCTTAATCACAGCTACTGAAAGTGCCCATTAGGCTCCTGACATGCAGCAAACTTCAACAAAGGCGAAAACAAGCCTTTGAGATTCTGAGAGATTCTAATTGTTCCTGGGGAAAAAGTCAGTAAACATTTAAAATGTGAGACTCTGCTTGGATCCCGACCCGAGCAGCCTCTGCGGTGTGTAACTCGTAATTTGAGGATCAGCTTGCAACACACATATCTTAAGCATTCTGAACAGGAGGTGAAGCAGTCCATAGAGCTTCCTTCTCATACATTAACTCTTTCTCATGATTGAGAAAAGCAAATCCTCCAGCACTTTTCTACCGGCAGGTGTTCTAAATGGCTGCCAATCATATGCATTGATTTTTTCCAACACAGAGCATGTGTGTTTGAGGTTGGATTGCTTTACATAGTAAGCTTTTGAGAGGATGGTTGTTGAAATATATCTGTGTGTTCAAGCTTGTTTTGCAAATGCTAAGCACATTAAGCTTCCTCAGGGTTGAAGTTATTGCCATGGAAACACTGCCAGTTAATAACTGTGCCTGACTTCTTGTATCACTGTGTCAGATACTAGTCAATGAATAGAAACGGCACCTTTTGCTTTTGCTGTGTTACATCCTCAGAGGGACCCCAGAAGAGAAGCTAGTGCAGAGCTGATAAAGAGTGACCATGTTGGTCCGTTTGCTGATATCATCTTAAAAGCAGTTTTCTATTACCGAGAAGCCTGGCAAAGAAAGAACCTTTGAGGAAGCCTGGGATAGGAATGCTCAGAGGCCATGTTTTTAGAATGAAAAAGAGATTCCAGACAATTCTCAAGTCCTGAGGTCTCACTCTCCTATGTATAAAATCACATACTGGTTCTGCCTCTGATGGAAGGACATTTGGGTGTGTTTCATTGGTTATAGTCATCTACAAAGAAAGAGAAACTGATGTCTTGGGTTCAAGTTCTGTCTCTGAGACTGACCTCTCATGCTGAATTCATAGACTGACTTCACACCATGGCATGACTTCTTCTGCAGTTGCATTTTACAGACAGAATGAGCTGATGGTGCTCATATGTGTATCGTACTCTGGGCTGACCTGCTCTAAACAATTAAATCAGTGTTCTAGGGTTTCTCTGCATGCATACTTTGCTCTTGTTTACTTTTTTAGGCTGGGCCAGCCCACCATTGTCTCCTAAATCCTAGGGAGCACACAAATAGACTCCTTGGATTTTTGACAAAGATATCCAGAATGGAGATGCAGAACTTTCCTGAAGAGCCTGGCTGTGTGACTCGGTGTGGTTCTTAAATCTGCAGTATTTCCTTCTTCAGGACTCCTCCAGCTCCCATGAAGAACTGTAGCATTAGTCTGCATTTTCCCACAGGCTCCAGTGCACAGAACAAACATTAAGTCTTGAGAACATAGCCATCGCCTTCACCTCTTCTGACTACAGGTGGTAGTTAGGAACCATTCTTTCCTGTCTTTCTGAAACTGCTAAATTCTTTATTGTTACTGATTTTGTTGGAAATGTCAAGTATAAAAAGTAAATGCTGTTTTTCAAGCTACTTCTTGTAGGATGAGGTAATGTCCTAAAGACAAAGAGAAGACTCTAACTGTTGCCCAGCCCTGGGTTCTCTAGATGCTGTGTCACCTAACAGAAGCATCACCCTGGCAGGTGCTCACCTAGGAAATCTTGCTGCTCCTATGGCATTTGAAACTAATGCAATAGGTTCATTCTATTGCAACTGCTTTTGCTTTCGCTGTGAGAAACAGTCTTGTGTCTCTGACCCAAGGGTGTTGTGCTTTCTCAAGTATCTATGGGGCTGTGTCAAGAAGACATCACTGTATGAGAAGGGAAAACACTTCAGAGATACTGACACAGAGTTCTATGGTCTTCTTAAAACACAATTACAGAAAACAAAGTGTTTGGAGAAAAGAGTTCTTACCCCAGTTCTGCCATACATGAGTTACAACAAGAATGGTTGTTAATTCTTCCTGCAGTAATTTCCCCACGTCTGAAATGAGGGGAGGATCTAGGAGGTGAACTAGATGATGGAGGTTTTATGGACAGTATCTTATAGGCAGCATTCTTGTCTTACAAAGTCTTTGTTGTATCCTTTCTTCTAAGAGTCAGCACATCTTGTAAATACTGGCAATATAAAATTTATATTCTACTTAGCCTGTGGGACTTGGGAATCTTTCAGCAAACTTTAATCATTTATTTTCCTTAGCATGCTCCAATTTTATATCAAAGGATATGCATATGTTCTCTGTATGTGTGATGCCTTATTTAGTGAGGATAATTTCTCACCAGATTCAAAATTCAGAACTAATTTTGAGTATCTCTAGGGTTAGTTCAATTTTGATAATTTTTATATCCTGATATTTGGAGAATTATATAATACAGACATATTTGGAAGATAAGCTATATCCTCCACTTACCACAAAATCCTTCTGAGATTAAGTCTATATTGTGATAATTTTTGAAGAAGAAAGAAAAACAGAATTTAGAAGGCTGATGTGTTTCCTGAGCTACTCCACTTTCCACATCATAAGCTAAGTGCTGGGTGTTTTTCAGAGATGTTTTCTGCTAAGCCAATGCCACTGCACTCTACAGTCTATGCTCATGAGGAGTCCAGTAATTTATATCTTGAAACAATCAAAGTGCTAATTATTTTGTCTCCCCCAAAACAATTAAGAAGTGTCCATAACACATAAACCTCTGTAAAATAACACCAATATATTTCCATTGTAATCCTGTGAGCTTTGAGGGCACAGGTAAGACCAAAGTCATCCTACCCCACCTCCATTACCCATGATTTTGTTTTTTGAGATTTTTGTTTTCTGAGTCGCCCCCTAGCCACCCATGGTCTGAAAAGGAATTTCTAGAATGGAAAAATGTTGAAAGAAACACTCACATTTTACATTGTATATAATCCTGAGAGAATTACTTAAACTTGTGCTTTCACTCCATCTTCCTAAAGGAGTGTCCATATCATGTCCAACCGCCCATCAGTCACATAATTCTCTTGGTCCCCAGATCTCAAGCACCTGTCTTCCAGTAGCCCCTAGTTTAATTAATGGTTGTCCTAAAGTACAGCAGAAATGATGGGAGGAAGATACCAGGCACTTCCATGCAGTTAAGCCTGGCCATGCCATTGAAGATTAGAGACGCATCATTGTTAATTCGAGAATACAGACTTTAAGAAGTATTTACAAAGGGAGGAATGGAGAGCCCTCTTCTTCCCTCTTTAGCAAGAAACACAGAAACAACACCTGGATTGTTATGGCCATCTTTGACCTTGGTGTGACCTTGGGAGGGGATGCCTGCCAATGGAATAGGAACATGGAGATGGGAGCTACTATATAGTGTGATGATAATCTGGCATTCAGCTATCAACTGTATGAGGGACACAGAGCTGTTTTCTTAGGTCATTATTTCTTTTGCATTCTGTGGCTTACGACTCTTCCTAGTCTCAGGAAATAAAGATGTGTTAGAAAACTGGTCTAAAATGTTCTTCACTGAATTTTAAATTTGTCAGTTCTTTCCTCGTCTCTCAGGATTTTAGTATTAATGAATAAAAATGATGAATTAGGTTTTGGAAAATCCCTGCCCTCTGCTTTACTTTGATAGAATCTTAGTGGTAAAATAGAATATCCATAATAATTTGCCTTTATTCCTAGACCTTTTGTTTAGACAGTGAAAGTTTTAAAATCATTTTAAAGAAGACAAATGTTAAAATTTTAAAGCTGTACAGGATCACCCATGAAGAAGCCTATGGCATGGGCGCAACCATCCGAGAGCTGTGTCTGCACTCAGTCCTCAACCTAGCCCCTGTGAAGTAAGGTGAATGAGTAAGTCAGGAGGTGTAAGAAGGGGTGTTTTCAGTGCACACAGTGCTGTAATCAACATGAGGGACTTGCACACACACACACACACACACACACACACACACACACACACACACACACGTTTCCCTCGGTGTGGTCAGTGACCCATTTCCAGCTGACGTTGCACTCTCCTCTATCAACAATACTGACAACAACAACGTAACATGTTATCTCCTACCGAGTTCAGCTACTGTGAAGTTGCGAGTACTGCAGTGCTGACTCACAGTCCTTGCCTGGAGCTGTTTGTCTCCCATTTGGATGTGCACTCTTTGAACTCCTGAGCCATGGTGATCTGAGTCCAGGCTGTCGTGATTCGCTCTGTATTGCCTCATTCACTAACTGAGCTTAGATGGTGAAGCTGACTCTGAACCAGCTCACCCCAGCAGAGCCTGTATTTTTCCCATCTCTGTGTGTACACACAGGCATCTGCATTAGACTTACTTGTAGATGTAACCAACGGTCTTATTATAGCTCTGACCCCCAGACAACTTTATTTATTAACATACAATTAAAATCACATTTCAGTACAAGTAAAATACCACCACACTTACTAACAAAACAAAGCAATAGGAACAACACAACAAACAACCTTTTGCCAACTTAAAAGTCTCTCTTGGTCTGGATCTGGTGGCTGTGCACACTTAGGCCAGAGAATTCCTTGGCTACAATAAACTGTAACTAAATGATAAATTATCTTTATTTCCTGAGAGATATAAATAACATTTATTAATCAGCTATATTCTTGTCATTATTAATCAGAGAATTCTTTAATCATAAGATAAGGTGTTATAAATCTACATATTGAGGTTCTCTCTTGATTTGTTGGGGGTCAAAAGTATTTAATTTTATTACATCACTCAGAGATGAAGACTTTTGTGCTTAAGTGTCTCTGGAGGGCTTTTTGCCACATCCTATATAATTTGAAAGCAAGAAAGATTGCCCCCAACAATTACAGTATGAATTAGTGAGTAGATTAACAGTAGAGTACAAAAAAGTTGAAGAAGCATACATTAGTGAAAGGTTACATAGCTCATTAAGTAATGCAGCATTAATTAAATCACTCTTTGATCAGCATAAGAGTAATATAATTAATTTCACAAAAGAGTGAAATGACTGCTCCACTTTAAGTAATAATCAATGAAGGCATACACACCTCTAGACCAGTGCATGGCACATGTGAGAGAGGATTGCCAGGGTGGGAGGGAAATGATGGCAGAGACATCCTGCCGTGGAGTGTCACAGCAGGGGGTATCTTAGGAACCAAAGTATTAGAATAGTCTAGCAATTATATTTTGCTCTATGGCCACTCACAGTTTGAAAGCTCTTGATAGTATTGGGATGTGAACATTTTCATAACATTGTTAAAAGCATCATTTCCTCCCAAGGTCATTCACTGCCTTCCTTCCTCCTGGGGCTATGGCTAGTGTACATTTAGTGAGAACCCTGCCATGCTCCAGCCTCATGGGGTTTCTGTCATTCACTCCTATAGAGGAAAGTCACCATGACACTGGAATGGTGAAGGCTATTTCTGGACAGGACCTTGAAAGCACAGGAAGAAAGGAAAAATAGAGAGATAGGGTTTTGTCAAACTAAGAACCTTCTGTCAGCAAAAGAAACAACCAACAGAATAGAGAAACAACCCACAACTGAATGTGTTTGCAAACTACACTTGTAATAAAGGTTAGTAGATAGAATATATAAGGAACTGGAAAGCAAACAGCAGAGTGAAGAGAAAACCCACAGAGTGGGAGAAAGTGTTTGCAAACCACACTTCTAACAAGAGCCCAACATTACAATGTATAATGAACTTCCAAAACTTCACAAGCAGAAATAAAGACAAATGGTGGTAGATATTATTTTCAAAAAAAGACATCTAAATGGCCAAGAGGAACATGGGGAAATACCTAACATCACTAACCACCAGGGAAATGGAAAATCAAAACATAATGATGCACAAGCTCCCTCAGTAAGAATAGGTATTAACAAAGTGAAGAAGGTATTTTCAGAAGAGGGTATGCAGAGGAGCCCACACACAGTGAGACCATAACTTAGTAGGGTGATATGAAAAGACTAGCTAGTAATTTTGCAGCAGTAGAATGGGTGAGGCCATAGATTCCATACCTAGAAACATGGGGGGACAAGGATGGAAGGAGGAAGAGAAATACAGGGAGAGAGAGAGACAGAGACAGAGACAGACAGAGAGAGACAGAGAGACAGACACACACAGAGAGAACAAGACCAAAAAGAAGCCATCATATGATCCAGGAGTCTCACAGTCACTAAGTATATATCCTAAATGAACTCTACTGGTTTGCTGACTGCTGCTTCATCCCTTATAGCAAAGAAATGAATAGAAATGCCTACCAACTGATAAACAGATCAGGAAAACATGTTTCATACATGCAACAGAACACTATCCAGCCATATAAAAGGTGGAATCTGTCATCTGTGCTCACATGGATGGGCCTGGAGGTCATCATGCAGAGGAGTTGGGAGTGGAGCAGTGGTCACCAGAGGCCTGGGGGAGTAAGTGACAGAAAGTTCCAACAGTGGGTTTAAGTTACAGCCTAGGAGAAGCAAGAATTTACAGTAGGACCATGGAGACAACATGTGTATTCCAGGACACTATGGAAAAGTAGCTTCAACTTATCACTAGACAACAATGTGTGACTAGGGAGACAAATATGCTTAACGCAATTGAAAATCTATGTTTCAAAATATTCTATGGTATCCTACAAACACACGTGACATTTATCAGGTAAAAGACACAGCCTTGAGACACTGGAATGCATAATTAAAGCCTGTTTTGCTTTGGAAGAGTGTAAGTGACTGTTCCCTGTGACAATATTATCAAATGTTTGGGAAAGGAAGTAAGTGGAGTGTTGTCATGGAATAGGATTCTACAGAGACTCCTGGGAGATCATCTTGCTTCTATCATGGTAAAACAATTGCGGTCTGATTCTTGACCTATGACCGCAGTTTGCTATATTATCTCCACTTGTGTAATAACTGCACTGTCTTATTTTCCCACAAAGCTTCTTTCTCCTAGATTTTGGCACATATCTGGAAGGACTAGAAGTCACCTTCTCAAAGTCAGACAATATTCTTAGGGGAAGAAAAGTTTTATTCATTCAAAACAAGCTTAGATAATCCAGCAAACAAAATATACTCTGGGCAACCAATTCCATGACTAAGTGAGTATTTTTGAAAAGTAAGCCTGATTTTCCCCCATGAACTTATGAGAAAACCTTCTGACACATTTGAAATAAAACCTAGTTGCTTCTCAAATTGGCCATTTGCACTCCAGGGCCAACACTGTGAAAATGCATGGATTGCTTGGGTAATTCAATTGCATGTGGGATCGATGCAGGTGTGAAGGTCCCTGGTCAAAGGTTGGCCCTTAGGCTGTAACTTAATCAATTTGGGGTAAGTCAAGTTTGATTACATTTTCAGTGATGAAGCTTTCGAAAGCAATTTTGAGCTTGCCTATTCTGAGGCTGTTTGGTTCTGTCCCAAATTTATATTGTTGGTTACAGAGGCAGTTGTCCACCTGCCTATCTTCTTTGGAGTTGATTGGGTCTTGGAGTTGAGGGAAAATGAGAAAAAGGAAAACAATGGGGAAGATCCAAAATGTACTGAAATTAAACAAACAAACAAAAAACAAAATAGATGAAACTTTTACTAATGGTATCAGAATGAGGGATGTTTTCATCCTCACCCCCATTTTTTTGATAATTTAAACAATGAGAATAAAGGGAAGGAAAAAGTGAAGGAATATAGTGACAAAGAAAAGTCTAGGGGAGAGTCCCACAGGATGATACACACTGACACACACTGATTTTGGCAAAGCAGTCCTGTTTCTTCAGGTGTAGCTGGCAGGTGGTTCTGTGTAACAAACAGTGTCAGTGAGGAGTATCAGCAGGTGCCCTGCTCACCTAACAGACATAAACTCGTTCAACATACTCCTCCAGGCAAGTGAAATTTGTAAACTGTTGCTCACATCTCCTAAAATTTTAGGTAAGCCAAGTTTGTGTCAACTCATAATATACCACTGGATGTACAGCTTAAGATGAATTTGTTTTTGTTTATAGGTATGTGTGTGTCTGCTCACATGTGTGCAGGTGCCTGTGGAAGCCAGAAGAGGGCAGTGGACCCTCTGGAGCTGGAGCTATAGGCTGCTGTGAGCTACCCCATGTTGGTGCTGGGAACCAAAGTCCTGTGAAGAACCAGCGACACTCTTGACAGCTGAGCATATCTCCATACCCTGACAGCAGTTTGTGTATATTGTACAACACACATCTATCCATACACTGCAGCACTCCTAAAGGATCATGAGTCTTAGAGAAAACACAAACATCACTGCAGTTGTATCACTGACCAGATTCCTGTAAGTTTCCAAGAAATATGTTGTTAGTTCTTCCTTTTAAAAGTTTCAGAAAACTAATTCCTTCAATGTGGCTGACAGCGACCTGCTTTGCTCTGGCAGGAATCTCAGTCTGCCTCACTAATTAGGCAGTTCCACATGTGTGCTAATTGGATTGAGTCTTTAACAAAATCAAAGGAAGGAAGAGTATGAATCGATCTAAAACCATATCTCTGAGCTAGGAGCTCAGTTGCTTCTTTGCATTAAAATTGTTAAACATTGAAGCTTGCCTTTTCTTTTTTCTTTTAAAGGTAAAATTGGAAAAGAATCCAAGCTATATAAATGCTGGTCATAGCAAAGATGAAATAACATTTCTTGCTTGATGTATCACCTCTCACTGAAGCACACATTGGGCAGGTAGCTAATGTGTCTCTGTAGAGAAATTCCAATTGCACACCTTTGTGTAAGGAAGCCTCAGTCAGGCTGGATAGGCTCTCAGTGAGGAGCAGAGGTCTCCAGCAGTTGTAGGTACTACAGATGAATTCACAGTGCTTTGGAGAAAGTGTGTCCTATGGAGTTACCATCACTGCTGCATTAGTTACCCTTTCTTGCTTTTATCTGGAAATTAAAATGGTCTAAAGAAAAAATAAAAAGTAAAGCAAATTTCACTCCACTCTGTCTTTTTGAGGAATGTCTAACAATTATGCCTTATACTAACCAAAGTGGGGGTTTCATTACAGGGGCACAGACAATGCTTTTGTTGGCATACATGCCTGGGTCTCTTAACAGGGGGCGACATTTCCATTTTTCAGAGAAAGAAATGAAAACACAGAGGTCCAGGTTGACAAGCTGCTTGTCTGCTGCCTACTGTGTGTTGTCATGGTCTTTAGATCATGCTTCACATCTGGCCATAGCTGTAGGGAGCATGGTAAATTTGGGGGTGGGATGGGGTGGTGCTCAGAGATCTCTCAGAAATAACAAGAAAGGAATATTGCAGCATCCTCCAGAAGGACACCTGGAAGTGCTTGGCTGTGAGAAGGGTCTGGTCATAGATTGACTGTGGGCTCAAATGCTTCCATGGCTTCATTCTGCAAGAGTCCTCATAGCTGCAGCCTTCATGTTCACAGGGCTGCCTTTGAGTCTCATTTATATTGCAGGACTAGGGTTGTATAAAATATCACAGAAAATCATTAGGTCCAAAGAAGGTACTTTCAGATGCTGCAGGCCAGCAGAAAGGAAACTCTGAATGTGAAGAAAACTTCCCAGGGAACAGAATTCCCTGAACAGGGCAGAGCATCAAGATCAGGGAGGAAGCTGCCCTACAAACCCTGAAACTCACTACAAAATCTAACACATTGAAACGTAAAATATTTTCAGTCAATAAAAATAATTTCGAGTTCACTGATAAAAATAATAGAGGAAATATTAGTATAAATATACTTTCAAATTAACCAATACATTCTATTCTTTTTCTATAATGTACAGTGTCCACAGGACCTTAGAGCATTATGTCTGATGAATGTGGGGATTCACATAGTATTCTCATTTTATAGGTGAGGAGACTGAGACCACATAGGTGAGCATAAAGACCTCTTCACTTTGGGGCAGAATATCAATGATATCAATAACGGACCTCTGGGATCTGGGTATATGGTGTGATACATTTTTACTTTTTAAGGTCCTTAATTCCTATAAGCTTGCAGCCTTTCATGGTTCATTGATGGCAGTGGCAAATATCAAAGTTCCTTCTCCCTCTCCCTCCTGACCCTTGGTCAGTTCTGGGCAGCATGTGCTGTTTACAGCAGATTGAAATGTACTTGTCAAACTGCCTCTTAACCCAGGAGAAAGACAACAGTAGAGTAATTAATCTCCTACAGCCTCTCTAATCAACCTGCCCACTCCCCCCACTCAGTACAAGTGAATGCTTATGTGCATGGCTGATTTAATTAATAATTCTAATAAGGATGGTATCATCAAAATATGCATTGATGCATTAAGAAACAGTGAAGAACCAGCTTGTTTGCTTGGGTACCCAGAGAGACAAAGTTACAGTTGTTAAGTTTACATGGACTTTAGTCTGTTTATGATCATCCTTCCACATTTGTATAATCTATAACAAAAGATGGAAAAGGAGGCGGATGTTTCACTTACACTTATTTTGTAACAGGTAGTGTGGGGCTACTGTGTGTGCTCTATTTACTTTTATTATTTATTTTGTGACATGTGATGTGTGTGTGTGTGTGTGTGTGTGTGTGTGTGTGTGTGTGTGTGTGTGTGTGTGTATGCCTGTGTGCAGGTGTGCATATGCATGTATGTGCTTGTTTATGGAGGTCAGAGGTTGACCTTAGGTCCTCATGTTTGTACACCAAGATTTAATCAACTGAGCCATCCCTCAGCCTTGTTCTATTTAATTTTAGAACCCTCCATAAAAACAAAGTATTCTTTCCTCTTGCATAGGAGAGATATATAAGACTCAAAGATTGAAAGAACTGTCCAAAATCCTCCGGTTCAGATCTGCTTAACTCAAAGCTTTAGATGCTCAACTTATCGTAGGTGAGCTTTGGATGCTTATGTGTGAGCTCTGGCTCATCTCCTTCAGTTTCCTCTTCTGTAAAGCAAAAGTTTTGTTCTAGAGCACAAGTTTTCAAATCAAATTCTTTGGAACTTCTGGCATTTTGGCAGGCTTCACTGTCACAGTGCAGTGTGATAGTGAGAGAGAGAATGAAAAGATCTCCCAGGTTTAATTCCACATCAACCAAAGTAGCTCCAATTCTCTTTGTTATACACACTCAACACTGCAACATGTCATCCAGTGTTGGACCATAAGGGAGATGATTGTCCCATAGTTCTGTAACAGTCCAGTGAGACTATCATAGATTATCACAGTTGTACATTCTCACTGGCTCTTAGCAGTATGGACAGAAAGACTCCTGTTGCAAAGTGGTATAAATGTGTCACGGTATAATGACAAATACCAAACAATCCTTGAGAATTTTGATGAATGACTATGCTTCCTGTTCTCTCCCCTTTAAAAATGTAATGTGTATTGGAGTTTTGCTCATATGGGTGTCTGTGCAACATGTGCATGCAGTGCCCACAGAGGTCAGAAGAGGCTGTTGGATCCTCTGGGACTGGAATTGATGGTTGTGACTTCCTATGGGAGTGCTGGGTCCTCTGCAAGAGCAGACACTGTCTTTACCGCTAAGCCATCCCTCCAGCTCCCTTCTATGCTTCTTAACCATTGCTTAGAATTCACTCCCTCTACTTAGAAAAAATGACCTTAACATAAAGTATTCTGTAGTGTTAGTCTGGCAATAACCTCATATACATCTCACAATTAATTTCTTCATTTTTCCCTTGCTTGGCTCGATGTAACATCATGCTCTGTTTATTGTAGTCCTAGAATAACATGCTGTATCACACATGTACTACATAGCCTAGGTATGTAGTAGCTTATATGATTGATATTTGTGTGAATATAGCCTGTGATGTTGGTGAGTATGATGCATTTCTCAGAATTTACCCCCATACGTTACTGGACACAGCAAGAGATTGAAGAAAGTTTCATTTGGGAGAAGGAATGATTCTCTTGCTTCACAAAGTGGAATCTGCCATGTCTGATCCTCCCTGTCTGCAGCTCTGCAGTTCTACCCTTGGCACAAAGGGCTAGATTCTGGCAGCATCTGTGCTTGCTTTTGCTGGCGGCAATCTGTTAGCCTGGAGCACCCCAAACTCCAGCGGTCTCTTCTATTGCCTTGGCTCATGAGAGGCCATCTTTTTTGTGTGGTCTGAGAATGTTATATTTACCCATCTTCTTGAGAATTCACCCAATTTCTAGCCATCAGTTGGAGAGAGAAGTTCTTCTTGCTTTTTTTTCTCCATTCTCACAAAGTTACATGCATTCATTCTGTGTTGAACTTGTCTGCATGGATCCAGACAGGATGCCATTGCATAGACTCCTGTTGCTATATCAGAGTCGGTGAACAAGTCCCAAACTAATTCTTGTCAACACTTACTTTGAGAACACCTAGGAAAGCCTTTCTATTAACGTCTCAAAGCCACAAGAATAAAAGCCTTTGGGGTCACACATCGCAGTGTGTCCTCAGTAGTCTCCAAGGGTAGACTGATGACAATCTTTCAGCAAAGATGAAATCCTACCCCTTTTAAGTTGTAGAAGCAAAGATCACTTTTGATCTAGAATATAAAACTTTTAAACTGGTGGTATTGTCATTGTCTTCCAGGTGGGATTAACCACCTACATCAGGCTAAAGCAATGGGAGCCCACAGTAGCTTATTGGCATTTGGGGACATTTTAAGCAAGTGAAGAGCTGAAGCATTATTTTCCAGTAAAGAATAATCTGAAGTTGGCAAACCAGACAACAAGGGCAGCTACCAGCATCAGTCTGGACCTAGTTGTCACACTCTGTCTCCTTTCACCTTTATTACTTCTATGGAGAAGCTACCAACCAAGCTTTTCATTTCAAATGAAGACATTTCCCATCAAATTATGTAGGCTAAGAATTAATAATCTCTTAGAGGTTTTCTGGAGAGTGAAAAAGTAATTCTTGTGAAAGCATTTAATATTGGAAATTCATTTTGGTCTCCAGCAGGGTAGTCAAGGAAGGAAAGAGTTTTGTTGAGTCATTTGAGGTTTTAATGTATAGTGCTGAAGAGAACACTGTGTGTCTTTGAACAGATATAGGCAAATAGGCAAGAAGACCCCATGACATTGCCAGGACTTATCCATAAGGTACTTGGGATCATATTTATAGGGTGGTTGGCATCCATATATCACAGGGGTGTCCCTATCTAGTCTGTAACTGTAAACAGTTTCTCTGTTACTTTTCAGGCTGGACTTGCCCCCTGCATGTTCACACATTGGGTCTCAGGAGAAAGCTGCACTATTGTAAAGCTATGTGGATTATAAGCACAATTGCTTCTGCAGCTTTCTTCTGTTCCAATCAATTCCTTCCTCAACTTCTCTATAGATGATGAACTTTTGGAAACAAGCACCCTGAAGTCAACATATGGTTTTGGTGAGAAAGTAAGGAGCAAAGTTCTGTGCAATGTGCAGTTTTCAGTTCTCAAAGACAGGATTATCGAGATGGAGTCCCTTCTAACATGTAGCCAGCACTTGAGGAATGGGACCCATAGATGGCAGGGTGAGATCACTCAGTTTCCTTCCTTCAAGGAAAAGACACAGAATAATTCTTGTGTTTTTCATAACACAGGTGAAAATCAACAATAAAATATAGAGCTTTGAGTCCCAGAGTTTGTACTTAATAAGGAATTCTATTATTGATAGTTGTCACACTGTTATCCTTTATGAATTGTATTAAGAATCTTTCCTAAGCCCTGAGCTACGCAGGGCTGCAGAGCTCTCCCTCCCTCCCTCCCTCTCTCTCTCTCTCTCTCTCTCTCTCTCATGCTTTTCACTGTCTTTCTACCATCTATTTTCCCTCTCACTTGACAATGAGTACTCTTGTAGCAATTTAAAATAATTTTATTGACAAAATTACTAAAAATCTCTGCTTAAAATTATAGTTCCTTTTACAACTGCAACCTAAAGCCTTAAGAGAAAGTGTTCTAAGGTGGCCAAATGTGGAAATCAAATCCCTTCTTTGTTTCCTTCAGAGCCCAAATAGGAGGAAGAAGCAAGCTTCAAGTGGATGGGGGTGGTCTACAGAAAACAGGACTGATGTCTAGCTAGGAAACTCACTGAGGCCAGGGCATCAGCTTGGTAGGCCAGGGAGTGACTGATAGGTGCATGGACACTAGCCTGTTAGCCTAAGCCGACCAGGTGCTCTGTGGAAGCATCCAGAATGACAGCTCTGATTCTCCTTTATACAGCCTAACGTCCAGGAAGTGAAGTCTCTACCCATGTCTCAACTCCTTCATCTCTATTTAACCTCAGTCTATTGAAACTTGCCATCCACTCCCAGTTTTCCACAGAAATTGCTCTAGAGAAATCACTAACAGTGGCTCATCATCAGCCTTCCTCTGGATATCCTTCCTCCATGTGTTTCACTGTTTCTGTTTTTATGAGCAATCTGTCCTGTTCTTATCGCTCAATCTTCATCCTGTCCTGATATCTTCCAGAGTGTCTCTTTCCTAAACTCTGTGTCCAACTGTCTACAGTATATTGTCTCAAATTAAAATGTCTGAAAATGAACTGCTCATCTTCCCAAGTGCTAACAGTGAGTCCTCTGTCAATGCTCCTCTTCTGGTTAATGTCAACCACACTAACCACCAGGAGTCAGCTGCTCCCTACCCTTTCCTAGTCTCTGCAGATTTGGCCACTACTTCACACCTCTCAGTTTTCATCTTGGCTACTTTTTTGCATTATTTTTCTTTACCCATGTTATTTAAAGTTTGTGTGTGGCTTTAGAACCCACACAGTCTCACAAAGTCTTTCAGAATCCAGATCTGCTCATATAATTCCTTCCTTAAAACCATTCAATGACTCCAAGCATAAAGTTGAAACACCTATTCAATCAAGCTTGTCCCAACACTTGTCAATTAGTCCAAACTTTCTTCACAATCTTGCTTTTCTTACCCTTTACTGTAGCCCTAGGAAAGGACAGCATTTTCTCTAGTGGGTCTGGTTGTTCCATTCTTCCCTGCCATCACATGAGCTGTTCTACATGACTATTCATTTTTCACCATTGCCTCCTACCCAAGACCAACCAATTGTGCCCCTAGCTTTGGGAATACAGACTCCTGTCTGGCTTCTGGTCATGATGCTATCATTTGGGTCATTGTACTCTATGCTCATGATTATCGTTGAGTTGAACTTTTGAAAATTCTGCCTCAGAGAATGAGAAAATGATAGCTCAGGTGGTATAATGAGATGCATATTGGTTGCTTAAAATTTAAATAGTGATTTTAGCTTTTCTAGGGGGACAGCCCTGTCAGGGCCCTTGAACCTGGATTAGGAGCCCCTTCTCTGCTCCAGAACAGCATTGTTGACTATTCTGCACTGGACTCATTTATCCCCCTGGTTCTTTACTCTCACTTTTCTGAGCTCTTGAAGAGACATTATCTACTTACTCTGCTCTCTCCAATACGTGGCCTATGGCTTTGAACAATGCAGGCCATCAACATACATATTTGAAAAGTGGGAGCCACTACTGAATCAGTCATATGAGTGCCACATGGAACTGTGTGTTTGTTCCATCTTCACACTTGGAAGATCCCAGATGCCTGAATCATTGCACTGTGGACAGGTCATTTAATGAGGAATTAACATCCACAAATCCTGGCCACTGCATTAAGAGAGGTATGAGGCAAGCTTACAAGTTAGATTTAGGAGATTATTTCAAGCCTGTTTACCTCCATCTTTCATGCAAGTGGATTGTTTACCAGAGAAGCCCTCAGGCAAGCAGTAGATAGACAGCCATCAGATAAGATAAAGTCATTTATCCCCAGTATACCATAGTGTTCTTTCAGATGCATTGAACTAAGAGTTATATATGTAAGGATACAGTAACAATGACTACATTTACTGAATACCTCCTTTGTTCCAGAGTGAGCTGTATTGAAGGCATTATCAAATTCAAATTCCTACCTTGTGAGGTGGGAACTATGATTACTCTCAGTTTACTAATGCATTAACTGAGAATTTCAAACCCATGTAACTTACATAAAGACACACATAGATGATGTGTAGTAAAACTTAGCTTCAAATAATATCTGTTTGACTCCCATGTTGTAAAACAGACATACACACATTCCCACATGTTCTGTTTCTCCCTCCTCTCCCTCCCTCACACATGTTCATACCCGAGTGCACTGGCTTTCCTTTTACATAGTCTTATCTTTGGCTCACCCTGAACTTACAGATTGCCCTGTATCTCTTTGATGATCTGGAAAATGTGAGATTTTGCAAACCAAAAGTAGACTGAAATAGTGGCAAGATTTATCCTAAAGACTACAGACAGTAGCTGATCAAAACTATGAGGGGGGCAGTTATATACAGAAATTATTTCTAAACTATGTTTCAAGTAACCATGATTATCGTTCATTCTGTGGGTGATTCTATGCTCTTAGATTTAGGTAGTGAGGGAGAGTGGCTCAGAGCTTGAACCTGAGAGCCAGACAGCAGAGACTCGAGCTTTTGCTTCATCATGACTGAATCTGATGGTCTTTGTCACCTAACATACTCTTTCTAAGTTTCCTCCATCTGTAAAGCGGGGATTGGAGAACCCCATCTTTGAGTTGTGTGAGGATTAAATGGACAAATTCCTGTAAGAACTTAGGATAGAATCTGGCTTAGGCTAAAGTAACAGTAAATGTCACTTCTGATGCCTGGGGCATCGCCTGGTGTCTCCAGAGGCTGATGAGGAAGACCCACAGCTACAAAACAGCTCACCCTTCATTTAATCATCATTCATTTTCCTACTCGGTGTTTAATTTCTTTATTTGTCAAAAATTTACCAATTATCTATTAATAGTAGGTACTGTGCTTGATGACATGGAAGCTAAAGTGATTGATGAGTCAATGATACAGTTGGAAAGACCACAGGACTCAGTAGAAAGCTACAAAACATATGAAAATTAAGTTTAGTGGTTGGAAGTGCTGCTTCCTAGTATGCAAGAATCATGGATTTGATCTCTCTCACCACAAAAATGAAATAAAAGCTAAAACAAAAACAATAATTATAGTACAGAATAGAAATGCTTAGTGTAAAAGAGCTTTAGATATTGTAGGGAAGAGCTCTACACATATAGACACATTATCAAATATCCAGGACCAGTTCACAGATAAAGAAAAGTCTGCCCTTTCTGTCTTTATTAACAAACCATGAAAACTGTGTTAATAGTTGGGAGTGAGTGAGCAAGAGACTGTGTGTGTGTGTATGTGTGTGTGTGTGTGTGTGTGTGTGTGTGTGTGTGTGTGTGCGCGCGTGTGTGTGCATGTGGATGTGTGCTTGTGTGTGTGCGTGCGTGTGTGTGTGTGTGAGTGTGTGTGTATGTGTGCATGTGTGTGTGTGTGTGTGTGAGTGTGTGTGTGTGTGTGTGTGAGAGAGAGAGAGAAAGATTGAGTCTAGCCTCGTTTCCACATCTTGAAGCACATTTTAAAATCACATACATTTAAATAAGTGACATTTGTTTCTAATTTGTCAGGCTATTATTACTTCGTTTTTGAACATAGGCTGTGATTTACAAATTTTCTAGCTAGTTAACATGTTATTAACCCTCAAATTTTCTTTGCTTTTTATAAATTCATTTATTCTTCCAGATTTCTGAATATTTAAGTCATATAAAATATTTACAGTATGCTACAGAACTGTGAATATTCACATTAAATTGGAATCACACTGCTCCTGATATTTTCAATGGCTTTTGTTACTAATCATGATGCCATATAAAATATGGAGAAAAACTTAGGAAGGATTTCACAGAGGGCCCTTACATGGCAGAGAATGTTTTCCTTTCAAAAATCAGTGCTAAGAAATACTAGGAAATATTGAGCTAAAATAATGAAAGGGTTGACATAAACTCAGTTTAAAGCTCATAAATCATAACATAAACACACTGAAGTGTGGGTCTAAGTAAGATGGAACATCTTCATCCCATTTTGGTTTCTACAAAGGGAAAATGCCCCTGCCTGTGGTGAATGACACAGCATCTGCATTTCCCAGGTGAGTTGTCACCATAGGCTCATGGGAGTACGTGTGCCACGTTACAGTAAGAATATTAACTTTGGAAGGAGAAGAATTCAGACAACCTTGTGGAACTGAGGAAACAGTGCATCTGCATTCTTCTCTGAATATTTTGAAAAAGACTCAATTTTAAAATGAGTGGTATTTTATGGCTGTAACGATTTGTAAGTCACTCAGCTTCCAAAAAGAACTAATCATAATTTTTGAGAAGAGCATTAGTGTAGATTTCCCCTCCTGCAGGTCCCCAGGGCTGCTGGTCATTCACTTCTAGTCCCTGAGATGCATTAGTGTGAGCTCTGAAGGCAGGCAGACACCTTGAAGGCAGATACACTAATATAGTTTCAAAGTATCCCTTCCTTTCATCTGCTAAACTTTCAGAGAAAATGGATCATGCCCAAAGGTGCTCATGTCCGCCTTTTCAGTCTTTGGAACAGAAGCCCATGACCCCGAGCTCAGCACATCCCCGATGGGCCTACCACGTTTCCTTTAAAATCTATGACCTTAAGCTGATCATGCTCAAAAGTATTCTGCTCAGACATGATGACCCTCAAATTCTTACCCATATACATAAATATAGGCTCTTTAAATAACAATCCCATACTTCCTTTGTTAGATAGGAGATGCTGCCGCTTTGTGAATGAACCCACACTCTATCTGCAGCAGTGAATCCATCTTTCTCCCTTTTTGACTGATTGGCCCTGCTTACTCTTGGCTTAAACTCACCAAGAGACAATCCATTGCATTTGGATGCATTGACAATGCAGCATTTATCTCAATCTCTACATAGTATTTCTAGATACAGGTTTGAGAAGACATGCTATGTAGGTAGATAGAAAACTTCCTCCATGCTTGCTAACTCACTATTTCATTTCACTTATAGCATGTGAATTTTTGGTGACTCCAAGATGAGTGTCTAAGAACAACCAAGAGTAAACTCAAGTCATGGTTGTTGTTATGGTTATTCCATGCTTCAAGAAAGAACTTCAAAAAATCAAAAACAAAAACAAAGACAAAGCTCCATTAACCATCTTCAATCAGAAGATGTGTTTCAGCCATTTCTGTAACAACCTCCCCTGCCCCCCCACCCTCCACGTGCAACTCTAAGACATTTTTACATATAGAAGTTTACAGGTATTATAAGGTTCTCAAACCCAGATAATTTCAGAACAAACTTCCTGTTTCTAATGTACTTGTTACATTAGGTAAGTCCAAAGAGGCGCATACTCCATGCTGGGGCTTCATTTCTGCTCATGCAGAGAAGCTTGGAAGTCCTGGAGTATGCTTTGTGACTTGGTTACTTACGGTTGAGGGGCAGGCTAGCATTGGTTGTGCCCAATTTATTGGCAGCCACACAAGTATAGTTCCCGAAGTGCTCCTGTGTCACATTGGTCACTGTGAGGATGGATCTTGTGCTAAAATTCTGAATGATAATTCCTTGTTGGCCATTGAAGAGCCTAGAAAACAGAATACACTCTAGTAAGTATGGGTCTTGAACATCAGTTTTAAGTTCCACTTAGGCAGAGTTGCCATGGAAACCTGTAGACTACTGTGGTGGTATTTTACTTGTACTGAAATGTGATTTTAATTGTATGTTAATAAATAGAGTTGCCTGGGGGTCAGAGCTATTAGAGCCATAACAAGTGCGTGGCAGTGGTGGCACACGCCTTTAAGGACCTGGAGGGCGGTACATTCAGGCAGTGACGAGGCAGTCACATGTTTGGGTTTACAACCAATGAGAAGGCAGAACAGAAAGACTATAAAGACAGACACACAGGAAGTAGGTTTTTTTCGGAGAGCTCTCTTGGCTGAAGAGGATCCCTGAATCAGGAAGGGTGAGGCTCTTAGCTCTGACCTCTTGGCTTTCTTCTCTGAATTGGCTCTGTGCTTCTTATTTAATAAGACCGTTGGTTACATCTACATTTGGCGCCCAACGTGACAAGAATCCGTTAAAAACCATTTAAATGCTGAGCTGGATTCACACCTCGGACACTAGGTGGCTGTTTTGAAATTCCCTCAGATTTGTACTGTTCTACGAGGACTTGGTTATCCAATATTTTAAAGGAAACTATTTAAAAGAGAATTTTTTTTCCACATAAAAAAAATGGGTTTTCTGTGTTCATTGGAAGAAAATTGGGCTTTGTTTGCAATTTTAGACAGTCTGACAATGGAACAGCTATATGAGAAGATTAATGTTGATCAAATTATGCATTTTATTACTATGCTTATTCTCATTTTACTATTTAAAAAGATAGTCAATTTAAGTGCCAGGGTGACAGCTTTAGAAAAACTTGATAAACCTGTAAAAACTCAGACAGAAGAAACTAACAGTGAAGTTGCTTCAAGATTGGATCATAGGGTTACAGAAAGAAAGCCTGTTTTCACACAGTCACCCTTAGTTTGTCCAGTAACCATACAGCAGTTGCCTGATCAAATGACTACACAAAATATTTGGGCTCCAATTGAACTGTTAGATTTATGAAGGTTTAAGGAGGCAATAGTATCTTATGGCATGCATTCCCCATATGTAAAGCAAATGTTAAACTCTTGGTCAACATATAATAGGATTGTACCACAGGATTGGCGGGAGCTGGCACAAGCTGTTCTGGAACCCAGTCAAAGGCTTCAGTGGCTAACTTGGTTCAAGGATGAAGCTAAAAACATAGAAAAACAGTGGAGGGATAAAGGAATACAAGTCTGCCAGGATCAGCTTATTGGAGAAGGTCAATATGCTTCAGCACAAGCACAATGTTTATATGATGTCCAAACTCTAATTTTATGTCGAACAGCAGCCTTGAATGCATGGGACAGAGTTGAGGAACCAGGAAAAAAAAACTGAGTCATTTACAAAGGTTGTACAAGGCCCAAAAGAATCTTTCACAGATTTTTTACAAAGACTGGCTTCAGCAGTAAAGAGAATGGTCCCGGATTCAGAAGCTAGTAAGATAATAATTGAAACTTTGGCCTTTGAGAATGCGAATGCAGCATGCAAAACAATAATCAGGCCATTAAAGGCAAGATCTGCACCTTTGGAAGATTGGATTAGAGACGCGGTTAATGTTGAAGCTCATGAGCATGATGATACATGGGTAGGAGAAGCAATCTCAAAAGGTTTGAGGAATGTTAGATGTTTTGGATGTGGAAAGCAAGGACATTTGAAAAGGGACTGTAAACAGGTCATTCTTAGAAACAATGTTTCCTCAAGGAACAATGGCAACAGAATGCCCCTTCCTTCTGGAGTATGCAGAAGGTGTGGTAAGAGAAAACACTGGACCAACGAATGTAGATCAACAAGGGACAGACAGGGTAATCCTTTGCCTCAGTCTTCGGGAAACTCCCAGAGGGGCCTCATGCAGGCCCCAATAGCAAATCCAGTTCAAACCTTTCCTGCAGTCATAGAGGAAACCCCTACTCAGAGCAATTAAATAACCAAATGCCTATTGGAATAAGTCATGCTGGTCAGGATGATGAAACAGAGAGAATAGAAAATTCAGGAGAAAACATAAAGAAAATTTTTTGGCAAACTTCTATTAATGAACAAAGACCAAAATTATCGATAAAAATAAATGGTGTTTTGTTGTCTGGTCTGGTAGACACAGGTGCGGACATTACCATAATTGCACCAGAATTTTGGCATCCAACTTGGCCTCTTCAGGAGGTAAACGTTCAACTGTTAGGTATTGGGACATTATCTCAGGTGAAACAGAGTGCAAGATGGCTCGAATGTATAGGTCCAGAAGGACAGAGAGGAAAATTGAAACCATATGTAGCTAACATAGCTATGAACCTGTGGGGCTGAGACTTGTTGCAACAATGGAATACTCAGATTAACATCCCTCCAATCTCAGAAACAAATCATAAACTCGCACATGTTTCTGAGGGAAATATTAGAAGGCGATATTCTGAATGGTCACCAACCATCCATGTTATACAAGAACAGGGCACAACAACCGATGATCTTCCAAAGACATCAACAGCTCTACCTTTAAAATGGTTGACAGACAAGCCTGTATGGGTCCAGCAATGGCCTTTAACAACAGAGAAACTTCAGGCTTTAGAAGAGCTGGTAGAAGAACAGTTAAATGCTTAGTATATTGAGGAATCAACCAGCCCTTGGAATTCTCCTGTATTTGTTATTAAGAAGAAATCTGGTAAATGGAGAATGGTAACAGACCTTAGAGCAATTAACAAAGTAATTCAGCCAATGGGCTCTCTACAATCTGGAATTCCTTTGCCTACTCTGTTACCAAAAGGATGGCCTCTCATAGTTATTGATTTAAAAGACTGTTTCTTTTCAATACCCTTACAAGAAAAAGACAGAGAAAGATCTGCTTTCACAGTGCCTACTTAAAATAATTCTCAACCGGTTAAAAGATTTCAATGGAGGGTCCTCCCACAGGGAATGTTGAATAGCCCAACTCTGTGCCAATATTTTGTACAACAGCCATTGGAAGTGATATGTAAAAAATTTCCTAAATTTATAATTTATCATTATATGGATGATATTTTACTAGCTGACTCAAATGCAGATACTTTAGAAAGAATGTTTGAAGAAGTAAAGAAAATTTTGCCTTGCTGGGATTACAAATTGCTCCTGAAAAGATACAAAGAGGAGATTCTATTAATTATTTAGGATATAAAATAGAGCTACAAAAAATTAGACCGCAAAAGGTGCAAATTAGGAGAGATAGACTGCAGACTCTTAATGACTTTCATAGATTATTTGGAGATATTTCTCATCTAAGAACTATTGTTGGGGTAAAAAATGATGAACTGCATAATTTGTTCAAAACCTTAGAAGGTGACAAGGACTTAAATAGTCCAAGAGAATTATCACCTGAAGCTGAGAAAGAATTGGCCTTGGTAGAAAAGAAAGTACATGAAGGACACGTGGATCGTATTGATCCAAAGCTGGATTGCATTTTGGTTATTTTACCTTCTAGGCATTCTCCTACAGGAATATTAATGCAGAGGGAAGATATTATATTAGAATGGATATTTTTACCAAATAAACCAAATAAAAAATTAAAAACTTATGTGGAAAAAATCTCTAACTTGATTTGGAAAGGAAAATTGAGACTTCGTCAATAGGCAGGAATAGACCCAGCAGAAATTGTTGTACCTTTAACTAAGGAGGACATTGAAAAATTATGGACAGAAAGTGAACCTTGGCAAAGAGCTTGCAGTAATTTTTTGGGAGAAATTAACAGCAAATATCCCAAAAGCGATAGAATTGATCTTATAAAGAGAGCTGATTGGATCTTGCCTCGAATTGTACGGGAAAAACCCATATCTGGAGTTCGTACATTTTATACAGATGCCAACAAACAAGGAAAGGCAGGTTACAAATCAGAAAATTTAAGTAAAGTGGTTCAGAGTCCTTATAATTCAGTTCAAAAATCAGAATTGTATGCTATTCTGTTGGTATTAATGGATTTTTCAGAACCTCTCAACATAGTAACTGACTCTCAGTATGCTGAAAGAGTAGTATTACATATCGAGACTGAAGAATTTATCCCTGATGCTTCA